>NC_079315.1:107845531-108445531 GCF_029931775.1 Euleptes europaea
GAAATATTATATGTGTTGAAATCAAAGCGCATAGAGAAGCAGCCACAAACACACTGGTCCTGCGTCTAACCCACACAGAATCACTTGCTCATGAACACAGCGCCCATATGTATACTTTTTATTTTATTTCTTTTACAAAATTTGTACTCTGCCTTTCTGCCCTCATAAGGGCCACCAATAGGAATGCCAGGCCTTCTGCCATTTCCCTTTGAATTAAGGAATTAGTGGGCAGGAAAGGCCTGGTGTGCTTGCGCACCTATGTAACTTCTAGTTTAAACCAGATGTGACATAGGATGCTCCAGCATTCCACAAACTCTATGATAAAACTATAGAGTTTTCATGAAATGCTAGAGCACCCCCCACCCTCCCGGGTCACTTCCAGTTTAAACCAGAAGTGAGGTAGGCATGCTTGCATGGAAGTGAGGTAGGCACTCTAGGCCTTGACTCCCCAATTGTTTTTGTGGGTTACTGGCCTAGAAACACCAGCCCCATTTAAAACATATGTAATCTAATCACATTTTAAACCAGAAGTGACACAGGATGCTCTAACATTTCACAAACTATATGGTAAAACCATAGTGTTTTTGCTAAATGCTAGAGAACCCCCCTGGGTCACTTCCAGTTTAAACCGAAAGTGAGGTAAGCAATGCTAGGCTTCCCCCCACCCCCAATTGTTTTTGTGGGTTACTGGCTGTGGCCTAGAAACCCCAGCCCCAATTAAAACATATGTAATCCAATCACATTTTAAGACCATTAAAGTTAATAAAAAACACATAATTAAAACAATTAAAACCAGAGCTAAAATCCATACATAGCAGGGGATGTGAAAGACCTGCAAATATGCAAACTGCTAAATCTAGGAAAAGCTAACTTAACACCTGATATCAATGCTTGGTATAGTATAACATGAGAAATTTTAATAGCTGACAAGGTAACTGCCCCAATTAACATTGCACAAAATTATTCTTACATAATTATCTATATAGAAAAATGGATTCCCTGTTTATCATTTGGCAACTCATTGAAAAAAAATCAGCACACACCATAAATAACTGCAATTCATATATATCTACACATTAAAGGGTCTTTTACATTTTCACAAAGGTTATGGAAAGTCCTTTATGATTTACGACAGGATCCATATTAAAAGAAGAAGAGGAAGAGGAGGAGGAGGAAGAAGAAGAAGCAGAGGAAGAAGAAGAGTTGCTTTTGATATGTTGACTTTCTCTACCACTTAAGGAAGACTCAAACTGGCTTACAATCACCTTCCCCTCCCGATAGACACCCTGTGAGGTAGGTGGGGCTGAGAGAATGTGACTAGCCCAAGGTCACCCAGCTGGCTTCATGTGGAAGAATGGGGAATCAAACCCTGTTCTCCATATCAGAGTCCACCGCTCCAACCCACCACTCTTAACCACTACACCACGCTGGCTCCCTACAGTGGGAGCCTGCAGTGGCTCTCGGGAGCCCTGATCATTCCCCAGAATCACTTTGAATTGTTCTCGTTATACTGACCGGAATCCAACTCTTCGTGTATAATGTAGGCAGTTCTTGGTGACGTGGGTCTGGAAGTGGACCGACCTGCAGATGGCGCCGCATTCCGGACAGGTGTAGGGAGATTTATGCTGATGGATTCTCTGATGTGATGCAAAACTGCACAAGTTGGGAAGCAGCATCTGGCATATACTGCAGGTTTTCTAAACGGCAAAGCGAGACAGATGAGACATGAGATTTCTTTTGTCTTCGAAACAAAACACACTTTAAAAAACCTTACATAAACACTGTTGATGGGCATGTCAGGTTTTTTTTAAAAAGTCACAAAGCAAAAAAAATCACAACAAAACATTATTCACAGCATTTTTTACTTGACTTCCTGCCTCTTTAGATCCAGCTTAAGAACAGATCCTGTAATGCACAAACAATTTGCTCACTTTCAATCCTATTACTCTTTCTTCTCCCTGCCCCAGGATGTGGTGATGGCTGCCAACTTGGAAAGCTTTAAGAAGGGAGTGGACATGTTCATGGAGGAGAGGGCTATTCATGGCTACTGGTAAAAATGGATACTAGTCATGAAGCATACCTATTCTCTCCAGGATCAGAGGAACATGCCCATTATGTTAAGTGCTGTGGAACACAGGCAGGATAATCCTGCTGCAGTTGTCTTGTTTGTGGGCTTCCTAGAGGCACCTGGTTGGCCACTGTGTGAACAGACTGCTGGACTTGATGGGCCTTGGTCTGATCCAGCATGGCCTTTCTCATGTTCCTATGCTCTCCCATCTCTGCTTCTGCTCTGCTCTCCCCAATATCAGCATATGTTTATTTTGTGGGTCATGATCTGGATGGCACAGGCTAGCCCAATCTCATCAGATCTCAGAAGCTAAGCAGGGCCGGGCTGGCCAGGGTTCCTCAACAGAGGTTCGCAATGGCAGACCACCTCTGTTTGTTTCTTGCCTTGAAAACCCTTCTGGCTCACCATAAGTCAGTTGTCACTTGACAGCACTTTCAACGTCCACCAAGATCCTTGGGGCAGGAACTCATTTTGGTGTAGTGGGGCCAGCATGGTGTAGTGGTTAAGAGCGGCGGACTCTAATCCGGAGAACCAGGTTCAATTCCCCACTCCTCCGCACAAAGTCTGCTGGGTGACCGTGGGCTAGTCACAGTTCCCTTTGATCTCTCTCAGCCTCACCTTCCTTACAAGGTGCCTGTTGTGGCGAGAGGGCGGGATTGTGACTCTGCTTTGAGACTGACTCCTTAAGGTAGAGGAAAGCGGGATATAAACACCTACTCCTCTTCTTTTTTGCTTAAGCTGTAAACAGCCATGTAGATTGACAGTATAACAATATCTTCCATTTAAAGCCCCTTTATTCAACCCCAGGAAAAATATTAAAAGATGTAAGGAGGACACATTTTTCCCTTTCACTGTTTTTATTTCATTTTAGATATAATTCCTTTCAGAGACCTGTTCAAGGCAGGTTGTGGCAGAGCAGCCCCACTGCTCTATCTTGCCCTCTGAGGCATCTGGGCACCAGTGGTAGGGTTGCCAACCTCCAGATACTGGGGGAGAATCAGGCACCTCTATACTAATACCAAAGGTTAGGAAAACAGTATAGGAGCGAAAAACATTTACAAACAAGGTGCAATTTTTATATAAGCTACTGAGATTCCTATAAACATACAATGTACAAATACAAGTAACCACACTATAACCAACACATAGTATGTAAAAAATATACAATAAAGGAGCAAAAAATCTTTCAAAGGTCTCAGCAGAGTACCAAGTATGTATAAGTTCAAGTTCAATTTTCAGATGAATAAGAAGCCACAATCTTCAATAGATTGAAGATTGAGGCTTCTTATTCATCTGAAAGATTGGTTATAGTGTGGTTACTTGTATTTGTACATTGTATGTTTATAGGAATCTCAGTAGCTTATATAAAAATTGCACCTTGTTTGTAAATGTTTTTCGCTCCTATACTGTTTTCCTAACCTCCAGGTACTAGCTGGAGATCTCCTGCTATTACGACTGATCTCCAGCCGATAGAGATCAGTCCCCCTGGAGAAAAGGGCCGCTTTGGCAATTGGACTCTATGGCATTGAAGTCCCTCCCCTCTCCAAACCCCGCCCTCCTCAGGCTCCGCCCCAAAAACCTCCCGCTGGTGGCGAAGAGGGACCTGGCAACCCTAACCAGCGGCTGTCCAAATCCCCCCCCTGGCAATATGTCACTCTCCTGGCCTTCCTGACTCTAGGAGGGGTTTTCTCCCCCGCTTTTGGTAACACTGCCACACACTTGTCTTTGTAGGAATCACAAGCTGAGAGGACCAATGCTTCCCAGCATCCCTTCTCTGTGCTGACATTCAACGGCCCTGCCATGTGCTTGCATCGCCCACTACCCAGACCTTGGTTATCCCTGGGACAGCTTATGCACTTGTGCGCCACTGAGAAATTAGCCATTTGCCAACTCAACGGCTCCCCCTTCCCCTGGCACCCTTTTGCCAACCGCATGTTCGAACGGCAGGACGTCTGCGTGGTACAGAGAACAATGATCAGCATTCAAAATTATAAAGCATTTATTTAAAAGGAAAAGATCCACACACCTACTCTGAGCACAGCAACAGATGGAGCAAGGGCTCCGAAACGAAAGTGTAAACGTGCAGTTCCTCTGTCCCTCACTCTGTGCATGCCCTAGCCAGTGTGGACTCTAATCTGGAGAACCAGGTTTGATTCCTCACTCCTTCTCATGAGCGGTAGACTCTGATCTGGAGAACAGGGTTCAATTCTCCACTCCTCCACATGAAGCCTGCTGGGTGACCTTGGGCTAGTCACAGTTCTCTTAAAACTCTCTCAGCCCCACCTGCCTCACAAGGTGTCTGTTGTGGGGAGAAGGAGGGCGATTGTAAGCCGGTTTGAGTCTCCTTAAAGGTAGAGAAAAATCAGGGCATGAAAACCAACTCTTCTTCTTAAACTAGGGCAGGCTCTTTAACTTTTTAAATAAGAAATAGACTAACAGGTTGTTTTTATTTACTGTCATAACTCTTCGCCGGAAGTCCAATGGTGAAGGGCACTTTGGTGGGTGGATGGGTATGGGCACTATGGGCCTTTGTTTTTTAAAGAATAGATAGTAACCATTAATGTACTAGTTCTGGTCGTAATAGTGCGTTGTACATACTTTTTTGTATTATTTGTTTTTTCTTTTTTGTATTATACACATATTTTTTTCTTTCTTTTTTGTGTATTCTTTAATAAAAAATCAATAAAAATTAAAAAAAAGAAGAAGTCACAGTGTTCTGAAAATCCTAAAGGCCTGGCATCTTTTGTTCAGGCTGGCAGCTCTCCACATGGTAGTGTCGGAGCTGCTCCTCCCTAAATGGAATATCAGCCAAAGAGAACTCTCCTCCTCCATGCCAAGGGGTTTCATTATCTCTGTTTGCCCAACCCCTGTGAGTCAAAGAAGCCTTTCCTGAAATCAGGAAGACACTTGCTATCACGGGGGCGGCGGGGGGGGGGGGAGAGAGCTTAAATACCTAAAGATCACTCTCTTTAAGTATTTGAAAAGCTGTCACTTAGAGGAGCGCAAGGAGCTGTTCCTGTTGGCATCAGAGCATGGGACTTGCAATAATGCATATAAATTACAGGCGGAAAGGTACTGGCCGGACATCAGGAAGACTTTTTTACAGTAAGAGTAGTTTAGCAATGGAACTGGTTGCCTAGGGAAGTGGTGAGCTCCTTCTCTCTGGCAGTCTTCAAGCAGCGACTGGATGAACACTTGTCAGGGATGCTCCAAGCTTTGTTTAGCTTACAGCCGATTACAAAGCAGCATGTCCAGAGACGGGGAGTGAAATACTTCCTGCTCCCTTGGAGCTCTTTCTGAGCAGAAGAAAATCTTTTTAAAACCAAGGATTGGATTTCTCCCCCCTTTCAGATTGCTCTGTTTTTTATGTTGTTGTTCTTAAAAGGCATTTTTATGCGGCAATTTGGTTTTTTTGGGGGGATTTTCTCTCACAGTAAGCATTACAAGTAAGCCAATTACAAAGCAACATTTAAAGGGGAGGGGACTTGATTTGAGCTTGTAGACTGCTGGTGCAGAGATTCCCAACAGGAAAGTGTGGGACCAACGAGCAACTAACCAAAGGGAAAACTCCCATGCATAAATGACCTAAGATTCTTAAGCCTCCCAAATCTCTCTTTCCTACTAGGTGTCAGCTTCTAGTTGGAGGTGTGAGTGGACCATTTCAGGGAGGTCATTAGCATTTCTAAAGAGAGAGAAAAACTTTTTAAAGCTAAGGGTGAAGTTTTTGTACAGTAGTCCAAACATGCAAAGTAAAACAAATCTCTTCACATAGTTCATAAAGTAAAAACTATACAATAAAAAACGGTAAAAACGTAAGAATTTTGTTTCTTAAACATAGATGAAGAGTTCAGCAGTGCCAGGTTTCTCCCAATTTCTCCCCCAAGCCTTCAATTCTTTGTACAGACCAGAATTCTGTCTGCCCTTTCTGTGAAGGTACATATCTTTTATTGCAAGCCATAAAGACAAGCCAGTGACATAAAATATGCATAAAACGACACCCGGCACCCTAAAATGATATTCATAACACACACACACAAGCTAGATGCAGACCATAAAAACAACTTACAAAGGACAGAATATCTCAGTTAGAAGTCTCTATGTGACATCCCTTCAAGTACTTGAAGTTGGTCATCCCCTCTCAGTCTTCTCCTCTCCAGGCTAAACATACCTAGCTCCTTCAACCTGTCCCCATAGGACTTGGTCTCCAGACCCCTCACCATCCTCTGGACCCGTTACAGCTTGTCTACATCCTTAAACTGCGGTGCCCAAAACTGAACACAGTACTCTAGGTGAGGTCTAACCAGAGCAGAGTAAAGCGATACCATCACTTCACGCGATCTGGACACTCTACTTCTGTTGATAATGTTGGAAAATCTCTGGAGCCTAATTTGAGTGACAGAGGGCCCTTTCCTCCTCCCTTCTGTTGACAGTTATGGCTCTCTCTAGTTCACTGCCTCTCTCTAGCTAACTCTCTCAAGGTGTTATACTGTCTTTGTTAACATGAGGAAAAAGTTACAGAAACCTCTCAAGAAAAATGATGTTTGTTTTCAATGACCTTACTAATCATAGAATAGAATCATAGAGTTGGGACCACCAGAGCCATCAAGTCCAACCCCCTGCACAATGAAGGAAATTCACAACTACTTCCCCCCTCCACACCCCTAGTGACCAGAAGATGGCCAAGATGCCCTCCCTCTCATCATCTGCCTAAGGTCACAGAATCAGCATTGCTGACAGATGGCCATCTAACCTCTTCTTAAAAACCTCCAGGGAAGGAGAGCTTACCACCTCCCGAGGAAGCCTTTTCCACTGAGGAACCGCTCTGTTAGAAAATTCTTCCTAATGTCTAGACGGAAACTATTTTGATTTAATTTCAACCCGTTGGTTCTGGTCCGACCTTCTTGAGCAACAGAAAACAACTCGGCACCCTCCTCTATATGACAGCCCTTCAAGTACTTGAACATGGTTCTCATATCCCCTCTCAGTCTTCTCCTCTTTAGGCTAAACATACCCAGCTCCTTCAACCTTTCCTCATAGGACTTGGTCTCCAGACCCCTCACCATCTTTGTTACCCTTCTCTGGACACGTTCCAGCTTGTCTACATCTTTCCTAAATTATGGTGCCCAAAACTGAACACAGTACTCTAGTTGAGGTCTAATGTTTAATGTTTATTAAAACATTTTTTTCTTGAACATTTGATGCGCGTGCTATTCAAAATTCCTCCACATTCATAGAATCGGCTATTTAGGGACCCTGCTGTAAAAGAGGTGGAACATTCTGCACGTGGTCAGTGCTGGGATATTACCCCTAAAGAAGCAAGTGGGTTATTTTCATCCCCCCGCCCAACAGATACAGCCCAAGATCGCATTTGCCTTTTTAGCTACCGCATCGCACTGCTGACTCATGTACTCAGACATTAAGCTGCAAGTGAAAGTAGCATTGCTAAGACATGCCGGTGTTAGAATGGCACTACACATGATGCACAGATATACATCACTTTTTAAAGACATTTCACTTTTTGTTTTTTTACAGGCACATGTTCTGGGGTTGTGATTTAAAGACGGACACTGACAGTGGGCTTTTTAACCCTTTTTCCCAAGGTGATTTTCCCACTAAAAATCCCCTTCCCGATATATATTTTTTAAAAACCTGTTTGAAGTCTATACATTGCAATGTTTCCCAAACGGGGGCAAAACCAGCTTGAGAGCAATGATTTTCAGTGGAAAGCAGTCCAAGATGAAAGAGTTAAAAGCTCCTCCCCCCCCCCACACCTTTATTGCACGTTAAACTGATGCCCCAGCAGCTGGGTTTTGTAAAGAAACAAAACACACTAATGAAGAATCACAGAACAACAAGCAATATGTACTTTTATGCTTGGAGAAACGTTTCCAAAAAGGTTATTTGTGAAGGGTAAGAAAATAGTGGTTAGAAGTGAAGCTGCAAGAGGTTCCCAGTTCTAATCCCAGTACAGCCATGAACTCAGTGGAATGCTATCCTATGCAAATTTGCACCAGTCTAACCCACTTATTTCAATAGGCTTAGACTGGAGTAACTCGGCACAGGATTGTATTCTATCAGTGTAGTTCTAAAAGCGCTTTCCTGGGAGTTGGGCCCATTAAGTTGACTTTATTAGGATTCTGAGCAGACCTGCATATGATCATACTGTTAGCAACTTAAGGCAAGCCAACCCCCAATTTCTGATGTGGACATAAGAGGTGCGAAGACGGGTGAAGGGAAGGCAAATGGGGTGAAACTTTTTCATGATTTCCCCCCCTAAAGGATTTTTTTAAAGTGTCCAATGCAAAATGTTGGGGTAGAACAGAGGGGAAAAAACCTCCTAGGAAATATTTTTTCCCCTCATTTTAATGAGCAAAATGCCATTTAAGATGAGGGTTTGCTCATTTTAAAAGTGTAGTATGAAGATTTTCATACAAGGCAATCTATAGCAACAGAAAATAATAATTCCAGTGAATATTTTAGACAAAGACATTGGCCATTTATGCTTGGTAATTAGCAGCACGTTCCAGGCTGAAGTGCCCCACAAATACTACAATTTCGTATGTGAGCTTATACATTATGCATTTAATACTCTTCAAGTAAGTATAATAAGAACGCATATAATTGCATATATTCCAAACCTCTCACCCATCCTGAGAAAACCAGCTTTCCCAGCGGCTTCAAAATTTCTGAAAATGTTATGCGAGGATAATTCTCCAAGCTGTTAGTGGAGGTCAGATGCTTTATTTTGGTTGTCTATTCACAGCAAATCCATTCTGGATCAGACCAGTGACCAACCAACATAGTGTCACATCCAAAATAGGTCCAGATCTTTAGACGCCCTCTTTTTATAGGGGCTAGTTAGTGAGTTAAGGCGCCATATATGTTCAAACTGGGTCCAGTTTTAAGCTTTTATTTGTACATTTTAATGTTGATGTATTTATATATACCTTTATGATTTATTGTATCCATTGCTGGAAGCCCCCCTGAGCCCAACAGTGCTGGGGAGAGGCATAAGTTAAATAAATAAGTAAGCCTTGACTTTGATAATGACATCATCACCATGGTGTCGTGGTTAGAGTGTCAGACTATGTTGAAAGAGACCCAGGTTCGAATCCCTGCTCTGCCATGGAAGCTTGTTGGTTGACCTTGGGCCAGTCACACACACTCAGCTTAACCTACCTCACAGAGTGGTTGTGAGGATAAAATGAGGAAAGAACAATGTTATAAACCATTTTGGATCCCCACTAGGGAGAAAAGTGGGATACGTGTACCTAAATAGATAAGGCCCTTGGGCCTCAAGGCTAAGCACTAGCTGTGGCCATAAGACTAGAAATGGACTCCGCTCCCATTGAATTACTTACAGAGGCAGGAAAAAAAGCTTTCTATTTGTGTGCCCAGAGCAGCAGACTTCACCAAAGTCATTTATGCATGGGTATTTTCACTCACGTTTGCCCCCAGTCTATCTCGGTTATTCCTTGGAGTTATGCATGAGTTTTCCCTCCATTAGAGATGACCGCGCTGCCAGCCCTCACAAATCCCGGGACTTCTCATTCCTCTGTTAACCCAATTCTTCCCTCTCCCGAGCTCAGCCCGGCTGAAATCCCCGTGCATAAGGCAAAGCACGGGATACGCAAGCTTGGTTCTCTCACAGCCAATTAGAAAGCAGCGTGTAAAGAGGCGGGGATTCAAATGCTTCCTGCTTCCTCGGAGCTCTTTCTGAGCAGAAGAAAGGCTTTTTAAAACCAAGACTTGGATTCCCCCTCTTCCCGTCAGATTTCTGGTTTTTGTTTTTTATTCTTAAAATGCTTTTTTATGCAGCAATTGGGTTTTTGGGGGGGATTTTTTCTCACATTAAGCTCTACAAAGTAAGCCAATTACAAAGCAGCATTTCAAGGGGCGGGGACTTGATTTGAGCTTGGAGACTGCTGGTGCATAGCTTCCCAACAGGAAAGTGTGGGTCCAGTGAGCAACAAACCTCGGGTAAAACTCCCATGCATAAACGACCCAAGTTCCTGGGTTTTCTTGGGCATTCATGGACTATCTTGGGCTACTACTCAGAGTCATGAGAGGCTCAGATGAGCCTCAGGTCTCCTGGATACACAAGTACAGGGCAGTATCCAAGAACCAAGACCCTGGTGAGGATTTTGGGTCACAAACACAGCTCCAATGTGGAACATGGAAGAGACTGGTCATCGTTTATGCTGCTGAAAGAGGACGTCACTGCTATGGTCTTACTTGCACAGTCTGCAGTCTGGATTCATTTTACTGGCACTTCCAGATTACGTATCTGGAGACTATATGGGCGCTTTCACGCATGCTGAATAATACACTTTCCATCCACCTTCAATATGCTTTAATGATAGTTTGCAAGTGGATTTTGCCGACTCACTCAGTAAAATCCATCTGCAAAGCGCATTGGAAGTGGATTGAAAGTGCATTATTCGGCATGTGTGAAAGCGCCTGATATCTTGAGAATCATAGCTGCTTCTGTATTTCAACAGAAATGAGAAGAACTCCACGGCAACCTCCACAGTAATGGATTTCACCCACAGTCCTTGGGATTTGGTAAGAGGTTTTTATATGTTTGCGAGTTAGGCTGGCCTTAGCTTTTACACTGTTGTACACCACCCCGAGTTTTTAGCATGGGCCAGGATCAAAATCCAAACAGTTAGATAAAGCATCTCCCTGATATTATCGGTTCAATGCAATAGAAGCATCACTTAAGAAGCTAGTAAAGAGTTCTTAAGAGCATTATGTTCTTTAAACAAATAACTAAAGTAGCCTTTCAATTTCTAAATGCTTCATGCCTTACCCCTTCCCTCCCGATTTAAAAAAAACAAACACTTTTGCAATCTTTCGACACTTTTCTCAACAACAAAAAAGACACCAAAGAATAATACTGGAATCCAGTGAAACCTTAAAGGCTAACAAAATTTATTCCAGAGAAAGCTGGAATAAATTTTGGTAGTTTTTAAGATGCCACCAAACTCTGGTTTTATCTTGCTGCTGCCACAGACTTTGCAGAGCTACCCATTTGGAATTATCAAAATGGAAAAGAAAACAGGAAGAAGTACAAAATTGCCCATGTATATGCAAAATGTGAGATACTGTACTTGTCCACTTGAGTCTGCAGCATGCTGGAAGTGCGTAGCTAGAGATGTCTCGTCTTGGAAAACTTCATTACACTCCAAACACTTCAGGCTATGCCGGCATAGCTTTGATGAGTCTTCATCTAGAGGCATAGCTGGAGGAACGGGAGTGCTCGCTGGAGCCGATATGACTGTCCCGGTTATGCCGGACTGTATCTTTGTTACAGTATGGGTGCCCACACCAATGGGGCTCTGAAGAACAGACGCAATGGAAGTATTGCTCGCCGGGGAAATGATCATTTGATCTGTTGGAACCGGTTTCAGAATCAAATGGGAACACTGCATTACAACCCCTTTCTCCTTATGTCCCCGAGCATGGGAGAGGAGGCTGCACTTGTTGTAGAAAACCAGGTTCTTTGTGCAATGATTGCAGGTGACCTCGATCCGCACGCTCCTCCTGTCGTAGTGTTGCGTCAGACTCTTTTCAAGAGCAAATGAGTCGCCGCACTCCAGACACTTGTAACCGCGCGTGGGCAAAGTGATGCCTGCATTTGCAGGAGGGCAGAGGTTCGGGATGTAAACTGGGACGGGGTTAACACTGCTGAGCACCTTGTTGAAAGCTTCAACAACCGAGCTCTGTAAAGACGACACCACCTGGACGCGAGACACTTTTTTAGAAGGCTGCGAAGCTGCCGCAGAAATTATTGCCTGCTTGATCTGTTGCTGAGGTTTCGTGAGCACTTGGCGAAGTTCGGAGGTGGTCTGAGCACTTTGAGGCAGTAGATTAAGGTTGGCAAGATGGACCGTCTTTGGCACAAGTTTTGCACTGGCAAGGCTTGACGCTGGCACCACAACAGTCTGCTGCTGTATCGCGTTGGCAGCTTTGATAATGGCACTGCTGGCACTCTGCACCGACGCAGCGGATATTACTGTGGCTTTTACTGTCGTGTTGTTCGCCAGCTTCAAATTGATAACTTGTGACCCTGCCGTCTTAACGGCCGATACTGGAAGAAAAGCAGTAGCCACAGGCTTAATGGTGACCTGTTTGGGAGCAAGTTCCGCCGATGCGACGGCGTTGGCGACAACTGTTGACTGAAGGGGTGCCCTCGGGGGAGAAGAAAGGACTGCAGAGGTTGGGGAGGACAACAGCGATGTCATAGAAGCAACCATGGAACCAGTTTGGTCCGGTTTCCTCCCACTGTCCAAATCAATTTCCGGCAACACTCTTGTAACCGTTCTCTTGATTTCCCCAGATGATGTCTTGATGGTTTTTATGCGGACTTTTGGAATTGCTGGTGTTGAGCCTGCCGGAGAGGATGGAGACCCTTTACTGCTGTTTTCACTCGATACACTCCTAGGACTATCAGGCTGTTTCGCTGAGGATTTTTTAGCACAGTCAATGAGACTCTGGGATTCGGGTGATTTGTCTATGGCCCGAGGGCTTTCATTCATATCTTTCGGCAATGAAGAAGATTCTCTTGAATTTGACTGTGGGTCTTTACCAGTGTCCGTTGCTGCTTTTTTAGCACTAAGCGCTGCAATTGCAGCAATACACGAGGAAAGTTTTGCCGACGATTTCGCTTTAGACTGTGAAACACTGGCAAGAGTTACTTCTCCTTTTTCTGTGCCCATTTTCCCGTCGAGCGCCCTATTTTCAAGTAGTTTTTCAGAATTTTCTTTAAGCAGCTTATCATCGATTTTCCTTGTTTTAAAAGGTTCGTACATACCTAAAGACGTTGAGTTTGCCTCAGAGTCTCTTTTAACAACTTTGTTTTTATCTGCATTACCTGAACCTGCAACTCCAGGTTTAATGAGATTTTCTCCTCCAAGTACCTTTAGCTTCTCATACTCCTGCTGGGAGACAGAACCTGTTAATACATTTGCTCTAAAGTTCCCACGCATTTCTTCTTTATCTGGAGGATCATCCACCTCAATTTTTTCATCATCATCAAACTCTTCTGCACTTGAGATAGGACTAAACTGGTTGAAGGCAGACTCTTTGAGCGTAGTTTCTGAAACAGAGCTTTCATCCTTCAGAGATTTCCCTTCCTCTTTATTATAACCTTCTAGAGACGATACAGTTAGAAACCCGTTATGCAAACCATTGCCTGTGGAATGATGGCCATCTTTCTCTCCTCCTTCAGAAGAATCGATAGTCCGCACGTTTTTCACAATGACACTTACACCTACATCTGATGACGAGGGCGCATGGGAATCATCATCAGTGTGTACGTTCTGCTTTATGTGGCTTTCATGATCATCATGTCCAGATTCAATGGCAGCTTTAGGGTCAACCATATCTGGGATGTCAAATGCCGCAAGGAGGTCATCAAAGTCTGGGGTCTTCATATCTCCCATGGTCACGTTAATTGTTTAGAAGTAAATCTACAAAATGAACAGATGTTTTATATGAGTACTACAATATGGAGTTCCATCAAACATCTCATCCCCATCCATTACTCATTTTAGGGTGCCCTGATTAATAACATGAAGTTCTTCCAGAACATGTTAGAATCTCATACAAACATACGTTCTTTATTTCTGGCGGGTTATGAGCTTTAGTGAGTTAAAGCTCACTTCTTCAGATACAGCTAGAATGTGAATCCATCTATCCTTAAGTAGAAAAGAGTGAATTCACACACCCAATGGCAATCGCATGTAAATGTCAATACTAGGTAAATGACCAATGCTGATTTCTCCACACCTACTATCCCTATGCATATCTCACCTGATCCAGTCACGCCTGCTAATGTCATTTACCTGGCATTGACAATTACATGCTATTGCCATTGGGTGTGTGAATTCTCTACTTAAGGATAGATGGACTCACATTTTAGCTGTATCTGAAGAAGTGAGCTGTGACTCATGAAAGCTCATACCCTGCCAAAAATTTTGTTAAAGTCTTTAAGGTGCTACTAGACTCTTGCTCTTTTCTACTACTACAGACAGACTAACACGGCTACCCATCAGGATATATTCTTTATATAAAGTTTCCTTATACGGACTCAGACACCACGGCCATCTATCTCAGTACTGTCTACTCTAACCAGCAGTGATTCCCCAGGATCTCAGGGAAAGGAAGTTATTTCACAGTACATGCTACCTGAGATCCTTTAACTGGAGATGCTAGGGACTGAACCTGGAACCTTCCGCTCTGCTATCTAGCCACAGCCTCCTCCTTCTCCCAGTCTTCACTGTGCAATACTTACATATATTGAATTCTCTGTTTTTTTCCATTGATAATATATGGGAATCTATTTACACATGAACACATGAAGCTGCCTTATACTGAACCAGACCCTTGGTCCATCAAAGTCAGTATTGTCTACTCACTGGCAGCGGCTCTCCAGGGTCTCAGGCACGGGTCTTTCGCATCACCTACCTGCCTAGTCCCTTTCACTGGAGAGGCCGGGGACTGAACCTGGGACCTTCTGCATGCCAAGCAGAGGCTCTACCACTGAGCCGTGGCCCCTCCCCAGAGTAACCTGATCAAGCCCAGAGTAACCTGATCATATGATGCTGCTAATGGGAGGATTGGATACTTATTAGCAAAGCTTTTCTCTCACCGTTTCCTGTAGATGAACAGTCTCAAAAGAGAAAGATATATTTCTCTCCAGGGACAGGAGGCAAACAAATTTTAAATGGAAGGCCACATTCCCACTTCTCCAAGCATAAGGAAAACCACAAGGGAAAAACCTGATCAGAAACAGCAAATGGTGGATACAGGTTTTGTTTTTTTGCCACCAAGCTGTAGCTGACTTATGGTGACCGTGTAGGGTTTTCAAGGCAAGACACCTTCAGAGGTAGTTTGCCATTGCCTGCCTCTACATCATGACCCTGGCATTCCTTGGTGGCCTCCCATCCAAATACTAACCAGGGCCAACCCTGCTTCACTTCTGAGATTTCAACAAGATCGGGCTAGTTTGGGATACAATTATGAAGACATAAATTCAGTTTCCAGCTCTGAACACAGAAGGACGCATGGCTGAACCGGTCTTTTCATCTATATTTGCAAAGGACATGGAAATTTCATATATCAGACCTTCCTCCTACAAGTGGAGGGGGGAATGGATTCACTGGTAAGTACCATTCTTCTTCCAGTCCGTCTTGACGGATAGCCTTGCAAGCAATACAGGATAGAAAATTCACCTTCGATAACACTTCTGCATTTACAAACAGATGCCTCCACACTGGGCTTCTGGACCAGCAGCCAAATTCCACATGTGTCAATAAAAATCAGTAACTGTAGGGCTGACAAGCTGATGGCTGCCGTTTCACAGCAGAGATATGAGCTTTACCCCAAAGCAGGTGGATGGGGTGCATGCATAGGGCCCCTCCATGCACGCATAGGGCCCCAAGCAAATTTGCATACCTGCTGGCCTATAAGGTGGCACAATCAGTCTGTGAGAATACTTGCAAAGGAGAAATGGAGAACCCATGAGATGGAAAGGGGGATATTTTAATGGAAACTTCCATCCAAACACCATGGTTCAAAACAAGAGATCTTTGGGGGTCTCTCAACTTCAGACTCGTGAGTTGCCACAAGGAGAAATTTGGTAACTGAGCTAATCTACCTATGTGAAGGACAGACTTGCAAGTTCCATTCCCTCAGGTCCTGAGAGATTGGGATAGTCCTGCCAGCAAGGCAAGCAACCGTTTCCCTTACTTCTGGGGGGTTATCAACTTCTCCTTGGGTAAACACTGCCACCAACAAATCCTGCTAGATGAATTTGTACATCTGGCACTCTGTATCTACACCGCTATTTAGAGGCTCCACCTATTTGCTACGTCTCCTGGTTCACTCATATTAGCTAGCGCAGGGACAGTCTATCACACTTTTGTACTTCAGGCATAGCAAGCTCAACCCCTGCCCCTCCCCTTCAGTGCTCTTCGGAAAGGCAAGATGAAATGGGCATGGTGTGTTTATAGAGGTAAGTCTTTGATCATTCAAAGTTTAAGGAAGTTTAATAAACAAAAAGAGTACACATGGTCTGTTCAGGCATCAGGCTGAACAAGGATACAAAGAAATGGTGAAAACCCACAATCTGTTTACCATAAACTCTATATAATCCTGCTGTAGTTGTTGCTAGGATAGGCTATGAAATCTTGAAGCTGCAACATTTGAAAGCCTATGATTACCATATTACCTTAGTTCTCAGAGTTGGGACTTCTCCCATTGTCCCTTGACACAAGGTTAAGATTGAGTCCCTAGATAAAGGGTTAGTCCTTCATGACCTATGCCCATACGAGATATAAGAGCACAAGAGTAACAGCCCAACTCGAAGAGAGCTTCTTCCTCATGTCCTGAAAATTTATACTCTCCCCTTTAAAGAATCCATGCCCCTCTGGAGTAAGTACTGAACTTTGTTCCCAAGAGGAAGAAATTACTATCTAGACTTTTTGCTGCCCTAGTAGATATGAAATTCCTGCAAGGTGTGATGGTAAACCATTTGTTCTTTATTTTGGCTAGAGCCATTTGTTTTATTAAGCTCTGGAGTGCTCTGGCCTCAGGAGAGAGATGACTAATCTTATGTAGTTTTCCTGTTTTCTAGCTAGAAACTTGCAGCCTGGTCCCAGCTCATTGACAGTATCAGTTCCAAGTATTGAATTATTGCGGTGAATTCTAGAGTAGAGGACGTTTCTTTACAGTCTACAACTACAAAGTTTCTTTACAGTCTACAGTCTACAAGAAAGAAAGAATGTTTGTGTGCAAACAACAAAGACAGTGCAAGAAGGGTCTAAGTAACCAAAGTACAACAAGAATTCATCCCGAACAAAAGCCCCGTTTTCCAAATCTAATTCCAAGCTGGAATGACCAATTTTGTGACGTCTTAATGTCAACTTAATGCAGTGATTCAGCACTGAGCCAAATAGAGAACAGCTCAATTTTAACACAGAGATGCATGAATGCTCATAGCAATTGAAGACAATAACGTGTATGCCAACTGTGTGTGTGTGTGTGTGTGTAAAGTGCCTTCAAGTCGCAGCCGACTTATGGTGACCCCTTTTAGGGTATCATAGCAAGAGACTAACAGAGGTGGGTTGCCAGTGCCTTTCTCAATATAGCAACCCTGGACTTCCTTGGTGGTCTCCCATCCAAATACTAGTTCTGGTCACCGCACCTAAAAAAGGATATTACAGAGCTCGAGAAGGTGCAGAAAAGAGCAACCAAAATGATTAGGGGACTAGAGCAACTGCCTTCTGGGGAGCGGTTAAGACGCTTAGGGCTGTTTAGCTTGGAAAGAAGGCGGCTAAGGGGTGACATGTTAGAGGTCTATAAAATTATGCATGGTTTGGAGAGAGTGGACAGGGAGAACTTTTTCTCCTTCTCCCATAATACTAGAACGCGAGGTCATCTGTTGAAGCTGGAGGGTGACAGATTCAAAACAGATAAAAGGAAGTGTTTTTTCACACAACGCATAGTTAAATTGTGGAACTCCCTGCCCCGGGAATGTGATGATGGCTGCCAACTAGGAAGGCTTTAAGAGGGGAGTGGACATATTCATGGAGGAAAGGGGTATTCATGGCTATTAGTTAAAATGGATACTAGTCATGCTGCATACCTATTCTCTCTCTAATATCAGAGGAGCATGCCTGTTATATTGGGTGCAGTGGAACACAGGCAGGATGGTGCTGCTGCAGTCGTCTTGTTTGTGGCTTCCTAGAGGCACCTGGTTGGCCACTGTGTGAACAGACTGCTGGACTTGATGGGCCTTGGTCTAATCCAGTAGGGCCTTTCTTATGTACTAACCAGGGCTGACCCTGCTTAGCTTCTGAGATCTGACGAGATCAGGCTAGCCTGGGCCATCCAGGTCAGGGGTACGCCAACTATCTCCTATTAAATAGAATCATAGAGTTGGAAGGAGCCATACAGGCCATCTAGTCCAACCCCCTGCTTAATCCAGGATCAGCCTAGAGCATCCCTGACAAGTACTTGTCCAGCCTCGTCTTAAAGCCTGTCACTGAGGGAGAGCTCACCACCTCCCTAGGTAGCTGATTCCACTGTTGAACAATTCTTACCGTAAAAAATTTCCCCTAATATCCCGCCGGTACCTTTCCGCCCACAATTTAAACCCACTATTGTGAGTCCTATCCTCTGCTGCCAACAGGAACAGCTCCCTGCCCTCCTCTAAGTGACAGCCCTTCAAATGCTTAAAGAGAGCAATCATGTCTCCCCTCAACCTCCTCTTCTCCAGATGAAACATTCCCAGATCCCTCAGCCTTTCCTCATAGGGCTTTGTCTCCAACGTTTCCTAGCCTATCCTAGCAAATGAGAGAACTCCTTAAAAACAACAACTTAGTTTGGCACCATCCATTATGGAGCCTATTTATATCTAACCATGATACCAGGTTAAATCATTTTAACACTAAAGGCAACTGCTTAATGCTCCAAAGTCACAATTTGCACAAGGGAAAGTGGGGTGCCAGGATCAAGTTTGTAGCTTATACATGTGAGGGCCATCTGGTTTTGGCTCCTATCTGTTTCTATCTTTACCCCTTTGAACTCGTACAAGCAGTTCGCACCTCTGTGTATCTTCCTGAGTCCCCCGCCTCGTCCTTCTTGCCCAGGTGCCACCCCTCCTCCCCTGCTGTGCTTTTTGCCTTCACTCCCTCGGGCTGAGTCCGGCCTTGAAATGCAGATAGCCCTCACTGTCTCTCTAGGACTGTTTGATGTTTTATGCTGCACCGGTTTGCCTTGTAACCTCCCATGTCTCCCATGCGTGTGAACCTTCGTGCCCTGTAGTAGATAAATACTGTAACCCCGATAAGCTAGTCACTCGCAACTTTGAATCCATGAGCCTGTCTCCTCTATCTGAAGCCTTCAATAAATCTTTTGTTTCTGCATCCAAGTCTGAGCAATTGATTTGGCGAGGTTTGCCCAGCTAGGTTGGGGACTCTCACATTAAGTTGCGAGTCTTTGCCTCTTCGTTCTGCATCTGTACCCTACGGGACAGCTATGTCAGCCGACGAGGAAAAAACTACCCCTCCGGCCTCGCCGGATGGGAGCGGTGCCCCGGACAAGCCGGCCCCGAAGGACAAACCGGACCAGAAGGTGCCAGGTGCGCCCCGACCGGGCCCGGGACCGGGCACGCGTCCCAAGACCACCTTTAACACTTGGCTGGATTCGCCGAAAGGTTGGTCGCTTTCCCGGACTGAGGCAAAGCACCGCCGCTTGGCCTTAACTGGTACGGGGTTCGAGGACGACCCCGCTCGTCGGGACGCTCTGATGGATGAGGAGCGGAGACAGTGGCAGGAGGAACGCCAAGCGATGGTGGAGCGCATAGATGCCATGCAGCTTGGAGGAGATGGCCGCGGCCATGGACGCGCTGAAGGTACAGCCCCCGCCGGGTAACCCTCCGGATGGGACACCGGCGGCTCCCCCCGCGCCTCCTCCCAGCACCCCGGCCCGCCGGGACTTGAAAATCACGTATGATGGGTCGGGGGACCAGTTGACCTTTTTCATGGTCCAAGTGGACATTTTCATGCGGGAGCAGGGCAGGACCTTTACTTCCGAGGAGTCTCAGGTCCAGTATGTGGCCTCCCTCCTGCAAGGCGAAGCGGCCGCGTGGATGGTGTTACAGTACGAGCTCCGCTCCCCTGTGCTACGGAGTTTGGATGACTTTATGATCGCACTCCGTAACCGGTTCGAGGACCCGAACCTGGGAGAGCGGGCCAAAGCCGCTCTGATGCAGCTACGCCAAGGGGCCAAGTCAGTGGCGCAGTATGCGAGCGAGTTCCAGTCCCTGTCGAGTCGGATCCTGGACTGGAGTGAGGCTTCCCGGGTGCAGTTGTTCAGGGAGGGCCTAAACCCGGACCTGCAGCATTGGGCCTTTATGCAAGGCAACCCCCCTGACGTGGAGGGTTGGGTGCGCCACGCTGCCGATATCGAAAATCGGAAGCAGCTCCTGAACCTGTCCAAGCAACGTTCCGGCCGCGACTTCAAACCAAGAGGAGACAAAGCAAGTGGGATCCGGGACCCTCGCACCCCAGGTGGGGGCGGCCCCACGCCAGCGGAGCGCCGCAAGCGCTTCGAAGCAGGGGTGTGCCTGGTCTGTGGAGGAAAGGGTCACTTCGCCTCCCAATGCCCATCCCACTCCGGACGCCCGGCTTCTACTCGCCCCGTCCCGAGCGAACCAGAGAAAGCCCCCGCAGAGGGTCAGCTGCGACGCCGAAGCAACGCTCCAGGACGACGGAGCACCCCCTCGGCACTACACGCGCACGCCCTGGATGGGATCGCCAGTTCGACCGGTCCATCGGGACCCCAGATTGCCAGTGCAACCTCTGACTCTGCCGAGTCACGGATTACAAATACCTCGTCCAGCAAGGAGGAAGAGTGGGATGTGCCGGCAAAAAACGCCGTCGGTCTGCTGTAAGGGGGGCTCCGCAGCAGACCGCACCGTCCCTTGTGCAAGGAGCTCCACCGATGGTAAGCGCCCAAGAAGATAATGTTTATATCCGGGTCCACCTCTCACTACCCAAGGGGGGCCCAGTTTTAGAATTCCCCGCGCTCGTGGACTCGGGGTGCGCCCGCACTTTGATTAGTGAGGAGGCGGCCCGGAAATTACAAGTCCGCCGCAAGCGCCTCCCGGGTCCCCTCCGCTTCTCCCAGATGGACGGGAGTGACTTTAAAAAGGGACCTGTCACTCACCGGACTACCGCGATAGTCATGACTGTAGGGGAGCATTGGGAACAGCTGTACTTTACCATTGCTCCCATAGTTGCCCCTGTAGTACTGGGAATGAACTGGCTGCGGGGCCACAACCCTTCTATTGATTGGGTCAAGCGGACCCTTACCTTCCCAGAGGATCCCTGCGCCATGCATGACAGGGACCGCATGACCGGGACCCCGGCGGCCGCCCTAGTGGGTTCCCCAGGACCCGTTTCCAATACCCCCAACCTACCCTCGGAATACTCCCAATATTCGGATGTGTTTGATGTGCGGGAATGTGACGAACTGCCACCGCACCGGGAGACCGACTGTGCGATTGAAATAGTTGGAGACGGAAAGTTGTCCAAGGGAAAGGTGTACCCCATGAGCCCCAGTGAAAAGGCAGTGTTGCGGGACTATTTGGACACTAACTTGGCGAGGGGCTTCATCCGCCCCTCCAAAGCTCCGTACTCCGCCCCCGCCTTTTTTGTCAAAAAGAAAACGGGAGACTTAAGACTATGTATTGACTTTCGGAGGCTCAACGCTGTCACGCAGTCTAACGCTTACCCCCTCCCTCTCATTCCAGACCTGCTAGCACAATTGAAGGAGGGCCGGATTTTCACCAAACTGGATTTAGTGGAAGCCTATCACCGCATTCGCATAAAAGAGGGGGACGAACCAAAAACGGCTTTTTCGAGCTGTTTTGGCATGTTTGAGTATTTAGTCATGCCGTTCGGACTTTCTGGGGCTCCGAGTGTGTTCATGCAGTTAATCAATGAAGTGTTACATGATTTGTTGTTTCGCGGGGTGGTGGTATTTTTGGACGATATACTCATTTATTCTGAAACCATGGAAGAGCATGTCCGGCTGGTGCGGGAGGTCCTCCAGCGGTTACGGGACCACAAGTTATATGCCAAAGTGTCTAAGTGTGAATTCCACCAGCCTTCCATTACCTTTCTAGGCTATGTAATCTCCCACCAGGGGTTGGAAATGGACCCCGGAAAGGTTCAGGCTGTGCGAGATTGGGAACCCCCTACTACGCGCAAGCAACTGCAGCAGTTCCTGGGGTTCGCCAACTTCTACCGCAATTTCATTCCCAACTTTGCGCAAGTGGCTCTTCCTCTCACTTCCCTTCTGCGTACTAAGGGAAAGGGTGCCAATGCCGCCTTGCCTTCGGCCCGACTGCAGTGGTCCCCTCCCTGCCAACAGGCTTTTGAGGACTTGAAGCTACTCTTCTCGTCCGAACCGGTCCTGGCCCACCCGGACTGCACCAAACCGTTTGTGGTCCAGGTGGACGCATCCGATGTAGCTATGGGACGGGCCCTCCTGCAGCGGGACGAAAGTGGCGCTTTAAAGCCATGCGCCTATTTCTCCAAGAAGTTTACCCAGTCCGAAATCAACTGGGCCATCTGGGAGAAAGAAGCCGCGGCAGTAAAGCACGCCCTCACTGTGTGGAGGCATTTTCTAGAGGGGGCAGAATTCCCGTTTGAAGTGTGTACTGATCACAAGAATCTGGAGGCTCTCAAAGGGGCTAGAAAACTCAACGCCAAGCAAATACGTTGGGCCCAATTCTTTGCCAAATTTCGGTTCACCCTCAAACACGTACCCGGCAAGGAAAACGCCCTAGCAGATGCTCTATCCCGACTGCCCCAGTACCGCAACGATTTTGACCGTCCTGTGGACTCTCTATTCACTCCTGAGCAAAGGGGAGAGATCCCGGGTTTGGCGGTCTCCACCCGGTCTCAAACCCGCCACCCCAGTGGTCCCTCGCTCAAGGGAATCCCGGAGGCTTTCCAGCAACGCCTCCGGGAAGCGTCCCTACAGGAAGCGGAGCAGCAGACGCTCCCTTCCGGTATGGAACAGCAAGAGTCCTGGTGGGTGCAGGAAGGGAAACTCTATGTCCCAGCCTCTCTTCGCAGGGAGGTTTTGGGACTGGTCCACGGAGCCAAGCTGGCCGGTCACTTTGGGTTTGTCAAGACGTTGCATTTGGTACGGCGGCAGTTCTGGTGGCCGGGCATGAGAGGGGATGTAGAATTGTACGTTCGCAGTTGTCCCATATGCGCCACCGCCAAAAACAGGGGGGGGCAAAACCCCAGGGCTTCTGAAACCTCTGGAGATCCCCACCCGGCCATGGGAGGTGATCGCCATGGATTTCATCACCGATCTACCCCCCAGCAGGGCCAAAACCGTACTGTGGGTTGTTACAGACCTCTTCTCCAAGCAGGTCCACTTTGTCCCCTGCGCTGGGCTCCCGTCGGCGCAGGGGTTGGCCAAAATGTTCGTCACCCATGTCCTCAGGCTTCACTCGATTCCTAGGAAGGTCCTCTCCGACAGAGGGGCCCAGTTCGTTGCCAAATTCTGGCGGGCCTTCCTGAAGCTTATGGGGGTGGGGGAACAGGGTCTCTCGTCTGCCTACCACCCGCAAACTGATGGCCAAACCGAACGGGTGAATGCCGTGGTCGAGTGCTATCTCCGATGTTATGTTAATTACCATCAGGATGACTGGGTGGACCTGTTACCCTTCGCCGAATACGCATACAACAACGCCCCCCACTCCTCCACAGGGTTTAGTCCTTTCCGTGTGGTATACGGAACCGATTTCGGCCCTTTCGGTGCCGCCCCTGTCTCCCCCGAACTCGAGGCAGTGCCCGAGATGCAGGAATGGGTGCAGGCGGTCAGTTCCACTTGGCCCTGGCTACAGAAGAACCTTGAACGGGCCAAGCGGAAATACAAGGAACAGGCTGACAAACACCGGTCACAGGGATGGGAACTCCGGGTGGGGGAACAGGTTTATCTTTCCACGAAAAATCTGCGTTCCCTCCGACCCTGTAAAAAACTCAGCGACCGTTATGTGGGCCCCTTCCCCATTACTCGGGTAATTAACGAGGTAACTGCGGAGCTGGACCTTCCCAAAACTCTTCGCGGGGTACACCCCGTTTTTCACATCAGTCTGCTCAAACCGTTTGTCTCCGCTCCCCAGTTCCACCCCCCTTCTAAGCCAGAAGTGCCCACTGTTGTGGGAGGAGATACCCACATGGAAGTATCCAAGGTCTTGGATTCCAAGTGGAAAAAGGGAAAGCTGTTTTACTTTGTTCGGTGGAAACATCTAGGCGCCGCGCACGACGAATGGGTTGCAGCCCCCCATATGGCCGCCCCCCGGCTCGTACACGAATTCCATTGCGCTTATCCCGAGAAGCCTCGACCTCCCGAACTCGCGGGAGGGGGGCCTTAAGGGGGGCAGAATGTGAGGGCCATCTGGTTTTGGCTCCTATCTGTTTCTATCTCTACCCCTTTGAACTCATACAAGCAGTTCGCACCTCTGTGTATCTTCCTGAGTCCCCCGCCTCGTCCTTCTTGCCCAGGTGCCACCCCTCCTCCCCTGCTGTGCTTTCTGCCTTCACTCCCTCGGGCTGAGTCCGGCCTTGAAATGCAGATAGCCCTCACTGTCTCTCTAGGACTGTTTGATGTTTTATGCTGCACCGGTTTGCCTTGTAACCTCCCATGTCTCCCATGCGTGTGAACCTTCGTGCCCTGTAGTAGATAAATACTGTAACCCCGATAAGCTAGTCACTCGCAACTTTGAATCCATGAGCCTGTCTCCTCTATCTGAAGCCTTCAATAAATCTTTTGTTTCTGCATCCAAGTCTGAGCAATTGATTTGGCGAGGTTTGCCCAGCTAGGTTGGGGACTCTCACAATACACAAGAAATCTCAAGTCCTGTTCACTAAAAATCCCAGCTTGTTTTTTCCCCAAAAAGTTTTTCTACATGCCATTTCCAAATTTTCCCTTACAACTTCCAAAAGCAATGCCCTTCAATCGCTGGTTTTTAAAGGACCTTCCTGGTTCTAAAAATAAACTGGATGTTGAGATTGGTCACTCAACTTTTGAAATATCCAAAAGATTTAATTCCGTTGTTATAACGGATATGCATCTTATTTTCGCCTGAGATTATTGCGAAAGCAAGATTATCATAATTACATTTGCTGAAGCATGAGGTTGGTTATAAGATGCCAAGGAGACAAAAGAACCTATCAAATGAAATCTATTTAAACGAAATCTATTTAAACGAAATCTATTCCACGAGTTCTTTGAAAGCCAGAATTCAAATACTGTAATAACTGCTGCCCCAAACAATTTGAGGACAAAACTCAAATATGTAAAGTGGAAAATTCAGTCATAAAGTTAGGACTTAATGGTTTGCAGGTTTAAGATAATTGTAAGATTTTCTTTAGAGGTTTAAGATACGGAATATATCCTCCTTTATTTTAGTGAATTTTAAGACGTTTAGCTAATATAAATTTTAAAAAGAAAAAAATGAAGTATTATGTTAAGGCTTGGAAGATGAAATTTGTTTTATCTAATCCTTTCCCCCTTCCTCTTTTTTTCTATTCTGTACCCTCTTTATATAAAATAATAATAAAAAAATTAAAGTTAGGAAATGCCAAACTAGCAATGAAAACGAGCAATTCCTGCCAATTGGCCAACATTGTACCCCTAACATCTAACGGTCCTGCAAAAGGAAGTAGTAAGTAACAGAACTCTGCTATAACCTTTTGGTCTCCTATAGCCTCCTATTTATTGGGAAACCAGTGACCTACTCACATGAATTTAATGGGTACTGTGCAGGCACAGGAAGAGGATGGCCCTCTGCCCCATTCATGCCTTCCATGTACTGGCTTATTGGACATATGCTTGGATGTGTGTGTGTGTTAACTGCCGTCAAGTTGCTTCCGACTCATGGCGACCCTATGAATCAAAGTCCTTCAAAATGCTGGGAGGTCATCCATGGGAGGCCTTTACTTTTACGCCGTTTGCTGTTCCGCAGGGGTTGAATACCATGATAAACAGAATGCTGGAATACTTGGACCACTGGTCTGATCCAACAGGGCTTTTCTTATCATATCTTTGTAGTACTATAGAAGGAGGAGGAGGAGAGTTGGTTTTTATATCCTGAAGGATAAGAAGGAGAAGAAGGAGAGTTGGTTTTTATATGCCAATTTTCTCTACCTTTTAAGGAGAATCAAACCAGCTTACAATCTCCTTCCCTTCCTCTCCCCACAACGAACACCTTGTGAGGTAGTTGGGGCTGAGAGAATTCTCAGAGAACAGTGACTAGCCCAAGGTCACCCAGCTGGCTTCATGTGTAGGAGTGGGGAAACCAACCCGGTTCACCAGATTAGACTCCACCGCTCACATGGATGAGTGGGGAAACCAACCCGGTTCTCCAGATTAGAGTTCATGGCTCTTAACCGCTACACCATGCTGGCTCTCCTTCTACAGATCAGACAGCCGCAAACTCTTACATTCATCTGAATACTTCTAGCTTCTGACAGAACTTGCTGTTACATTGCTACCATTTTCCAAGCATGAACACATGAACATATGAAGCTGCCTTTTACTAAATCAGACCCTTGGTCCATCAAAGTCAGTATTGTCTACTCAGACCGGCAGCAGCTCTCCAGGGTCTCAGGCTGAGGTCTTTCACATCACCTACTTGCCTGGTCCCTTTAACTGGAGATGCCAGTGATTGAACCTGGGAACTTCTGCATGTCAAGCAGATGCTCTGCCACTGAGCCACGGCCCCTCCCCCATATCTTATATTTATATAGCATAAGTGTGCCCATATTCTTAAACCTCCTCTTGACACACCACCAAGTAGACAACAGTTTTCAAAGCTCCTGAGTACCCAAAGCTACACCATCACAGCCAGCAGGGACAGGTAATGCGGCCCCAGCCAATGTTCACATAATTCGAACCATGAACACAGAAAGGAGCTGTTAAAACTGAAGCCCTTTGTTTGGAGTGTCACTAAGTGGAGATCTGCCCTACCCCACTGAGGCAGTAATATTCGACTCTGCCTTAACTGTGGGCAGCCCTTGAGAGGAATATCCTGAATCCCACCTAGGGGAGGCTAAAGGAGAAGAAAGAATCTTTTTTTGGCCCACAATTGAGATATCCTTCTCCAAAAACACAAGTAATTCTTCTTAAGCATATCCAGCCCTTCATGCTTTGTCATCCACACTAACGGAAGTGTAAAAAAGGTAAAGGTCCCCTGTGCAAGCACGGGGTCATTCCTGACCCATGGGGTGACATCACATCGTGACGTTTACTAGGCAGACTTTGTTCGCGGGGTGGTTTGCCAGTATCTTCCCTTTAACCCCAGCAAGCTGGGGACTCATTTGACCGACCTCGGAAGGATGGAAGGCTGAGTCAACCTTGAGCCGGCTACCTGAAACCGACTTCCGTCGGGATCGAACTCAGGTCGTGAGCAGAGCTTGGACTGCAGTACTGCAGCTTATCCCTCTGTGCCGCGGGGCTCCTAACGGAAGCGACCGAGGGACGATTCACACAATATTTGTGACCAAAAGGTGATGTGAAGAAAGGTGTGAAGAAAGGTGAGGAACTACCCACCGCTACCTAATTGGGATTCAGAAAGGACAGCAGAGAGGAACACAGAAATCTGGGGGGCGATTTGTTGACTGTCCGCCTTTCCCACTGACCCTCGATGGGGATCTGTTGTCGAAGGCCCACGAAACTGTGTGGGAAGATGTCACAAGAGAGCTCCTGCACAGTTCTGGTTCATTTCAATGATGTGGGCACAAGAGAACGACACAGAGGATGGTGGAAGGGCAAAAATGTCTTGGCCTAGTTCTGAAATGCCACAAAGCAGACTGTAGTCACCATCTTACGCTCCTTATAGGGTTGCCAGGTCCCTCTTCGCCACTGGAGGAAGGTTTTTTGGGTGGAGCCTGAGGAGGGTGGGGTTTGGGCAGGGGAGGGACTTCAATGCCATAGAGTCCAATGGCCAAAGCGACCATTTTCTCCAGGGGAACTGATCCCTATCGGCTGGAGATCAGTTGTAATAGCAGGAGATCTTCTGCTAGTACCTGGAGGTTGCCAACCCTAGCTCCTTACCTATTTCAAAGAGGCCTTTGGTCCTCTGTTTTGGGTATTAAGGATTTCAGGTGTGTGTGTTCTTATTTTGCTTTGTTGTTAAAGATTTTAATAACATTTGAGCTGAATTTTTAAAATTGCATTGTGAGACAGGGCTCTTGAAACAGATTTTGCAAGCTGCTTCAAGAGCTGGGTTTTTTTGGGGGGGTAATCGGGCAGAATATAAAATGCTAGAATGAATCAACGAACAAATTAATGAACCAACACATAAATATATTGGTCACAAATAGGGATGTTGGTGAGACAGATGGTGAGACAAGTAATTCCCCCCCCCCCGCCTTGAATAAATAATCCGGCTTCATGGTGAATCACTCAAAGAACTGATGTACGGCGAGCCTGGAAAAAGCAATCGGGATTTCTCCATCAACTTGCATTCTTTCAGGCCACTTCCTGGCATGCCGGAACGAGCTGTAGGCAGGACCGCCCATTACAGGAAAAATTGGACAGGAAATTCTATTGAACGCTTGCCTTTCTTCCCCGCACAGAAAGTGTTATTGCTCTCCATGTAAACCACAAACCAGCCTGAGCTGAAATCAAACAAATGCATATTTCATGACATGATAAAAGCTGGCTTAACTAGAAGTTTTCTCCTTTCCTCATCATTCCATATTTGCCTAGAGCGGAGAATAAGTTTGGTTAATTCATTGTAACTACAGAATTCAATTGCTGAAATGCTGATGTGTTAACAAGCGTTGTTAAGAAAAATGGTGCTAGACAATGAAAATTTGTAGTAACGTAGGCCTACGAGAGTCAGGCAAAGCTGAACCAGGTCCAGGGGTGGCAGCTTCTAGGTAGGGCCTGAAGTTCTCCAAGGGTTGTAACTGAACTCCAGACTGCAGAGATCAGCTCTGTATGGCATTACGCCCCTGCTGAGCTCCCTTCCCACCCCAAACTCCATCTTCTTCAGACACTGTACCAAAATCTCTTGGAATTTTGCAAGCTGGAACCGGTAACCCTAACCAGGTCTGAATTGCAGAATGCAGCATTTACCTGCTCAGACACCACCATGGGCCATTTCAAGCCTACATGGAAATTTCTGCTTGCAAAGCAAGTGTTGTATCACTGAGCAATGGCCCCGGCCAGTGACTGACCCTACTAGGAACTGTCTTTATTGCTTGGGGTGGGGGAGTAATTTTAGGACTTATTTTCAGAGTTGCCAGCTCCGGGTTGGGAATTACAGGGAGATTTTGGGGGTAGAGCCTGAGGAGGGAAGGGTTTGGAGAGGGGAGGCACTTCAATGTCATAGAGTCCAATGGCCAAAGCGGCCATTTTCTCCAGGGGAACTGATCTCTTTCACCTTGAGATCAGTTGTATTAGTGGGAGATCTCCAGCCACCACTGGAGGTTGGCAACTCTACTTATTTTGCCAGCTTTTAAATATGATGCTTGCATAATTACGATTTGGAAACAACCTTGACCCACAAGGAAAGGCAGGATGAGGGAGGGAGAAAGATCCGTTCTACCTTTCCTTGTGGGTCAAGGTTGCTTCAAATCATAATTAAAAGCATCATAATTATATATATACATACACACATATGTATATTTTTATTTTATTTGCCAGCTGCCCCATAGGGTTTTCAAGGCAAGATACATACAGAGGTGGTTTGCCATTGCCTGTCTCCGTGTCACAACCCTGGTATTCCTTGGAAGTCTCCCATCCAAATACTAGCCAGGGTCAGGGCCCAAGGTCTCCCAGCAAGCAACACACTACATTTCATGGCCATTTCGCACATTACAGAGGCAAATCCGAATTTGCCTTCAAGCCTCCAAGGGTCTCCTCTCTGATCACCCTGTTCTTTCTCCTCACATGAACACATGAAGCTGCCTTCTACTGAATCAGATCCTTGGTTCATCACAGTCAATATTGCCTACTCAGACCAGCAGCGGCTCTCCATGGTCTCAGACAGAGGTCTTTCCCATCACCTACTTGCCTAGTCCCTTTAACTGGAGATGCCGGGGATTGAACCTGGGACCTTCTGCATGCCAAGCAGAGGCTCTACAAACTGAGCCACGGCCCCTCCCCTAAAATGTAATGTATATATCACATGAACACAAGTCTGCCTTATAATGAATCAGACCTCCAGTCTATCGTGATCCGTATTGTCTACCCAGACTGGCAGCGGCTCTCCAGGGTCTCAAGTCAGAAGCCTTTCATATCACCTACGACCTGGTCCCTTCAACTGGAGATGCCAGGGATTGAACCTGGGTCCTTTTGCATGCCAAGCAGATGCTCTACCACTGAGCCACAGCCTCCTCCCTCTTGGTTTTGACCCATTTTTGGTGTCTAGCCCACAGCTGAAGAAACACTGCCTTAGATGACCCCCTTACCAGTGCCTCCAAACACAGAGAGTTAATTTGCAAAGGGTGAAGCTCTACAGTGAATTTCAAGATTAGCCATTCAGCCTCTAGCTCTTTAAGAAACTCAAGAGATGGGGTGGAGTCCAAGCTCTTCCAAGGATTTCTGTCTGGGTTTCCTGTGTGAGCTTACGCCTGGTTGTAACTATGAGTCTTACAGCCTCTGACTCATGTCCACAATCACAGCAAGGCAATACCACTGCTTCATGACCGACCGTAGTTTATATACTTAACCACAGTCATTATTACTAGAACAGTAGTCAAACTGTGACTTACAAGCTACGCAAGGCTCAAAGCCAATTTAGATAACAGGTCCTGGGCAGCTCAACCATATAAACAGAAAAACGAGGTAAGGTTGAAGGAGCTGGGTATGTTTAGCCTGAAGAGGAGAAGACCGAGAGGGGATATGATAACCATCTTCAAATACTTGAAGGGCTGTCACATAGAGGATGGTGCCGAGTTGTCTTCTGTTGCCCCAGAAGGTCGGACCAGAACCAATGGGTTGAAATTAAATCAAAAGTTTCCGTCTAGACATTAGGAAGAATTTTCTAACAGTTGGAGCGGTTCCTCAGTGGAACAGGCTTCCTCGGGAGATGGTAAGTGCTCCTTCCCTGGAGGATTTTAAGCAGAGGCTAGATGGCCATCTGTCAGCAATGCTGATTCTATGACCTTAAGCAGATTATGAGAGGGAGGGCATCTCGGCCATCTTCTGGGCATGGAGTAGGAGTCACTGGGGGTGTGTGGGGGAGATAGTTGTGAATTCCCTGCATTGTGCAGAGGGTTGGACTAGATGACCCTGGTGGTCCCTTCCTACTCCATGATTCTATGACTTAAAAGTCAAACTTTATTTAAAAGGCAAAAGTCATAGCATGTACTTGGGCTAAGAATACAGAGATGTCATCTTCCTAAAACTCCCCCATCACTAACTGCAGTCAAAAGGAGGAGACTGCAGTGGCACCTTATAACCCCTTGAAGCTGCAAGCCAACTTGTGTTAGGAAAAGAACAGCAAGAATGACTAAGCACTAGAATGATAGTATGAAGGACAGAGAACTTCAAAATAGAAGGGTAAAGGTATTGTGGTTGCTTTCACACAAAAATACCCCATTGCGCATTCACTGTGGCTGAAAATGTAGAAGCATCTGCAGTGTTAACTGATTGACCACATGATGGGATCCCCTGTCTTTCCTTCATTTTTCCTCGTTCTCACCATTCCTCCCACTGCATGCCACCAGGCAGTGTCCTGGCATTTTAAAAAAAAACAGAAGCAGCTATAATGCTATAGTGCAGTGGTTCCCAAACCTTTTGGGCCACCGCCCCCTTGGTTCTACAAACTCAACCCCAGCACCCTCTAAAGGTAAAGGTACCCTGTGCAAGCACCAGGTCATTCCTGACCCATGGGGTGACATCACATCCCGACGTTTACTAGGCAGACTGTGTTTACGGGGTGGTTTGCTGGTACCTTCCCCAGTCATCGTCCCTTTACCCCCATCAAGTTGGGTCCTCATTTTACCGACCTCGGAAGGATGGGAGGCTGAGTCAACCTTGAGCCGGCTACCTGAAACCGATTTCCATCGGGATCGAACTCAGGTCGTGAGCACAGCTTGGACCGCAGTATTGCAGCTTACCACTCTGCACCACGGGGCTCTTCAGCACCCCCTACTCTATCCTATAAAAAGCATTATTCAAAATAGGGGTTTGCATGACACACAAAAGAGGACAACAACAGCATTTCAAAACAGTAACAATTAATTGCACATCTATTCAAAATCAAGTTAAAACTTTTTAGTTGAAATTTATTCAGCAAAACTGATGAACTTGATCCAGTGGTACCAGCTCTTCAAAGTCTGGAAAAGAATTCTGATAGTTTCCACCAAATTTGCCAGCATGGTGCCATAGCTTGATCTATTGTAAATTAGTGAACAACACAGTTGAAGGGGCCCACCACTAGGGCCCCCCTAGGTAATTCCCCCCCCCCCCCAGGGGCTGGTACTGCCCACTTTGGGAACCACTGCTATAGTGTAACAATGGTATAGCTATAGCACTACAGCGACTACTTTTTTTAAAAAAAATGCTGACAGAAAGCCCATGGTGGCATGGGTAGGTAGGGGAGAAGAGTGGAGTGAGGTAAAATGGCACTGATGTGGGTAAAAGAAGTAGGAAATCTGCACCTCCCCATCTACGTGGTGGCCTCTGAAAGATGGCACCAAAGATGGTTTCAGAAAGAAAGGACCACAGCAGGGAAAACCACAGAAGTAAACTACTTGGAGCCAAAGTTGCATGGAAGCTCTGAAAAACAAAAACACCATAGTTTAGACCTAAGCCAAAGCAAAACACCTGTGTAGAAGTGAGCTGTTACAGCAATTCTCTCAGATGTCTTTCAGAAAATATTCAAAAAGTCATTGTGGTTGGATCTCTCAATGGCTATTAGCTTAAATGGAGCCTCTAGATAGATGTGCCCCATCCCCTCTGCCATAGATGTGCCCCATCCCTAAACTACAAGTTTCAGGTTTTTATAAGAAGCCAGTTCCAGAAACAGAGCTATATTAAGTCTTTCCATTGTTACGGTGCCAACATCAAATCTCCAGATTTCCAGGCAACAAGGACATGGGTATTATTCCAGTCCTCAGGTATGTGGGTTTTAGGTTTCAGAATTTTTTGTCTATACCAAATATTATTACAAGGACTTGTCCATACAAGAAATCTATTCAGCTGCAATTACAAAGTGAAATTTCCTAAATCTTTGGAAAAGATTTTATGCTGGTGTTTCTAAGTCCTATTAAGTATCAGGAGAAACGAAGGGATAACTGAACAGCTCCATCATAAAAAGAGCTACACCCTTCAAAGTCCGTTGAAGGGAAAGGCCTTAGAAGGGTACCACTCTGCTTAGGATTGAACTGTAAGTCACTCTTTAAAACTGATAGCGAAATAAGTACAAAAAAAAATGGGAGAAAGGGAATATTCCCACATTTATAGGGCATTTTTGTAGTAGATATTCATGGAGGACTGTGGAGCAGAGGAGCTGTGGCTCACCGGTAGAACATCTGCTTGCCATGCAGAAAGTCCCAGGTTCAATCCCTGAGAGCCAGCGTAGTGTAGCAGAGCCGGGGTGGTGTAGTGGTTAAGAGTGGTGGTTTGGAGTGGTGGACTCTGATCTGGAGAACTGGGTTTGATTCCCCACTCCTCCACATGAGTGGCGGACACTAATCTAGTAAACTGGATTTGTTTCCCCACTCCTACACATGAAGCCAGCTGGGTGACCTTGGGCTACTCCCAGCTCTCTCAGTTCCACCTGCCTCACAGGGTGTCTGTTGTGGGAAGGGGAAGGGAAGGTGATTGTAAGCCTGTTTGATTCTTCCTTAAGTGGTAGAGAAAGTCGGCATATAAAAAACAACTCTTCTTCTTCTCCAGTTAAAGGGTCTAGGCAGGTAGGTGATGTGAAAGACCCCTGCCTGATACCATGGAGAGCAGCTGCCAGTCTGAGTAGACAATACTGACTTTGATGGACCAAGGGTCTGATTCAGTAGAAGGCAGCTTCATGTGTTCATGTGACTGCTTTTAATCACCTCCGTGCTTAGATCCTTAAATCTGGGCCAGCATTCTTGGCCCACGGATGCCAGCTGTTTCACATGTTAAGGTTGTCAATGGTTAACACAATTAGTGAAGGAAACAGACGTGTTTATGCAAAACCCTGAGCTGATCTCTAGCATCAGAGGCCAGGCAGAACCTAGCAGCTTCTTCTTTTGCTCTTAAGACCTTTTAAAAAATCCCTCTCGCCCTGGAGGAGAAGCTGGAGTGGGGCCCCCGCCCCCAATCGAAGCCACTGCGGTTCTACCATTGGAAACACCCGCCTCCTCTTCACTTGGCCCTCTGGACATTTAAGCCCTATTGCCCTGGGTAAAAGGTAAAGGTGCAAGGACCAGGTCATTACTGACCCATGGGGTGACGTTAACCAGGCAGACTATGTTTACGGGGTGGTATGCCAGTGCTTTCCCCAGTCATTTACACCTTACTCCAGCAAGCCGGGTCCTCATTTTACTGACCTTGGAATGATGGAAGGCTGAGTCAACCTCGAGCCGGCTACCTGAAACTGACTTCCGTTGGGATCGAACTCAGGTCATGAGCAGAGCTTGGACTGCAGTACTGCAGCTTAACACTCTGTGCCACAGGGCTCCTTCTTGCCCTAAAACATTCACTCCTCAATGAGGACTAATACTGGGAGCAGAAGGAAGGACAGGGGGGTAATTTGCTTGTTTTATTGTAAACACTTTAAGCCATGTGGGAAAGTGCTATAGAAACGTAATGAACAAATAATAAATGAGGTGTATTGTCCCGGTTTAAGCAAAAATGGTATTCAGACGTACTGCTTTGCCTTGACCAGGATGGCCCAGGCTAGCCTGATCTCATCCGATCTCAGAAGCTAAGCAGGGTCAACCCTGGTTAGTACTTGGATGGGAGACCACCAAGGATATCCAGGGTTGCTATGCAGAGGCAGGCAGCAGCAAACCACCTCTGTTCATCTCTTTCCTTGAAAACCCGTCGAGGTCGTCGTGAGTCCGTTCTGACTTGACTTTCCACAACCATGTACTGCTTCACTATGAACTAATTCACAGCACCAACAAGAAGCTTTAGACCACCCTTGGTAGGATCCAAAGGATCAGGCGTGAGGCTTCTGCGCATGCACCAAGCCTTCTCAAGCCCCTCCCTCCCGTCCCAGCCCGTCAGCTGGCCCATCCCCAACTATCATGGGATCCTTGGGAGAAGACTTTAATGAAATTGGGAAAGCGTCTATGTATGCCATAAAGCGATCAGGACTCTTTGGGGGGGGGTGTCTTTAGATCCAGGCTTATAAATATAACAAACATAAGATTGTTTTCTATCGGCTTACTTCCTCTGCTGAAGCACAATAGACAGCAGTTCTTTGTTCCCAAACTTCACAGATAAATGCCCCCCTCCAGCAAGAATTCTGATGACCATTGAGAAAAAGTAGGCCCCAGAAACACTGGAGTTAGCATTTTCACACTTGCTCAGGCAGATCAATAGCCAAGTGTACCTCCTATCCTATATCATTATTTGGGGGGTGGGTGGGGAGGAGAGAGAAACCAAAAAAAATGATTTCGGTTGGGGGGATCTAAAACATATTAGAAGATTATTCTCTCATCCAGGATCAATGACTGCAACCAGGCAGATTCCAACGTGATCTCCTCATAAGGCCAGCCCTCAAATATCAATCTGCATTTTCAGCTTTAAAAGATGGCCTACATAGGGAGGGGAAAACCACCCTCGAAAATCTCCCAGTGAACAGAATGTTTGAATATATTATACAGAAACATCCAAAGAATCATAAGCAGAATTTTTTTTCAGGTTCCTCCTGTTACAGCAAACAGTTCCTACCACAATATTTAAATGAAAAGAAATCAATCCCCTCTGCAGAGAGTTAAGAGAAAATAAAGGCAACACACATCCCACACACAGACACACAAGCACGGCTGGTACGATGCGACTCCCCAAACCCGAATTCAGAATACCGCCACAAAATGAAGTGTTCGTACTTACAGATTTTAAAAACAGCCTACAATTACAATGGTGATCTCATGTAACCCTATGGATTTTAGGTGACCCTTGGAAAGAAAGCCAGAAAACAAAGAGAGCCAATGCAGAACAGGCATCAGTAATCTCCCCTATCATGTATCATGGACTAGCAGCTTCTGAAAACAGTTATCAACAGCCAAGCACACAAGGAAAACCCACTGGACACTGATACTAAACGTTAACGCAAAAAATGAAATCTCTGCATGCTGGGCTCCCTCGTGCAAGCTATTTAAATGTCCTGTCAAGTACTGAGAAGCGCTGTTGCTTGTACCTGCTTGAAAGAAAATGCTACATATACACACGCAATATTTTTTTCCCAGCCTTAACAGATCGCATGCTCTTTCCAATCTACTCCCATTTAGCCTTTTAAATACCTTATGTCATCTTCTGCCACAATCAGGAAATAAAAGAGGCTCCTTAAAGCTTGTGTCACCCTGTAAATGCAGCCAACCCTGCCTGACACCAACCTCCATGAAACTTACCCAATCAAAATACTCCCAGGGCTTTTAAAGACTCTCTACTTTATTCCGCTTGAATACAACGGGCAGCCTAAATTTCAAACTGGATTAAAACATATTTCTTCTCTTTCCCCCCCCTCCTCTCTCCACTGTTTATCCTCCATCTTTGTTTGTCCCCCCCCCCTTCCCAGATTGCAGATTTATACCAACAGCTGCCAGCCAGGGCATGGCTGGATTTTAGTAACATCAGAATGCATACAGGAATCCAGAGGTGCTGATGGTTTCCTGTTTTAGGAAGTTACAGTTTCGAGCAAAAGAAACTCCCCCCTTAGGCAAAAATGCCTAACATAATCTGAGCAGCTTTGTTCTTTCCCTTTGCCACATTCATTATTGGTTTCTCCTGCCTCTCACCCCACCCCCACACATTCCCTTTCCCTAAAGCTGAAAGCGTCGGTGTAAAATGCAAACAATGCCGACCCTACTCTAAGTACACCTTCCTTTTCTAGAGAAGGAAAAACAAATCTTATCCATTATCCAGTGCTCTGAAGCTTGAAGCCAGGAGGAGACATTCCTTACCAGCTGATGCAGCGTCCATCCGGTTTCCTATTTGTAGGTAATTAATGCTTGGTCTTGTAATTTATGCCCCTACTAATCCACTGGAGTTCTACATAACCTTTAAAACATGTCCCCTTTGCCAGAGGGGGGGGGGACCTTCCTTGCAACATGCTTTATTAGGGAAAATGCATGCCGTGTTTGTTCTTACTTGCAGAAAACGTGTGTACACAGCTTAACGCTCTTTTCCCTTCTGAATAAAGGCTAGGGTATCTAATTTTGTAAGAAGGGTGAGTAAAAAACAGGATTTAGTATATCTATATCGATAAACTTTTCTAATTTTTCAATCGTTACCAGCAATACAAGGCAAACAGTTCTTCGCCGTGTGGTCTACAATTTACGGCAGTCATCCCAGGGCCTGTTCTTTTATGATTAAACAAGGAGGAGAAAATGTCTGCCTGCCTGTATGGGATGGAGCAAGAAGGCAGACTCCTTCTGCCTGGGGACAGAAGAAGCCTTTCTAAACAATAACCTTAATCCTATTAAACCTGGATGAGGTTCGCCTGTAGCATTTCCTCTCTTCTTTCAGACCATTCCTTATTCACTCCCTTGCCTGGGGGGGGGGAGAGGTGTGGGGTGGGAATCATGCACAGCATTCAGGTTTTGCATACCTTATCTCCACACTATTGTTGATAGCACTTAAAAAAAAAAAAAAAACCTCACCGTGTGTACTTTGACCTGGGATAGATTTTGTTTTTAAAGAAACGCCAGTGATCAGCCATAGATGCATAAGCACTGCAAACCTGAAAGGGTTAAAGGCAGCCTCAATCAATAGGCCTACAAAGAAAACAGAGAAAGAGTGTGCCTCATAGCCTTTTTTTAAAAAAACACAAATACTTTCATGCAACAATTCTACAACAATAATTTATCCTTGGCCTTCAGTTCAGAACCAATGCACACACGCACATACATAATCTTAATGTTGGAGATGCCTTTTTCTCTGAAAAGAAGACCACAAGACAACATCTTAGAAACAGCAGCATGCAAACCAGCAATCCTGAGCCACAAAGCCTAACAAGAAATACAAATGGTTTAAATCCATTTTTTTTATTTTGTTCAGCTTCTCAAACGACAACTCTTGCATATCCAAGTGTCCCACCTAGCAAACAAAAGGAAACGTTGTTTTTAATAAGGGTGATAAATCTCAGATCGTGTCCGTTCCTTCAGCAAAAAAGAAAGAAAGAAACAAAAAAAAAAAGACCAAAGGAGGGAAAAAAAGGCATGAACAGCCCAAAGTAATCCCAGCTACTGCAAATTTGTACATAGATACACAGAATCTTTTATGACCACATTAGTCACATACCAGCGCTGTGTGTCTAAAGTGTGCATTCACATATTGTTAAGGGATGATAATCTTTTCTGCAAGATCCTCTGCTTTTGGCTTGCATGGAGGGAGGAAGCTATTCTACTGTAGCAGCTCAGTGGCTGCATTGTATTCAGGAGCTGATCTGCCTCAAACCAGTTTCAGCCGGTTCTGGCCACCCTACATAAAAAGCTATGGCAACCCTTGCTGAGTTGCCAACAAGTCCCTGGGAAAAAACCCCAGAGAGGGTTCAGTTGTTTCCTTCCTGGGTGTGAGGGTATTTCTGCTTTGCACCCCCTTTCCCAGCACAGCTCCGCCATGCATACAACCTCCCTCCTCACACCGTTGCATTCGACATACAAACATTCCTTTCCCCCCCTTCTCTTCCCCAACTTACCTCCCAGAAACCTGGCTGAAAAGCTTTCTGTGTGTGTGAGTGTGCCTGTAGCTAACAAAGAGAGACCGCAATAAAAAAAAAAAAACCCTCACAGGATCTCCTTTTTTGCGGCACAAAGGATACTCGGCCACAAGAGCAATAGGGTGACTGCTAAACAGGGTTTTCCCCCCTGGTTCCTCTCCCTCAAGAGCATGGGATGCTCCTAATCAATGCCATGTCTTCTGACCACAGCCCTCAGCACCCTGGGAACTAGGAAACAAGGCTTCCTTACTCAGAAGCCAACCTGGGCATGTGCATCCTTGCAATGTTTGGGGGTGGCTGTTAAATATCCTCCCCTCGCCGCCATGCTGATTAGGATCACAGGTCTTTTCAAGCCTCCTTTTTCCATCAGGAACATACCCATCAGATGCGGGGGGCTCGTGGCCACGGCGTTCACTACAAGGCGATTTTGACAGCAAGGCCTTCTCCTCCCTTACCTGAGTCCCCATAAAGAGGTGCGGCGCCCTTCTAACCTAGAAGTACTCCCTCCCTGTCCTTTGCACATGGACGTTATTGCCTAAACAACCACAACAGAAACGTTTTAGCACCTTACCTGGATACAGGATGTGCCCTCTACCTTTAATAGCTGTGTATTAAAGAGAACGTTGGCAGGCGTATGTTTCCTCAAGCGCTCTGTCTTGACAGGCTGAAATTCCTTCCTCCACGCTATTAAAAGGCAGGATCCCTACCTGTAAGCTTGCCTGTACCGAACAGGCTCGGGCCTTTAGGTTCATCAAGATAACCTGGATTTGAGGTCTTTAACGCCTTCTTTCCTGCACAGATTTGGCCCTTTAACCCAGTCGTCCCTTTATCTCTGTACCAAGACGACTTTGCTATGCCCTTTTCAGTAGGGGACAGATGTCTCAACGCCATCTTCCCATTACTCCATCCTTCATACGAAGATGGCTCTGAATACCACCTTTTAAAGAATCTCCTCTCTCATTTTCCCCTCTCCTACGTGCAGAGGAAGCCATTCACAGCCATTTTTAACAGCTGCCCAGAGCTGTGAACATAAGAAAGGCCATGCTGGATCAGACCAAGGTCCATCGAGTCCAGCGGTCTGTACACACAGTGGCCAACCAGGTGCCTCTAGGAAGCCCCCAAACAAGACGACTGCAGCAGCACCGTCCTGCCTGTGTTCCACCGCACCCAAAATAATAAGCATGCTCCTCTGATCCTGGAGAGATGCCTTTTAACAGGATGCCTTTTAAAATGGTAATACCGTTATAAAATATTTTCTTGCTTAAGCACAGCTTACCTTCAGTCTTGCAATGAAGATCCTTGTGCTGGGTTGGCAGCTGCTCCCAAAGCAACATTTAAAAAAATCTGCACAGCCAATCAGATCTCCAGTGGCTATTCTAAAGCCCCATCTGGCCCCACCCACTTTCTAAAAACACTTGGTGGGCACCAGGAAAGGTGTCAATGGGAATCATGTTGGGGACCCCTGTACCTGGATCTTGGAGACCAAGGTCAAAACTCTAGTCTACCATGGATGCTCACTGGGTGACTTTGGGTCAGTCACTCTCTCTCTGCCTAACCTACCTCAAAAAGTTGTTGCTGTGAGGATAAAACAGAGGAGGGGAGACTGATGTTGTCAGCTGCTTTGGCTCTACACTGGGAAGAAAAGTGTGGTATAAATATCTTAAAAAGTAAAATAAACAAACATGGCAGCCACTAAAGAATTCCCTCTAGTTCATGACATGCAAGTCACATGGTTCAGACAAACCGCATGGTTAATTTCCATGGTAGGACCATATTATCATCATCATCGTAAGAGTTGGTTTTTATATGTCGACTTTCTCTACCACTTAAGGAAGAATCAAACCGGCTTACAAGTGCCTTCCCTTCCCCTCCCCACACAGACACAGGGGCCGAGAGAGCTATGACTGGCACAAGGTCACCCAGCTGGCTTCATGTATAGGAGTGGGGCAACCAACCCGGTTCACCAGATTAGAGTCTGCCGCTCATGTGGAGAAGCGGGGTCAAAACTGGTTCTCCAGATTAGAGTCCGCCACTCTTAACCACTACACCATGCTGGCACTGTTGATAGGAAAGGAACTGTGAAATCCAGCTGAACACCATGACTGCAGCTTACATGCAGCAACAATGAGCCCCGACTACATAGCAGTGGACTTTGGCAGCAGTTCTACCCCCAAAATATTACTTTAATGACATTATTTCCTCAGGGCAACATTGCTCAGGGCAACATGCATGTTCTCCCCCTCCTCCCAGTTATCAGACCTGAAGTGCACTTGATGGCAGAATGGGAATATGAACCTGGGTTTCACTGGTCCAAAATCAACAGTCTCTCTACCATGGATGGATCCAGACAACCCAAAGCCACATGGCTAAAAGTCAGGAGGTCATCTGTGGCCCCTGGTGATACTGTTAAGCCTTGCATTATCGCCTCTCTGTGGACACATGGAAATCTGAGAAGAGGTCAAGAGAGAATGCATAACCTCACAATCAGACAGCCTCCTCTTCCCAGTTAATAGGAGCCATGAGTGAAATGCTGAGCTCCTGTATGGTTTACAGTCATCTGAATCGAACTGCTAACACAGACTGGAACATGGATCCCCATATGTTGCCAATGAGTGCCGTGGTGCCCACCGTTCCCGGTGCCCACCAAGGGTTTTTGGGAGGGACCAGGTGGGATTTCTGCCCAGCAAGGCTTCTGAATAGCCATTGGAGATTTGATTTTTTTGTGAAGATTTTAAAAAATGTTGCTTAGGCAGAAGCTGCCACCATAACACAAAGATCTTCACTGTGCGACTGAAAGTAAACTGTGGCAGCTATTTTGTGGCTGGCTATGCCTTGGGGTTGCCAGCTCCAAGTTGGGAAACACCTGGAGATTTGGGGGGCGGAGGCTGAGGATTGGAGAGGGGAGGGGCTTCAATGCCATGGAGTCCAATTGCCAAAGCGGCCATTTTCTCCAGGTGAACTCATCTCTACGGGATGGAGATCAGTTATAATACCAGGAGATCTATAGCCACCACCTGGAGGTGGCAACCCAAGCATGCCTCCTGCAGCAGCCATTTTGTGGTCGCGCACACCATGCTATGTCCCTGTACTAAAACGTCCACCACCTATATGCATGCACAGTGGGCTGAGATCCATCCCCTTAGCACTCTCATTGTAAGAACACTATTATTTCTTAATGGATGTTCAAAGCCCACTCAAGGGCATACTGATGGTTGCCAGGTCCAGGGTAGGAAATACCTGGAGATTTTGGGGGCAGAGCCTGAGGAGGGTGGGGTTTGAGGAGGGTAGGGAATTCAATGCCATAGAGTCCAGCTATTTTCTCCAGGTGAACGGATCTCTGTTGCCAGGAGATCAGTTGTAATAGCGGGAGATCTCCAGCCACCACTTGGAGGTTGGCAACCCTAGGTGTACCTGACCAACAAGGCTATGATTCCAAAACTGACCTCTGCCCTTTGTCCCCTCATCCTAGCAGCACAATTGTAACTAAGGGCTCCCATCTTCCACTCAATTTCATGGGAGTAAACTAGGGTTGCCAGGTCCCTCTTTGCCACTGGTGAGAGTTTTTGGGGGCGGAGCCTGAGGGGTTTGGGGTTTGGGGAGGGACTTCAGTGCCCTAGAGTCCAATTGCCAAAATGGCCATTTTCTCCAGGTGAACCGATCTCTTATCTGCTGGAGATCAGTTGTAATAGCAGGAGATCTCCAGCTAGTACCTGGTGGTTGGGGGAGAAATAGGCACCGCTGTACTAATATCGGGCGGATGAGGAAACCAGCACAGGAGCGAAGTGTATACAAAGTGCACAAATTTATAAAGCTACTAAACTTAACATACAATGTATCTAAACACACTATATACACTACCAAGCTAAGACATACAATGTAACAATACAATATACTTGTATTGTTACATTGTATGTCTTAGTTTGGTAGTGTATATAGTGTGTTTAGATACATTTAGATACATTTATAAAGCTACTAAACTTAACATACAATGTATCTAAACACACTATATACACTACCAAGCCAAGACATACAATATAACAATACAATACACTTGTATTGTTACATTGTATGTCTTAGCTTGGTAGTGTATATAGTGTGTTTAGATACATTTAGATACATTTATAAAGCTACTAAACTTAACATACAATGTATCTAAACACACTATATACACTACCAAACTAAGACATACAATGTAACAATACAAGTGTATTGTATTGTTACATTGTATGTCTTAGCTTGGTAGTGTATATAGTGTTTAGATACATTGTATGTTAAGTTTAGTAGCTTTATAAATGTGTGCACTTTGTATACACTTCGCTCCTGTGCTGAGCACCTGGTGGTTGGCAACCCTACTCTGGAGATCAGCTGTAATAGCAGATCTCCAGCTAGCACCTGGAAGTGGGCAACCCTAGAGCAAAAACCACTCTATTCAGTGGGTTTCCTTTGGAGGGCACGTCAACCCAAGGGGCCAAAGCCCATCCTCGAGGTCAGGCAATAGAAGTTGGCCGGCTAGTCTCGAAACCGACTCATTTTATAAGGCCAGGGAAAAAAACACTGCAGACTGGGATGGAGGCGACGCAGGCTTCGAAGGCACCCAAGAGGCACCCCGCCGCGAGCAGCCCAGGTGCAACCAGACCCTTCCCAAGAGCCAGGGACAAACACCCCCCATCCCACGCGTGGAAAGAAAGGCTCCCGGGTGCGGGGATTTTGCAAGCCACCCTCCCTTTTGCAAAAAAAAATAAAATTAAATTAAAAAAAGCCTTGGAAATGCAGCAGTCTGCCCCCAGCTGAGAGGAGGCAGATGCAGCCTCTCCCCACACCCCGGGCCCTGCAGCCTCTTTGGCAGCAGAGCATGCTGATCCCCGGCCGAAAGGGAGGAAAAAGCTCCAGCAGCCTGCACACCCGGGGACCTCGCCGATTCATTCCCCGGGCCCTTTGGGAGGAGGCAGCGGCTGCAAGCCTTCCCCCCCCCTTTCTTTATGCAGCGTAGGCATTGCAGGGCCGTAACAACGCGGCTGCTGCTGCTGCAATGAGCTGGCGGCGTCTGCCAAGCGGGGCCTGCAAATATGTATTTCCACCCCCCTTTTGTGTGTATGCGCGAATAAAACGGGGGGAGGAATAGTTTCCAAGGGCTGCAGCAGGCAGGAAACAAAAGGAGAGAGAAAGAGAGAAAAGATTCCCCCCCCCATTCCCCAAGATGGCATGCAAAACGCCTCGCCCCCCATGCAAACAGACCTGCTGCTGCTGGTAGCCTTGTGCAAGAAGGCTAGTGCGTGCTGCAAAGCCGGGGAGGGGCCGATCCTGCCAAGGGTGCTTTTTTTTTTCAGGCAGACATGTTTAAGGGCTCCCTCTCCCTGCCACAGCAGCCTGCAGAGGGGGAGAGGGAGGCAGGGAGGCCTGGCTTGAAAAGATGGTTGCACATAATGGCAGGCAGGCAGAGAGGAGAGGCTCTTGCTGGGACTGAAGGGAAAAGGTGGGGGTGGGGGGTTTGCCTCTGGCTTGGGGGAAAAAAAGGGATGGATGGGGGGGGTGAGTGGGGAAGAGATCTCCCCTGTGGATTCAATTTAAAACTTGTCACTGGAGTGTGAAAGGGGGGGGGACAGGACCAGAGAGAGAGAGAGATTTCTAAATATATATATATATATATTTATTAGTGGTTCTTCTGAAGCATTTCCTTTGCAGATCAAGGAATCCCCTCTTGTGGAGGAAAAGCAGGAGAGGAAGGGAGTTAAAAGCTGACCCCCCCTCCCTTCCCTTGCCCGTTTTAATTACAGGCAAGGAAGAAAAGAGAAAAAGGCAGTAATGGGACCCACAGTAGTACCTCTGCGGGAGGGTGGGTTTGGTTGATGGCGTTTCGAAACCCCCTTCACGCAAACAGATTGAACCAGGCCAGAGAGGTACTGGATTTGCATGAAACAAACCAAAAAAAAGAGTCTCCGCTTCTCACTTTCCACCCTGGCTTTTTAAAAAAATCAAAAGAATGCAAGCTGGATTAAGCAAAAGGGTGTTTTTTTTAATGCAACCTTTTTTGGATTCCATTTTAAAATGGCCTGTGGCTCCTCAAAGGCTAGCAAATTTACTGTGGAATAAACTCCCCCCCCCCCCCCATAAGCCACAGCTTACTTTATTCACAAGAGGGCACAGTTGTGGCTCTTTTAGGCATCACAAGACTGTTGGTTGTTGGCATACCGCAGCTACCTTTCAGGGAGGGAAAGAATGGTCCAAATTGAGAATCTGACTATATCATAAGTAGGAATAAAGACCTTTTTTTGGGGGGACGCTACCAATGTATGGCACCAAGCAAGGTTTTTCCCCCCTCTTCCACAAATGATCGCTGCATGAGGGGGGTCACCCTTGCCTCATTTGAAAAGCCTGTTCCCACGCCGCTAGGACAGAATAAAAATATTGCAGCCAAGATAGCAGGTGTGAGAACAAGGCAGTTCTCACAGTTGAATGGCAACATGGTTAATCTCCCTCCCCTACCCAGAAGAGGGTGGGAGTCTGGTTTAAGGGCACAGTGATAATTCATCTAATTTTGCCTATGTTTATTCATGTCCCCGCTGGTCTGAAATTTATCAGGATGCAAAAGTTAAAGCGTGTTCAGGGTTGCGACCAACAGTCTACTTCTGCAGGTAGCCTTATCTTGGTGGCACTTATCTAGCCAGTGTTAAAATTGTAGCATGATAAGGCTGTCTTTGTTTTAGGTGCAACTTGGGTGGTTTAATAAAGCCGAAGGCCTTTTAAACATTGTCTTCTGTTCATGCTGATATTTTGCAACTCTGCTCTGGGGAGACAAGGGAACAGTTTTCACTTTCATTTATCGTTCTTCTCCCAGTTCAGTTACTTCTATGAAAAATATCTTTTTAAAAAAATAATAATATTTCTGTATGCTAACTGACATGATTACTGCCTTTAATTGTTAATCACAAAATTTCTCTGCATGTTTACCATTAACTTAGATAGCAAATCTTTTTGGTCCAGAGACCACGTTGCCAATTTTAGAATGTCCCATGGGCCGTAGGAAAAACTGCATAGGCAATATTCCCTCCTTCCTGCACCACACAAGGGTGTATTTCTTTGTTCAGGATTCACCTGCACGTACCTGGATTCTCACTCTGAATTATTTACCAATAGGTTTTCACATGCAGGAGAATGAAGTGTCAAGATTGCTTGAGGTAGCAGAATGGGTTTTATCTCTTTAGGCTGCCAATGGAAGATCACATTTTGGGATGCTCCTCTATGCTGAAAGGTCCCTGCTAATAGAAAGCCCACACATGCTGTGCCTGCGTCCCGTGACATTTTATGTAAAGGAGCATTCAAAGCTAGACTCTGCTGCCTTCCTTGTCAAGTACTGTAGTCCATTCCATGACCACCTCACCTTCTCTGCCTATGTGAATCAGGCCTTACCACTGGGTGCCTATAAATGAATTTGTCATCTTTATTTCCTGCCAGGTGGTCGGGAGACTTAACCACACCCCAGATTTCCAATCACATTCAGGCAGCCATTTTACGACACGTGCAATTTAGAATCATAGAGTTGGAAGGGACCACCAGGGTCATCTAGTCTGACCCCCTGCACAATGCAGGAAACCTACAACCACCTCCCCCCTACACCCCCAGTGACCCCCACTCCATGCCCAGAAGATGGCCAAGATGCCCTCCCTCTCATCATCTGCCTGAGATCATAGAATCAGCATTGCTGACAGATGGCCATCCAACCTCTCCAGAGAAGGAGCGCTCACCACCTCCCAAGGAAGCCTGTTCCACTGAGAAACCGCTCTAACAGAAAATTCTTCCTAATGTCTAGATGGAAACTATATGTTTTACATGTTGTAAATTCGCCACTCAGCTGATATATAGGGTTGCCAACTTCGAGGTGGTGGCTCCTATTACAACTGATCTCCAGCTGATAGAGATCAGTTCACCTGGAGAAAATAGCCGCTTTGGCAATTGGACTCTATCACATTGAAGTCCCTCCCCAAACCCCACCCTCCTCAGGCCTTGCCCCAAAAACCTCCCACCGGTGGCGGAGCAGGACATGGCAACCCTACTGATATTCCCAACCATGTTACCCAAAGTATGTGAGCTCACTCTGGGTAGTTTGGACATGGGGATGAGTAACTGGTTTACTAACCAGACGTACATTGTGGCCATTCCTCACTGGGTAAAAGATCACGTGTATTCACCCTCAACCACACCCCGATGCACATTCTTCTCATGCTCACATCAACAGATGCATACAACCCCTGCATCACGGACATGGCCACAAATGCATGTCCACTTTCAACAGGCAAAAAGAACGAACCATAGAGAGTGGTTATATTCTTTTCCTGCAGAGAGACAGAAACCCAGCACGGAAAGTGAGAAGAAGCATTTCCTACAAGCTTCTCTGTTGTTCCCGTTCCTTTCTCTTATGTCTATTGTCCTGGGGTAAAAACCAGGAGATAGATATAGCCACAGGAGTACTGACGAAACCCCTCAGCCGTATCCACTTCTGAAGTGAACATCAATGTAAACATGGTGCGTGTGCCACAAAAGAGAGGCATTTTCTCCACACCCTCTGCTTGTTAACAGCCTGTTCTTCATTTATTCGGCCGCCTCCTTTTCCTCCGAGACTTTCAAAACCCAAATTTGTTAGCAAACTTACCAGTCTACCTGTTTGTTGACAATTGCAAGATTATTCACAGCCACGGGATACTTGGAGAGCATAGCAAACCATGTTGCTGGCTTCTTCTGCCCTGCGCCAAACTTGATGAAAAGGGAAACTTCTTGGCTGTCTCCAAAACTGGCAAATACAGTTGAAATTCTCAGATTGCATATTGAAGAGAACACACCTTTCTTTCTTCAGGAGCCAGTTTTGCCGTCGTTTTGTAGTATGTGTGTTCATTTAAATTGGTTGACAGCCCTACAAAGAACAGAGGCACAGAGAGAGACCCTTCAAATCGTGGCTTCTCTCCACCTCTTGCCGTTCTTTCTCTCTCCTGCCACTTATAATTTTTTTTAAAAAGCGCTGCCTGCTTCTATGTATTCTGTGGAGGGGCTGCTTTTCAGGGCTCAGGAATTATTGATCAAGCCTCAGTTGAAGGCCCAGCTACATAGCCCAGCTGAAAAGATGGGAACCTGACCCTCACTACAAATTAACTAATTTGATGAACTGAATATGCGTGTGTGTGCATGCGCATGTGTAAAGTACCGTCAAGTCGCAGCCGACTTACGGCGACCCCGTAAGGTTTTCAAGGCAAGAGACTAACAGAGATGGTTCCTCTGCATAGCAATCCTAGACTTCCATCCAATTACTAACCAGGGCCAACCCTCTTTAGCTTCTGAGATCTGACAAGCCAAGGCAAGGTCATCCAGGTCAGGACATTCATTTGTATGCTATTCCCAGAAAGTCATGATGCTTCATAAGCATGGCCTGATGTGTTTACCTGCATATACACAGAATTTTTACATGTGCGGTAGATAGGGTTGCCAACCTCCGGTTGGGGCCTGAATTACAAAGGATCTCCAGATGACAGAGATCAGGTCCCCTGGAGAAAATGGCTGCTTTTGAGGGTAGACTGTATGGCCATTTATGCAAGGTCAATTTTGATGCTCGCTCAAATGAAATAAAAAAAGACCTCAGCTGCTGGCGGAAGACGGCAACAGAAGGGGACAGACGAAAATGGCTGCTTTGGCAACTGGACTCTATGGCATTGAAGTCCCTCCCCAAACCCCGCCCTCCTCAGGCTCCGCCCCAAAAATCTCCAGGGATTTCCCAACCCAGAGCTGGCAACCCTATTAAGAGAAGTGGACTCTAATCTGGAGAACCGGGTTGGTTTCCCTGCTCCTACACATGAAGCCTGTTGGGTGACCTTGGGCTAGTCACAGTTCTCTCCAAACTCTCTCAGCCTCACCTACCCCATAAGGTGTCTGTTGTGGGGAGAGGAAGGGAAGGAGATTGTAAGCCAGTTTGATTCTCCTTAAAAGGTAGAGAAAGTCGGCATATAAAAACCAACTCTTTTTTCTAGTCCAAGTCAGAAAAGAGATTTTATCTGCAAAGTGCCAAACACAACTGTTGCTGTGGTCCACTGAGCTGTCCATCTCCTCCTGGAGGCCAGATCCCAACAGACCTCTGACCTAGGGTTGCCAACCTCCAGGTATTAGCTGGAGATCTCCTGCTATTACAACTGATCGCCAGCCGATAGGAGTTCGGCTCACCTGGAGAAAATGGCCACTTTGGCAATTGGACTCTGTGGCCTTGAAGACCCTCGCCAACCCGACCCTCCTCAGACTCTGCCCCATAATCTCCTGCGGGTGGTCAAGAGGGACCTGGCAACCCTACTCTGACCACCCGGAACAGCTCTGCTGGCCCACACTGTGTAGATGCGGTGGTGGCAGAAAAGTGTTGTTTCTTTGCTGCCATCATTACCATCGAGCATACTTTAAAATGAGCTCACCCCCCCCACCCGCGTCAGATTCATCCCGAGTCTTCCTCCTTTCTCTAAGGGGCATTCTTCACGGTAGATTTTGCTTCTGTTTTGCCACGGACTAAAAAAAAACACGATTTAAATGTTTTTTTCATGGCCGCGATTTATCCCTATCAATTATCTGTAGTTTTGGTTTTTCATGGGAACAAAGCACGCTGTATTTGACAACGGTTTGGTCTGTCCCTTTTGCAGGAGCCCTCCCCTTCCAACAGGCTCATTGTTTATGCCTTCCCCCAGCTCCGCCCCAACTCCGCCCAGCAGAATACCTCGTGCGGTTCACCAGCCCCAGCGCAAAAAACAAGCACCAGTCCCTCTGGTCTCCTCCATTTTTCTTCCACCCTCGCTCTGTTCTGCTTTGGGAACAGTCAGATTCCAAATTGGGGGGGGGGAGGCAGCGCTTTCCTCAAAGCTTCCCTCTATTTTCTATAGGTGTGGAACCCATTGCCCTTTAATGATAGACAGGATTGGGGGGGGGGGGGCAGGGAATCCATGTGCCCAGAGAAGTGTTTAGCTGAAAGTGGGAATGGGGGGTGGGGGGAGAGGAAAGAAGGCCCCTGGATTGCACGCTGGCCATGATCCGGCCACATTGCATCGTGAGAGACAGGAGGGCTCCTAGCTTGCATGCCAGCCCCGATCCAGCCAGTGTGCATGGCGAGGGGGGGGGGAGGAAAGGCCCCTGGATTGCGCGCTGGCCATGATCCGGCCACATTGCATCGTGAGAGACAGGAGGGCTCCTAGCTTGCATGCCAGCCCCGATCCAGCCAGTGTGCATGGCGAGGGGGGGAGAGGAAAGGCCCATGGATTGCGCGCTGGCCATGATCCGGCCACATTGCATCGTGAGAGACAGGAGGGCTCCTAGCTTGCATGCCAGCCCCGATCCAGCCAGTGTGCATGGCGAGGGGGGGGGGAGAGGAAAGAAAGCCCCTGGATTGCGCGCTGGCCATGATCCGGCCACATTGCATCGTGAGAGACAGGAGGGCTCATAGCTTGCATGCCAGCCCCGATCCAGCCAGTGTGCATGGCGAGGGGGGGGGGAGGAAAGGCCCATGGATTGCGCGCTGGCCATGATCCGGCCACATTGCATCATGAAAGATAGGAGGGCTCCTAGCTTGCTTGCCAGCCCCGATCCAGCCAGTGTGCATGGCGAGGGGGGGGAGAGGAAAGAAGGCCCCTGGATTGCACGCTGGCCATGATCTGGCCACAGTGCATCGAGAGAGAGGAGGGAGATAAGAGGAGGCTGGCCGCCCCTCTTCAGAAAAGTGATGGGAGGGAGTTTTGACTTGGGTTTTCCGCTCTCAGGATGCACATTTTCCCCATCCGATTTCTCAAAAATCCCCCCTCCCCTTTGGGGCAGAAGGGCCAACAGCCCCTTCTCTTGAAGATCCCCCCCACTTCCCTAGACTGAGCTGCCACCATCACCACCCCCAGCGCGCGAGGAGCACATGGCGTGGCCCTGCCAGTCTCCCCCTGGAGCCATCCGTCCAACGTCCCCCTGGGCTTGGAGGTGTGGGCCCAGCTCCAAGACCCATCCCGGGCGAGGGGCGGGGAAGGCGTGCGGGGACAGAGGGAGAGACGTGCCAGGATTCTAGGCAGGCAGGCAGGCAGCCAAAGGGGCGGTATTCTTGTCCGAGCGCAAAACTCCCCCAGCCAATCACCGTTCTTGGGGGAGGAGAAAGGAGACGTCCCGGGGAGCGAAGCAAACATTTTTTCATGGGCATCCGCTCAAGAAAACACGTGTTCACAGGAAAGATCGTTTTAAAAGTGGTTTGGATTGCCTCGCTTTTAACCCGGCTTATTTGGCTAAGGGGGGGAAATCACGGATCTGCAGTGAATAACCAAAATTTGACTCCGATGCAAATCAGCATCGAAACAGCAGCAAATGTCCGTGAAGAATACCCCTCTCTGTCTCCCTTGCCTTTTCATAACCCGCAACCTATCAGTAAACCAAGGGGCTCTCTGAGCTCTAATATTTACAAGACAGTGCCTGGCAGCAATCATGTCAACTGCCTGGGTCATTTCCTCGTTCCAGAGGTCATCCAGGGCGTTGACAAAGAGCACCAACCATATCAACAAGAATGGAATTAATAGGGTTTTTTAAAGATATATAATCTTGTGGTCCATCTCTAAACACAAAATCTGTTCTATTTTTAAAACAGGTAGTTAGAGAACAAACAGCTTTGTTAGCCCAGCTTCATTTCCCCTCCATTCCAGATTCACCCTGCAGGATGAACAAATACTTATAAAATTATAGACGACTGATTGACAGCAGATTCTCAGCATCAGTTGTCCTGCACCAAGATACTTCCCCCGCCACGGCTCTCCCATTGCTAAGCTGACTTTAAATTGTAAGTTTGATTAAAGATTTTCTACCTGGAAGTCAAAATTCATTTAAAGATCTATCATCTTTAAAACTTTTATTAAAATAGCATGAGACTTTGGAAGGTTAATTGCTGTCTCAAGGCTTGTTCCCAAAGCAACCGGCACTGTTATTTATTTACAATGGATTCAGTACCTGTTTTGAGGTATTTTATAAGATTACAGATATTGAAACAATAAACTGAAAGTTGTTTATGAGTATTCATTTCTGAATGTTCAAAATTTGGGTGACCGTCCCATAGTCAACTCAGAGGGAGGGGGAATATTTCAACCCACTGAGACCTCCAGGCCAGAAAGTACATGGGGTAGGAATACTTGGTAGCAGGGACATGATGTGGGGGGGGGGCAACATCAGCTGCACTGCTACATCACTTCTGGGGAAAACCTGGAAGTGGCATGTGGTAGCTCTAGGAATTGATGGAAACTCTATGGTTTTACCATAAAAGTGACATGATAATTCATCCAATGTGGTCTTTTCAATTTTTTTCCTGCTGCCATTCAGAGTGCCTGCCATCAAGTGGTCTGGAGCCCTAACATGGGGATATACCATTTTATCCTCACAATATATCCACTGAAATAGGCAAGGCAAAGAGAGACAAGTCTTGAAGCTGAAGAGCTTGCCTGATGGTTAGGGTTGCCAAGTGCTGAGAATCAGCAGGCAAACGCGTGCACGCATGCCTGCCTACCGTGCCACGTCACTTTCGGTTTACACCCAAAAGTGCCACATTGCAACAGACCTTACCACTCAAATGCCACCAATTCTGCAGATTACTTGCAAGCAGCTAACAACTTGGATACATAACTACACTCTAAAGGCTATCCTCCTGAGATTCTACAGTTTGCTAGACGTAGGGCTGATTCTCGCCCCAGGGACACACTTTTTTCTAATGCAGTTGCCAATCTCCCGAGGTCTCAGAGTCAAGACTCCTGCATCTATTGGTCTCTTCAATGTTGTTCTCGGTCCCATTTGATCAATAAGATAATTAAAAGGCACTGGCATCTAGTTCAATCTCTACCAGGATGCCGGGATCTCACAACTTGCGGCTTGCGCAAGTCTCCGGCTATCAGGGACATGCAGCTCCAAGCCTCCTCTCCTCCCCCACAACTACTGTTTCTCACAAACCCCTCCCCCCTGTCAGTGGGCATTTCAGATGTGGGTCTTGCTTGGTATGTCCCCTAAGTTTGCCTATTAAAAATCTGGGCCTCTGTAAGTGGCTTCAAGTTTGAATTATGGCAATTCTCGAACTGCTCCTTGAGGCAAGTTGTTTACACCATCCTTTGCCCATGCCGTGTGATATATATTGGGAGCACTACACATTCAGTAAGGACGCGTATTGGGGAGCACAGATCCTGCATTCGTGCCAAAGTGAAAGAGACGCCTATGGTCACCCATTTTATGGGAAAAGGGCATAATGAAAATGATATATCATTGTTTGTTTTGTGACAATTCTGTGCCCATCCCTACAACCAGATTGACATTCAACGTTGTTTACTTCAACAAGAAGCCAAATTCATTTTTCTTTTCCGCACTTTGGCCCCTGGTGGCTTGAACACTGAGATAGATTTATCTTGCTTCTTATAATTTAGTGATTCTTTTCTGGGGGTCCCCTTTAAAAGCCTTAAGCTGGAATAGCTAACTTGCACAGGGGATTTACATACCCATTTATTCTTTTTGTGTTTCAGAACACAATTATTTACTATTAGTGTTTCCTTTTAAATTCCTTTTGTTACTGTTGAGTTTAAATGCAAAAAGATCGTGATCTTGTGGATTATGGTTCACACACACATACAAAGACTCTGAACATGTAGCTTTCTTTTAACAAAACCAATGTTTACTATATTATAGGGAGGGTAAACTTGGGGTACAAAATAACAACTGTCATGTCGCTCATAACTTGAGGAAGAAGTGTTTATACATAGCAAGTCTCTCTCAACTACAAAACAGCAGTTTAACTGCTGCTTCTTGGAATGCAAATGAATGTCACATGACCAATACCAGCTTAACTGACAAACTAACACTGGCTAAGTGGCCAGCACGGTTCCCCGTGACTATGCAAACAACTGTAAACATTTAACTATCTTTGTTGTCCTGACTTAGACAAAACTCGCTGTCTAATTCCCAACAGTTATGACATGCCCTCAGTCAAGTTGTGTGGCTACTCAATCATAATTTTTCTGTTTAATTGGTGGTCTCTTTAAAACTCTTAACTGCATTTGCTGTGATGTTCCCTAGTCAAGATTAAATACGTAATTTCTGACACCTGTGGTTTCCACATATATCCCAAAGTCCTTCTTAGTAATTCCACGCGCTCTGGAGAACTCTGTAGGAACCCTTTGGGGTAATTTGCATAATTCTTACTTTGAATAGAGGAATTTATCGCACTGGTAAGAGATGTGTTTTTATGACGTATTTTTGTGATATGTAGTGTTATTCTTTTTAGGAGTAGTCTTTATTTTATAGATGCTATATTGGTCATCAAGTCTGTTTGTCCATGGTCTTCGTTTTCTTGTATGCATGCAGGTTATAACAACGCATAGCCCTACATATGATTGTAATTTATACACCATTTTCCAGGCTGAAGAAGCCCAAAAGCGAAACGTGTCAAGGATATCTAGATCGCACGTTCCAGTTTTTTGCACCCAGGACATTACCTTCTTCTTACCTGCGATGTGATTTTGCCCTCAGTCCGGCTGCTTGTGATTTTGCCCTCAGTCCGGCTGCTTGTTGGTCGTCTCCGTGGAAGCTTTGACTTAGTTTGTTCATTGCCTTCTGTGATGTTGCACTTCGATATTTTCTGCCTAGACTTTGGACTTTTGCAGTACTCTGGGTTGGGTGATTGATTGTCACTTTTGTGCCCCTAGCCACATCGGGTGTTTGTATATTCGTATATGTGGGCTTGTTGACGTTAGTAGCAAATATTTATATTTACATATTTAAGTATTGAGCCTGGTGCTGTTTATTTATGTTGTACCACCTGGAGTTTGGCAAGCCTAAGGACACCTCTTTCGTGCAACAGATCTTCCGAGGAGCAGTTCTCTATCCAGGTGACTAGTGTAGAGACAATGCCTGGGCCAGCCCTCAAGAACGCAACACAACTCTGCGGGTATTAAGTCTTTCCATGATTAATGCCTGCTCTAATCAGGCTTGTCTGGTGGGCGAGGAAAGTTTTGAATTCGCTCCCCTGCCTGCTTTGTAATGCCAGATGTATGGTTTTGTGGCTCTTAATATGTTTCAAAGATATGCCGATCATCACTGAATTATTAATTGCACACATGGCTGATTAGATAGCAACTCGCTCTGATTAATAAGCGTATTGCTAGCTCACTGCAGAGAGGACTGTCAGCAGCTATTTCAGCATTGTGTGCTCACCTGCATGGAAATGTCCATGTGGAAAGGCTTGGCACCAAACGTTACCTACAAGTTGTGGTACAGATTATTTATTTAATGAGCTGTCATCTCTTCACTGTTGGGCCCACAGGAGGGCTGGGTTGTTGGCAATTCTGCTAGCTCAACCTGATAGGGGAATCAAGAATCCTTAGGCCAAACTAACCGTTATCTGTCTACCCCCTTATTCTTTGGCAGCATACTTATTCAAATGTGTTGTCTGGCTAAAAGACCGGGGTGGGGGGGAGAAAGTGGCTAAAGTGGGGTGGTGAGTGAGAAGCAGCTGACTCACTGATATAGTGGGGAATGGACAGATCAAATTTGCAGTCACTGCCTGGAAGCAGGCCGCAGGCCTTCTAACAAACATAGACCTATTTAAGAGCCGCTGTGGTGCAGTGGTGAAAGTATCAGACTAGGATCAGACTAAGGGACCCAGGTTCACGCTGCCCCCACTCCCAGCTCAGCCAGCCTCTCCAGAAGGACCAAGTTATCAAAAGACACCAAGAGGTACAGGAGAATCAGCAGGAATGGGCTCCTCCCTGCCATTTTCCTGGGCAATGAAGGATGTTTCTGTTCCAAACCCAAGCTTGAATCTTGACTGAAATGGGTCTAGATCAGTGGTTCCCAAACTTTTTGGTCCACTGCCCCCTTGGTTCCACAGATACAACCCCAGTGCCCCTATCCTATAAAAAGCATTTTTCAAAATAGGGGTTTGCATGAAGCATTAAAGAAGATAAAGGTAAAGGTCCCCTGTGCAAGCACTGGGTCATTCCTGACCCATGGGGTGATGTCACATCCCGACGTTTACTAGGCAGACTATGTTTACGGGGTGGTTTGCCAGTGCCTTCCCCAGTCCTCTTCCCTTTACCCCCAGCAAGCTGGGTACTCATTTTACCGACCTCAAAAGGATGGAAGGCTGAGTCGACCTTGAGCCGGCTACCTGAAACCGACTTCCATCAGGATCGAACTCAGGTCGTGAGCAGAGCTTTTGACTGCAGTACTGCAGCCTACCACTCTGTGGTACAACAAAATTTCAAAACAGTAACAATTAATTGCACATCTATTCAAAATCAAGTTTAAACTTTTCAGTTGAAATTTATTCAACAAAACTGATGAACTTGATCCAGTGGTACCAGCTTTTCAAAGTATGGGGAAAAAATTCTGATCGTTTCCAGCAAATTTGCCAGCAAGGTGCCATAGCTTGATCTGTTGTAAATTAGTGAACAACACAGTTGAAGGGGCCCAACTCTAGTGTCCCCTGCTGCCCCCTTGCCTCTTAGTGCCCCCCTAGGTAATCCTGACACCCCCCAGGGGGTGGTACTGCCCACTTTGGGAACTACTGGTCTAGATAATCTGCTTCCTCCAAGACAGCTTGAAGCTGTGTATCCCCCACCTGGTCAAGCACCTAACCTAGAGTGGGGCCTGGAGCTCTCCTGGAATTGATCTTCAGACCACAGAGATCAGTTCCTCTAGTAGAAATGGCAGACTCTATGGCTGCACATTCCCACTCAGCGATCTCCCCTTCCCAAACTCCACCCACCCCAGACACCACTCCCAAATCTCCAGGAATTTCCTAAGCCAGAGTTGGCAACCTTAACTTTGCCCAAGAAATTCATCCATGCAACTTTCTTCCCTGCTGCATAAGAAAAAATTTATCATTAGGTAAATTCTGCTCTATTTCTTTATCATGGTGAAGAAGTCTTTGGAATCAGCTTCCATACAGTGAATCAGTATTTAACTACAACCTATTAAAAAAGAGAGAATCAGTCCTTTGGGAACACCCTGAGCTGACTGTGTTTGAATTGATCAGAGTTTTCTCTCCAACTGCCTCAGAAAGCCCATAGTGAGTAAATATTAAAGAATTCCATTTCTATCCTCTCTGGGATATGAGGGCAATAAGATGGAAGTTTAACAAAACAGTATCATTTATTATAACTTAAAAGGTCTTCGGAATGGTATAGAACAGCACCATCTAGCAGAGAGAGAATTAATTGCATGCAAGATCAATGTGTATCTCAAATCTTTATGGGCAACGCTTGCATTGTTATTAGCGGGCAACAAAAGCAATGGTCCGCTCACTATTTTTAATAGACCCACATCCAGTAATGAGACAGTCTTTTGATCTTTGCAGAATGTTGGAGGGGGAGTACTTCAGAGTTGCACAGGGCACACGGTGTGTATCAGATGTAGGCACAGCACAATGCCAGAATTTGGAGTGCCATTTTTTTCTTGTCCCCTCAAAACGCCCTGCAAGTGAAGATCTAGCACCTCAGGGAATGAGGCGCTGGGCCAGCCATCTTTATGCTTTGCTCGTTTTGTGCTGAGAGGCACTTTGATGCACAGGTTGTTATAGTTTGGAAATCGGTCGCGAGAACTTTTTTTAAAAAAAAATTTTTTTAATTGGTTTTTATAATACAAATTTTCCATGTTAAAGCGATAACTTTTAATCTATGGCTTTTGCCATAGATTTTAAGAGTTTTGATGAACAGGCATCAGCTACTGCAGAAAGTTAGGAGTGGCTGCCCTCTAGTGAAACTCTCAGGAAATGCATGCATTGACGACCACATTGGTATCCTGTGTACAAAAAATAGTGTTCATTATGTTTCATTCAAGCATAAAGAAATATATCCAAAACTATTTGATTTTAAAAAATTAATTTTTTCCTCATGAACATAACCACCTTACATTTCCTTTAACACACACACACACACACAGGCATAGATCCGCTATAAATTCATCCATTCATCTCTGACATTGTATAAAGTGAATATAGCACTTTTGGACTGCACCCAAATGTAAAAGTTGGAGGTTTTCTAGAATCTTGAAATTCTGCAGCAACAAGGGCAAAAGCTATGTTTAAACCTCACTGATTTCAGTGGGAAATACCGAAATACTTTCCTCGCCAGTTTCTCATCCTAGTTAATGAGAAAAGATGCTTCACGGCCTGGAGGGATTTTAAAGCATATTCTGAAGTATTGCTGAAGAATAGATGCTGTACAAAGATAAAGTAATGGATATGGGTGTGTCACTTAAATAAGATTTTTTTTGAATATTTCATAGAATACTGGAGAAAATTCATAGACTACTAGAAGAAGAGTTTTTCCTCCATGGTCCCTGATATTAGACTGGATTCTAAGTGTCTGGAAAATTGCTATCATGTCCCTAAACTGATATATTAAAGCAGAATTATATTCCATTAAGTGCATGGAATAATGGGCTTTGTTTATAGTCATTAAAGATAAGGTTAATTATGTTTTTTTCCCTTTAGTGTTTTTTAAAGCTTTGTAATCAGTTTTTCTTCTGTATTTTTGTGTGAACCCCCACTCCCACATTCCCCCTTTTCCTAGTTAACTATAATAAAATTTTAAAATCATGGTTACAAAGTATGGGTGTATGTAGGTGTGGGTGTAAGATTTGGGGATGATTTTGAATTTCTTATCCTGCTGTTGCATTCTGAAAAAAAATGCCATTTCAATGCTGCTGCTTCCTTGTCTAAGTTGAACTTGTTATTCTTTATTTTTAATTTTTTTTCATAAAATGCATTCATTTTTCATGTGTTTTCAACAAATCAGCACGATCCCTTATTGCATTATAAATAACATGCACTGTACATGTCACTTGCATACAAGAACCCACAGAATATAAACATACAAAACTAGCTGAAATATAGGGTTGCCAGCCTCCAGGTGGGGTCTGGGGATCTCCCAGAATTAGAACTGATCTCCAGACCACAGAGATCTGTTCCCCTAGAAAAAAAACGCAGCTTCAGAGGGTGGGCTCTGCACATCCCTGCTGAGGTCCGTTTCCCCCCGCCCCAATCTCTAGGAATTTCCCAACCCAGGATTGGCAATGCTAGCTGCAAAGTATGGAGCCATGACAAAAATATAAAACAGATTATTTAAAAAAGTGTTTTTTGGGTGGGGGACATGCCTCATACTTCCATACACATGATGTCATATCAGCCTGCCATTTGTGATAGGGAAAGTACTCTTTAGATTAGGCTTATCTGTCTTCTTTCCGACTGCAACCTGAATGTGAACTGAACCTACTTGAATAAATGTAAGTTTTAATTTTTTGCAATATACGTCTAAGGAGATTTATTTACTGCACTCAAGATCATGCTTCTGTGACTGGGCAAACTCTTGCTAGCCTGGTGTAGTGGTTAAGAGCGGTGGTTTGGAGCGATGGACTCTGATCTGGAGAACCAGGTTTGATTCCCCACTCCTCCACAGGAGCAGCAGAGGCTAACCTGGTGAACTGGATTTGTTACTCCACTCCTACACATGAAGCCAGCTGGGTGACCTTGGGCTAGTCACAGCTCTCAGAGCTCTCTCAGCCCCACCTACCTCACAGGGTGTCTGTTGTGGGGAGGGGAAGGTGGTTTGATTCTTCCTTAAGTGGTAGAGAAAGTCAGCATATAAAAACCAACTCTTCTTCTGTATGAACCAAATATCCCAATAGTTGACATGTGTGTTTTCTTGAAAATGAGGAGGTAGTGGCAGCAACCTCTGGCTCTCATCTTGGCCTTCCCATCCACAAGGGAATTCCAGGCACTGACCTCGTCCTGGAATTCAGTATAAATCATGCATGGTATGTAGAACGTATGTATTTTCGTATAGGCCTTGCTCCATCAGTTAGCATAAGTTAGTCTGAATAATTTATGGCTCATTGAAGCTGTTGATGACTTCCTGTGACAACGCCAAACAGGCATTTTTCATTCCTAATTGTTCTACTGCGCAATTAGCGCCCTTGAGAAGTCACTTCAGCAAGCATGAACCAACCTCGGATAACTTCACATGAACAGCTGTTTGTCTGCGAGCATAAATCCCAATTAGCAACCGGTGTTTGCCCTTCACAGATTCACTTTAAAATATCACTTGCATGCTCAGAAGAACATCATGAAATAGTTCAGCTGGAAGCGCGCGTGCGCGCGTGTGTGTCCCCCCCACGCACACTATATTTAAGCTCTCGGTACTTTGTGATGTATGAACTTCTCAGATACGGATTGAGTGAGGCTCTGTTTCTTGCCTATGCTTTTGTTAAGAGGTTTACAGCTTTGATTCATTAGATGTAGTGCAGCTAGAACAGGAACGTCACGTATTCTCATTTATGAAAAAATATGATTAAAGATGCATAAATCACACTGGCATATGTTAGAGCTATTATGAATAACATATGCCAGTGTGTGTCAGGTTGCTATCTCGGTTTCGTTATTGCCTCTGTCTCTGCGCTGTATTGTCTGCCCCCCAAGGTCGCATACCTAGGCCTGGGAACTCAGCTCCTGGGAAACTGTATTCAGCCTATGCGTGTAATCTCCCGCCTTTCCTGCCTTATAATATCTCCCAGCTAGTGAGTCTCTCATAGCTGTCATTTTATTCGTTTGCACTGTATGCCTATTTGACCAGTAAAAGCCATCTGTTTGGACTCTATATGACTTTGTGGTGATTTCTGGTTCTGTGGGCCAAGGGCTGACATTATGACAGCTATCTCTCTTCACCATTCTACTAGCCAGGCTGGAGCCCAGGGGGGTTCGCCTGCCACTTGGATGGGAGCTGTGCAGCTCTCCAGGTGATCTACTACCCTGGAGCCCTTCTCTGAGGACCCTACTCTGTTACAAGACTTAATCGCTGAACTTTTCCGGACGACCCGAGAGGTTTGCCGCTTGAGGGGACTGGTACAGGAGCAGTGGCAATCTCTTACAGGATGTCTCTGGATGTTAACGTCGGAGGATACTGATGCTCGTTTAGATCTTCAGGACTTGGATCAATTACTGGACGATGCCCGATTGGCGACTGAGGATTTACAAATATTAACTGGACTTTTGGATAATCTTATTTCTCGAGAAACTCTTTCTACCATGGCGGGAGCCCCGCCGGAGGGTTTTTCCCTGATCCCGGATGCAGCCAGCTGTCAGGCTGAGGCCAAGCGAGTCGCTATTAGCACCGCTCTTCTCCTTGTGGAATGTACAAAGGACACTCCGGTAGCCACCTTGGCTCAGGTTTTGACCCCGACCTTTGGAGCCGAGGCACCCGCACTGGCGGTTCGAGTACAACCTCTGCTGGGCGGGGAACCCGTCCCCATACTCTTACTCCTCGAGACAGAACTTTTGCCGCGCATTACGGCAGAGACTGCCCTAAGACTTGAGAACGCCAAAGTTCTTGCGGATCAGCAAGCCGCCGAAGCGGCTAAGGTCGCAAGAGAAAGAGAGGCTGCGGAAGCAGCCAGGGCGGCTGCAGCAAGGATTAGGAATCAGGCGAACGTGGACACGCGCCCCAAGGACTATGTACTAGGGCTATCAGGTCTGTCTTTTTCCCCGGCGTTTGTCCCGTCGCGCGCGACCCAACGCGCACGCCGTTTGGCTGACCGACGTCGAGACTCAGGAGAGTCTGAAGACGAGGATTTATATGGGGATAGCTCTCAATGGGCCACAAGCTTCCGGACCAGTAAGCCTCATCTTACTGGTGGCCCAAGTGAGGAGGTTCATCTCTTACGAGCCCAGAATCGGGAGCTCTCCGACCGTGTTGATCAACTCCAGGAAGTAATGGAACTTATGCTTCAAGAGAACAGGCAATTACAACAAACCCTGATAGCTCAGAGACAGCCCGTTCCGATACTGGGTCAGGGGGTACCCGTACAGCCACCCGCTAATGTGCCTGCTCCACCCTTGCCTCCTGGAGCTCCTGTTGCTCCTCCGCCCGGACCACCCGTGCAACCACCCGCTAATGTGCCTGCTCCACCCTTGCCTCCTGGAGCTCCTGTTGCTCCTCCGCCCGGACCACCCGTGCAACCGGGTCAACCTGCGCCCGGCCCTTGGAAGCAACTCAAATTGAGGACTACGTATGACGGATCTCTCGAGACTTTGCCTTGTTTCTTGCATCAAGTGGACAGTTATATGCGAGAACAAGGTCAACTTTTCCCCACGGAAGATAGCCGGGTGCGTTACGTAGCTTCCCTTCTGACAGGCAAAGCGGCTGACTGGATGGTCCTCCAGTTTGACACCCGCTCTCGTGCTATTCGTTCCCTCAACAACTTCATGACTGCCCTGAGAAGGAGGTTTGAGGACCCCTTCCTGGGGGAAAGAGCCAAAACGGAACTCTTACAATTAAAACAAGGCTCTGCTACAGTTCGAGAATTTGCCGATGAATTTCAACGACTGGCAAGTAAAATTGTAGGTTGGCCCGAGACCACCCTGATCCATCATTTCAGGGAAGCCTTGCATCCTGACATTCTGAACTGGTCTTACATGCGGGGCAATCCCGATACCCTCGAAGACTGGATCCTATTAGCCGAGGAAGTGGAAAGCCGCCGCCGCTTTATTTCTCTCGTCCGTCAAAAGCACAAGGAGAAGGGCACCCAAAAGCCTCAACCCAAGGCACCACTGCTCGTCCCACGAAATCCCCCACGTCCGCCCCAGGAACGTGAAGCCCGATTCCAGAGGGGTGCCTGTCTTACTTGCGGAGAAATGGGCCACTTTGCAGCCGTTTGCCCACGCCGCCAGGAATTATTTCGTCCCAGCACGACAACCCGCGCCCGAGGTCGTCGGCTCCGGGAAGACCCACACCCTCTGCACTCCATGCCGGGGACCCAGCCTCCCTGCCTACTACCAACGACCCCGCCGGGTCTCGGATTACAAGTGCCCCATTGGGGGACAACTTTCCCTCTTCGGATGAGGAAAATCCTTGGATTTCTCCAGCCTTAAACCTGGAATCTCCCCTCGACTTGTCAAAAAACGGCTCCGGTCTGTGGTGAATGGAGCATCTCCACAGACCTCTCAGGATCTTCCTATCAAACCGAATGCTCCTACCAAAATCAAAGAAGTGGACTCCACCGTCTACGTGGATGCAGTTTTACAACAACTTAACGGTGGCCCACAAATCCCCGTCAAAGCACTAATTGACTCCGGTTGCTGTCGCACTCTCATAAGCGAAGCCACGTTTGCTGCACTCAGAGCCGACTCTGAGGCTTTACCCGCCCCCGTCCAATTTGCCCAAATGGACGGAAGCCAATTCCAGGGGGGTCCAGTTGATCACCGCACCATAGGGGTGGCAATGGGAATTGGTTCCCACTGGGAACAAATAGACTTCACTATAGCCCCTATCCGATTTGAGGTGGTCTTGGGAATTAACTGGATTAAAGGACATAGTCCCAGTATTGATTGGGAAACAAACACTATCTCCTTCGCTAGTCCCACTTGCGACCAGCATCGGCAAAACTTTGCTCTGCTATATCCGCCCGTTCCAGCATTAACCTCTACTGCCCCAGCACCACCGGCTCTACCCGCTGTATACCGGGACTTTGAAGATGTCTTCGACCTTAGGGAATGTGATGCCTTACCCCCCCACCGGGCCTCAGACTGTGCGATTGAAGTAGTAAAGGACTGCACATTAACCAAGAGTAAGATTTACCCTATGAGCGCTTCCGAGCGCACTGTCCTCCGGGACTTTTTGGACAAAAACCTCGCCAGAGGGTTCATTCGCCCTTCGAATGCCCCAAACTCGGCCCCCGCGTTTTTCGTCCGGAAAAAAGAGGGCGACCTTCGCCTGTGCATTGACTTCAGAAAGCTCAATGCGGTTACCCAGACCAACGCCTATCCTATCCCATTAATATCAGATATTTTGGGACAATTACAGGAAGGCCGTGTGTTCTCTAAATTAGACTTGGTGGAAGCTTACTACCGAGTCCGTATCCGCGAAGGGGATGAACACCTCACTGCCTTCTCTAGCTGTTTCGGAATGTATGAATTCCTTGTGATGCCGTTCGGATTAAAAGGGGCCCCGGGGGTCTTCATGCAACTCATCAATGAAATCCTACATGACCTTCTATATCGTGGGGTGGTGGTCTACTTAGATGACATTCTCATTTATTCGAAAACTATGGACGAGCATGTGACTCTGGTCAGGGAAGTTCTGCAACGCCTGCGTAACCATCAACTTTTCGCAAAACTAGCTAAGTGCGAATTTCACCAAAGCAAACTCACGTTTTTGGGATACATCATCTCCCACCAAGGTCTTCGCATGGACCCCGCCAAAGTCCAAGCCGTCCTCGATTGGACTCCCCCCACCAACCGTAAGCAAGTACAGCAATTTCTGGGATTTGCAAACTTCTATCGAGGATTCATCCCTAACTTCGCCCAGGTGGCTCTACCCATTACGGACCTACTGAAAACTAAAGGAAAAGTAAGCTCGGCTGCCTTGCCCTCCGCAAAAATCCTATGGACTGAGCAATGCCAAGCCGCCTTTCTGGCCCTCAAACGCCTCTTCACTTCGGAGCCGGTGCTACAGCACCCAGACCCAAATCAAATGTTCATTGTGCAAGTCGATGCTTCCGATGTAGCCATGGGAGGGGCTCTCCTCCAGCAAGGACCGGATGGTCTTCTTCACCCTTGCGCTTACTTTTCAAAAAAAATTGCGCACGCTCAATTAAACTGGCCCATCTGGGAGAAAGAGGCCTCAGCAGTTCATCATGCACTGACTCTATGGAGACAATTCTTGGAAGGGTCTAAAGTCCCCTTTGAGGTTTGGACCGATCACAAAAATCTAGCTGCCCTCACGGGGTCCCATAAGCTATCGGCGAAACAACAACGGTGGGCGGAGTTCTTTGCTCAGTTCCGTTTCACCCTGAAGCACGTCCCTGGGAAACAGAACGTTCTCGCGGATGCCCTCTCCCGTTTACCACAATATCCGGTAAAACTCGAAAGACCCACCAACTCTCTGTTCACCCCTATGCAACGTGGGGCCCTACCTATGCTGGCTGTGCAAACTCGATCCCAGCATCAGCACACCTTACCCAACTTGCAAGCTCCGCCAGCCCAACCGGCTGCCCAGCCGCCACCGCAACAAACCGGAGTTCCCGCCCTTCCTACCCCTCCGACCGCCCAGCCGCCTGCTGTCTGCGCGCCGCCGCACGTAAGCACTAGCCCCATAACTGTTTCTAAGATCTCCATGGCCGACGGGGGGGCCCCCTCCAAAATCCCCATCTCCGAGTCCTTTTTAACTGTCCTTCGGGACCAGTGCCTTTCAGAACGTTCCGCTCATACCCTACCTCCTGGTGTTTTGGAACAAGGAGGGTCCTGGTACAAGGACTCAAAATTGTATGTACCCAAAGCTCTCCGGAAGGACGTTTTACATTTAGCTCATGGAGCCAAAACAGCTGGGCACTTTGGGTTTCTGAAAACCCTTCACCTATTGCGCAGACAGTTCTGGTGGGGGGGAATGCGTTCCGACATTGACTCCTTCATCCGCAGCTGTCCCGTTTGTGCCGCTGCGAAACGATCGCAGGGCAAACCCCCGGGACTGCTACAACCTCTTGAAACGCCCAGCAAACCTTGGGAAGTGATTGCTATGGACTTCATGACTGATCTCCCTCTCAGTGGGGGTAAAACTGTGTTGTGGGTTGTTACTGATTTGTTTTCTAAGCAAATACATTTGATTCCATGCGCAGGGATCCCCTCTGCTCAGAAACTGGCCCGCCTCTTCGTGACGCATATCTTTCATTTACATTCGTTTCCGCGTAAGATAATTTGTGACCGCGGAAGTGGTTTCGTTTCTAAGTTTTGGAAAGCTTTCCTCAAGTTGGTGGGAGTGGAACAAGGGTTGTCTAGTGCATACCATCCTCAAACTGATGGTCAAACTGAACGTGTCAATGCTGTACTTGAATGTTATTTACGCTGTTATGTTAACTACCACCAGGATAACTGGGTGGAACTGTTGCCTTTAGCAGAATATGCCTACAATAATGCCATGCATCAATCCACAGGTTTTAGCCCGTTTTTTGCTGTGTATGGACAAGATTTCAGTCCCATCGCTCCTGCAGATGATGTAGAGGGGGAGGGGAACCCCGACATTGCCTCCTGGGCACACGCCCTCCGTACCACTTGGCCCTGGCTCGTTAGCAACCTCGACCGGGCCAAACGTAAATACAAAGCGCAAGCTGACAAACATCGCTCCCCCGGGGGTGATCTGCAAGTGGGGGCTTTGGTTTACCTTTCCACCAAAAATCTCCGTTCCACCCAACCGTGCCATAAGCTCAGCGCCAAATTCATTGGCCCTTTCCCCATCACCCGGGTCATAAACCCTGTCACGGTGGAACTGGCTCTCCCCAAATCCTTGAGGCGTGTGCATCCTGTTTTCCACATAAGCCTCCTCAAACCCCATGTTGCTTCTCCACAGTGGCATCCGGACCCACCTCCTGCGCAACCCATCATGGTGGGGGGGGAGGAACACTTCGAAGTTTCCAAGATCCTTGACTCCCGTGTTCACCATGGCAACCTGCAATATTTAGTCCGTTGGAAACATTTCCCCCCTGCCTATGACGAATGGGTGCGCGCACGGGATGTCTCCGCCCCCGACCTCGTCGACGCCTTTCACATTGCTTACCCGGATAGGCCAGCCCCCTTGCGAACTGGGAGGGGGCCTTGAGGGGAGCAGAATGTCAGGTTGCTATCTCGGTTTCGTTATTGCCTCTGTCTCTGCGCTGTATTGTCTGCCCCCCAAGGTCGCATACCTAGGCCTGGGAACTCAGCTCCTGGGAAACTGTATTCAGCCTATGCGTGTAATCTCCCGCCTTTCCTGCCTTATAATATCTCCCAGCTAGTGAGTCTCTCATAGCTGTCATTTTATTCGTTTGCACTGTATGCCTATTTGACCAGTAAAAGCCATCTGTTTGGACTCTATATGACTTTGTGGTGATTTCTGGTTCTGTGGGCCAAGGGCTGACAGTGTGATTTATGTATTTTTTATATTCCTTTTATCTTCTTTTCTCACAGATTACTTCAACATAAAGTTTTTAGCTAGAACACTGAGTACCAGCTGAGCGTTCACATTGGTCCTGGAATGAACAAATGTCCAATTGTCCCTGTAAGATAGACACTGGAGACCTGTAAGTGGTGAATGCCAGAGGAAGGATGCACACGCCACACAGTACTGCGACTTGGTTTCTCTATTGCTAAAATTCAACTGAAGAGACATCTTAAGTTTCCGTGTGGTTGTTACCTTGGTAATCCCCCTTTCCCAAGGGGGTCTCAGCTCAACACAACTTTGTGTTCATCAACACATGAAAACAGCAAACTGCCTTACATCAAGTCAGACCACTGGACTGTCATGGGTGATACTGTCTACTCCGTGGGTCCCTAACCTTTTTGACCCTGTGGGAAATTTGAGGGAGGGTGATAAGTGTCACCCCAAAATGCCTGCCGAAGGAGGGGGAACCAAAACAAAAATGGCCACCATGCTTTGCAGAAGTATTGGGGAAGGGGAATAAAAAGGAGCAAGCCCTGAAGGGGGAATGGAACCACAAAACTGGAGGCTTACTAGTTTCCCTGATCCTCCGGTAGCAGCTTCTGCTATCGCACCCATGAAAAAAAAACCTTTCATTCGAATGAGGAAAAGCCAATAACAAGCGCTGCTCTACAAAGGCCCACTTTCTGAAAAGCTTGGTGGTCATCAGGGGAAGTACTGGTGGTAGCCATGATGCCCATGAGAACCCATTCGGGGAACCAACGGACATTAACAATTTGAGATATGCTCACGATACCACATTACTGGCAGAAAATAGTGAAGACTTGAAACGACTATTGCGGAAAGTTAAAGCGGAAAGTGCTAAAGTGGAACATCAAGTGTCACATCTGATCATCAAGAAGACAAAAGTAATGACTACCGGGGAACTACATAACTTTAAGGTTGACAATGAGGAAATTGAAATTGTTCAAGACTTTCTATTGCTTGGCTCCATCATCAACCAAAAGGGAGGCTGCCACATTGGGGGACGAGCCACCATCTTATATGAACATGTAAGGTATACGGACAATTCAATAGCTAAAACACATTTGATTCCTTCCATGGACTGCAAAAGGAAGCCATGTCCCTGTTTGCAAGACTTGAGCATGGCTGTTAACGATAGGACGTTTTGGAGGACACTGATTCATAGGGTCACCATGAGTCGGAAGCGACTTGACGGCACTTAGCAGACACACACATTGACTGCAAAGATCATGGCAGCCTCAAATTGACATATTTCTGATGTGGTTCAGAACAGCTACGGTTTGTATGGAAAGTATCTAAGATCAGTGAACCCGGACTGGTCAAAGAAGGAAGGCGAGAAAGCAAAACATCTTTTAACGAGTTTGTTACTTTTTTTTAATTACATTTTGAAAATAAAGGTTGAACCTTGTTTTGTGCAAATCATGTTAATTCAAAGAGAAACAGCCCTTGTGATCCGTTTCAGCTTTACTGTGCAATTCCCCCCTTAATAATAATTTTTTGGAAAAAAAAAACTTTTAATTCCAAAAAATCTAGCATTAAAAGACAACAAAGCAATTGATACAAGCACCCTTCAAATGACATTGAAACGATCCCCAACATAGTTGCAACTGACCCCCCCCCCAAAAAAAGAAAAACTGCTCCAGAAAAAGAATGCCCTAAAAACTTTGGAAGAAGTGCAGGGACAGAAAGCGCCAACAGCCTGTACTTTATGGTCCTTCAGCATCAGAGCCGGCATGGCGTAGAAGACACATTGTTGGACTAGGATGCTGGGAGACATGGGTTCACACACCCTCTTCCACTATGGACATGGGTTCAAACCCCCTCTTCCACCATGGACATGGGTTCAAACCCCCTCTTCTACATAAGAACATAAGAAAGGCCCTGCTGGATCAGACCAAGGCCCATCAAGTCCAGCAGTCTGTTCACACAGTGGCCAACTAGGTGCCTCTAGGAAGCCCAGAAACAAGACGAGTGCAGCAGCACCATCCTGCCTGTGTTCAACAGCACCCAAAATAATAGGCATGCTCCTCTGATACTAGAGAGAATAGGTAAGCAGCATGACTAGTATCCATTCTAACTAACAGCCATGAATACCCCTCTCCTCCATGAATATGTCCACTCCCCTCTTAAAGCCCTCCAAGCTGGCAGCCATCACCACATCCTGGGGCAGGGAGTTCCACAATTTAACTATGCGTTGTGTGAAAAAATACTTCCTTTTATCTGTTTTGAATCTCTCACCCTCTAGCTTTAGCAGATGACCTTATATTCTTGTATTATGGGAGAGGGAGAAAAACTTCTCCCTGTCCACTCTCTCCAAACCATGCCTAATTTTATAGACCTCTATCATGTCTCCCCTCAGCCGCCTTCTTTCCAAGCTAAACAGCCCTAAGCGTCTTAACGGCTCCCCATAGGACAGTTGCTCTAGTCCCCTAATCCTTTTGGTTGCTCTTTTCTGCACCTTCTCAAGCTCTACCATGGACATGGGTTCAAACCCCCACTCCCACCATGGAAATTCTGTCTGGCCTACCTCACAGGGTTGTTGTAAGAAAATGGAGGAGGGGGAAATGATCTATGTTGAGTCCCAGCCGGGTAGAAAAGTGTAATATAAATGCAAAACACATCCACGCGTGCCCCAACGGACACAAATTTCTGCTGCCAGAATGAATGATGAACCAGATTTCATTACCTACCCTGAGTCTTTGGGGTGGGGGAGGCGTAGGTGACTAGATATAATGTTGGTTTGCATAGTACGAACAATAGTTGGAGCAGGAACGGATGCCGTGCAAATATGAGAAAGAAGTCCTGCGATATATGGGTGAGATATACATTCTGTCAAGGGTAACCAAATACCCCACATTCTTGACACCAGCAGCTGCGACCATGAATCGCAACTGGCCTAGCTGGCAGCTATTCCAGTAGGCCTCCAACTTGTGCTCTAAGCACACAGAATAACAATCACCTGTCCAAGTTCCTATAAAACAATTGAAAGTCACCCGCAAGCCCTTTGCGGGAGGGGTCTCCGAACTAAAACATCCAGCCAAAGCCAAACCTTCAGACTGCAGATAAGGAGGCAGAGGGCATGAACGAATGCTCCTCCACACCAAACACGAATAAAACCCTGCACATAGAAAACTAGCAAGAGTTCTTTCTCCCTGGCATGCTGGGTTTCTATAAACAAGGATTTTTTGGGGGGTGTTGTTGTTGTATGGAAGTACTTTCAAGCTTCCGCCTGCAGCCTGAAGTGTTACAGCCCACACAAGTTTACCACCTCAGCATAAACTATGCTTCCAACTCCAGACAGGCTCAGTCTGAACATTTACTTTCGAGAATGGTATGGAGAGAGGGAGATGGCCCCGAGTGCGGCCCGGCAAGACCTCATGCGATGCACATTGCAATGTGCGTGGCTTACAAGATTCTTGGGGGTATATCCATCGCTGCGCTATAATCTTGACGGCCTTACTCTTGCAACGCGCTGAACAATGCTCAGATGATTTAATCGGAGGAGGGAGTCAAAAAAGGCTTCCCAAGTGCCAAAGGTACTTGAGAGAGAAAACACACGTTACCATGGGGATGCAGGCTCAGCACTAATTGCTGCCTCTTTAAGGTGGGGTTGTGAATCGCACAGGTGCAAAAGGACTTGAAAAGTCACTGCTCTTAGAGCAAAGCACAGCAGACCCAAGGGGATGCAGCGCCGTTCCGCAGAAGCTTTTAACACCGCTTACATGACAGCTCCTTCATTCACAGCCACTTGCAAAACACACTTCCTTTGTAATTTCAGAAGAAGAGTTGGTTTTTACATGCCGACTTTCTCGGCCACTTAAGGGAGACTCACACCGGCTTACAATCACCTTCCCCTCCCCACAACAGACACCCTGTGAGGTAGGTGGGGCTGAGAGAGCTGTGACTAGCCCAAGGTCACCCAGCTGGCTTCATGCGGAGGAGTGGGGAAACCAACCCGGTTCACCAGATTAACCTCCGCCGCTCACGTGGGGGAGTGGGGGAATCAAACCCGGTTCTCCAGATCAGGCTCCACCACTTGAAAGCGCCGCTCTTAACCACTACACCACGCTGGCTTCAAAAGGACAAATATGATTTCCAGAATCACATTTCTCGTTTTACCTCTCCTCTGAAGCAGGACTGGCAAAAATGTGCCCTTTTATCAAATGAAACTGAGATTCTGAAGAGGTCACGAGATTTGGCGCCGGACTTTCAGAGTCCATAATTCCAGCCACACGTCCTCTGAAAAGCTCAGGGCTGATTCACATTTCAAACACACGTTCTGGAGTCCTAGGCACACGTGGGCTGTGATGTGGGACCACAGCATGAGGGGAGAGAGGACTTAAAGCCTTTCCTGATTCCATTTTCCCAACCTGAGAACAGGCGTGGGGGGAGAAGGAAGAAGAAGAGTTGGTTTTTATATGCCAACTTTCCCTCCACTTAAGGGAGACTCAAACCAGCTTACAATCACCTTCCCTTCCCCTCCCCGCAACAGACACCTTGTGAGGTAGGTGGGGCTGAGAGAGCTGTGACTAGCCCAAGGTCATCCAGCTGGCTTCGTGTGGAGGAGCGGGGAAACAAACCCAGTTCACCAGATTAGCGTCCGCCGCTCATGTGGAGGAGTGGGGAATCAAACCTGGTTCTCCAGGTCAGAGCCCACTGCTCCAAACCATCGCTCTCAACCACTACCCCACGCTGGCTTAAACCCCCTCTCCACACACGTTGCAGCCTGGAACCAAATTGCCTCACAGACCTCTGTCTTTATCACTCGTGAATTGGCCCATCGTTCTCTCTGTTCAAGTGCCTGAAAAACTGGCACCCCTCACATAGTTTTGCAGGTTGCCAGGCTGTGGAAATTCCATGCAACCTCTGGCGGTACCTTTTATCGAACCAGTTTCTGAAGGTAAGGGGAAAACAATTAGTGCTTTGGAATAAATAGTTGACTTAAGGCTTGTTTGCCACCTGGACACCTGCCAAAATAGCTATCCTTTCAGGTAAATGGTAGAAAGGAATAGGAACTATGATTACCAAAGACAACCTGCCAGCATGTTAAGATCTTAAGGATCACCGGAAAAATATCAAATTCATCCACAGTCTAATGGCATAACACTATTTTACACAGCACTTACACCTGTCCCCTGATTTCATAAACCTTTCACTTTATTTTGTTTCTCTGAAGACTTTACACTTCCCCAGGTTCAAGCATGATAAACATGGATCATGTACACAAAATGAAGAGACAAAAGTTCGGCCCGGGCAAACAGCAGCATCTTTTGGGAATTTAGTTCCTCGAATTATGTGAGGGATGCAAATTTTTTAGGTGCTTGAATTTGTACGATGGGCCAATTCATGTGTGATGAAGACATGTTCTGGAGTTCCCTGCCTCCTGGGTTTGTGTGAGGCAATTTGGTTCCAGGGCTAACTGGCCTTCTTCCTTATCCCTCACAGAAGCCCCCTTGCCTCTCATGGCTACAGATACCCAGCCTCCAATGGATATGGGTGGAAAAGCAGAGAGGGAAAAGGGCCATACACAAAACCACAGAGGGAGTGAGGGGGCTACAGGGGACAGAATTATGGCAAATGAACAAAGGGAAGAAGAACTCTTAGAAGAAGAGTTGGTTTTTATATGACAACTTTCTTTACCACTTAAGGAAGAATCAAACCGGCTTACAATCACCTTCCCTTCCCCTCTCCACAACAGACACCCTGTGAGGTAGGTGGGGTTGAGTGTGACTAGCCCAAGGTCACCCAGCTGGCTTCATGTGTAGGAGTGGGGAAACAAATCCAGTTCACCAGATTAGCTTCTCCCACTCATGTGGAGGAATGGGGAATCAAACTCGGTTCTCCACTTCTGAGTCCACCGCTCCAAACCACCGCTCTTATCCACTACACCATGCCGGCTCTCCAGAACTTCCCCGGTGGGCCAGGAGGAGAGCCTGTGTCATCCAGCATCCTGTTTCCAACAGATTCCATCCAGATGTTTAAGCAGGTCAGCAAGCTGCGCGACAGCCCCAACCCAATTAAGGTTGCGCTCACCAGCTGTATTCGGAAGTACAGTGCCATTCCCTGAACATACCCCAAAGGTTAGGAGAGTGCAGATGTTCTTCCTGTGCCATAACTGGCCTTGCTGTGTTCCTCCATCTTCACCAGACTCTTCCTTATCGCTGGGCACTTTCACACATGCCGCATAATGCACTTTCAATCCACTTTCAATGCACTTTAACAATCGTTTGCAAGTGGATTTTGCCATTTCACACAGTAAAATCCAGCTTCAAAGTGGATTGAAAGTGCATTATTCAGCACGTGTGAAAGTGCCCGCTGTCTTTCCAAGTGACTTGCAAGTTCCTCAATGCTTCACCAGCAAGAGAAGATACATAGCAGTGGTTCCCAAACATTTCGGGCCACCACCCCCTTGGTTCCACAAACTCAACCCCAGCGCCCCCTACCCTATCCTATAAAAAGTATTATTCAAAATAGGGGTTTGCATGATGCACTAAAGAAGGTAATAACAATAAAATTTCAAAACAATAACAATTAATTGCACATCTATTCAAAATCACATTACAGCTTTTTAGTTGAAATGTATTCAACAAAACAGATGAACTCGATCCAGTGGGACCAGCTCTTCAACGTCTAGAAAAAAATTCTGATAGTTTCCACCAAATTTGCCAGCATGATGCCATAGCTTGATCTATTGAAAATTAGTGACAACACAGTTGAAGGGCCCCACCTCTAACACCCCCCTGCTGTCCCCTTACCTCTTAGTGCCCCCCTAGGTAATTCCACCCCCTCAGGGGGTGGTACTGACCATTTTCGGAATCTCTGATATATAGGAATGGTGCGGCAAATTATCCTTTCCTGTTGCCTCACAGATATGCATTTAAAGGGTTTGCTGTTGTTGATAAATGCTAATGCCCTTCTTATGAACCAAGGGAGACACACAAAAGCAGTTGTTGCCACTCTCTCTCAGGAGCGTTGTCGGCAAAAACACACAGCCCAGTGCAAAGACTGCAGCTACTGTGGATGAGACAACCTTAAGCTTCCTGACAAATGGGACCCCAGTTCTTCACCCATATCATCCGTCGTCTCCACAGGTATGTTGCTTGGGTTTGAGCTGGAAGGATACATCCAGGTTGGCTGCCAACCAGTTAACCTGTCCGGAGTCACACCACAGTGACACGTCAGCGGCTGCACAGGATTTCCTGAGTGAGTGGAGCTCAGTTGGCAAAAGCCCATGTAGGGGTGTGGCGGAAGGTGCCGACTGGACGGGGGGAAGTGTTTGGGTGCCCCCACAACAGGGGACTGGGCGAGGCGAGGCCCGTTGGGCACACAACAGCTCTGGATGCAGCTGTTCTTCTGGAACCCTTGATGAATGCGCAGTTTCGCTATGAGCGGCTTGCCAATGTTCACCAGCTTCCTCTCGTCCACGATGTCGTCTATTCCGGCGTATTCATAATGTAGGCACACAGTGAAAGTTAAGTCTTCCTGTGATATTAAGGGGTGGGAGAGAAAGGAATGGGGATAAATAAATAAATGGCAGCTCTTCTTGACAAAAGAAACAAAAGCAACCCATTAAGTCAAAAGGCGGTATTAATTGCGGCCAATTAATTAATTAAAAGGCGGTATCAATTGCGGTTGGAGGAGAGTGTTACGGATACCGAGGACTGCCAAAAAAATAAAAACAAATCAGTGGGTTTTACATCAAATCAAGCCTGTACTGACCCTAGAAGCTAAAATGACTACACTGAGGCAATTGTATTTTGATCACATTATGAGAAGACAAGAGTCACTGGAAAAGACAGTCATGCTAGGAAAAGTGGGGGGCAGCAGGAAAAGAGAAGACCCAAGAAGAGATGGATTGACTGTATAAAGGAAGCCACAGCCTTCAATTTGCAAGATCTGACCAAGGCTGTCAAAGATTGGACATTTTGGAGGACATTGATTCATAGGGTCGCCATGAGTCGGAAGCGACTTGATGGCACTTAACACACACACACAATTGCGGTCAAAATTCTTTTGTTTTTATCAATTCACACCTTTGCACAACAGAAGGACCATGCTGGGAAGAGGATTCTCATGCCTCCCGGACAACACATTCTACACTGGTGTTTTACAGTCTATGCTTTAAACCAGGGGTCCTCAACCTTTTTGACCTTGTGGGTTATGCGCTGTGTTATGCGTTATGCTGGCTCCATTTTAGAAGGTAGCTGGTCACTGTGGGCTATTAGTGCTCGTCAAACGTTTCATCTTATTCCTGTGGCTGATATAAGAAACAACACAAAGTGAGTTTGCCAGACCAAAAAAAAAAAAAATCAACTGACCTTTAGCATCTGTAGTGAACTTATTCTTGTATAAAGACAGTGTTTGGGCAAGTCCTTCGAAAGCAAATAGCTGCCCGTTTCCTCAGGCGTGCCCTTGTTTGACTCCTTAGGATCCACATCCAAATCCTGTCAAAATAAAGCAAGAAAACATTCCACTGAAGGTTCAACAGTGATAAGAGCTATAAAGGTGCTAAATAAATATTTTCACAGCATGGCCTGTCATGGTCTAAACACCGACTCATTAAAATATACAGAAGGGTAACATTTAAAAAACAACAATACTGAAAATAAACGTGCTCCAGTTTATCATGGTGCTGTTTCACATATGATTCTTGCTGAAGTGGTAGAGAAAGCTGGCATATAAAAACCAACTCCTCCTCTTCTTCAGAAGTTGCCAAGCTCCCCACAAACCAAAGCCAGAGTTCAAGCAGCATTTCACATGAACACATGAATCTGCCTTACACTGAATCAGACCCCTGGTCCATCAAATATTGTCTACTCAGACTGGCAGGGGCTCTCTTTCACATCACCTACCTGCCTAGTCCCTTTAACTGGAGATGCCGGGGATTGAACCTGGGACGTTCTGCATGCCAAGCAGATGCTCTACCACTGAGCCATGGCCCCTTCCCTGTGTTCCCACAGAAACTTAAAATGGCGTGCACAAACACAGCCTGGAGCAGGTGAGGAAGGGAAAATGGTGCTGGCTTGGGCATACCTCTCACCCACATCTCACCATGCTGAGGAGGGAGAGGTAAGCAACAGTGTGAGAGAGAAACCTAAATACAGGGAGGGAAGAAAGAAGAGGGCAAAGAACATGCAGGGAGGTGGCTAGGCGATGAGGGGAAGCAAGAGGTGGTAACGGGGAGGGGAGCAGACTCCTCCTCTTGAAAGTTCTTGCAGATCTCTGGGTTTTTCTGCACGTCTTATTTTTGTTGCTTGTGTGCCTGTACTGCATTGAGTTTTTTCCCCTTTTCTGCACAGTGTTTTGCTCCCTCTTGTGGTCACTTCGATATTTCATTGCTGTATCTTCAGCTTATTTATGAGCGCTTAAAGATCCAGTGAGAAAAATCGAAGTGACCACTAGAGGGAGCAAAACATGTGCGGGAAAGTGGGGGGAGACACAATATGGGCACCCAAGCGAAAAGCTCTCACTGTCATAATTATTTTTCAACTCTGTAAGTACATTATTTCATCACAGCTGCTAGCTATCAGATCACACAATTTGTGATTTACAGGGAACACATGTGGGTCACACTGTTAGCCAAGTGCCTACCCATGCCTGCTTCGCACACCGACTTACAAGCGGGAAATCTGTGACGTAGGCTTTGCAGACGGTTATTTCGGGGGGTTTCTTTACTATCCTCGTGTAGACAATCATGACGTTGGAAAATTCGGCTGCGAAACCAAGCTGAATTTGAACACCACATGTAAACTCAAGGCACATGCTTTCAGGAAGCTCTGGAAATAAACACATTAAAAATGAGTAGCAGTTAACATAACTGCTATTCAAAAATTAGCTGTGCAAATTACATTCTTCCTTACGCTTATTTCAGTAGACAAAGTGGACATTTGGCTGTTGGTCAGTCTTCAAGACCTCATTGACTGGCCCTTCCCACAACCTTTTGAAAGATGCCCCCTCTTACCTTCACTATACAAGCTACACCTCAAGTGAATGAGTTACTTAAACTGTGGAACTCCCTGCCCCAGGATGTGGTGATCGCTTCCAACGTGGAAAGCTTTAAGAGGGGAGTAGACATGTTCATGGAGGATAGGGCTACTAGTAAAAATGGATACTAGCCATGATGCTTACCTATTCTCTCCAGTATCAGAGGAGCATGCCTATTATATCAGGTGCTGTGGAACACAGGCAGGATGCTGCCGCAGTCATTTTGTGTGTGGGTTTCCCAGAGGCACCTGGTTGGCCACTGCCGGACTTAATGGGCCTTGGTCTGAGTTGTTTTCTGTTGCCCCAGAATGTTGGACCAGAACCAATGGGTTGAAATTAAATCAAGAGTTTCCGTCTCTAGACATTAGGAAGAATTTTCTAACAGTTAAAGCAGTTCCTCAGTGGAACAGGCTTCCTCGGGAGGTGGTAAGTGCTCCTTCCCGGGAGGTTTTTAAGCAGAGGCTAGATGGCCATGTCAGCAATGCTGATTTTACGACCTTAGGCAGATCATGAGAGGGAGGGCATCTTGACCATCTTCTGGCCATGGATTAGGGGGTCACTGGGGGTAGTTGTGAATTTCCTTCATTGTGCAGGGGGTTGGACTAGATGACCCTGGTGGTACCTTCCAACTCTATGATTCTATGATCCAGCATGGCTTTTCTTATTTTCTTATGACAAGGGCTTATTAGCATAGGGGCAACAAGCGGTGAAGGGTTAATGAAGAGGGAATTGGGACAACATGCCTTCTTCTGAATCACCGAGCAAGAACATCATGGTAGGTCATCCACCTCAATACCAGCTATGCTTCAATGGCTCATCTCCAGAACTGGAAGGATAACAGTGGGATGCCTAAGGATGCTGCAATTGGGCTTTCCCCAACATAGCATTTTCCTAAAACACCGCTGCAGAATATTGTTCGTTTGTGGAAAAAAACAGACACGTCACTACCCTTGGGAGTCTTTACCTGATCATTTAATGCAAGGGCAACATTGTAGTTCACCCCACCCCAAAAAAAGGAGGGGTCATTGATTAACAAAACAGAGGGTGTCCATGTTGACCATACCATGCGCCTTGGCCCACTGTAGGTTCCGCGCCAGCGCCTCTGCGGAGGTTCCAGTTTGCTGAATGGGATCAGTTAACGCTCTCTTCTCAGATAAGCTGCTGCGGATCTCCAAAGCCTGCTTGCCTTTGGTAAGGTGACACTTGCCCATATCTAAAAATAAAGGCACAAATCATTTTCTAGGAATCAAAGCTGCTGCAAAATTCTAATTAAAGCACCCACAGCCCAATAGCGCCGCCGCGTCGCTACGATTCTAGCCACATCAGCGTTTCCGTGACAAACGCGATTCAGAGGGCTTTTCAGAGCCCGGTTGTTCCACAACTCAGTACCAAAAGGAACACGCTGTGCAAGATTTCTTACAAGAAGCACTTTACTAAATGCTAAATTGGAGGAAGGAGTATTCAAAATGACCCAAACACTCCTTTAGCATCTCTGAATGCTTCTTATTCAGTGCATTCCATCTTCTTCCCATATGTAGATACACTCTACTTATTCCTTTTTTAAAGTATTTTTTGTTTTAGAAAAATATAGCCATCACAATACAATACACAAAAAGACAATATAATAACATAACAAAGTATAGATACTTAAGACTATATTTCTTAGACAAGACATTGCTTTGTAAGTGAAGTGGGTCTAACTTCGATTATATTGAAACTATAAAGTAACTATAAAAAATAGGTTAAATATACGGTTATTAAATAAGCCTAGTAAATTTATCCATTATACCATATAGTTCTCAGAGTAGTTATGTTGTTGCATCTGGAAAAACGTACTGCTATTCAGTTCGCATGGGAACAACTTACGAATATATCTAAAGTTCTATTACAGTCATATTAAAACAGCATATATATAATGCGTATGATTATTACAAAACTAATTAATTAATAATTATAACCATCAGTGTTAGAACACTCCCTAATGATTTATTTCTATATTACTTGGTTATGTATTGAAAACTGAAAATTGAAAATTGGGGCTTTCCCACAGCCTGAATAATGCATTTTCAGTCCACTTTCAATGCACTTTTACGATAGTTTGCAAGTGGATTTTGCTGTTTCACATAGTAAAATCCAGCTGCAAAGTGCATTGAAAATGCATTATTCGGCATGTGTGAAAGCACCCAAAGTGTGTAGTGGTTAGAATGTCGGATTAGGCTCTGGGAGATCCAGGTCTGAATCCGCACTCTGACATGGAGGCTTGCTCGGTGACCTTGAGTCACTCACTCTCAGCCCAATATTTCTCTAAGGGATAAAATGCAGATAAAATGGAGAAGATAACAGTATATTTATTTGTTTGTTTCATTTATAGTTTACTTCTATTCCTAACAGGGACCCAAAGTACCTTACAATATTCTCCTGCTTTAGGTCCCCACCAAGACAAGGTATAATTGAAATAAATAAAATAAAATAATGATCCACTAATATCTAGAGAATGTAGCACTCTTTCCTTTACACCTGTAAGTTCAGGATAGAAAACTGGTACTATAATCAAGATGAAATTGAGAAATTATTTTAGGTTTAAGAGTTCTAGGCCATTTCTCAGAATGGTTTGATATCCTTATGAAATGGTGAAGGATCTCCATGCTCTTGTTCCACAAATGTAATGTGCAGAAGTGATAGTTAGCATGCGCACCCTCTTGAGTGTTCAACATTGAGGAAAACAGGTAGCAAATGGACCAAATGGTTTTAACACCAATTTCAAATTCCATTGAGGAACAAGGCTGTTTCACTGGAGGATATGCATTATTTAATCCTTTCTAGAAGAATTCCACCCATTTTCTGTGTTGTGGGGAGAGGAAGGGAAGGAGATTGTAAGCTGGTTTGATTCTTCCTTAAGTGATAAAGTCAGCATATAAAAACCAACTCTTCTTCTTCTTTCTTTTATCTTCAGGGATCAAATCAGGACAAAGGTATATGTGCGGTCATAAGGACAACTGGTACTGACCCACAACAACTTGATAATTGATTATCCTAACAGTCATCCCTGAAGAGGAGTAATTTTCTTCTTAACCGATCTAATTTCCCACCCATTCTATCATCCAGGGCCCATGGTGCCGAATCCTTTTGTTCTTCCACCTCTATTGAACTAGTGGAAGAATATGTAACTTCTTTAAAAAAAAATCAAACATCCACCTTCTTTCATATGTTTTCAATCTTAGGCAAACACAATGGATCCAAGGTTAGTTTTAGCCAGGGACTTACTGACATATCTAAAAGTCCCTGTATGCTACAGAATGCTGCAGGACTAATGGTCTACAAGTGAGGAAAAAGAGGAAGAGTTGGTTTTTATACCCTGCTTTTCTCTACCTTTAATGAGTCTCAAAGCGGCTTACAATCACCTTCCCTTCCCCTACCTTGTGAGGTAGGTGGGGCTAGGAGAGTACAGAGAGAACTGTGACTAGCCCAAGGTCACCCAACAGGCTTGATGTGGAGGAGTGGAAACAAACCTGGTTCACCAGATTAGACTCTGCCACCAGATTAGACTCAGTACTGATCTACAATGTGGAGGGGTGGTTCTCCAGATTAGAGTCTGTCGCTCTTAACCATGTTGGCTCTCAAAATACGCTTTGGATATGAAGCACGTCACTTAAAAGCCTTACAACTTAGCCATTCTTTTTAACTGTTCACTGAAGAGATTCAAACCCTCATTTGCTGACACCAGGATAAAGTCACCCCACTGTATCTACTAGTGGTGGTTCTGATGGGACCTCTGAAACAGGAAGTGGTATTGGGTCACCTCCTTGGTCTGATGCTGTGTCATGCACTGTAACAGGATCCTCTACATCCCCTTTTTCTTTATCTTCGTGTACATTTCTTGGTTGCTTCTGAGGTTGCAGTTTTGTCATTTGTTCCTCGAATTTTTTAAAGACGTATTTTCTGAATCATTACTGGAAACCCTGTGCGTGTGGGATGGGGGTGGACTTCCGCCTCCATAGTTCAGTACTGCTCTACAGTCCCAGCCTTTGCCATAGGTCAAGCAACACGGGGATATGCAGACAGTGTAACAACCCTGTCAGCGAGAAGAGCTTCTGTCCCAGTCGTAGCACCTTTCTGAACAGGAATGACTGATAAACACATCCAACCTTTCCTCCTCCTGTCATCATAGTCTCCTTTATCCCACCCAGAAAGGAGATCCTGTACTACACGTCAGCTTCTCTCACCTTCTGCCACCCCGTCCAGCAACACAGTAATCTTCTTGTCTTCCAATAAGCGTTCTTTCAAAAACTTCATGAAAATTCCATTGGCTAATCCAGAATGTTGAATTTCAAAAGCTTCTGCCCCCTGGCACCTTTAAAATATAGGATAGTAAATAAGTGACTAAGCAAACAATAAAAGAGGCGGGTAAGCATTTTAAAAAAGGAAATATGAAAATGAAGCTTTCTGAAGAGAGTCTTTACAGGATGCTCGTTTTGGAGGGGTAGCTGTGTAAATCTGCTTCAGCAAAACTAAAACAGAAGTCCTCGAAGACCTACAGAATTTATTCCAGGATAAGCATTTGTGAGTCAGCATTCACTTCATCAGATGCATGTTCAAATCCTGTACTTCAAGGTGCCGCTAGACTTCTGTTCAGTTTTACAGGATACCAAAAATCAGTTCAGATTTCACAGTAAAGCATATTCAGACTTCAAAAAAAAGAAAGAAAGAAAAAAACACACTCTTTCATTTGGTACGCTCTAATTCAAAATCTCTATTGATACATATTGATGTACTAGTGCAAGTCTCTAGCATAACCTGGAAAATTTGGCAATCTCCTTTAGGTGAACAAACAGCTGCTGGAATAATCAAGAACATCTGTTGAACACAAGCGTTCAACATTAGGGGACAAAAATCTGGGAGTGTAACATGAAATTATTCAGCACCAGCAATTGTAGAAAGTAGAATTTGATGGTCCTCATACACGCGCTGTGTGGCTTTTAACAAGCCTCTGTTCTCTTCCCCTCAGTTCTATTCCAGTAAAATGGGAACAGGAGGACCGGCTCAAGAGTTTCGCTCTAGGTTGAGAATTCTCATCTGGCCAACAGAATATCTTTCCTATTTGGAAACGAACAAATAAAGAAGGGCTTTTTCGCTTGCTAGAAGCTCTGCCCTACCCTCGGCGATCCTAGAAGGCAGATCTGGAGATTACCAAGATCAGAATGGGGATGTCCCTGAAGTCGGGTGAGGTTGAATCTACTGCACACTTCTTTTTCAGATGCTCGTTCCATCAGGAAGTCCGACACAAGCTAATTTCCCCTCTCCTTGATCTAACAAAGGACAGCTCCGAGGAATGGAGACGGGGGAGCCTCCTATGGGAAGGATCAGACCAGAGGGTGAAGCAAGTAGCTAAATTCTGTGCCACAATATATAAGATCCGTCAGAAAAAGCTGGGGCTTAAACCTGAATCTTTTCATTGGCTTGAACCTGAACAAAACCCATTTTTTAAATTCCTGTTTAGGGTTCAATTTTGGTTCAAGACAACCAAGAGATGTTAGATTAGGGTTTAAATGAGCCCACGGGCAGATTGTCTTCATAAACCCACCAGTTTTGTAAGAAAATGACAAGAGAATCTCGCTTTAGAAGGTCAGACCCCATTCTGATTTTTTTTAAAAGAAAAAAATTAAAATCTACAGATTTCATACAATGAACCTTACGTGGCATATCCAAAAACAATGTTAGCTGTAACCTTCAGGGCATCCAAGATTAGAATGGTGTTGTCATACTCATTCCTTCAATAAACAAAAGAACACAAAAATCAGAAGAACAGTCAAACTTGGAGAAGATCAAACAACCAGCATCTTTTATCCCCACACAGTTTCATTTATGCTGCTCCCTTGAAACGTCAGTCAATGAACAGCTAAATAAGCCTCATTCTGGTATATTAATACCAGGAATCCGGTCTCCAAATCTTCTAGATTCTCTGTCTGAAAATCTAGTTTCATCTTGCAGCTGGCTCAGACTTCTCCTGCCTATACCCATTCCAGTCTCTCACCTTGTCTGAGTCCTGCAATTTTGGCCAAGAGCTACCAACAGACCCGAGTCATGGGAAGGGCTGTTCAGATCCCTAGCCTGCCTAGTTCAATTCCTGTCTATTCAGCCTTTCCTTCAAAGCTTACCTGAACAACTTGCTCAACTGCACACCCACGATTTGGGTGTTGTTATTTGTTGTTGTTGTTGTTTTGCAGAAGTCTTATCAGCCTCATTGCCCTTTAACTCAGCCTTCCATTTTTGGAGCAAGTAATTGTTTCTCCCTTTTTTCATTTTGTTTCTGATGCCCTTTTGCATCTATAAACAACTGTCAACATATCCCCACCGCTTCCCCAGAGTGTTTAAAATGTTGTCACTTAATCTAGACATATATTTAGTCCTGGAAAGATTTTTGCAAATAAAACCTGACCTTGCAGCAGATGGCTTTGCCAGGGAATGTACACAAACTGCCAAGGATGTATCACCCTTATTGACAACCTGGGCATATCTCCCAATGCGACCACTCCCTCTCTGACTTCTTGGGGCTTGCCCAAAAGACACCTCTACCCCACCTTTATAAAGCATGCCTGGAAAGTAAATTTAAAACTCATGACCTTATTGGGCTTGCAGGGCAGTGATCTGAACAGAGATCCCTTCCTACAACAGTCAGAAACTCCCTCGCTGCTCAGTGTGTTATACCATCTGAAAGCAGTCCATCGGATCAGTACAAAGAGGCATGTGGTCCAGCACTCAGTTTCCACAGAGGCCAGCCAGATAAGAACATAAGAAAGGCCATGCTGGATCAGACCCAGGCCCATCAAGTCCAGCAGTCTGTTCACACAGTGGCCAACCAGGTGCCTCTAGGAAGCCCACAAATAAGACGACTGCAGCAGCATCGTTCTGCCTGCGTTCCTAATATAATAGGCATGCTCCTCTGATTCTGGAGAGAATAGGTATGCGTCATGACTAGTATTCATTTTGACTTAATGACTAGCCCTCTCCTCCATGTAAGTGGCAGAACAGCATCGCTGACAGAGAGAGAGAGAGAGAGAGAGAGACTTAACAAATTGGTGGACGTCAGTAGGACCTTTACGCTTCCTTAGCTTTTCGCATGTTTGCGGCTTAATTTTGAAATTTGAGGCACAAAACCTTTGGGGAGAGTTTTTGTGGGAAAGCAACAATTAAAGGCATTGTTCTTTTGTTAGCCAGGTAGCAAGTTTAATCCATCCCATGTTATTTTGCCATTGCTCTGAACTCCTCAATCCAGAGTAGAATCCTGCATGGTATAAACAGGACTTATCCTTTTACGTATTCGGCGTGTCTCCTTCTGTGGAACCAACATAGCTATACATCTGGTAAAGGTCCCCTGTGCAAGCACCGAGTCATTCCTGACCCATGGGGGGCGTCATATCCCGACGTTTACTAGGCAGACTTTGTTTGCGGGGTGGTTTGCCAGTGCCTTCCCCAGTCATCTTCCCTTTACCCCCAGCAAGCTGGGTACTCATTTCACTGACCTCGGAAGGATGGAAGGCTGAGTCAACCTTGAGCCGGCTACCTGAAACTGACTTCTGTCAGGATCGAACTCAGGTCGTGAGCAGAGCTTGGACTGCAGTACTGCAGCTTACCACTCTGCGCCATGGGGCTCTTACATCTTGACCTGTCCTTTATGTTAGTTGTTTATTTATACCCCACCTTTCTCCCCAATGGAGACCCAAAGAGGCTTACATCATTCTCTTCTACTCCATTTTATCCTCACAACAACCCTGTGAGGTAGGTTAGGCTGACAGAGTGTGACCCCAGATCACCCAGCAAACTTCCGTGGCACAAGTGGAGATTCAAACCTGGGTCTCCCAGATACTATAGTAGTTACTGTGGTTAAGAGTCCGACACTCTTAACCACTATACCACAACAGCTCTCTTTGTCAGTGAAGCATTTTTTAAAACTGATTCATCTCTTAACATAAGAAACTTAGATTTAATACCTTTTCCTGCACATATCCAGTAAAAACACATTGAGGCCGGTCTCCTTTGCCTGCATCCGTTTGAGAATGTTTTGTACGCAGAGACAATTGGCAGCCCGATAGGGATTTGGGGCATCGATAGGAACCATAAAACTGTTGCCATAGTTTTCGTAGCCGTGGCCAGCATAATATAATAAGCCTGGGAGGGAAAACGAGACCGCTCAATTGAGCCAAGACATTCAGCACAATCATTGGTTTAATTTAAAATGACAAAAACCACAAAATAGGCTACGCTCCTCCTACAATAAAAAGTAAAGGTAGTCCCCTGTGGAAGCACCGGGTCATTCTTGACCCATGGGGTGATGTCACATCCTGACATTTACTAAGCAGACTATGTCTTATGGGGCGGTTTGCTATTGCCTTCCCCGGTTGTCTACACTTTCCCCCCAGCAAGCTGGGTATTCATTTCACCGACCTCGGAAATATGGATGGCTGAGTCAACCTTGAGCTACCTGAAACCGATTTCCATCGGGATCGAACTCAGGTTGTGAGCAGAGCTTCTGACTTCAGTGCTGCGACTTACCACTCTGCGCCATGGGGCTCATCCTCCTACAATACCTGCTGACTATCATCTGCCTTGATGGGGAAGGTGGCAGCGTTGTGAATGGCTACAGATTGGATCCTCCCCAAAACAACCACAAGCCGGAAGAATTTTTGTCAGCTGAGCGTGACTTGGCTACCTTCTGCCACCCACTGCAGCCCCAAAATGCCCCCTGAAATGCTACTGCTGGGGAAGGGAGACCCCAGAAGCAGCATAAAGGGAGAGCTGGAGGTGGGAATTGGGCCAAATTGTCATCGTTCCCCCCCTTCCGTCAGCAGAAATGGCCGAGAGGATCCAACCACGCGCTTCTAGCACCATCTATTCCGGCACAGGGGCAAATTTGCCAGATGTGCTTTTATAGGATGTGAAATGCCATTATCCCAGCAGTAATTATAACAAAACCATATCGTTATAAGCACCGCAGTTGTAAAAAGGACTAAACGGAGTCCAGAAGCAGCTGCGGCCATTAAAATGCAATAAGCCCACAACAATCTGTACACCAACCGCATCTTTTTATACGCGCCACGAATATTCAAAAGGTATTACCCTGACGGCTGAAAATGACAATGTAACTGAAGAGCCGGATCTATCGTGAGCCATTAAAGTACAGCTGTGGAATGCGGTCCCAGCGCATCACCACCGTTCCCCAATGTACCAGACAGATTCGGGAATGGGCGCATAGGTGTTGTGTACATGCCGATAAGGAAGTCCCACACCCAGGAACCATCCCAAGAGTCTATGCTGCCCCTGTGATTGTATACAATACAAAAAGGGAAGTGGTACGTGGAATATATACGCACACAAAAAGTACCACTGATGCACTGGATAAGAAAGTTTTATGTGGTTTCAAAAACGTGGTTTCCAACAAAAGGTTCCAGTTATGCTTTTTTTAAAAAAAATTGCTCCTGGCAGACCAGAGGGAAAAAAGGCTTGTGCACAAAGCAGCATGGTCTGCCTTTATAAATATAACTAATCTGCTTGGCAACAGGGAGCAAAATCAAAAAGTCAAGTTTTTCCTGTACAGCAGCAACAGACCAATGCAATCAGCGTAAGAAGGAGAAGATTCGCGAAACCTTGTAAACTTGCATAGATGGTTGCAACTTGTGTAAATTGTTTTGTTGCGTAACTGGAATCTTTTGTTGGAAACCACGTTTTTGAAACCACACAAAACTTTCTTATCCAGTGGATCAGCGGTGCTTTTTGTGTGCCCCTGTGATTGTAGCAGCTCAAGGGTGTAGTGCCACATTTCCTTCCTAACCTTCCTAACCTAGCGTTCGCTTTGTGGTTAATGCCTTTGTGCATGCAAAAGGCACCAACTCCATGCCTCTGCTATCCCGTTTTAAGCAACATCAAACAGCTGATAATACCAACAGCCAATTAGTTGCAGAGCTATGCAACTGAAGGCTGATAAAAAGAAACCCAGAAAAAAGCCACCATAAAATGTACTTTGTCCTGAAGAACAGGATTTGGCTGTTTGAACAGGATTGGCATATTGGGGTGGGGAGGAAGAGAGAGAGAGAGATTTCTGTCTAGACATTAGGAAGGATTTTCTAACAGTTAGAGTGGTTCCTCAGTGGAACAGGCTTCCTTGGGAGGTGGTGAGCTCTCCTTCCCTGGAGGTTTTTGAGCAGAGGCTAGATGGCCATCTGTCAGCAAGGCTGATTCTATGACCTTAAGCAGATGATGCTAGGAAAAGTTGAGGGCAGCAGGAAAAGAGAAAGACCCAACAAGAGATGGATTGACTCAATAAAGGAAGCCACAGCCTTCAATTTGCAAGATCTGAGCAAGGCTGTCAAAGACAGGACATTTTGGAGGACTTTCATTCATAAGGTCGCCATGAGTCGGAAGCGACTTGATGGCACTTAACACACACACACAAGCAGATGGTGAGAGGGAGGGCACCTTGGCCATCTTCTGGACAAGGAGTAGGGGTCACTGGGGTGTGTGGGGGAGGGAGTTGTGAATTTCCTGCATTGTGTAGGGGGTTGGACTAGATGACCCCATAGGTCCCTTCCAACTCTATGATTATATGATTCTACTTCCTTATAGATTAAGAACATAAGAAGAGCCCTGCTGGATCAGATCAGTGGTCCATCCATTCTAGCATCAACAACAGGGAATACAGCCTGAGGCCTTTTCCTGATGTTGCCTCCTGGCACTGGCACTGGTATTTAGAGGTTTACTGCCTCTAAATATGGTGGTTCCCTTTAATCACCCTGGCTATCTTCCGTGAATCTGTCTACCTGCCCCCCCTCCCCTTTTAAAGCTGCCTTTGGCTGTGGCCGTCACGACATCCTCTGGCAGCGAATTCCACATTTTAATCATTCATTGTCTAAAGAAGTATTTCCTTTTGTCCATTCTGAACCTACTACTCATCAGCTTCGTTGGATGCCCTTGAGTTCTCTTCTCCTCCATTTATGTAATTTTATTATGAGAGAAAGATGGAACTTTCAGAAGACAGCGGCATGTCATTTGTAGAAAGTCCATGGACAAAAATATGGTTTTACTTATGCAATTTTAGATGCAGAAAGAGCTTTGGGATCCTGATGAGAAGAAGAGCTGGTTTTCATATGCCGACTTTCTCTACCTTTTAAGGAGAATTAAACCGGCTTACAATCGCCTTCCCTTCCTCTCCCCACAACAGGCACCTTGTGAGGTAGGTGGGGCTGAGAGAGCTCTGAGAGAACCGTGACTAGCCCAAAGTCAACCAGCAGGCTTCATGGGGAGGAGTGGGGAATCGAACCCGGTTCTCCAGATTAGAATCCACCGCTCCTAACAACTACACCCCACTGGCTCTCAAACTGAGTCCTTGTCCAAAATTATTTTTAATTAATTACATGAATAACGGACAAATTTTAAATAATAAAAAGGCTGGGTGCCACACACAGTTTGACGCAGCTTTTCATTCGAGTTCCTGTCAGTTGGCTCCAGCAAGGGCACGGCTGCCATGGCTTTAAATGCAACTGACAAGTGACTGCTAAGAAAAGGGAATCGTCAGAAGGTCTGTGGGCACCCTTCCTGCTCCAGTAAATCTTCCTGTCACAGTGACCCTTGGCTCGGCTGCAGAAAGGGCAAGACCTTTCTGAATGTCACATCAGCCAGCATTGAACGAATCAAAGGTAACCGATCAAAGAGAAAGTCGTACTTTGTAAACACTTCACCTTGGCACCAGCTGCAAAGAGGCAACCAATGTAAAACTATTGCATGAACACCCTCTCCCCTCCACTTAACCACTTGCAACAGCCCTATCGGGGCAGGGACCTTCTCTATAAATGCCTTCAGTGAAAGCATAATTTGTTTTTCACAACTGCAACTTTAATGCAGGGCGCTTTTTAGATTTAGGGGGGAATGATGAGAAGGGGAGGAGCCGTAGCTCAGCAGAGCATGCATTTTGCAAGCGCACGAACAGATCCTTGGTATCTCTACTTAAAAGAATCTCAGGTACGAACACTAGGAAAGAAAGCTGTAGAACACAGTATTGGGGATCAGCATCTTGACTTGTACGATACAGCTTGATATCTTCCACTTCTACAATGTTTTTGACCAATGATAACAGCTGAATCTGCTTTCTCATCCTCCTTGATTTTTTTTTTTAAAAAACGGTCTGTTAAGTAATTGTAATGTGTAAAGTACTGTCAAGTCACAGCTGACGTATGGCAACCCCGTAGGGCTTTCAAGGCAAGAGACTAACAGAGGTGGTTTGCTGTTGCCTTCCTCTGCATAGCGACCCTGGTGTTCCTTGGGGAATCTCCCATCCAAGTACTACCAGGACCACCTCTGTTTAGCTTCTGAGATCTGATGACATCAGGCTAGCCTGGGCCATTTAGGTCAGGGCTGTAGTAATTACAGTAATTCCCCCCACCCTCAACATCTGAAAAATTGATTACTGTTAAGCAATTGCAGTAATTAATTTTTCAGAGGGTGAAAGGGGGGGAAATCTTTATATAAAACAGAAGTTTTTTTATTCTTCTAATTGTACAGGACAAGGTCCCTCAACTCAGTGAAGTTTGCGGATGCTTCTAGAATTCTGAGAACAGGTAATTAGCACCACCCATGGGAGTTGGGGCCCATCACAAAATGTCCCAAGCCAAGCATCCTATGATGGATGCTGCCATTTTCTGAAAGGGTGCCCCCTACAGACAAACCAACGGCACTTCCTGGGATTTTGTGAAGCACCTCCTGCTGCGATGAGGTGATGAAAAGAGAGGATTGGCTCTTTGCTTTGGGGATGAACTCCTTTGGGAAAGTAGGAAACTCACTGGAGGGTGTCCCCTTGGGGATCACTGGTATGGGACGAGGCCATTTCTCACAACAAGAGTGTCGGGATGTACAAGCAAGTACATGTATTCAACGGATCTGCTTTTGTGTCATTTATTCTTACCGTATACTCCTTTGTCCAGAAGCAGCAAGAACTCATCGACGGCGTTCCGCATCTCAGGTTCAGTAAGATCCAGGAGGGAAACCACTTTAAAGTCCAGCTGCCTCAGCACGTTGGTGAGTTCGTAAACGTCCACCAAAGGGGCCTTCAGCTTCGGATGCCGGCAATAACTCATGTTGCCGATCAGCAAGGCCACCTTGTCTACGGCTGGAAAAGCAAAGCACACTTTGGCCTACTACTGAGTAGAGATGTCCATTTCCAGACAATCTGAAGCCCTTTGGCAAAAAAAAACAACAACAACCATTGCCCCCTACCACCAAGAAAAAACTGGAAATTCTGGGGAGAATGAAAATGTATGCAGTACTTCCTTTGTTCTCAAGCCTAACGTTATTTTACGCTTTAACAATATAAAATGCATTGTTATAAATTAGTTATTAAATATACTATGTGACATATTTATGAAAATTAGAAAATTAACGCATCAGTTTTCTGCAAGTAGAACTGCATGGACATCTAATATGGGAAAGAGATCTGCACACTGCTGTAACATATGATACCTCAGCTTTTGTTGGCTTGGTGGTGATAAGTGCTAGCAAGTTGCAGCCGACTTACAGCGACCCTGTAGGGTTTTCAAGGCCCAAGAAGAACAGAGGTGGTTTCCCATTGCCTGCCGACAGCGTGACATAATGGTTAGAGTGTTGGACTAGGGTCTGGGGGATCCATGTTCAAAACCCCATAGAAGCTTGTGGGGTGACCTTGGGCCAGTCACACACCCTCAGCCTGATCTATTTCATGGGGCCGTTGTGAGGATCAAATGAAGCAGGGAAGAACGTTGTAATCCACTTTGGGTCCCCAATGGAGAGGAAAGTGGGGTATAAATGAAGTAAATAAATCTAAAGGGTAGGAAAAATGGGAAATAGAATATGCATATTTTGTAGTAAACATACAAAAGTGGATTAATTTGGCCAGAAACAGCCTGTCGCAATAGGAGTGGACTCATATTTGTATATTCAGCTAAACTTTGTAACACTGAAAACCATGCACTACCATTATGCAAATTATAGAACATTAAAGGTAGGCAAAATTAGTCATAATTTAAACAATAATGATGTCCTTGAAATATGGCATCTCTGTCCTGTATACACAAGGATGCAACAATTTAACCTGTTGTATACAACAGTCTTCATACTACACATTTGATGTGAGACACACACTGGTCTTAAAAAGCATTCCTCTCATTCCAAAAGAGTAGGTTATTAAATCCCATTCAACTGTGGCTAAGAGACGGATGAAGAAGCATTGGTTTTTATATGCCAACTTTCTCTACCACTTAAGGAAGAATCAAACCGGCTTACAATCTCCTTCCCCTCCCCTCCCCACAACAGCCACCCTGTGAGGTAGGTGGGTCTGAGAGAGCTCTAAGAGAGCTGTGACTAGTCCAAGGTCACCCAGCTGGCTTTGTGTGTAGGAATGGGAAAAACAAATCCAATTCACCAGATTAGCATCCACCGCTCATGTGGAGGAGTGGGGAATCAAACCGGGTTCTCCAGATTAGAGTCCACCGCTCCAAACCACCGCTCTTAACCACTGCACCATGCTGGATCCAGCAGTAAGAATGTGTAGCCTTCTCCTCACACCCTTTCCCCTCTCAGGAGCAATTCTCCCCCTTCCTTTCCAGTGGTTAACATGGCACTGACACACAAACACACGAAGGTACCTTCTACTGAGTCAGACCAGCGGTCCATCAAGGTCAACGTCATTTGCTCTGAACAGTAGCAACTGTACAGTCTCTCCAGATCTTTCACATAACCTACTGCCTGACCCTTTCGACTGGAGATGCTGGGGACTGAACCTGGGGCCTTCTGCATGCCAAGCAAATGCTTTACCACTGAGCCACGGTTCCAACCAAACCATGACTTTACATACAGCTAAGCAGAGCTGCATTAAGCAGGGTTTAAAACCAACATAGTTTCAGGTCACGGTTCAACAATAAGACTAAAAGAGGATGGGAGGAGAGAGTATAGTTAAGGGACAGCCAACGTTACAGCTCTTTGTACCCAACCTGTAATTTTCAGTAATGAAGCTTATATGACAATATACATGAGTGGCAATGGAGGAAGAATTGTTAAAAATGCAGTCCTAAGAGTTACACCCTTCTAAGCTCACCAACTTCAATGGACTTAGAAGTGTGTAACTCAGTTTAAGATTGCATTGTTAGGTTCAGTTCTGGTATTATGACAAACCATGGTTTGCTCTAACCTGAGTTCATGGTTTAAGCTTCCAACCACGGTTTAAGCTTCCAAACGAACAGGCAAGCCAAACACTAGAGCTGCTTACATGTTTAGCACTCCAGCTGCCAACTGCAGTGGCCACTGAAGACACTACGCTAAACCGTAGTTAAACTTCCTAAACCATGGTCTATCATAGCGTCTGAACTGAGCATTGGTGTTTTAAGGTTTTTTTTAACACTTTCTACCTGTAATGCCTTTGATATTGTTTTTTTTGCTATTCTGTTTGAAAATACCTATAAAGAAATGGGTAAAAAGAATGAACAGACTTGAGCTTCAAAAGCAGAATAAGGAGATTTGACAGGTTTCCCCAACACAATCACGAACAGATCTCTGTGCCTTGGTCTTAATTTGCTGTGCGCACTTGCAGCTTTAGAAATAAACAGATCATTTGTAGATGAAATACAATCTGCCAAGCTCCATCACAATGAAAGCCATTTTACAGAGACAGTTACAAATGATTACAACGCTCTCCCAGTTTCAATGGCCACCTGTTTGAAGAGTTTGCGCAACAGAGTCATTAATACAGGCCTATTTACACTGACAGCATAATATCTTTGAGCGCCGCTTATCCCAAGAGAAACTGTAAATTAGTAAAGACCATTTACAAACTGCCAGGCTTCATATATAAATTCTGTTTCTCTTTTGAGAATTCAGTCCTGGGCTGAAAAGCACAACGGCGGCGTCACATTTTCCACATCATTTATCAGACTCAAGGACAGAAATTCCAGTATCCAGCCTCGGCTAGGAAGTTCAGGGCCCTTGCTATCGCCAATGCAACTATCACAGCAAAATGGATTGCCGATGTCAATCGACTCTGACCTGACAATATAAAATCAGGAACATGCACTCAAAGTACAGCACCCTGCAGCAATAGGCTGACTGACAAATGTAATCCTAAATGAACACATGAACACACATGAAGCTGCCTTATACTGAGTCAGACCCTCGGTCCATCAAAGTCAGTATTGTCTACTCAGACCGGCAGCGGCTCTCCAGGGTCTCAGGAAGATCTTTCATATCACCTACTTGCCTAGTCCCTTTAACTGCAGATGCCGGGGATTGAACCTGGGACCTTCTGCATGCCAAGCAGATACTCTACCACTGAGCCACGATCCCTCCCAAATTTCTGGTAGGGTATGAGCTATCGTGAGACACAGCTCATTTCTTCAGCTACAGCTAGAATGTGAGTCCATCAATCCTTGAACACATGAACACACATGAAGCTGCCTTATACTGAATCACACCCTTGGTCCATCAAAGTCAGTACTGTCTACTCAGACCGGCAGCGGCTCTCCAGGGTCCCAGGCAGAGGTCTTTCACATCACCTACCTGCCTAGTCCCTTTAACTGAAGATGTCAGGGATTGAACCTCGGACCTTCTGCAGGTCAAGCAGATGCTCTACCACTGAGCCACAGCCCCTCCCCGACAGCATAATATCTTTGGATATTAATGGAATTAACACCCTTCCAAGCCCGCTGTCTTCCACAGAGGGGACGTGAGAGTGGTTTATAAAATTATGCATGGGGTGAAGAAAGTGGATACAGAGACCATTTTCTCTTCTAAAATACAAGATTTCATGGGCACCCAATGAAGCTGATGGGCAATAGACTCACAGGCTGACAAAAAGAAGTACAGGTAGAGTATCCCTTATCTGGACATCCCATATCCAGACTAATCCGAAAACTGGTCCCTTCGAGCCGGCATGCAGGCAGATGCGTGCTGCTCGTTTTCAATGTTTCCTCTCACCTAAAAAAATTAAAATGCAGGGTACAATGCATTGTAGGTGGAGACTGAAAGCCTGCCGTTGTTAGTTTGTTGTTGTTCTTGTTTAACAGCTGATACATGGATTCTGGTAAGATACAACTTTACTTTCTGATGGTTCAGTGTACACAAAATTACTAAAAATATTGTTTAAAATTACATTCAGGTGATCAGTATAAAACGTATATAAAACCTAAATGAATTTGGGTCCCATCCCCAAGATATCTCATCATGTATATGCAAAAATTCCAAAAAAACCCAGTATGCGGAAAGATCTGAAATACAGACCACTTCTGGCCCCAAGCAGTCCGGATAAGGGATACTCAACCTGTACCTCTTTACTAAGAAGAGGTTAGATGGCCATCTGTCAGCAATGCTGATTCTGTGACCTTAGGCAGATGATGAGAGGGAGGGCATCTTGGCCATCTTCTGGTCACGAGGGGTGGGGAGGGGGGAGGTAGTTGTGAATTTCCTGCATTGTTGGACTTGATGGCCCTGGTGGTCCCTTCCAACTCTATGATTCTATTCTATACTAAATAAGTAATTAAATTGTGGGATTCACTGCCCATGGACGTAGTGATGGCCACTGGCATAGACGGCTTTAAAGGAGGATTAGATACATTTGTGGAGGAGAAGACCATCAATGACTAATAGCCACAATGAATAATGGACATCTCAACATTCAGAGGCAGTAAATCTCTGAATGGCAGTGTTAGGAGGCAAAATCAGGGGATTTTGCCTCTAGGTCCTGTTTGGTGGCCCTCCAGGGCAGCTGGCCGGTGAGTGTGTGAGACAGGATGCTGGACTAGACGGACCACTGGTTTGCTCCAGCAGGGCACCTGTGATGTTCTTAGAACTGTGACACCGCTAAGAACTGCGTGCACCATTAGCTCCTCAGTACCATCCCCGAGCCTAAAAGGACATAAAATCTGAGCCACAACGGCTCACTTTTCTGCTCACAAAAGGCAGCCAGATGGGGGGAAAACCTTGAACGGGAAGATAATTTTGTGCCAAGACTAGTGCATGGTTGGCTATTCCTCCCAACCCTCATTACTATGCAATGGCCTCAGCCCCTTCCTGAGGGCCTGTGACCCAGGTCAAGCCCTGGGTCACAGCCCTGGGTCAAGCTCTCCAACCCAGGTTGCTGAGGGACTGTAACCCAGGTCAAGTTCTGGGTCTCCCTACAGTCCAACAGGAGGGCCGCAGATGAAGAGGAAACGAGGCTCAGACCAGGAGAACTGTCAGAGCAAACTGTCCTATGGGGAGCGGTTAAGACCCTTAGGGCTGTTTAGCTTGGAAAGACGGCGGCTGAGGGGAGACATGATAGAGGTCTATAAAATTATGCATGGTTTGGAGAGCGTGGACAGGGAGACGTTTTTCTCCCTCTCCCATAATACTAGAACGCAAGGTCATCTGTTGAAGCTGGAGGGTGACAGATTCAAAACAGATAAAAGTATTTTTTCACACAACGCATAGTTAAATTGTGGAACTCCCTGCCCCAGGATGTGGTGATGGCTGCCAACTTGGAAGGCTTTAAGAGGGGAGTGGACATGTTCATGGAGGAAAGGGGTATTCATGGCTATTAGTAAAAAATGGATACTAGTCATGCTGCATACCTATTCTCTCCAGGATCAGAGGAGTGTGCCTATTATATTAGGTGCTGGGGAACACAGGCAGGATGGTGCTGCTGCAGTCGTCTTGTTTGTGGCTTCCTAGAGGCACCCGGTTGGCCGCTGTGTGAACAGACTGCTGGACTTGATGGAGCTTGGTCTGATCCAGCATGGCTGTTCTGATGTTCTTAGGAGTACACAAGTGAGAACTCACCAGTTGGATGTGGCCAGGGACGCATGCTGTGGGCCTGGGTGGCTGCTTCAGCTGTGTTAGGGGGCAGGGGCGCATCCTCAGGGCTGGAGGTCGGGTGGCTAGAGGTGGAATTGGGTGGGGGCAGGTGGTCTAGCTTTGGGAAGCGTTCTAAAGGCGGTGGTATGGTAAAGTTGGGGGTGAACAGAATGGGGAGAAGAGGACAGGCAGGACCCATGCATGGAAGAGGAGTGACGTTTAACGACCCCTTCCAGAGGACAGGGAGTTGAAGAAGGCTGCACGGTTTTGGAGTTGGCAAGAAAGGACTCCTCGTAACGAGTGTGAAGAGTTCATTAGCAGTGGATGGAGTCGCGCCCACCGCCGAGTCTCCCCCATCCGGGGTCGGGTCAGTCTTCCCAATGGCAGAACGTGTAGTAAAACAGTTCCTTCACACTGTGGAGAAGAGCTCCTGAAGAGACCAACAACGGCCTGAGAGAACCCAGCCGAGGCAGCCCCTCGTCTGTTTTCCTTGGGGCCACCAAAAGGCCGAGATCCCTTGAGAGTAAGACGTGTCGCAGGCCAAGGACCACCAAGGACCCGAGACAATTTTTTTCCTATTTCCTGCATCATCTTTGAATGTCTTGACGAGAAGGTAGAATACAAACGTATTTAGTAAATAAATGTTTAAGTGCTCCTTGTGGGGAAGAAAGAAAAAAAAAACACGTCAGAGAAAAGAGGAGGATAGAATCTCTCTCCTCCATGCTCTGTTTTTCTGTGAGGGTTTTCATTTGGCTTGTTTTTAAATATGGAGGAAAGTGTGATTCAACCAACACCCACTAACAGCACTCTGAAGTAACACAGCCCAACTGCAGTTTTATCATCTAACAGGTTAGGTTGCCTTGGTCAGTCTTTACTTAATCCTCTGCTGTGTACGTCTCTCTCACACACACACTTTCTGCCCCTTCAGCATGCAAAGAGCTTGTTCATCTCTGGCCACAGTGCTTAATTGGGAACAAGGAAGTTAGCGCTGTTGCCCAGAAAACCACCCTCTTCCCCTTTTCCCCCGGAGCAGCAAAACCACCTGCAAAGGCAATAAAGCCAGGTCTTTGCAGAACCAGCAACCGGCTTGACTGTGCAATCCTAAAGAGAGTCAATAGGCTTAGAAGGAAAAAGAAGACGTTCTAGTGTGTCAGGTAGAGGTCTTTCACATCCCCTACTGCCTGGTCCTTTTAAACTGGAGACGCTGGGAATTGAACCTGGGACCCAGAGGCTCTTCCACTGAGCCACAGCCCCTCCCTAAAACTTACTATGCTTTTTTTTGCAATGACCCTTTCCATAGCGTGCATTTTGTTGTTCTAACAGAACGCACTGGCCTTTTGTTGTTTAGGTCTATGGTTTAATCCTTTTTAAAAATCGATATATTAGATAGATAGATAGATAGATAGATAGATAGATAGATAGATAGATAGATAGATAGACAGACAGACAGACAGACAGACAGACAGACAGACAGACAGACAGACAGACAATTGATAGGTAGATAGATAGATAGACAGATAGATGATTGATAGATAGATGATAGACAGAGACATACATTTAAAAATCAATATATAAGATAGATAGACAGACAGACAGACAGACAGACAGACAGACAGACAGATAGATAGATAGGTAGGTAGGTAGACAGATAGATGATTGATAGATAGATGATAGACAGACAGACAGACACTAATAATATTCCTTATTAGTGGAAGAATCTAATGGAGTGGAACCTTCCTCAAAATGGATGTAAGCACCATCTACAGAAAGCCAAAATCAACAAAACAAGAAACTAAGCTTGCCTGAAAGAAACAGAGAGATTCTAGGATTGAAGTTCTAGGATTGAAATCAAGCCAATAACATTCCACTGCTGTACGTAAGCCCATTTTCACACTTTCACTGGTTTACAAAGGCTTTGCTGAGCTGGGGATAGAGAACTATGAAAGCTATCCCGCCCCATAGATGAAGAAGAAGAGTTGGTTTTTATATGCCGACTTTCTCTGCCACTTAAAGAAGAATCAAATCGGCCTACAATTGCCTTTCTTTCCCCTCCCCACAAGACATCCTGTGAGGTAGGTGGGGCTGAGAGAGAGTGACTTGCCCAAGGTCACCCAGCTGGCTTCATGCGTAGGAGTGGGGAAACAAATCCAGTTCACATTACCCTCCGCCGCTCATGTGGAGGAGTGGGGAATTAAACCCTGTTCTCCAGATTAGAGCCCACCACTCCAAACCACAGCTCTTAAACACTACACCACGCTTATAATCATAGTGTCATATAGAATCATATGTTGAGGTATCACTGTACTATAACAAGCGTTTGCAACCAGCTTATCCTGTGTGGTCAAGCCAATCCGGTTGTGAACATCTGCAACAGTGCAACAGCAGTATAATATCCATGTGTAGATGCAGTCAGTGATGCAGATTTTGGGACAGCCCAGGCTAACCTGATATAATCAGAACTCAGAAGCTAAGCAGGGTCAGTCCTGGTTAGTACTTCGATGGGAGACCACCAAGGAAGTTTAGGATTGCTATGCAGAGACAGACAATGGCAAAACCACCTCTGAGCATCTCTTGCCTTGAAAACCCCAAAAGGGGTCGCAATAAGTCAGCTGCAACTTGACATTAAGATAAAAAGTCGATAGCAGCCAGATGTGAAGAGCTACAGTTGTTTTTTATCCACCAGGTACAAAGAGGTATTTAGGAATGGAGATCTAAAATGTACAGTTCTAGAGAGGTATTGAAAACAGGAATTTTGTGGCACCTTAAAGCCTGACATGTTTTTTAATTCTAAGTTTCCACAGACTAGGCAAGAGCCCCCCTTTCCAGTAGGGTTGCCAGACCCTCTTCCCCACTGGCAAGACGTTTTTGGGGCAGAGCCTGAGGAGGGCAGGGTTTGGGGAGGGGAGGGACTTCAGTGCCATAGAGTCCAATTGCCAAAGTGGCCATTTTCTCCAGGTGAACTGATCTCTATCAGTTGGAGATCAGTTGTAATAGCAGGAGATCTCCAGCTAGTACCTGGAGGTTGGCAACCCTACTTTCCAGACACAGGACGAACAGGGTTCTGGACCACAAAGGCTTATGCTAGAATAAAAACCGGTTGGTCTTTAGTTAATTTGGAATACCTACAGCTGACCTATTTCAAATAAATCCTCAAAGTAGCATACAATATTTTTTAAAAATAACTGCAAAAACCAGTAACCATAAATAATCAGAAAAATAAAGATCTTAGAAGCACAAAGGAAAAATCTTTAAGGTACCACACACTCCTGTTTAAAAACTGTTTTATTCCCAGAGATGTCTAGCTTCCTTAAATAGCACCTCTCTCCATTCAAACAAAATACACTAGAGATCAAAAGTCCAGACTGTAAGAAAACTCTTGATACGGGAAACAAATCTAATGAACACTTAAATCGAGTCAAATCCTACAGACAGCTATACCATCTTAAAATCAAAATGGAGCAATAAGCCCTGCTGATTTCAAAAAGGCCTGGATACAATCTAAAGCAAAGTTGGCAAAGCCATGTATCTAAATGTGCTTGTTAATTTTAATGACTTTTATGCAGTTTTATGTTCTCACCATGTTTTGCTATGTAAGCCGTCTCCAGCAGGTTCTCTGGAGAGGCAGCAGCAGGCATTTTCTGAACAAGCATACAAACAAACTACTCACCAAAATGCCTTTCAGTCAATTGTTCCATAAGACCTGCTTTGTAAGAAAGGAAATTAAAAAGGTCAATTCACTACTGCCAACAATATCTGCAAACATTCAAAGATTTTGTTTAAAGTTCTCCCGCTCTGTTGCTCTTTGTGTTTCGATTTCATCAAGACTGCACCCTTGATGTATAACCACAGTGATGGAACAATGTGCACGAACCAGAGTTATCACAAGCTCAGCCCCATTTCTCCCGCCAAGAATTGCTGTCAAACGTGAACTCCGGTTATACAGGATGCTATCAGTGCAGGCACATGGTTAAACAGTTTCCCCACTAACCAGAATCCAAAGACTAGATTAAACTACACTAGCGTTGCCAACCTCCAGGTGGTAGATGGCGATCTCTTGTTATTAAAACTGATCTCCAGCTGAAAGAGATCAGCTCCCCTGGAGAAAACGGCCGCTTAGGTAAGCGGACTCTATGGCACTGAAGTCCCTCCCCTCTCCAAACCCCGCCGTCCTCAGGCTCCGCCCCCAAAATCTCCAGGTCTTTCCCAACCCAGAGCTGGCAACCCTAAACTACACAGAAGTCTAGCAGCTCCACCACAAACTGGCTGCCACAGGGGGCAGAGCCAACGTCACAATGTCAGAGAGTGAGGTCACGCATAACTCTAATAGTGACTCTTCAACATTGACATTCATCCGTTTGACAGGATGCCTTTTTAATCTGCACAGCCAATCAGATCTCCAGTGGACAATCAGAAACCCTGCTGGGTACAAGCCCCACCTGGCCCTGCCCACTTTCCAAAACTACTTGGCAAACACTAGGAAATGGGTAAAGGGCACTATGGGGTCCATAGGTGCTACTCAACACAGCTACCCCCCTAGATTAAACTATGCCAGCCTTAGTGGACTAATAGTGCAATCCGAAGCAGAGTCTCACGCTTCTAGACTCATTGACATAAAGGGGCTTAGAAGGGTGTAACAGATTGCACTGTAAACCCGAACAATCAGCAGCATCCTTCCAGCTCCTGACGCAATTCCAGTATGGCTCCCTGAGATGAAGTTCCCAATCCTTCTGCTGTACATTAAGGACCAAAGTAGATGTTCTTCTTCTTCTTCTTTTTTTTTGGTAAGAGTCAGGTCCATGTTGCCTGGACCTGATTCACTTTTCCTATAGCTGCACGGTTGCTGCAGGGAAAGTCTCTCTAAAACTCAGAGAGCTTGATTCTGCCAAAAAGGGGGAAATAATCCCCCCCACCTAATCTTAGGAAATGTGGGGGGGGGGCAGAATCCTCTCCTCCCCTAAAGCCACAGTTTGGAGCCAAATCGGACTTTCCTTGGTTTTTAAAGAGACATTATCTGCAGATGCTTTAAGTCAACTGGTTGTTTGTTTGTTTTTAAATGTAAAATCTCGTTTGGCTCTAAGCAAAACCCCGGAAGGTTTGCTATAAGAAATATTTTGTTACTCTAAACACAATGCTTGCAGTGCCAAGGCACAGATAACATATGTTCTCCGCTGAGTAGGTACGCGGAATGGTTTTCGGCTTTCACAGCTGCGTGTGCAACATTCTGCGGGACGGGATATGTTGGACCCCACAGTAGCACTGGGCAAAAAAGCAAACACGGACTTCTGCAGCCAGGGAAGGGCTGGCATGACCTTTAGATGGGCATTTTTGTCCCCCAAAATGCCTGGCACAAACCCTAATGGAGTCATTATTTGATACCGTGGATTTTCCAGGCTCACAACACCTGATGTTTTTCCATCATAATCATCTTGTTACATTTGGCCACTGAAGATTTTTTTTATATATTTTTATTTTTAAACTTACACTTACAAAAACATGACATATAAAATAAGACATGACATACATCCTAACTACATAATGTGTAACATAACATAATACCAAATGTGCCTTACTTTCTCCTAGATTGACTATCTATTCAAACAATTTTTATTACTACCATCTGTTCAATACTATGTCTTATATTCTATTATGCACAAGTTTAAGGTTAATCACTAAATTGATATTAAAATCTACATTAAGGTAAAGAAAATGTCTTACTACGCCATACCTAACTTTCTTAAACGTCTATATTAAGCTATTGATATTGCTTCTCCAAGGTATTACATCTGAAGATTATTATAGTTTTGTGATAAATCACTCGAGATTCATAGTCTTATGAAGTAATGTTATACTTACCAGGCCCTCCGACGCCAGTTAGATCTTCTGAAAGGGAATACAGAAAACTGAGCGATCGTGCATTCGACAGACATATTAAAAGGAGATTCATGAATGGATCTAACAGAAAGCTAAAGATAGAGGGAAGGCCATGTTTAATGATTATGATTGACAACGATGTGTTAAATATGGTCAGCAGATAAAGCTGCTCCACATTCATTGGTAAAGGAAAGGACATTTTTCTATCATTAATAGAAGGTGTAAATGGAGAAATGAAGACATGCAGAAGTAAATCAACACAGTAAACAGCACTAATGCTCAAAACAGCATATAGATCCTATTGCAATTAATGTTATAACGTTATATAGTTCCCAGCATGCAGAATTCACCATGAAGCTCCACCACACCAAAGGCCGATTTTACCTTCGCTGCATTCTACTGCAATAGATTTTCCACCTTGGGTTTCAAGAAAACAAAAAGAAGAAGTTCTTGATTTCATTTAGGCCAGGTCTTAAACACAAGTGGGAAATTATCTAGGGTAATTTAACTTCTTGAAAGATTGGTTATGAATGAGCAATGGATGTGGTGTAGCAGTCAGAGTTGTTGGGCTAAGCGCTGGGAGACCCAGGTTCGAATTCCTGCTCTGCCATCGAAGCTGGCTGGATGACCTTGGACCAAATCACTCAGCCTATCCTCCTTCACAGGGTTGTTGTGAGGGGGAAACGGAGGAAAGGACAGTGATGTAAGCTATTTTGGTTCCCCTCTGGGGAGAATAAGGTATAAATTAAATAAATAAATAAATAGTTTAAAGCAAGGGTCCCCAGCATTTTCGAGCCTGCGGGCACCTTTGGAGTTCTGAACACAGTGAGGTGGGCACAGCCACCAAATGGCTGCCACAGCTTCCCTTCAGTCATACAGTGAAGATCCTTGTGCTGTGGTGGCAGCTGCTGTCAAAGCAACCTTTTTAAAAATCTGCACAGCCAACCACATCTCCAATGGGCAATCAGACGCCTTGCCATGCAAAAGCCCCCCTGGCCCCTCCCACTTTCTAGAAACACTTGGTGGGCACCAGGAAAGGTGACAGCAGGTGCCAAGGCACTCACAGGCATCATGTTGGGGACCCCTGATTTAAACCAGACTGATGTAACTTTAGTACTACACTGCAACAGACACTGGCTGGGAAACAAAAACCGATAGACAAGTGATGCTTTTGCTATAGAACAGGGGTGTCAAACTCAATTGTTACGAGGGCCAGATATGACATAAATGTCACTTGGTCAGGCCGGACCATGCTTCGACAGCCCAGATCAAGAAAGGGGTGTGGCTGACTTGGCTGGTTTGCAGGCCGAGTAAGAGCTCTCAAGGGGCCAGATCCGTCCCATGTTTGACACCCCTGCTTCAGAAGCTTCCCCCATTTATCTCGGCTTCCTTGCTTGAGTCATCCGCTGTTTGTCCTGTTGGTAACTTTCTGTCATGCCTCTTCTTGCAGAAGACCATCTGACCTTGTCTGAATTGTTTAACCTCTACATTTACTCACATTTTTTCACACAACGCATAGTTAAATTGTGGAACTCCCTGCCCCAGGATGTGGTGATGGCTGCCAGCTTGGAGGGCTTTAAGAGGGGAGTGGACATATTCATGAAGGAAAGGGGTATTCATGGCTATTAGTTAGAATGGATACTAGTCATGCTGTATACCTATTCTCTCTAGTATCAGAGGAGCATGCCTATTATTTTGGGTGCGGTGGAACACAGGCAGGATGGTGCTGCTGCACTCGTCTTGTTAGTGGCTTCCTAGAGGCACCTGGTTGGCCACTGTGTGAACAGACTGCTGGACTTGATGGGCCTTGGTCTGATCCAGCAGGGCCTTTCTTATGTTCTTATGTTACCACTGCAACTGTTAGACTCGCCACCGTCATGTGCACAGGAGAAACGTGACACCGGACATCAGCAAATAAGCTCTCTCCATCACTCAGCAAATTTCTAAGTATGCTGCTGTATAATGAGAACTTGCCAGTTCCCACATTAAGAAGGTGTGTGCTTGCATGGATGCAGGTTGTAGGGTTGCCAGATCCCCTCTGCCCACCCGCAGGGATAGGGTTGCCAGATCCAGGTTGAGAAACTCCTGGAGATTTGGGGCTGGAGCCTGGGGAGGGCAGGGACCTCAGTGGGGCACAATGCCACAGAGTCCAACCTCCAAAGCATCCATTTTCTGCAGGGGAACTGATCTTTGTAGACTGGAGATGAGGTGTAATTCTGGGGGATCCCTAGGCCCCACCTGGAGGCTGGCATCTCTAGCAGGGTGCAACTCTCCCTCTGCGGTATTTTGACCCGAGAGTAATCAAGGAGGAGTGCTCCCTCCCCCCCAGCTAATTCTGAATTAAACTCTGCTGCCATTCACTTACATGGAGAGATGTGTGCGGTGCGGTGTATAATGTATGCAGAAAATCTACTTGGAACATCACTAGTGAAATTAACAGCTAGATTCGAGTCCAGTAGCACCTTAGAGGCCAGCAAGATTTTCAGGGTATAAGCTTTCAAGAGTCAAAACACCTTTCGTCAGACAGGTGAAATTAAGTGAGAGAAAAGACTGGGGAAGGGAAGAAGCAGAACCAGAACAGGGGGAGGGAGGAAGGAAAAGAGGAACAAGAATTGGGGGGGGGGAGAAGGGAGAGGTATAAAGAGAATCCCCCCCCCCCCGCAAGCTTCTGCAGAAGCCTTGCTTATTTGGCCGCATTTCCCAGCAGTAATTGCTGGTTTTCTTACATAGGATTCTGCTTATCGCACTTATTACAGTACAACAACTCACTAGGGTTTCTTACCTACAATGACTTCGGCCTTCTTGCTTTCTTGAGCCTCCAGATCATTGTATACACGGCACCAGTATGTGCCTTGGTGTTCGACATCCACACAGGAAACCTAGGAAAACATCATAACTCCTAATAAGAAATGCAGTGGGGTGTAGTGGTTAAGAGCGGTGGACTCTAATCTGGAGAACTGGGTTCGATTTCCCAGTTACACACGAAGCCAGCTGGGGGACCTTGGGCTAGTCACAGTTCTCTCTGAACTCTCTCAGCCCCACCTACCTCACAAGGTGTCTGTTGTGGGGAGAGGAAGGGCTTCTCCTCCTCCTCCAGTCCCTGCACCAATGTCCTGGGAGGTACACTTCCTAACTCTTTTCGCGCTGGGAATGCCCCCTAATGCAACGGCATTGCTGTGACACCATTTTTGGTGGCAGAGCATCACTTTTTGCAACGGGGCCTTCCCCTTCGTTTTTGAAATAACCCCCCTTTTTTTTCCTACCTTGGTGGCTTTCAGGAATGGGCTGAAAGTGGCAATGGGCATTACCCTGGGCATATAAGAAAGGGCCACAAGAGCCGAGCACTGGCTCAACCCGTCCTGCCCTCCCTCTCACAATCTGCCTCAATTCATAGTGAGCGCAGAATCAGCATTGCTGTCAGATGGCCATCTGTGCCTGCACAGTGCCGTCAAGTCGCAGCCGACTTATGGCAACCTCTTATGGGGTTTTCAAGGCAAGAGACTAACAGAGGTGGTTTGCCGGTGCCTTCCTCTGCATAGCAGCCCTGGTATTCCTTGGTGGTCTCCCATCCAAATACTAAGCAGGGCTGACCCTGCTTAGCTTCTGAGATGAAGAAGGGTTGATTTTTATATTCTGCTTTTCTCTACCTTTAAAGGAGCCTCAAAGCGGCTTACAATCACTTTCTCCTCCTCACAACAAACACCTTGTGAGGTACGTGGGGCTGGAGAGAGTTCGGAGAGAACCATGACTGGCCCAAGGTCACCCAGCAGGCTTCATATGAAGGAGTGGGGAAACACATCCGTTTCACCAGATTAGAGTCCGCTATTCATAACATAAGAAGGGTCCCTGATGGATCAGACCAAGGCCCATCAAGTCCAGCAGTCTGTTCACACAGTGGCCAACCAGGTGCCTCTAGGAAGCCACAAACAAGACGACTGCAGCAGCACCATCCTGCCTGTGTTCCCCAGCACCTAATATAATAGGCATGCTCCTCTGATTCTAGAGAGAATAGGTACGCAGCATGACTCATGTGGAGGAGTGGGGAATCAAACCCAGTTCTCCAGATCAGAGTCCGCCATGCTTAACCACTACACCACGCTGGCCCTCTGACAAAATTGAGCTATACCATGCTGCCTTTCCTCCCGATGGCCATCTAGCCTCTGCTTAAAAACCTCCAAAGAAGGAGAGCCCACCACCTCCCAAGTCTGTCTCACCGAGGAACTGCTCTGTCAGGAAATTCTTCCTAATTGGTTATAAATAAGACATCAGTACCCTGGAACAGAACGAGTGCAAACGTTTCCTGAACCTCCATTATGAATTTCAATAGGCCACTGTGTAGGAGGGAAGCATCTAGCTTTGCATCACATTTCCAGTAACAGCTAAAGACCTTTTGCGCAATCCCCACCCACCCAGCGAATACCTTCAGAAACAGTATACAAGCGATTACTCCCACTTCAGAGTTTAGTACTCCAAAGAAATCCAGGCAAGCCTTACCAGCATGCTAAGGACAGAGCACTAGGGAGCACCAGGGAGCCAGCATGGCGTAGTGGTTAAGAGCAGTGGTTTGGAGCAGTGGACTCTAACCTGGAGAACTGGGTTCGATTCCACACTCCTCCACATGAGCGGTGGATGCTAATCTGACAAACGGGTTTGGATTCCCTACTCCTCCACGAGTGGTGAGCTCTAATCTGGTGAACTCGATTTGTTTCCCCACTCGTACACATGAATCCTGCTGGGTGACCTTGGGCTAGTCACAGCTCTCTTAGAGCTCTCTCAGCTCTCACTTAGAGATCCCTCAGCTCACAGGGTGTCTGTTGTGGGGAGGGGAAGGGAAGGTGATTGTAAGCCAGCATATAAAAACCAACTCTTCTTCTAAATAACATGTCATTTTATAAGACTTTCATGATTACAGTTAAAAATAAACTTAATTTTCAGGAGGCTTTGACGGAAGAAAAATAACGGAGACTCACCATGTATGCCTTTTTGTCCCCATTAGTCAGCGGAGAGCCATTCTTGAACCACTGATATTGAGGCGCAGAAATCCCAATAGCTCCACACTGAAGCACCAACGTTTCCCCTACTATCAGATTTTGGGACAGCGGATGGGTGCAAATATATAACTTGTTTTCAGGCAGGTCGAGAGAGCTTCCTTAAATTGAAGGTGGGGGAAGAGAGAAAGAACTTGATGTTCAAAGCTGAGCTTGACGTTTGGAAGCAAAAGGCACATGAACATGTGAAGCTGCCTTATAGCGAATCAGACCAGCAGTCTATAATAAGAACCTAGGAAAGGCCATGGTGGATCAGACCAAGGACCATCAAGTCCAGCAGTCTGTTCACACGGTAGGAAGCCCACAAGCAAGATAACTGCAGCAGCACCATCCTGCCTGTGTTCCACAGCACCTAATATAATAGGCATGCTCCTCTGATCCTGGAGAGAACAGGTATGCATCATGACTAGTATCCATTTTGACTAGTAGCCATAAATAGCCCTCTCCTCCATGAACATGTCCACTCCCCTCTTAAAGCCTTCCAAGTTGGCAGCCATCCCCACGTCCTGGGGAAGGGAGTTCCATAATTTAACTATGCATTGTGTGAAGAAATACTTCCTTTTATCTGTTTTGAATCTCTCACCCTCCAGCTTCAGCAGATGACCCACTCTCTCCATACCAAGGTCAGTACTGTCTACCCTGACTGGAAGCAGGACGTCATAGTCATTCTCTTCACCCTACTTCCTGATCCTTTTAATTGGAGATTAAATTAATTGGAGATGCTGCAGTCGTCTTGTTTGTGGGCTTCCTGGAGGCACCTGGTTGGCCACTGTGTGAACCGACTGCTGGACTTGACGGACCTTGGTCTTATCCAGCATGGCTTTTCTTAAGTTCTTACGAGATGCTGGGGATTGAACCTGGGACCTATGTGTAAAGCAAATGCTCTACCGTGGAACCACAGACAGTCTGGGAACGTAGGTTGCTCTTTCTCTGCTGCCAAGGAGATGGGAGGGGCCCTGGATGATTTCCAGGTGAAAACCAGCAGATAGGGTGTCACATAAATGCTTCCTGTCTTTCATATACATAAGTGTGAACACAGAGGTGTTTCCCACAGAGAATGTGCAATTGTCAGGTGGGAAAAGGGGCTGGAGGAAAACACTCACCTAACCCCATTTTGCAAGGCCTGTAAGACAGAGATGTTTCACCAGGCTTATGGTTGAGGACCGCAACAGCATTGCATCAACAGCCGGCCTCCTTCTCCCTGCCCGTCCTTTCCTTCCCTCTCTTGGCCCTTTTCTTTATTTCCTTCTCTTTTTGTTCTTCTCAGCTAGCCCCGGATATTCAGGTTGCTTAGCTTAGATAGCCTACATAATACACAGATTCTGACTCACAGTCAAGCACTGTGACAGGAATGATACCACCTTTGGGGTTTTTTTCTCCACTGGATGTGTATACATTTCTAGAAGAGAGCCATTCCTGAGCCAGATGAGAAGAAGAAGAGTTGGTTTTTATACCCCACTTTTCTCCACCATAAGGAGTCTCAAAGTGGCTTACAATTGCCTTCCCTTCCCCTCCCCACAACAGAGATCTTGTGAGGTAGGTGAGGCTGAGAGAGCTTGGAGAGAACTGCGACTAGCCCAAGGTCACCCAGCAGACTTCATGTGGAGGAGTGGGGAAATCAACCTGATTCACCAGATTAGAGTCCGCCACTCATGTGGAGGAGCGTGGAATCAAAACCGGTTCTCCAGATTAGAGTCCACCACTCTTAACCACTACGCCACACTGAGATTTGTCACCGGTGATATATAATAAGCACTGGATATGACCACCTTCCTTTATTGGTGTGAATGCCAGAGATATTTTAATTATACAGATGGGGCTGCTGTCATTGGCCATTGCTAAAATGCCACCCCATACACCACAGTAGCCAGCCACAACTCTTCATACCTGCTGTAATGTTCAACTTGTGTATACATTTCTCCCCTAGGAATCAACATCAAGAAAATGTAATTGGAATACCAATGCCAAGCAGGTTCCCAAGAGGATTGCAAAGTACTGGAGGGGAGGGGCCGTGGCTCAGTGGTAGAGCATCTGCTTGGTATGCAGAAGATCCCAGGTTCAATCCCTGGCATCTCCAGTTAAAGAGACTAGGCAGGTAGGTGATGTGAAAGACCCCTGATGTGCCTGAGACCCTGGAGAGCCGCTGCTGGTCTGAGTAGACAATACTGACTTTAATGGACCAAGGGTCTGATTCAGTATAAGGCAGCTTCATGTGTTCTAGGAGGATGTGCATTTCCTTCTGGCATCACCACATAGTTTAAGATGGTCACTTTGTTCTAAATCCGTGAGTATCTTATTCATTACTAAAGGGAGGTCTGAGGGAAAACTTGGACAGCAAATCTGCAACTTGAAAGTCTTTTTTCTACTATCTTTGTCCAAGAGGACACAAAAAGGTCAAGCTTAGTCCATTTTAAAAGTTCAGGAAGAAAATCCTGATCTAATAGGAAAAAAATCTAAACTTTTTTTTAAAACAGATCTATTTACTGGCTTGGAAAAGTCGAAAACAGCAGGAAAAGAGGAAGACCCAAGAAGAGATGGATTGACTCTATAAAGGAAGCCACGGCCCTCAATTTGCAAGACCCAAACAAGGCCATTAAAGCTAGGACGTTTTGGAGGACATTGATTCATAGGGTCACCATGAGTCAGAAGCGACTTGAGAGCACTTAACGCACACACATTTACTGGCTAGGTTTGTGCAGTCCCCCTTCTATATATTTTTTAAAATTGCACAAACTAAGCTTACAAGAATGCATTCAACCCCTGTAGCCTCATCTCCTTGAGGAGGGGGCAAGAGTTTTATCCACCCTGAGGTCTCCGTTTTACAAGACTCAAAGCTCTTCAAGAATGTTGGAATATGCGGTGATGGCAAAACTAACTAATTTGCTCAAAGGGAGATCGACAGATGAATTTCAAAAGAAATGGAAGTGTTATTATGATTACGCTCAGCTGAAAGTTTAAAATAAGATACTTGTGCTTGGGGAACAGTGGATTGAAAGGATAGAAGAAGACTGCCGATAACAGAGTGTGGGGGGGATTAAGAATAGTAATATAAGATATTATCTGTAATGTTAAAATCTAGAGTCAAATATTGGTAGGGTGAAAAAATACGAAGCTTAGGTGATATCTTTGTAACATAGAATAGGTTACTGATAAATAGAATTAAAAGTATAAATTATTTTTTTTTGTTTTGGGGCACTTTCACACACCCCAAATAATGCACTTTCAATCCACTTTCAGTGCACCTTAACGATCGTTCACAAGTAGATTTTGCCAGTTCACACAATGAAATCCACCTTCAAAGTACATTGAAAGTGGACTGAAAGTGCATTATTTGGGCTGTGTGAAAGTGCTCTTATTAGTTTATTTGTCGGCTTATGTATAATTATTTCCTAATTGCCCTGGACGAAGCTACAATCGGTTTGTGTAAGTGTAAGTGGATGTTTAATGTTTAAAATTCTTTAATAATATATATATACTTTAAAAAAAGAATGCCTGGCACCAGCAGTACATATCGCCCCACCTGCTAACTAACATTTAAAATTAATTAAGGCACGCTCCTAACTGCATTTAAAATAAAAACAACTAAGCCCACGAGGGCTAAACATTTCGAATGCACATGCTATATTAGCAGGGCTTTAGCCTTGTGTGGAATGTACAAGGAGCACGCTGAACAATTCTGGGTGGGAAGGATCTATTGCGAGTTCTCAGCTCAGTTGTTGCGGTCAATCACATCGGTGTTTGCAGATTAAAAGGTTTAGACAATCCAGACACAAACAGGAGTTGGCACCCGGCCTGCCAGGGACCGGAGGATTAAAGGTTCAACAACGGACGTGTACTGAATGCTTCGGTCTCCCCACTGTCCCAGATCCTCTTGTTTTATAGGTCACGTACAACCAGGAGCCAACATTTCAGAGGGACCAACAACAGACGCATCCTGCTCCTACGCTACTCTTATAGAGCCAGCCCGGTGTAGCGGTTAAGAGCAGGGGACTCTGATCTGCAGAACCAGGTTTGATTCCCCACCCCTCCACAAGAGCGGCCGAAGCTAATCTGGTGAACTGGATTTGTTTCCCCACTCCTACACATGAAGCCAGCTGGGTGACCTTGGGCTAGTCACCAGCTCTCTCAGCCCCACCTACCTCACAGGGTGACTATTGCAGGGAGGGGAAGAGAAGGTGATTGTAAGCCAGTTTGATTCTTCCTTAAGTGTAGAGGAAGCCGGCATATAAAACCCAACTCTTCTTCTTCTTCTAAGGGAGTCTTGGTGGAGGTGGAGAGTACCCTCAAGGTGCAGCTGACTTATGGCAACCCTGTAGGGTTTTTAAGGCCAGAGATGTTTGGAGGTGGTTTGCTATTGCCTGCCACTGCGTAGCAACCCTGGACTTCCTGGGTGGCCTCCCATCCAAATACTTGAGCTTCCAAGATTTGATGAGATCAGGCGAGCCTGGGCCATTCCAGATCAGGGCAAGGGAGACTCAAATAGTTACTTTTCTGTTTCTCCTCTTCATAACGGTTTTGTGTACTCCATTAAAATTGCCAAAACAAAGAACACCTTTAAAAAGTCCACCACTGGTGTGTGTGTGTGGGGGGGGGGGGGTTGGCTATTGCAGTCACTGTGGGCAGGAGAAATGGCTACAATGGAAAGGGGAGGTCAGGAAAATCTGAACTTTCCCACCCACACAGCATACGTCCTAGCTTTGCTGTAATCTTTCCCAACCATCGCAACAAAGCAGGTTTGGGAACATCCCAGTAAAGGCAGAGAATACCCATGCAGGGAGGTACCACAGTGCTGTGGAGAAGCAGAGAAGAAAACCCCAGCAGCACCCATCCACGCCAGGGAAAACATGCTACAAATATAGATGGTGAAACACCATGAAAATCTGAACATGGGAGAAAAATCAGTGACCTGCATTATACACTTTGGCAAGAACACAAAACCCGGTTTAAGTAGTTCTCAGGAAAGAAGAACGCACATTTACAAAACAGCGGCAGTTACACTTCAGTCTAGACGTCAAAAAAAATATTTTTTTGCAGCTAAGAAACTAATTGCGTGAGCGGGGTGACCACAATAATATAAATTGCTTTGTTTCTGCTAACCGAAGGATATATAAGAACTTCATGCAGAACATTTCAGATGTTCTAGCTCCCCCCCCCCTGTAACCTTATCAATAATATTAATCTGTTTTTCCTGCACGCTTACCTCCCTAGAGTAAATTTACAAATGGAACACTACCCTCGCATTCTGTAAGTACTCTGCTGAACTTTTGCATGATTATACACAGTTTTCTCTTTGGGGATTCAAAAATTGCTTGGTGGCTCATGGCTGCTGTGAGTTCTGTTTCGTCTCGTTAAAATTCCAAACCACTGTAAGTTGAGAGTTACAAAACAGTTGACATTTGGAGTATCGGCCTTACTGCCAACAAATTAAGTGGGAAGATTTCTATAAATCTATGAATAAGGAAACAGCTTAACTTGTGTGTGTGTGTGGGGGGGGGGGAAGAGACATGAAACCAGAAGTTTAGCCTGGGGCCTCTGAAAAAGAAGAAATTAGCAAAGATAATGCACACAACCACTATGGAGATTTCTGACAATCTTTAGGAAAGCCTGGAAATTGCTCACAGAAAGGCTTCCTAATGGCTTTTCCAGGCAGTTTTTATAGACATAAACGCCAAATGGCTCTTCTTGGAAAAAATAGGTAACGTAGCACATAGAATCCAGACATCCTTCTTTAATGCTGGACTTCTGCTGTGGGTTCATCGAATTTCCTCCTGACTGGTTGAGCCATGTGTTGTTCCAGGAAAATGCAGTTTGCCTCAACCACCTACGTAGAGCTTACTGGCTATTGTAACTGCCATGTGAACGTGGTTTTTAAGCACTATGGACATGTACTTGCCTAGGAGAACACCATCTCTCCACCATTGGCTGTGGTAGAAAGTGCTGTCAAGTTGGAGCTGAACCTAGGGAGACCCCAGAGGGTTTTTCTGAACATGTTTTCTGAACATCAAGAAAACAAAAGTAATGACTACAGGAGAATTACACAACATTAAGGTTGACAATGAGGAAATTGAAATTGTTCAAGACTTTCTATTCCTTGGCTCCACCATCAACCAAAAGGGAGACTGCAGCCAAGAAATCAGAAGGAGACTGAGACTGGGAAGGGCAGCCATGAAGGAGCTAGAAAAGATTTTGAAGTGTAAGGATGTGTCACTGGCCACCAAGATCAGGTTAATTCATTCCACCGTATTCCCTATTACTATGTATGGGTGTGAAAGCTGGACAGTGGAGAAAGCTGATAGGAAGAAAATAGATTCCTTTGAAATGTGGTGTTGGAGGAGACCAAATCAGTGGGTTATAGAGCAAATCAAGCCTGAACTGACCCTAGAAGCTAAAATGACTAAACTGAAGCTAATGCCATTCTATCAACAACAGCTCAATCATCTGAGCCATTCACATTCCTATTAATCTCAGAACAAGAAAAAAAAAGTTACACGGGGTATCCATAAGCGATATTCTGCATAGATCCGTTATAGCAAACTGTATTATGCAACACATTATACAACTGAAGTTTATTAACACAGTATTTGCTCTGAAGTACTTCCTGGCCATAAGATCCCACACAATATTCCCTTGTTATCATGCGCAGCGTTTTGTAACTCACCTTGGCTGGCTCCTTGGAGATTGCAAACAGTCAGTTGTGCCCACTGGCTGAACACGAAGGAAAAGCCACTGTTCACTCGACATATGTAAAACCCGGCATCGTCTGCATATACTTGGTTGAACACCAGCTCCGGAGAATTCCCATGTGGAATCTATGTTGCACAGGTTTAAAAAAACAACAGCAAAGCTTAGCACAAACCATAACACAAAATTAAGCTCAAGGATTTTTCCATATGAGAGCTGCAGTCAAATGCTCTGATAAAGAAACTGAGACTTTGAAACCTGGAAATGGTTCAGATTAATATTTATCATCATATTTCATCCCACCACTCCTCAAAGCATCATGGTGTTATCCTATATTATCCTACTGTGGCTCAGTGGTAGAGCATCTGCTTTTGATGCAGAATGTACCATGTTTAATCCCGGCATCTCCACGTAAGTCAGGTATTGGGTGATATGAAAGACTTAGATCCAAGACACTGGACAGCCTCTGCCAGTCAAAGCAGACAACACTGCCCTTGATAGACCAAGGGTTTGACTCCATATAAGGCAGCACGTGACCCCAATATTACAGCAATTACACTGGCTACCGATCCGCTCCCAGGTCCAATTCAAGGTGTTGGTTTTGACCTTTAAAACCCTACATGGATTGGGACCTGGGTATCTGAAGGACTGTCTTCTCCCAGATGTTACTGCCCAGGAATTAAGATCTCCAAAAGAAGTCTTCCTGACTGCCCCACCAATCAAAGAAGCTCGTTTGGTGGGTACACGAGGAAGAGCCTTTTCGGTGGCAGCCCCACAATTATGGAACAACCTCCCCAGGGAGGTGCGCCTGGAACTCTCACTTTCAATCTTTAGGGTTTTTAGGAGGCAGCTGAAGTCGGCTTTATTTATGACTGCATTTGATTAAAGTAGTCCTAAATCGTGACTGCAAATTTTGGTTTTGTTTTTTTAAATGTAATCTATTTTATGTACTTTATTAATATTGTAAGCTGCCCAGAGCTCTGTAAGGAAGAAAGGTGGCTAATACATGTTTTAAACAAATAAGTAAATGTGCCCATGTGTTTGTGCAGGTAAGTTATGCTGTAAGAGACCTGCTTTTGATGAAGGTCATCCAGTGAAAATTCAAGGCTGAGCAGAGTTTTGAAACAAGTTGGACATTGTAGATACTATACCACAATGTGTGTGTGTGTAGGGGGGGACACAAAGAAATTTCTGAAACAAATCCTCTGATGTCATGCAGTTAAGTACATCTTGCCACCACAGAGGCATACGTGTATTAGTCTGCTAATCTTTGCCACCAAGAAAATGGCAAAGCTTTGAGGACCATATATTGGTGTTATGGCTCACATTTTTTACTAGTCATGATGCATACCTATTCTCTCCAAGATCAGAGGAGCATGCCTATTATATTAGGTGCAAAGGCAGGATAATGCTGCTGCCATCCTCTCGTTTTTGGGCTTCCTAGAGGCACCTGGTTGGCCACTGTGTGAACAGACTGCTGGACTTGATAGGCCTTGGTCTGATCCAGCATGGCCTATCTTATGTTCTTATAATTCATAGTGGGTAGCCGTGTTAGTCTGTCTGCAGTAGTAGAAAAGAGCAAGAGTCCAGTAGCACCTTAAAGACTAACAAAAATATTTTTTGGCAGGGTATGAGCTTTCGTGAGCCACAGCTCACTTCTTCAGATACAGCTAGAATGTATCTGAAGAAGTGAGTTTGGCTCATGAAAGCTCATACCCTGCCAGAAAATATTTTTGTTAGTCTTTAAGGTGCTACTGGACTCCTGCTCTTTTATACTTATGTTCTTATGTACTTCCATTGCTCAACACTTGAAATTGCTTAAAGCACAGGCCTAACCTCTGTGTGCTACAAGTTTAATACCTCAGTTTGGAAGATCGCATTGGCATAACTACTGAGATTCTTTACCCTGCAGTGCCAGTGTAGCCTTTCTTGGCATCGGATTTTTTCAAATGCTACAGAAATAATAACCTCTAAAGCCTTTAAAGAAAACTGAGGTCAAGGTATTTATGGGAGTGGCTGCGACTCAGTGGAAGAACCTCTGCTTTGCATGCAGGAGGTCCCAGGTTCAATCCCTGGCATCTCCAGTTGAAAGGACCAGGCAGTAAGTGATGGTGAAAAACCTCCACCTGAGACCCTGGAAAGCTGCTGCCAGCCTGAGTAGACAATCCTGCCCTCGGTGGACCAATCGTCTGATTCTGTATAAGGGAGCATGTATTTCAGGACATTCTCCATATTTTCTTCCCTAGCAATAAATTGTTCCTACAGATTTCGAATACTCGTTATCCGTAATGGGGGGAAATATTCTGTCAGGGATTGGTATTAAGTCCTTTGTAAAGGACTCCACACAAATAACTTGCTAGTTCAGAACGGTCTTTTCTTTGACTGATCTTTGCAAAGATTTCATAGACATTTTATTAGAATCAGAGCGAGAAAAGCAATTCAGCATGTTGACCAAAGTTAATTTTGGCCACCCAGTTGTTGACCACCCAGTTAAACTCATCTTTAAAACAGCTTTTAACAATAGCTACAGTCATCGCTTTCTAAGGAAGGGGTAATCATGTTACAGCACAATAAGCCTTGGATAAAGAGAGGAAGAAATGGCCACCAAACTCAAAACGGAAGAGTGATTACTGAGATCTTACAGCAAATCAGGTTTGGGAGGGGCAATTTTGCAGGCAATTGCTTTTTAAAGCCTGAACTGACTAGAAGCAACATTACAATCTGTGTCTCTGCCACAGCATCTAGATATTCATGCTTTGTAACTAACATTTGAGTGGCCTTATAGATTTGGGTGTCATTTACCAGACAGATATTCATTCACTCGCTCGTACAACAGTTCAGCAAAATGTGAATGCTTACTCTTTCTTTGCAAAGTGGATCATAAGCTGCCATAACAACGGGGGGAAGTGATTTTAAAATGTAATCTGTGTGCTCTCTACGGGGTTACCGCATTATGTATTCCCAGCGATGTATTAAGAGTTTGAAAATGTTATAAAAAACATCGCTTTGAAAGGGTTTTTGGATGCCACGGCTAAAAAATGGTTGGAAGACATCTTCACAGCTTAAAGGGGCCAAACAAAGTGCGAACAGTATTTTTTATAACAGTTTCAAACTCTTAATACATCTGTGGGAATACATTGAAAGTGCGAACAGAATTTTTTATAACATTTCCAAACTCTTGATACATTGCTGGGAATACCTAGTGCGGTAACAGCCTACATTTAAAGATACAAAATACCTTTTCACAGTGGCCCGCTCTGAGTTTTCAGCCAAAAGCCGGTACACAAAACAACGAAAAATAGTCCATTTCTCTCTTCCCATACAGCATGCTGACAGCATTTCACCTTGATCAAAGTAACCACTATGATTCAGAAGATACAGCAGATGGATATTTCAGAATGACCATGGGCTCTGAGAAGCATCTTCAACCCAATCCTATGGATTTTTTCCCTTTTGAAATTTACAATTTTGCTTCAAACTGTACCAATACTTCCAGCACACTTCCAGAACTTTCCACTGTGGTTACCTCTTTTTGTTGCTTAAACCACTGATAATGCAGAAGTGGATGTCCAGTTGCCAAGCAGTTCAACCTCACCATCTGCCCAGCAAACACTGCCTGAGATTCTGGTTCTACAACTATCTTTATACCTACAAAAAGAGGAAGAAAAGAAGCTGTATAACACTGAATTATTAAAGCCCTTATACTTGATGTGGCTTTACTACTACAGTAACATGTTGGCGTATTCAATAGTTCAGCTTGATCTGAGCCATTAAAAACAAGCATAAGAGAAAGGAAGGCGTCTAAATAGTTTATATTATTAAATATTAATAAAAGTACAAAATATACTATAAGTGAATAGCCATGTTAGTCTGCAGTAGAACAACTAGATTCAAGTCCACTAGCACCTTAGAAAACAACAAGGTTTTCAGGGTATTAGCTTTCGAGAGTTTAAGCTCAGTTATCTAACAAAGGGAGCTTTGACTCTTGAAAACGTATACCCCGAAAATCTTGGCTTCTAAGGCATTATTGGACTTGAATCCAAATATACAAAAGGTTTATCATTATCAAAAACACAGGAGCTCTCATGACTCAACCTGTGGCTCAGTTTGTAGAGCATCTGCTTCTGCTTGGCATGCAGAAGGTCCCAGGTTCAATCCCCGGCATCTCCAGTTAAAGGGACTAGGCAAGTAGGTGATGTGAAAGACCTCAGCCTGAGACCCTGGAGAGCTGGTGCCAGTCTGAGTAGGCAATACTGACTTTGATGGATCACCCTGTGGGGTAGGTGAGGCTAAAAGAGTGTGACTGGCCCAAGGTCAAAACGTGCAAGGCGACTGGTGAGAGCTTTATTGTTATGTACAGTCCCTATGCGTTTCGCTGTGGGGCTGTACATGACAATAAAGCTGTCACCTTAGATCTTTTTTCCTTTTTTGTTTTGCTGACACATTGCTTGGTGTAGCCCTATTTTTTCTTCTCTTTGGGCCCGATTTCACCAAGTGAGCTTCCACGGCAGTTCAGTTCACTTTATTTACGATCATTTGACCAGCAGATAAATGTTGTTACAATTGATCAATACAGAGCCAGGATTACAGTTTTGATGGACTAACCCGAGCTCTCCGCACTCTAGTGGCAATGTAGCAAAACTTTGCCACTGTGTAGGAAATGTTGGCATCTTTATCCTCAAGTAAATATTTAATAATAAAATCATCTGAATGTGTAAGCACTCTGGTCAACAAGGGCAAAATCAGCCTATTTCTGACATCCTGATAAAATTCACAATACAATAAAATATGGGTGATTGTCTCAACATCTGAGTTACAAGGGCACAACCTAGACTCCAGGGGTAAATGCTGGAATCTGCCGCTGAGCAAGGCCGACGGAAAGGCATTAAAACGAGCTCTTGAAAAGAGCTTCCACGGCAAAGTGGGGATTCGAACCCGGGTCTCTCAGAGCCGAGTCTGACCCTTAACCCACACGCTGACTCCCCTGTGTACTGAGCGGAGCACGCAGCCCATCTCAAAGAGGACGTTCAGCAGAAGACACAGAGAAGCGGTTTATTATGAAAACTCAAAACTAACTTGGAGGACTGAGGCACTGGAGAGCCTCGCTGTGTTCGAGGGCCTGTAGCAGCTCCCTGAGGTCAAGGACGGTGCAGCCTCTTTCACCCAAGAGTTGAAGAAGACTCCTGCTGGGACTTCCATCGGCCTCCAGTACTTGGAGAGAACACTGTTCCAGCTCCTGAGGACTGCGAAGAAGAAGAATATTTCAAGGGGGAGAGGAAAATATAATACGTTTAGCCTGCAGAGGAAAATATGTTTAATCTGCAGAGGAGAAGACTGAGAGGTGATACGATAACCATCTTCAAGTACTTGAAGGGCTGTCATATAGAGGAGGGTGCCGAGTTGTTTTTCTGTTGCCCCAGAAGGTCGGACCAGCACCAACGGGTTGAAATTAAATCAAAAGAGTTTCCCTCTAGACATTAGGAATAATTTTCTAACAGTTAGAGCGGTTCCTCGGTGGAACAGGCTTCCTTCGGGAGGTGGTGGGCTCTCCTTCCCTGGAGGTTTTTAAGAAGAGGCTGGATGGCCATCTGACAGCAATGCTGATTGCAAAGCAGCTCATGGGGGGGGGGCATCTTGGACATCTTCTGGGCATGGAGTGGGGGTCAGTAGGGGTGTGGGGGGAGGTAGTTGTGAATTTCTTGAATTGTGCAGGAGGTCGAACTAGATGACTCTGGTGGTCCCTTCCAACTCTATGGTTCTACGATAAAGTTGGGAAGTATGTTTTTATATTAAAAAGCCGCAACTAATTACGGAAATCAAAACCAATTCTCTCTGAGCAACAGACTTCAAAAAAGGGTTCCTTTGCCAATACCACTTAACCGAGGTACACAACTGTGGGCTTCACAGCTATTTATACCCCAAATTTCCTCCATGCAACTTCTTGTTTTCTTTTAACGAAGACACACCAGCACGACAAATTAAGTAAACAGGAGTGGTGCCTGCAATTACTCACAGGTAACGGGAAATCAAATGTTGTTGGCAGATTTGGGCTAGGAGCATGTAATGAAGCAGGAGAACGCCTCGTAGAATTCTGTGAAGACAACAATCTGTTCATTGCAAACACGTGTTTCAGGCAACCAAATAGACGATTGTATACATGGACATCACCAGATGGCCAGTATAGAAATCAAATAGATTATATAATTGGAAGCAGAAGATGGAGAAGCTCTATTCTCTCGGCCAAAACAAGACCAGGAGCCGAATGCGGTACAGATCATGAATTGTTAATATCGAAAATCAAGATAAAGCTTAAGAAAAACACCAAAACATTCATAGCACCAAAATACAATCTAAGCAATATTCCGGAAGAGTTTAAAGACCTTGTAAGGAACAGATTTGCATTACTGAGTTCAAGTGAATGTAAACCTGAAGAACTATGGGTGGAAACTAGAGATATTATCAAGGAAGAATGTGCAAAGACTATTCCTGTAGCCAAAAGAAAAGAAAAACCTCGATGAATGTCTGAGGAAACTCTTAAAATTGCCAGAGATAGATGAGAAGCTAAAGGTGACAGAAATAGAATCAAAAGTCTAAGTGCAACGTTCCAGCGACTCGCACGTAGAGACAAAGAGACCTATTATAATAACCAGTGTAAAGAAATAGAAGAGAACAACAAAAAAGGAAGAACAAGAGATCTGTTCCACAAGATCCAAGAAATCAAAGGGAAATTTAAAGCACGGGTAGGCATGCTGAAAGATCAGCATGGAAATACATTAATTGAACAGGACAAAATAAAGAAAAGGTGGGAACAATACACTGAAGAACTATATAGAAGAGATGAAAGGATAAAAGATTCTTTCCAAGAAGAATCTTTTGAAGAAGAACCTACAGTTTTAGAAAGTAAAGTGAAAGCTGCATTGAGAGCAATCGGGAGAAACAAATCACCAGGAGCAGATGGGATATCAATAGAGCTATTCTAAGCCACAGAAAACGAGTCCATCAAAATCTTGACAAGAATATGCCAACAGATATGGAAAACAAAACAATGGCCCACAGACTGGAAACGATCCATTTACATTCCAATTCCCAAAAAAGGAGACATCAAAGATTGCAGCAACTATCGGACCATTGCATTAATTTCTCATGCAAGTAAAGTGATGCTCAAAATCTTACAGCAAAGTCTGTTACCATATATGGAACGAGAAATGCCTGATGTACAAGCTGGTTTCAGAAAAGGAAGAGGCACTAGAGATCATATTGCAAATATACACTGGTTACTGGAGCATATGAGAGAATTTCAGAAGAAAATCAGCTTGTGTTTCATAGATTACAGCAAAGCTTTTGACTGTGTGGATCATGAAAAGCTATGGCTGGTTTTAAAGGACATGGGTGTGCCCCTACATCTGATAGTTTTGATGCGCAATCTGTACTCTGGACAAGAGGCTACAGTTAGAACAGAATATGGAGAAACAGAATGGTTTCCAATTGGCAAAGGTGTCAGTCAAAGATGTATTTTATCTCCCTATCTCTTCAATCTGTATGCAGAACGTATAATTAGGAAAACTGGATTAGATTTAGATGAAGGTGGAGTGAAAATTGGAGGAACACTAATAATTTGAGATATGCTGATGACACTACATTATTGGCAGAAAATAGTGAAGATTTGAAACAACTACTGCTGAAAGTTAAAAGAGAAAGTGCCAAAGCAGGACTACAGCTGAACATCAAGAAGACAAAAGTAATGACTACAGGAGAATTACACAACATTAAGGTTGACAATGAGGAAATTGTAATTGTTGAAGACTTTCTATTCCTTGGCTCCACCATCAACCAAAAGGGAGACTGCAGCCAAGAAATCAGAAGGAGATTGAGACTGGGAAGGGCAGCTATGAAGGAGCTAGAAAAGATTTTGAAGTGTAAGGATGTGTCACTGGCCACCAAAACTAGATTAATTCATGCCATCGTATTCCCTATTGCTATGTATGGGTGTGAAAGATGGGCAGTGAAGAAAGCTGATAGAAGAAAATAGATTCCTTTGAAATGTGGTGTTGGAGGAGAGTGTTACGGATTCCGTGGACTGCCAAAAAAACAAATCAGTGGGTTATAGATCAAATCAAGCCTGAACTGACCCTAGAAGCTAAAATGACTAAACTGAGGCTGTCGTATTTTGGTCACGTCATGAGACGACATGAGTCACTGGAAAAGACAGTCATGCTAGGAAAAGTTGAGGGCAGCAGGAAAAGAGGAAGACCCAACAAGAGATGGATTGACTCAATAAAGGAAGCCACAGCCTTCAGTTTGCAAGATCTGAGCAAGGCTGTCAAAGATAGGACATTTTGGAGGACTTTCATTCATAGGGTCGCCATGAGTCGGAAGCGACTTGACGGCACTTAACACACACAACAGGGGAAAACCCCTGCCCCTCCACCCTGAGGAAGAGTTCTGGAGAATTCCAAAGCTTACTCACTGTGTTGTGTTTTCTGGTTGTTTTTAATAAATGTTATTACATGGATTTTGTGATGACCAATGAATCCCCCCCACCCATCTTCGGCAGTTCAAATGAATCATCACCCACATTTTAGGCAGTCAGCCCCCTCTGCTTCCCAGGCTATCCCCCCCCCACACACACACACCAAATATCCCCTGCTTCAGAAGCATTAATCACTTTTATGTGTGTGTGTCAAAAGTGCCATCAAGTCGCAGCCGACTTATGGTGACCCTCTTTTGGGGGGTTTCATGGCTAGAGACTAACAGAGGTGGTTTTTCCAGTGTCTTCCTCTGCACAGCAACCCTGGTATTCCTTTGTGGTCTCCCATCTAAATACTAACCAGGGGTGACCCTGCTTAGCTTCTGAGATCTGACGAGATCAGGCTCGCCTGGGCCATCCAGGTCAGGGAAGTCACTTTTTATAGGGAGGGTAAATTTGCAATCCCGCCTACACACCTACTCTGGAGTATACTCCACTGAACACAGTGGGGCATCCTTCCCAGGTTAAAATACATAGTGTTAAGCCAGATGACAACTGGAAACAACTTTTCCCAAGGAAAGCTGCCTTGCAAAGTGTTTCACAGCTGCTGTAATAAGTTTTTTGGGGGACAGCCGTTTTGGATTCATTACACTTAAAAACAGTAACGCAGGAGTCTTGTGACACTTGAAAGACTAACCGTGCATTCCTAAGGAGAGTTACTCCAGTCTAAACCCATTGAAATGAATGGGTTTAGACTGGAGTAACTCTCCTTAGGAATGCACTGTAAGACTTTTTTATTCTGGCATAAGATCCTGAGCAGTCACTTTATATAAGGGGCATGGAAATAAAAAAAAATAAGGCTCAACAGAAAGCAGGAAGCTGAGAGCAAAACACAACTATGTACAATTGAAATCTAACAACAATAACAAAAGAAAATACAGAAACTATTCACCAGATACGTCAAACTAGTTGAACACTAGTGAACACCTGTAAGACAAACTCTCTCACCCAGGGCAGATAAAGCTTCACCTGTTCAATTTCTGCCCTGCAACTGTTTGAGAGGCAGAGGAAACCCTGGCTTGGTGAAGCCAAACGTGTCAACCTCAAACCTTCCCCTGAATGCCTGAATGGGCTGCTGATAGGGTTGCCAACCTCCAGGTGGGGCCTGGAGAGCTCCTGGAATTACAAGTGGTCTCCAGACTATACAGGTCAGTTCCCCTTTGCCAGCCCCCCCGGCCACTGGTGGGGGATAAGGGGGCAGGGTTGCCAGACTGAGGCTGGGAAACTCCTGCAGATTTGGGGGTGGAGCCTGGGGAGGACAAGAACATCAGTACAGCGTCACAGAGTCCACCCTCCAAAGCATGCATTTTCTCCAGGGGAACTGATGTCTGTAGTCCACTTATGACCGGTAATTCCTAAATAAACTACCTAGAGAAGAATTTATCTCAAACTTGAGGTTCTATTATATTTATGCGAGAACAATATAAGTTATGAGGAGTTTGATATGGAGGATACCAAAACTTGAGTTATTAAAATATATTTTTTGGTTAAGTTAAATAGAAATATACAGTGCATTCCTAAGGAGAGACCATTTCAATGGGCTTAGACTGTAGTAACTTTTCTTAGGAATGCACTGATAGAAACATAGAAACAGACAAATACAATATCGGGATACAAGGGATACCCACACTTTTGTTGATATAACTGAATAGTAGAGAAGACCTGTGAAGCATCACACTATAGCCCCCATCCTTCTTTTTTTTATATTTATCCTTTTATTTTATTTTTAAAAAATAAAAATTTATAACTCAAGATGACTGGTAATGCCAGGGATCTCCAGGTTCCACCTGGATGTTGGCATCCCTAGTTCCCCTAGAGAAAATGACCACTTTGGAGGGTGGGATTTGTGGTATTATACCTTGCTGAGGGCCTCCCTCCCCAAACCCGCCACCCTCAGGCATCTTGGCCATCTTCTGGGCATGTGGTAGGGGTCACTGGGTTTTTTTTGTGGGGGAGGTAGTTGTGAATTTCCTGCATTGTGCAGGGGGTTGGACTAGATGGCCCTGGTGGTCCCTTCCAACTCTATGATTTCCCCCCAAATCTCCAGGAATTTTTCAAGTCAGAGTTGACAAACTCCTCTGCTGAGAATCATAGAATTGGAAGGGGCCACCAGGGTCATCTAGTCCAATCCCCTGCACAATGCAAGAAATTCACAACTACCTCCCCCCCACCACACCCCCAGTGACCAGAAGATGGCCAAGGTCACAGAATCAGCATTGCTGACAGATGGCCATCTAACCTCTTCTTAAAAACCTCCAGGGAAGGAGAGCCCACCACCTCCCAAGGAAGCCTGTTCCACCGAGGAACAGCTCTGTTAGAAAATCCTTCCTAATGTCTAGGCGGAAACTACTGATTTAATTTCAACCTGTTGGTTCCGCACAGTGGGTCGCCGTGTTAGTCTGTCTGCAGTAGTCGAAAAGGGCAAGAGTCCAGTAGCACCTTAAAGACTAACAAAAATATTTCCTGGCAGGGGATGAGCTTTCGTGAGCCACAGCTCACTTCTTCAGATACTCCGCTCCCCGCGGAGGTGGGCAGCCTGGGGGAGGCGCCTCCCCCCCCCATTGCCCCTTCTGCAAAAGGACACCTGCTCTAGGCTTAGGGTTGCCGGCTCCCAGGTAGCCAGAAAGAAGCAGCGCTGTGGCCTTGACGCAGGGTTGGAAGAAAAAAAAGGAGGGGAATGAAACCCGACCTCAAAACGAACAAAAATATTTTCTGGTAGGGTATGAGCTTTCGTGAGCCACAGCTCACTTCTTCAGATACTGAAGAAGTATCTACATCAGAAACCACAATATTCAAAAACCAGTGGGTGAACATTTCAACCTTCCAGGACATTCTGTTGCAGATTTAAGAGTAGCAGTTCTCTTACAAAGGAATTTCAAAGGGAGATTGGAAAGAGAAACTGCTGAATTACAGTGGATATTCAAACTAAAGTCAATGCATTGACCTGGGCTGAATAAAGACCTTGCATTCATGGCCCATTACCAATGCTGGTTTCTCCACCCCCATCTCTCCCCTGGACATCACAGACTCTTCTGCATATCACACCTAATCCCATCAAGCCTGCTATTCACATTTACATACTGTTCCTCTACTTAAAGACCGATGGATTCACATTCTAGCTGTATCTGAAGAAGTGAGCTGTGGCTCACGAAAGCTCATACCCTGCCAGAAAATATTTTTGTTAGTCTTTAAGGTGCTACTGGACTCTTGCTCTTTTTGACTACTGAAGAAGTATCTACTGAAGACGTATCTGAAGAAGTGAGCGCTCATCCCCTACCAGAAAATATTTTTGTTGGCCTTGAAGGTGCTACTGGACTCTTGCTCTTTTCTACTACTGTTGGTCCTGGTCCGACCTTCTGGGGCAACAGAAAACAACTCAGCACCCTCCTCTATAGGACAGCCTTTCAAATACTTGAAGATGGTTGTCGTATCCCCTCTCAGTCTTCTCCTCTCCAGGCTCAACATCCCCAGCTCCTTCAACCTGTCCTACATAGGACTTGGTCTCCAGACCCCTCCCCATCCCGGTTGCCCTCCTCCGGACCCGATCCAGCTTGTCCATTGTGAGATGGCGACGAAGAACCCTGTGGCACCCGGAAGGCGCCCACGCCCTCCGGAGCCGAGGCTCAGGCGCCACCCCACCGGCCCCTTCCCCCCCCAACCTGTCCCTCCCGGCCTCCCTCCCCCCCCGCGGCTCACCTGAGCCGGACCCCGCCCTGGCTGCCGGCCAGGTGAGCCAGGTCCCGCCAGCTCCTGCCCGGCGCCGCCCGGTCCAGCAGGTCGCTGAGCTTCCGCAGCAGGGGCTCGGCCAGGCGGCTCAGGGGCAGCGGGGCGGCCGGCGGCGAGCCAGCCATGCCCGGGCACGCGTCCCGCTCCCACGATCGCGGCGGAAGAGCCGGGCGGGCAAAGCGAAAGGGACTCGCCTCCTGCGGGGGCGGCCCGGGGGGCGGGGCGAGGAAGGAGCGAGCCGCTCCCCGCGGAGGGGGGCGGCCTGGGGGAGGCGCCTCCTCCTCCCCCCCCCATTGCCCCTTCTGCAAAAGGACACCTCCTCTAGGCTTAGGGTCGCCGGCTCCCAGGTAGCCAGAAAGAAGCAGCGCTGGGGCCCTTTAAAAAAAAAATAAAAAAAAAAATTTAGTTTTTCAAACTTATTCCCATTCAATTGTGTCGTTCCGATCATAGAAAAGGGCAAGAGTCCAGGAGCACTTTAAAGACTAACCAAAATATTTTCTGGCAGGGGATGAGTTTCCGTGAGCCTCAGCTCACTTCTTCAGGTATCTGAATGTATCGAAATGTATCTAAATGTATGTAAATGTATCTAAATGTAGAAAAGGGCAAGAGTCCAGTAGCACCTTAAAGACTAACCACAATATTTTCTGGCAGGGGATGAGCTTCCGTGAGCCACAGCTCACTTCTTCAGGTATCTGAATGTATCGAAATGTATCGAAATGTATCGAAATGTATCTAAATGTAGAAAAGGGCAAGAGTCCAGGAGCACCTTAAAGACTAACCACAATATTTTCTGGCAGGGTATGAGTTTCCATGAGCCACAGCTCACTTCTTCAGGTATCTAAATGTAGAAAAGGGCAAGAGTCCAGGAGCACCTTAAAGACTAACCACAATATTTTCTGGCAGGGGATGAGCTTCCGTGAGCCACAGCTCACTTCTTCAGGTATCTGAATGTATCGAAATGTATCTAAATGTATGTAAATGTAGAAAAGGGCAAGAGTCCAGGAGCACCTTAAAGACTAACCACAATATTTTCTGGCAGGGTATGAGTTTCCATGAGCCACAGCTCACTTCTTCAGGTATCTAAATGTAGAAAAGGGCAAGAGTCCAGGAGCACCTTAAAGACTAACCACAATATTTTCTGGCAGGGGATGAGCTTCCGTGAGCCACAGCTCACTTCTTCAGGTATCTGAATGTATCGAAATGTATCTAAATGTATGTAAATGTAGAAAAGGGCAAGAGTCCAGGAGCACCTTAAAGACTAACCACAATATTTTCTGGCAGGGTATGAGTTTCCATGAGCCACAGCTCACTTCTTCAGGTATCTAAATGTAGAAAAGGGCAAGAGTCCAGGAGCACCTTAAAGACTAACCACAATATTTTCTGGCAGGGGATGAGCTTCCGTGAGCCACAGCTCACTTCTTCAGGTATCTGAATGTATCGAAATGTATCTAAATGTATGTAAATGTAGAAAAGGGCAAGAGTCCAGGAGCACCTTAAAGACTAACCACAATATTTTCTGGCAGGGGATGAGCTTCCGTGAGCCACAGCTCACTTCTTCAGGTATCTAAATGTAGAAAAGGGCAAGAGTCCAGGAGCACCTTAAAGACTAACCACAATATTTTCTGGCAGGGGATGAGCTTCCGTGAGCCACAGCTCACTTCTTCAGGTATCTGAATGTATCGAAATGTATCTAAATGTATGTAAATGTAGAAAAGGGCAAGAGTCCAGGAGCACCTTAAAGACTAACCACAATATTTTCTGGCAGGGGATGAGCTTCCGTGAGCCACAGCTCACTTCTTCAGGTATCTAAATGTATCTAAATGTAGAAAAGGGCAAGAGTCCAGTACACCTTAAAGACTAACCACAATATTTTCTGGCAGGGGATGAGCTTCCGTGAGCCACAGCTCACTTCTTCGGATGCAGCGAGAATGTGAATCCATCTGTCTTTAAGTAGAGGCGAGTGAATTCAGGCAAGCATCAGTATGTAAATGTTGTCGAAGGCTTTCACGGTCAGAGCTCATTGGTTCTTGTAGGTTATCCGGGCTGTGTGACCGTGGCCTTGGTATTTTCTTTCCTGATGTTTCGCCGGCAGCTGTGGCCGGCATCTTCAGAGGAGCAACAACTGAAGGACAGTGTCTCTCAGTGTCAAAGACACTGTCCTTCAGTGTTACTCCTCTGAAGAGGCCTGCCACAGCTGCTGGCGAAACGTCAGGAAAGAAAAGACCAAGGCCACGGTCACCCAGCCCGGATAACCTACAATTAGTATGTAAATGTTAACAGTATGTAAATGTGAATTGCAGGCATGATGGGATTAGGTGTGGTATGCAGAAGAGTCTGTGATGTCCAGGGGAGAGATGGGGGTGGCGAAATCAGCACTGGTCATGAGCCATGAATGCAAGGTCTTTATTCAGCCCTGGTCAATGCATTGACTTTAGTTTGAATATCCACTGTAATTCAGCAGTTTCTCTTTCCAATCTCCCTTTGATTCTTCAGTTGTATCTGAAGAAGTGAGCTGTGGCTCACAAAAGCTCATCCCCTACCAGAAAATATTTTTGTTAGTCTTTAAGGTGCTCCTGGACTCTTGCCCTTTTCTACTACTGCAGACAGACTAACACGGCTACCCACTGTGAATTCCAATCATAGTATATAATATGAACAATTTCTATCTTATCACTAAAAAAAAGTATAAAATTAACTTCCCCTCTCCCCTCCTCTATCCATTTAATATCTTTAGTTCTCTCTTTGTAATTAAAGTCTAATTCATTATAATCACCCACATTTATCATTATCTTAAAATCTAATCTTTAACTTAGGTATCTTAATTACTTTAAACAATTTGAATTAGATCAAAACATATCCCTTAGTGTTTCCCAAGTTAAGTTCATTTACACAGTATGTTGTCCATGCCTCCCATTCTCCCCCAAATTCTGTGTTTTCCTTTTGGTTTATTAATGCAGTAAGTTTTGCCATGCAGCGCTGTGGCCTTGACGTAGGGTTGGAAGAAAAAAAGGAGGGGAATGAAACCCAACCTAAAAACAGAAGCTGGGTACCCAAGGTTGGGTGAAAAGACAATATATATAAGTCTGTGTATAAATACTTAAAGTATAATGTATTAGAAGCGCTATGAGAAGTTAAAATTATTTAAAAGCATTAAAATAGCACAATGGCAAAAGCATTAAAATAACACAATGGCATTTGCTATTGTGCTATTTTAATGCTTTTGCCATTGTGCTATTTTAATGCTTTTAAATAATTTTAACTTCTCATAGCGCTTCTAATACATTATACATTCAGTATTTATACACAGACTTATATGTATATTCTTTTCACCCAACCGTGGGTACCCAGCTTGACATAGGGTTGCCAGGTCCCTCTTTGCCACTGGCGGGAGGTTTTTGGGGGCGGAGCCTAAGGCGGGGTTATGAGAAGACAAGAGTCACTGGAAAAGACAATCATGCTAGGAAAAGTTGAAGGCAGCAGGAAAAGAGGAGGACCCAACATGAGATGGATGGACTCAATAAAGGAAGCCACGGCAAGTATGATAGTCTGAGTTTTGTCATTTTAGCTTCTAGGGAAAGTGCAGGCTTGATTTGATCTATAACCCACTGATTTGGTTTTGTTTGTTTGTTTTTGGCAGTCCTCAGTATCCGTAACACTGTTCCAACACCACGTTTCAAAGGAATCTACTTTCTTCCTGTCAGCTTTCACACCCATACATAGTAATAGGGAATACTATAGCATGAATAAAGGTAAAGGTCCCCTGTGCAAGCATTCCTGACCCATGGGGTGACGTCACATCCCGACGTTTCCTAGGCAGACTTTGTTTGCGGGGTGGTTTGCCATTGCCTTCCCCAGTCATCTTCCCTTTACCCCCACTTTACAAGCTGGGTACTCATTTTACCGACCTCAGAAGGATGGAAAGCTGAGTCAACCTTGAGCGGGCTACCTGAAACCGACTTCCGTCAGGATCGAACTCAGGTCGTGAGCAGAGCTTGGACTGCAGTACTGCAGCTTACCACTCTGCGCCACGGGGTTCCTATGGCATGAATAGTATATCATATTTTAGTCAACAGAAATACCCACAGAAAAGTGGGGTTGCAGCTTAATTTAGTTACTGTATTCTAGACTGGGAGGAAAAGCAGGACAGCAATGTACCTAAATAAATAGAGGACAAACTTGCAGCCAATACTAGCTGCAAATGCATGTGTTCTCCTTCTCCCAGTGAAATAAAAACAAAGACAATGCTTCTAGGGGCTACCTTTAACAGAAGTGGAAGAAATGTGGTAGCCCTACACCTAGGACTTCCATCACGAGCTCCCTTCAAACGCTGTATTTGATGCATTTTTATCCCACCTTTCCTCCAGGGAGCGCCAGGCAGCCCACACGGTTTTCACCTCAATTTTATCATCACAACAACCCTGTGAGGTAGGTTAGGCTAGGGGGACTGGCCCAAGGGCACCTGGTAAGTTTCATGGCAAGCAAGGACCTGAACCCGGGCCGAATCTGACACTGTGTTATCCTGGTTCTCATATTTCTCTGATACTTATTCTTCCACCTACTCCTATGCGTGGTAGGATTTAATGCCCTGTTCCCAGTCCCGCCAATGCCCTTTCTGCACAGAGTAGCACATATATAAAATTACCATGCTGTCTTCTGTTCAAAGCAACATACACCAAATGTCCTCACAGACTCCATTCCGTCTTACTTATTCAAGGCCCACGCATACAGGCAAGCTATAATGACAAGCTATAATGTTTTGCCTGGGAGTGTCATGTGATTTTTCTGTCACCTGTTTGAGGGGACATATGGTACAACCCCTGCTGATCCCCCCCCCCAACTTGTTCCTTCTTCATTTTCTGCCCTCTGCTTCATTTCTAAATTTAGAAGTGCTGTGTCTTAGACTGGCCAGCATCCAGACTTCTGACCTGGAAGACCTTTCAGCTATCCTGGAAGGGGTATGTGCCGATTAGTTACTCAGCCACGAAGGGAAAGCACTTTGCACATGCTCAGAGGCACTGGCTTCTTATTTCATATGTTTCAATGCTAAGATTGTCTCATCGTGGGGTTTTCAAGGTAAGGGTTGGGAGGAGGAGGAGAAGAAGAAGAAGAAGAAGAATGCCTATTATCTTAGGTGCTGTGGAACACAGACAGGATGGTGCTACAGCAGTCGTCTTGTTTGGGGGCTTCCTAGACGCACCTGGTTGCACACCTGGTTGTCCGAACAGCTGGACTTGATGGGCCTTGGTCTGATCCAGCAAGGCTTTTCTTATGAGAAGAAGAAGAAGAGTTGGTTTTGATATGCCAACTTTCTCTACCACTTAAGGGAGACTCAAACCGGCTTCCCCTCCCCAACAACAGACACCTTGTAAGGTAGGTGGGGCTGAGAGAGCTCTAAGAGAGGTGTGACTTGCCCAAGGTCACCCAGCTGGCTTCATGTGGAGGAGTGGGGAAACAAATCCAGTTCACCAGATTAGCCTCTGCCACTCATGTGGAGGAACGGGGAATCAAACCCGGTTCTCCAGATCAGACTCCACCTCTCCAAACCACCATTCTTAACCACTACACCACGCTGAAGTGGTTTACCAGTGCCACCTTCTGCGCAGTACTAACCAGGGTTAGCTGTAGCAGCACTGCCGTTGTCTACGAAAGATCCTCTGCCAGTGTCACCTTCCACTACTGCTGCTGCCCAGCAGCTAACCTTCAAGGATTCCTCTGCCCCCATCACCATTGGAACTGCCTGTCCTCTTCTGCAGATGTGGCCATTGATCCCTGAAGTGGGTGGACGCATCTTCGTCTGGTGTGTCAGCTGTGGACCATTCCGCCTTGAGTCGGCTTGCCAGGCCCTGCAGCTCCACCGGTGGGAGCTTTGTGGGGCTGCAGCAGACGTGCACGGTGTGCGCATGTGCCTGGGGCGGCACGCGCACACACCCCGTGCAATGCATCTACATCACTTCCGGGTCTATGGTTTCCATAGAGTTTCAGCTGAGGTTGCCAGAGCGTTTGCGTCGCTCAACTGATCGGCGGGCAACCAGGTGGATTGGCAGGATTTTACCCGTTACCACCGGGCACCTGGTAACCCTAGCCTTGAGTGACTGCTAGGAGTTTAGACCAGGGTTATCGAACTCATTTGTTACAAGGGCTGGATATGACATAAATGTCAATTGGTTGGGCCGGGTCATGTGTACCAAATCATTGAATGCCCGGTACCGGAGATAACAACTTTATAGAAGACACAGGCAAAGCCAATTAATTATATTATGTTTTACTGAAAATCCAAACATGCTGAAAACAATAACATTCCTACAGTATTTTCTTTTTTTTAATGGTCTTTGATCATTGGCACCTGAGGGGGGGGGTGGCTGCATTTTCTGGCGAGCTCTCCAGCCCAGATCGGGAGCACAGGGGCGGCTGCCCTGGCTGTCAAGCCTGCCACGGGCTCGGCAGCCGAGATCGAGGCCAGGGTGGGTGGGGCGGGTGGCTACTTGATTGGCTCACGGGCCGGAAAAGAGCTCTCAAGGGGTCGGATCTGGGCCCCAAGCCTTATGTTTGACACCCCTGGTCTAGACCCCTTATGGCATTGCTCCCAGCTTCATTGACGCTCACAAACACCCTCACCAAGTTAAGGTGTGCGTCCGAACGGGGGGGACGTTGATTCATAGGATCGCCACGCGTCAGAAGCGACTTGACAGCACTTAACACACACAATGCAGCATGGTACAGCCTGATCTCGTCAGATCGGCTGCTAAGCGGGGTCAGCCCTGGTTATCATTTGGATGGGAGACCACCTCAGAATACTAGGGTTGCTATGCAGAGGAAGGCACCGGCAAAACCACCTCTGAATGTCTCTTGCCTTGAAAACCCCATAAGAGGTCAGCATCAGTCGGCTGTGACTTGAGAGCACTTTAAACACACACACACACACACACACACACACAATGCTGAGACAGTCGACAGAAAGACTGGTCTGCTCTTCAGCTGTCCACCAACAGATGGTCTTCAGTTAGGCTTTATTTTTCACAGGCCCTGTTCAAACCTCTCTCTCTGATCTCCTCACTTTCCCCCAAATATCCTTCTAAGATTTGTGTGTGTGTGTTAAATGCCAGAATAAAAAAGTCTTACAGTGCATTCCTAAGGAGAGTTACTCCAGTCTAAACCCATTCATTTCAGTGGGTTTAGACTGGAGTAACTCTCTTTAGGAATGCACGGTTAGTCTTTCAAGTGTCACAAGACTCCTGCGTTATTGTTTTTAAGTGTAATGAATCCAAAACGGCTGCCCCCCAAAAAAACTTATTACAGTAGCTATGAAACACTTTGCAAGGCAGCTTTCCTTGGGAAAAGTTGTTTCCAGTTGTCATCTGGCTTAACACTATGTATTTTAACCTGGGAAGGATGCCCCACTGTGTTCAGTGGAGTATACTCCAGAGTAGGTGTGTAGGCGGGATTGCAAATTTACCCTCCCTATAAAAAGTGACTTCCCTGACCTGGATGGCCCAGGCGAGCCTGATCTCGTCAGATCTCAGAAGCTAAGCAGGGTCACCCCTGGTTAGTATTTAGATGGGAGACCACAAAGGAATACCAGGGTTGCTGTGCAGAGGAAGGCACTGGCAAACCACCTCTGTTAGTCTCTTGCCATGAAAACCCCCAAAAGGGGGTCACCATAAGTCGGCTGCGACTTGACGGCACTTTCGACACCCACACACATAAAAGTGATTAATGCTTCTGAAGCAGGGGATATTTGGTGTGTGTGTGTGGGGGGGGATAGCCTGGGAAGCAGAGGGGGCTGACTGCCTAAAATGTGGGTGATGATTCATTTGAACTGCCGCAGATGGGGGGGGGATTCATTGGTCATCACAAAATCCGTGTAATAACATTTATTAAAAACAACCAGAAAAACACAACACAGTGGGTAAGCTTTGGAATTCTCCAGAACTCTTCCTCAGGGTGGAGGGGCAGGGGTTTTCCCCTGTTGTGTGTGTTAAGTGCCGTCAAGTCGCTTCCGACTCATGGCGACCCTATGAATGAAAGTCCTCCAAAATGTCCTATCTTTGACAGCCTTGCTCAGATCTTGCAAATTGAGGGCTGTGGCTTCCTTTATTGAGCCAATCCATCTCTTGTTGGGTCTTCCTCTTTTCCTGCTGCCCTCAACTTTTCCTGGCATGACTGTCTTTTCCAGTGACTCTTGTCGTCTCATGACGTGACCAAAATACGATAGCCTCAGTTTAGTCATTTTAGCTTCTAGGGTCAGTTCAGGCTTGATTTGATCTATAACCCACTGATTTGTTTTTTTGGCAGTCCACGGAATCCACGGATTCCACGAAGATTTAGCAGCTCTAATTCCCCTTCTATCCACCCCACTACTTTAATAATAATAATTGTGTACTGTTGTTGCAACTGATTCATGGCGATCCCAGGACCTTGGGGTTTTCAAGGCAAAAGATATAGTTTATCATTGCTTTCCTCTGCCTAGCAACCCAAGTTTTCTTTGGTGGTCTCCCATCCAAGTACTAACCATAGCTGACCCTGCTTAGCTCCAAAGCTCTGACGAGAATCAGCAATGCTGATTCTATGAACTTAAGCAGTTCATGAGAGGGAGGGTATCTTGGCCATCTTCTGGGCATGGAGTAGGGGGTCACTGGGGTGTATGGGGGGAGGTGGTTGTGAATTTCCTGCATTGTGCACGGGGTTGGACTAGATGACCCTGGCGGTCCCTTCCAACTCTATGATTCTATGAGATCAGTGTGTGTGTGTGTGTGTGTGTAAAGTGCCATCAAGTCGCAGCTGACTTATGGCGACCCCTTTTTTTGGGTTTTCATGGCAAGAGACTAACAGAGGTGGTTTTTCCAGTGTCTTCCTCTGCACAGCAACCCTGGCCTTCCTTGGTGGTCTCCCATCCAAATACTAACAAGGGCCGACCCTGCTTAGCTTCTGAGATCTGACGAGATCATGCTAGCCTGGGCCATCCAGGTCAGGGTAGTCATGGCTAATTAGGCAGCTACCTTTATAAACCCAGAAAATATAACGGGGGAAGAACTGTGTTTCTATGACAGAGAATTTGTTTTGCAGAAGGTCCCACTTTCAGTCCCTGGAATCTCCGGTTTAAAAGCTCAGATTAGTAGACAATGTGAAAAACCTCCACCTGAGGCCCTGAAGAGCTGCTGCCAGTCAGAGCAGACAATACCGACCTTGATAGACCAATGGTCTGACTCAGCAGAAGGCAGCTTTATGTGTTCGTTGCCCAACTCCCCTTAGGTTTCATTTATTCTCCTCAGATAACTTTTGTATACTTTCACTCTACGCCAGCCCTCTCCTTTTATTCTATATGCTTAACAGGTTTCATTGACATTAGTTCAATAGCCCTAATAATGGATTGGATCCCATGTAAATCATGTGCACATAGAAGTGCATCTTCCCTGCTTCCCCACTCTGTTTGCAATCTGAAATCCCCCACCCCAGCAGCATGAAGGGGGAGCTGAGGGGCTCCCACAGCCTGGGGATGTGCTGGGAGATAGTTTGCTCCCTAAGCTGCTCCAACCCAGAAATGCCCCACAAAACCATCATAAAGTTACACCAACAAAAACTGTGGCATATAGGGTCGCCAACAGCCTGGGGGAAAAGTACTGTCCCTTTAATAGAGGTTTAATAGGAAGAAATGGGCATGGAGGTAAATAACATCACATGGTTAATAAGATCCTATTAAGCCTCTGTTAAAGGGACATGACATTTTTTCCCTCCAGGCTGTGGCCAACCCTCCTGGTCTCAGCCTGTCAGCACAATACCTTGTCAGGATGCCCCCTCCTCTAATTAATTAATCATGGGAACTTTTTAACCTGCTTTACTCTGTTCAGCACAGATTTAAAGCAGCTTACAATGGGGAGGGGCTGTGGCTCAGTGGTAGAGCATCTGCTTGACATGCAGAAGGTCCCAGGTTCAATCCCTGGCATCTCCAGAAAGCGACTAGGCAAGTAGGTGATGTGAAAGACCTCTGCCGGAGTCCCTGGAGAGCTGCTGCTGGTCTGAGTAGGCAATACTGACTTTGATGGACCAAGGGTCTGATTCACTATAAGGCAGCTTCATGTGTACCACAAAGAGAGAGAGAGAGAATGAATGAATGAATGAATGTACGAGCAAGTGAGCAATAACAGAAGATCAATTCTACAAGAAACGGAAAACCCTAATTACCAAACTACAACTCCACCTGTCATCCACAAACTAATCCACAAGGTGGAAAGGTGGGCAAAGCAGGTGGCAACAGCTTGGCCTTAGGGATGCCAGCCTCTAGGTGGGACCTGGGGATCCCCTGGAATTACAGCTCATCTCCAGATCACAGAGATCAGTTCCCCTGGAGAAAATGGATGCTGTGGAGGGTGGAGTCTGTGGCATTGTACCCTACTGAAGGCCCTCCCCTCCCCAGGCTCCATCCCCAAATCTCCAGGAGTTTCCAAACCTGGAGCTGGCAACCCTAACACCCCCATCCCCTGCCGATGGCCAGAGGAGACCTGGCAACCCTCTCTGCCCTTGATGGAAACAGAGTCTGTCTCCAAACAGGCAGGCCCTTGCTTCCTCTGTGGGTGGGAGAGTTGACCTGTCATGCCTCATTCTGTGTTGGCATGTGGTGGGCATGCCCATGTATCTCCAGTGGGCAACCAACCATGCGAGCGCAACTCTAGGATATGCTGGCATGACACTCCGTTGGCTCTCTAAGCTTGCAGGAAGCATGACTGCAGTATGCGGTGACTAGCACCCCACCCCCCGCCCCACAGATTTGCTGGCCTAACCCCCAGCGCCTCTTGCTTTGCAGGATCAGAAAGAGTAGCCCCAGCAGATGGAGCAGAGACGTGCTTGCAGTGTGATTCTATGAGGGACAGGGTGAGTTGGATGGTTAACCCACATGCCCCAGGTGTGCCTGCCCAGCATTTGGGAATCCCTCTGCAATGGACGGAGGGGAGATCTGCAGACCCCACCCAAGGCAGGTTTGTTCCCTCCTCCCTTTCCACAAGGGGTTCCCAGGTCCCTCTTCACCACCGGCAGGAGGTTTTTGGGGCGGAGCCTGAGGAGGGCGGGGTTTGGGGAGGGGAAGGACTTCAATGCCAAAGAGTCCAAGGATTGCACATGTGCACGGCCAAAAACAACGCAATCCCGTCACTTCCGGTTTACTTCCAGGAGCGCTGCACTCAAATGGGGGTTTTTAGTGGTAAATTGTCCCGTTGCAATGCGGCACGGAAGTGATCCAGAAGTGATGGGATTGCATCACTTGCGGCCACGCACATGTGATCCCCACCCCAAAAATCTCCTGCCGGAGGAGGGGGGGGAGACCTGGCAACCCTATAACCCACCCCCCTCTGGGGTCTTGGCAGCCCAACGTCAGCTTTGTTGATGCCGCAGGGCCAATCGGAGGAGAGGCCTAGAAGGCCATTTCGGGGACTCATGCTTAAAGGGGGCCTGAAATTTAGCCACCTGTTAAAGCATTTTTTTGGCATTTGATAAATTTCATAACTTGCTTTTATGGACATAACGTGTCATAATTGTTTCCTCTTTATGGCTAGGGGCCTCCAAATCAGAAAGTGCCCTGGGCCTCTCTGGACCTCTGAGAGGGACCGTGGTATAGCTTTGCTGCGACCCAAGGGCTAGGGTTGCCAGCTCCAGATTGGGAAATACCTGGAGATTTGGAGGGTGGAGCCTAAGGAGGGTGGGGTTTGGAGAGGGGAGGGACTTCAATGGGTGTACAATGTCATTGAGTCCACCTTCCAAAGCAGCCATTTTTTCCAGGGGCACTGATCTTTGTCACCTGGAGATCAGTTATAATTAGGGTTGCCAACCTCCAGGTGGTGGGTGGAGATCTCCCGCTATTATAACTAGGGTTGCCAGGTCCAGGTGGAGCAATAACTGGAGATTTTGGGGGTAGGGCCTGAGGAGGTCGGGGTTTGAGGAGGAGAAGGACTTCAATGGGGTGTAATGCCATAGAGTCCACCTTTCAAAGCAGCCATTTTCTCCAGGTAAACCGATCTCTGTTGCCTGGAGATCAGTTGTAATAGCGGGAGATCTCCAGCTACCACCTGGAGGTTGGCAACCCTAATTATAAGTGATCTCCAGGAGAAAATGGCTGCTTTGAAAGGTGGACTCTATGGCATTACACCCCATTGAAGTCCTTCTCCTCCTCAAACCCCGACCTCCTCAGGCCCTACCCCCAAAATCTCCAGTTATTGCTCCACCTGGACCTGGCAACCCTAGTTATAATAGCGGGAGATCTCCACCCACCACCTGGAGGTTGGCAACCCTCCACTGGCTCTTGCATTTCTGCTGCCAGTCTGTCTAATTTCTTACACGAATAGTATTTCCTCACTTATTCCCATCCGTCTCAAATAGAACCCACTGCTGAACCTGTCACAGGCAACGGGAGATGCTGAGGGATTTAATAGCTTGTTTTTCCTCAAGAAGGCAGATGTACAGTTAAGAACATGCCTAGGAGTTAAAAATGCGTTCTTCGACTCAAATATAATAGCCCTACTGCCTAAACATTTTTTTTCCCAATTAAAATAGAAGTGTGTGATGTGATCTGACGGCCAGGCCCATAATTTCCCATCACGACGTCCTTGGGAAGAAGCACCTGCTACTGCGTGATGAAATAACTATCCTTAACAGATACGATGAGCCCCAGCAAAACAACACTGGCATTTTCAGCCACACTTTGCCACAAGTGGGAATTACATGCAACCCTCCTTTGTCAAAGAGCCGCACTGTGAAAGAGGAACAAGTCATCAATCTTTTCTATGTCATTCCCGTCCTTCCATAAAGAGAATTCCACTGTGAGTACATACATATAAGCGTTTCAAGAAACTTGTTTGCTCTGTTTCCTTAAGACAGTGTTTAAATAGCCAGATTTCTCTCTCCCTCTTGTTTTCATATTTCTAGAGTAATTTAAACAGCATGATGAACAAGCACTGCTATTCATTATTTAAGCCGCACCAGTGATAAATTATACACATTTATCTTTACTAAGCTTTGCTAACTTCATTGTTTTGGGTAGTATTCTAAAATACCTTCGATGTCCATTAATTTCTACTTGAATTTAGATGAAGCCTGTAAGAAACGCATAACAGTTCTGGTCTATGGATGAAAGACCTCTATGTTCTGTATAACCAATATTCCTAATGTCACTGGAGACTTACTACATAGTTTAACTACTAATCATATGAAATATCTGATAAATGAACATATATCCCTGCTAATATAGGCGCATATGCCTAAAATATATATAATGCGTACATACCCAAAATGTGGACTTGAAGGAACTGCTCATGGTGAATATATCAGTTACTCGATGAACATTTAAAAATAGATTATGGCAGGATCAGCATGTGTCTGTGATTGCCTAGATTTAATTAGCTCCACTTTTTAATTAAAAGTGACAGCATCAGAATACCTTCTATTAGGACGCACAAAGTGAGCAACTGTTCTCCAAATTTTTCAAAAGAGTTATGGGGGGATGAAAAAACGTGGTTATTACTTTGTGATGTTTTGGCTGGTTCTAACAGAAGGTATTACACTCCTGATGCATTTGGATTTTTTCTCACTGGCCAACATGCATACTTCTTACTCGATCCACAATTATTGCCACTTATCATTAAGCTTAAATCCTACACAGCAATAATGGTTTGTAGAAAAACACCACTGGCTTGGCTAATGCACTTGTAATCCCATTGACTTCCATGGTCTTAGAATAGTGTGATGATTGCGCCGTTAAGATACCATAGCATCCCATTTCTGTGTACCACTAAGAGCTGAAGGAAGCCAGACGTATAAGATGACTCCAGAAGAGTGTGTCCTCTTGAAATGTAGCCTTTCAGAGAAGTTTTGTTGCTGGTTTTAGCTCTTTATTTTTTCAGCATTATTTATCATCTTGGACATGTTCTCAAGAACGGGATCTAAATCCATTAAATAAATTCATGGGGGCAAGGTAAATTTGATTGAAGCAGCCTGCAGTCACTTTTCTGATCAAAATCCCTCTATCCCAGCTTCTATAGGAGAAAAGCCCAAACTAGATCCAGCTAGGGCTGCCAACCTCCAGGTGGTGGTTGGAGATCCCCCGCTTTTACAACTGATCTCCAGACAACAGAGATCAGTTCATCTGGAGAAAATGGCTGCTTTGGAAGGTGGACTCTATGGCATTATACCCCCAATGAAGTCCCTCCCCTCCCCAAACCCCACCCTCCTCAGACCCCAAAATCTCCAGGTATTTCCCATCCAGGAGCTGGCAACCCTAGATCCAGCAGTGCTAGAGCTATGTTCATTGCTGCAACAGAGATGTGTGTGTTTTCCTCTGACTCTCGTAGGCACCTATTGGATAGTGCCTGTAACACCATGTTCAGAAGAGCCAGTGCGGTGTGGTGGTTAAGAGCGGTGGTTTGGAGCGGTGGACTCTGATCTGGAGAACCAGGTTTGATTCCCCACTCCTCCACATGAGAGGCAGACAATAATCTGGTGAACCAGATTTGTTTCCTCACTTCTCCACATGAAGCCAGCTGGGTGACCTTGGGCAAGTCACTGCTCTCTTAGAGCTCTCTCAGCCCTGCCTACATCACAGGGTGTCTATTGTGGGGAGGGGAAAGGAAGGTGATTGTAAGCCATTTTGAGTCTCCCTTAAGCGGTAGAGAAAGTCGGCATATAAAAACCGACTCTTCTTCTTCAGAACAGTTTTGAACAGACTTTAAATGCTTTTAAAGTAATTTTGTAATTACAAGATAAGTGTATGATTGTGTATCTGTATAAGTAGCTCTTTAAAAAAGAACAGAAAGGGGAGGCAAGGTCATCTCCTCACCAGTGCCTTAGCATTCAAGACAGGGGTTTTAAACATCTTGGGCATCTTGGCCATCTTCTGGTCACTAGGTGTGTGTTGGATGGAGGGGGAGGTAGTAGTGAATTTCCTGTATTATGCAGGGGTTGGACTTGATGACCCTGGTGGTCCCTTCCAACTCTATGATTCTATAAGCACTATGCTGCAATCTCACCCACTCCGTTTGTAACACCAGAAAAATAAAATAATGTCCTACCTTATAGGCTGTCGTAACACAAGAAAAATAAAATAATGTCCTACCTTATAGGCTGTCATGATAGGGTGGCCAGATAGGGTTTCCAGGTCTCTTGACGGCAACCCTCATTTTCTGCTGCTGCTCTGTCATCCAGCAGGAATAAAGTTGAGGTTAAAAAAAAAATCACAGTCAGCACAATGGTGTTTGTCACTTCCAGGGAAAACCCAGAAGTGATGTCGCACAGCCATAAGAATCACCTGAAACTCTATGGTAAAACCGGATCGTCAATTCTGGATTTCCCCCGAAACTGATGTTGTGGCGACGGTGCCCCCCATTTCCCTGCCCCCTATTTCCCCCTGGGTGCCAGCGATCAGCTGGTGACCCTTTGACCAGGCAAAATGGGCTACAAGAATGGCATAAAATTTTCTAAATATATAAATGAAATGTGCAAAGCATCCACCCTCAACATTAGCATATAAGTTCAAAAGCAGCCAGATCTTGATTAAAACAGCAGCCAAAAACTTGGAAAGAAGTAGGAGGCAGTGCAAATATGCATGTTCTTTTTTGCTTGGTTTCCTGGGCTCCGCAGTCCTGCCTTATTGTCACCCCCTGCAGGTACTATGGGTATTATATAGCAGTGTTATTATAGCCCTTACACCCTACTTCAAACTACAGTGGTAGCCTGGGTTACTGTTATTATTCCCTTTGTTAAATATGGTGTTAGCTATTCTCTTGCTACAGCAGCTGCCACCACAGAGCATACAGATTGCTATTCCTCTTGCAGTCATCCAGTGTCCCCAGCCAGAAATGTTTCCTGGTTTGAAAATCCCTTCAATACCAGACAAGGCAATTCTTACTGCCCTGTGTTCATTTGCATTAATTGTACCCTCTGATCTTGGCTTTGTTGAGCATCATTCATCCCTACGCTGAACAATGAGGAAGTAGGTGCATTGAGTAACTGGGAACCAGATTTAAGCAATTGTGGTGGTGACTTGTACATTGCATGAAAATACATGAATTCCTGAGAGGTTTTTGTTTTCAAATGAAAAGGAACCATGGGGAGCTGTGACTTTTAAATGGAGAAACACCATATATGTGTGTGTATTTATTCCTTTGTCCAGTGGACATTTCTCCCCACTCATAGTTGTTTCCCAAAGCTACTTTTATTTATTTATTTAGTATACTTATATCCCAACTAGGGTTACCATTTTCCCACTCCCGATGTGGGATCCCCTGTTTTGAGCCCCTGACCCCCAACTAGGGTTGCCAGCCTCCAGATAGTAGCTGGAGATCTCCTTCTATTACAACTGATATCCAGCCGATAGAGATCAATTCCCCTGGAGAAAATGGCTGCTTTGGCAATTGAACTCTATGGCATTGAAGTCCCTCCCCAAACCCCACCCACCTCAGGCTCCACCCCAAAAACCTCCTGCTGGTGGCAAAGAGGGACCTGGCAACCCTACCCCCCCCCCACTTTCAATAGGCCAGCAGAGGGGAAATAAGTAGGGTTGCCAGGTCCCTCTTCGTCACTGGCGGGAGGTTTTTGGGGCAAGCCTGAAAAGGGCGGGGTTTGGGGAGGGGAGGGACTTCAATGCCATAGAGTTCAATTGCCAAAGCGGCCATTTTTCTCCAGGTGATCTGATCTCTATCGGCTGGAGATCAGTTGAATTAGCAGGAGATCTCCTGCTACTACCTGGCAGTTTTTCAGACCTTACCATGGGTGGAAGGAACTCTGGATCTTACCCTTCTTGGGATATATTGGATATTGCAATATTTGAATGCTTACCCTATGGGGATTTTATGATATGGATGATGACAAATGAAATCATGAGACTTTGTGATGAAGGACTGATGAAGATTTGAACTTTTTGACTTCAAAACGATCGTATCCTCTTGATGAACTCTCGTCCATTGACATCCTCTCGTCCATGCATACCTGCCTCTGTGAAAAAAGAAAGATTGATAACTGTACTCACCTTATCTTATTACATAATTTTTTGCGTCTGACACAAGTTGCATTTTGTATGTTGAAGGTCATTGAGACCACTATTGTAAATTATTGTGTTTAGCTGTAATATATTTTGCTATTTTTCACTAGTATTCGCTCCTGTACTGATTTCCTTATCCTCCAGATACTTGTACAGAGGTGTCGTATTTTCTCCTCCACTACCTGGCGGTTGGCAACCCTCGAATTAAGACCCACAAAAAATCACGGTTGTGCCGACAGCAAGATATAATTTCTGGGATGAATTTAGAAATGATGTCACACAGCTCTAGCATTCAGCTGAAACGATACGGTTTTCCCATAGTTTCCCCATAGAGTTTCTGGTGAATCCTAGCGTGGCATGATGTCACTTCCTGTTTCCCCTCGGAAATGGCATCTTGCTGTTGGGGTGTTGGCACCCCCCAATATCCCTACTCCCAGTCTCCTGGGCAGGGGGGGAGGAATAAAACAATAAATAATACAAATTTAAAACCAGAAATGAATACAACTAATTTTACACAAGTATAATGAATTATGTGTATGCAAGGATAGTTGTATGTCTGTAACACCACAGGGGGGGAAAGGAACTTTGGAGACAGTTTTGAATAGGAAAGGGTTAAGCACCTACTGTGTTCACCCTTCCCCTTCTGTTCAAAATTGCAGCCTCCAGCAGTTGGCTTTCATTTTTTAAAAGAATCTTTTGTGGTATTCATTATACACGCTTGCATGTAACATCACATGTACGTTGCTCTTTTAAGCCATCCCAATTCTGTAGGTTTCCTATTTAATTTCGCCAGCGGAATACAATCCCATCAGATTTGTACAATCTACCTCCCCGTTTCCTTATCTCCCAGGAATTTCTTTCTTTACCAAGGAGGCCCTCTTTTCATTCTGTACGACTTCATGCATAATTCAGATATCGTTTTGAAAGGGTTCGTCTTGCATCTTTTCACATCGCGATCCCCCCCTGCCCCCGCCGTGATTGCAACATGTCTACAACACGAGACATTGGCTTTGTTGAGAGAGAGCCCAGACCTTCATATCAGATCCTCCTGGCCGTGTACTCCTCTTTGTTCATTCTTGTGCCACTTAAAGCTATGTGTGTCCTCGCCTCTCTTATGCCAGATCTAGCTATGACAATGTCCGCTGCTTATTCAGTAGCATTGATTTACACTGCTGCAGAGGACTCGGTTTCTTCAGGGGCTTCAGACACCAGTGGAATATCACAATTGGTGAGATTATGCAGGTGTCGCTCGGGTTACCAGGTCCCTCTTTGCCACCGATGGGAGGATTTTGGGGCGGAGCCTGAGGAGGGGGGGTTTGGGGAGGGGAGGGACTTCAATGCAGCTATCGTATACCCTTGACCGAAGAATGGTACACTCCTTCTATCTGGGATGGTCGTCCTCTTCCACCAAGCGCTCAGCTTCGGGAGGGACGCACATGGAGCGGTGAGGGAGGGATGGGACACCCGCCTAGCCAGCCAGATCAGCCGAATCAACCCTGGCGATCAATGGGGTGACAGACATCGCAGCCAGATCGTCCTCACACCCGGCTTCAATGCCATAGAGTCCAATTGCCAAAGCGGCCATTTTCTCCGGGTGAACTGATCTCTGTAGGCTGGAGATCAGTTGTAATAGCAGGAGATTTCCAGCTAGTACCTGGAGGCTGGCAACCCTAGATGTCGCATCCTTGCTCATAAAAACTGCCTTGCTACAACATCAGACCAAAGGTCTGTACGTCATTAAACCAGTCTACAAAAGTGGCGGTCTCTGTTTCTGGCCAGGACCTGGACCGATGGCTGAGAGAGAGCATGGTAATATGGAATCCACATAAGACGGAGATGATGCTTGGTTGGTAAGGCTGGTGTTTTGGAACAGAGTGCCTGACCAGCTCTGAATGAGACGAGCCTTTCACTTAGGCCTTTTATGCAGGGTCATCCCCACTGACTGCTTCAGGGTTTCCTTTAGACGATGCATCCCTTTTCCACCTGTCAGAGATTGCCTCGTTCTCCCCAGGCATTTTGCCCGCATTTTCCAGGTTCTGGCTAAAACGCTATCTGGAAAACACGGGCAAAATGTGCGGGGAGAGCGAGGTGACCTCTGACGAGCAGAAAAGGGATGCATGCTCAAAAGGAAGCCCTGGAGCAATCAAGGGAGGTGACTGCTAGGGTTGCCAACCTTCAGGTGGTGGCTGGAGATCTTCCACTATTACAACTGATCTCCAGCCAACAGACATCAGTTCACCTGGGGAAATGGCCGCTTTGGCAATTGGACTCTATAGCATTGAAGTCCCTCCTCTCTCCAAACCCTGCCCTCCTCAGGCTCTGCCCCAAATATCTCCAGGTATTTCCTACCCGGAGCTGGCAACCCTAGTGACTGCTGGGAAATGTCCCTGCATAAAAGGCCTTACTGGCTGTGTGAAGAGTTTGGGTGCTGTACTGAAGCTTACCATGTATTAGAAATGACTGACTGTACAATGTCTCTTTGTGCCAAGCACACCGGTACTTCAGACGAGGCAGCAGAACTAGTAAGGTGAATATGCAAGTTTCTTCTTTATCCTTCCTCTTGCCTGTTCTGCCGCTGTATCTTTGTTTACCCAGATTGCTCACTACTCTCAGGGTCTTCGGGGATGCCATCCTCCATGTGGAACATGCGTAGGGTTGCCAACCTCTAGGTGCTAGTAAAAAACTACTCACTATATTGTTAACAAACAATTGTAGGAAGGAAACAGTAAAGACTCAATTTATATCAAACATTGTATTCAGTGTATCTAAATATGAATTGCATGTGATTGTTTGACGGTATAAAATTTATAAAATTTATATGAGAGTACCAAAATATACAAAACGTATCATATTATATTATATTAATATTCATATGCTGATGAAGCTATGCTATGGTGAAAGCGCTACGAATATCCGGAATAGCATTTCCTCTTTCTCTTCGCCTTTACCATTGAACATTTTGGGAGCAATTTTTGCCATCACAGACCCTGGGATATTTACCTATGTCTTTCGTTTGGACTCTTTGGACTCTTTGGTCTTCATTTTCTTTGGAGAGAGCTATTATGCTTCAAACGTCATTGTTGGTCTAACTTGACCAATTTGTATATAGTTGTATATTATATGTATCACTGTATTGTCTTTGTTACACTGTGTTTCATATTTAGATACACTGAATACAATGTTTGATATAAATTGAGGCTTTATTGTTTCCTTCCTACAACCTCTCTAGGTACTAGCTGGAGATCTCCTGCTATTACATATGATCACCAGCTGATAGAGATCAGTTCCCCTTTAGAAAATGGCTACTTTGGCAATTGCACTCTATGGCACTGAAGCCCCTCCCATCCCCAAACCCCACCCTCCTTAGGTTCTGCCCCCAAAATCTCCCGCCAGTGGCGAAGACGGACCTAGCAACCCTAGACCTGGGGATCCCCCGGAATTACAGACTACAGAGATCAGTTCCCCTGGAGAATATGGATGTTTTGGAGGATGGATTCTATGGCATTGTAACCCACTGAGGTCCCTGTCCTCCCCAGGCTCCATCCCCAAATCTTTAGGAATTTCCCAACCTGGAGCTGGCAACCCTACACCCACCGTGGGTAGCCGGGGGGGAACTGGCAACTCTACCAGGGGATCACACGCATGTGGACAGCTGCAGCTTTTAAAATGCTCTTCATTACACCCCTTAACCCAAACATATATATTTAAGAAGTTATGTGATATTTTAAAAAATTAGACAGCAACAACTACAATCCAATGCATACTTTCTCAGAAGTAAAACCCACTGTGTTTAATAGTGCGTACTGTTAGGAAAGAGAGCACAGGATTGCCACCAAAATGTTTCTATGGAGAAAATAACAGCATTTTGAAATGCAAGGAATACGGTAGTATTATCTTTTGTTTACTGCAAAAAAAGAGGGGGAAACCAAGTCTTTTGCAATCAACTATAATGTTACTTCATGTAAAGCACAATAATTATAGGCATGCATTTAATTTACCTGTTTGTTCATTCCGATCTAGGAAAATGACTCTGGAGGAAATGTTAAATTATTTAAGAAGAATGATCATTGGCTAAAAATAATAGGGGGGTATTATTGCCAGTGTAGCTGTTCATTTGCATAATACCAGTTATTATAAGTCTCTCCAGTAAAATGGAGTAATCAGTACCAGAACACAAAGAGGAGATACTTTTTAAAAAGGTGTTGCTGTGGTTGTCCTCTAATCCCTGAGCAACACTTCTACGCAACATTTGCAGTAAAATTTGTGTTTGCAAAATAACAGGTTAGATCCAGCCAGCTTTTCCTCATAGTCCTGCTCAAATTCCTTCCTTGGTACAGCTTCCATCCCACATGCCTTTTCTCTATGCGCTTCCCATGATCCCAGTTAAAACTTTTTTTTTTTGCAGCCAAAGGGACACCCTACCTTCCTTTTTTCACCACCTGAAGACTTTGTTTGGATCCAACCTGGTGCATTTTAAAAAAACAGTGGGTGGAAGGACCATCTCCTTCTATATGTCCCTTTGCTAGGGTTGCCAGGTCCCTCTTCGCCACCGGCAGGAGGTTTTTGGGGTGGAGCCTGAGGAGGGCAGGGTTGGGGAGGGACTTCAATGCCACCGAGTCCAATTGCCAAAGCGACCATTTTCTCCAGGTGAACTGATCTCTATTGGCTGGAGATAAGTTGTAATAGCAGGAGATCTCCAGGTACTACCTGGAGGTTGGCAACCCTATTTAAAGACCAATTTTGAAAGCAGCCATTTTCTCTGTCATCTGGGGACCAGTTGGAATTCCAGGAGATCTCCAGCAACCACCTGTAGGTTGGCAACCTGGGGGGCGGGGGGCTAGGGTTGCAAGCTCTGTGTTGGGAAATACCTGGAGATTTTGGGACTGGAGTCTGAGGAGGGTGGGGTTTGAAGAGGGGAGGGACTTCAGTGAGATACAAAGCCATCGAGTCCACCTTCCAAAGCGGCCTTTTGGGGGAGGGGCTGTGGCTCAGTGGCAGAACATCTGCTTGGCATGCAGAAGGCCCCAGGTTCAATCCCCGGCATCTCCAGTTAAAGGGCATAGGCAGGTAGGTGATGTGAAAGACCCCTGCCTGAGACCCTGGAGAGCTGCTGCCTGTCTGAGAAGATAATGCCGACCTTGATGGACCAAGGGTCTGATTCAGTATAAGGCAGCTTCATGTGTTCCAGGTGAACTCATCTCTGTTGCCTGGAGATCAGTTGTAATCCCAGGAGATCTCCAGGCACCACCTGGAGGTTGGGAACCCTGACTGTGGCCCAGTGGCAGAGCATCAGCTTTGTATGCAGAAGTTCAATCCCTGGTATCTCCCATTAAAAGGATCAAGTGGTAGATGATTCGAAAGACCCCCACCTGAGACCCTGAAGTTCCACTTCCACTCTGAGTAGACAGTACTGACCTGGATGGATTCAGTATAAGGCAGCTTCATGTGTTTATGAGTTGCTTTTAATATTTTTTTGTGTTGTTGCATTTGAAAAATGGAGACAAAATATATATAAACCACCAGCAGTGAGTCATTGCTGATAAAGCCACATAAGCAGGCGAAACCAAACAAGATTTGAGCCCTAAAATTGCTTGCTCCATGGCCTTCCATAGGAAAAAAACAAACTTAATTGCTGGAAGAGGTATTTCAAGGAAAGACACAGGGCTTCTTAAAACTGTAGGTTTTCCCCCTATCTTTCAGATCAGTGTGGCTCTGAATGATGTCAAGCTCAGAATCATCTGCCAGGAAGAGCTGCCCTTATTTCTTGTCCCTCCTGACTTCGCAATCTGTGCCAGAAAATGGAGACGCTACATTCACTTGCAAGATAACTGGTAAGCGCTACCAACTAATGTTCACGTCAGTTTGCTGGGTTTTTCATAAACTCTGTATGATTAAGGGATTCATCGTAAGTTTAACTGTATCCCAAATGGCTTGGAGACCATAAATCTGGGTCCCTAGCGGGCCGTATTAACCAGTTCAGTAAGGAACCCAGACTCTGTAGTTTAACTGAAATAAATTAAATGGTTTTATTGAGGCACGGGATTCAGTTCTGCGCTGAGAGTGAATATAGGAGCCATAAAAGCTCAAATCAGCTCCTAAATGTAGTGAATGAAAGTGCCCTCTTCACCCACTCTGATAGGCCATTGCTAGGACTGGGCCCATCCTGGAAAAAGTCCGCGATCTCTCTGTAACCAATTCTCAGGGAGGGCACTGTACAGTTCTTCAGAATGTAACACGAGAGTATACTGGGAAATGCGGTTTGTTCATAGACTTCAATGGACTTAGAAGTATGTAAGTCTGCTTAGAATGGCATTGTTAGTTTGTTTGGTAGGATGAAGTCCGGGACCTCCACTCTACAGGGATGTGGAATGGTACAGCATAGCCCGATCTCATCAGATCGTGGAAGCTAAGCAGGATCGGTACTTGGATGGGAGACCACCAAGGAAAAATTTGCAGAGGAAAGCAATGGCAAACCACCTCTGCTCAATCACTTGCCTTGAAAACCTTATGGGGTTGCATAAGTTGGCTGTGATTAACTCTTTGTTCATCACAACACTATTCCCTGCAAGTCTACCCTAAGACCAACCTAATTTGAAGGATCCATTTCCTACTACCGGATCCCAGCCTCTTGAAGCTGAAAGGTGAAGGACCCTCTGAATATGAGGATCCTAGTTCTGCTGGATGCTGCAAATCAAGCCATGTCGGTTCTGAAATATAAGATGTTGCTCAAGCATCTTTACTATGTCACTGCCTCGTTTTTCAGAAATACCAATGCACAAGAATCATTTTCTTCTCTGTGTGTTTCTAGGCAACCCAAAACCGGACATCACCTGGTGTAAGAATGGACGAGATATCAATGAACTAGAGGACTTTTCCAACTATGAAAAAACAGATGATAACCCGATTTATACTTTACGTCTGTTTGGGTAAGGTGGCATTGTCTGCTTTGTAACTCCCAATCTCTTCCACACCACTTATTTGGTTTTTTGAACACTTCCATGGAGAAAAGGGATTGCAGGCAGTGATCCTATGGACACTCGGCTATCAGTGTTGTCCTAAGCAGTGTTACAGCCTTCCAGGAGCCAAACAACACATTTCGGTTTTTAACGAGTTGAAGAAGAGAAGAAGATGAACTTTTTTATATATGCCGAGTTTCTCTCCCTTTTAAGTAGAATCAGACCGGCTTACAATCACCTTCCCTTCTTCTCTCCACAACAGACACCTTGTGAGGTAGGAGAGGCTGAGAGAGTTCAGAGAGAACTGTGACTAGCCCAAGGTCATGCAGCAGTAGGCTTACCAGGTCCCCCTTCGGCAGGAGGTTTTTGGGGGGCAGGGGTCGCGCGTGCCCAGAAGTGTTTCATCACTTCTGGTTTACACCCGGAAGTGCTGCATCGCAAGGGGCCTTTACCACTCAAACTGAGTGGTAAAAGGCCCAATGCAATGCAGCACTTCCGGGTGTAAACCGGAAGTGACTTGTCCCCACGGGCAGGCAAGCATGCACGCATTGCCCGCCGACCCTCAGCTGGTCGGCAAACAGCCAGGTGGATTGGCAGGGGTTCTCCAGGTTAGAGTCCTGAGAAAAAGATACAACATATTGTTAAGAATCTCTCTCTAATTTGACTCTTTGTCCCCTATGTTTTGGATTCCTTTCCATGCTGAAAACCCTTCCTTCACAACTAGTGTTCATGCAATCACAAGAATTTGGAAATTACACTCACTCTTCTGTTGTGTTAAGTGGGAGGGAAGGCAGCGTGGTATAGCTGGATCTTGTCAGGTCTTGTTAAGCAAGGTTGGTACTTGGATAGGAGACCACCAAGGAAGGCTCTGCAGAGCAAGACAATGGCAAAAAATTATTATTTTAAAAATTATTATTATTTATTACATTTCTAGCTTTATTTATTACATTATTTATTACATTTCTCCTTGGCTGAAACTTGCCTTGAAAACCCCTTGCTGGGGTTGCCATAAGTTAGTTGCAACTTTATGACACATACATACATATGTTGTGTTAAGTGACCAAAGCTGTGTCATTGAGAGCCAGCATGGTGTAGTGTTTAAGAGCGGTGGTTTGGAGCGGTGGAGAACTGGGTTTGATTCCCCACTCCTCCACATGAGTGGTGGAGGCTAATCTGATGAACTAGATTTGTTTCCCCACTCCTACACATGAAGCCAGCTGGATGACCTTGGGCTAGTCACAGCTCTCTTAGAGCTCTCTCAGCCCCACCTACCTCACAGGGGGTCTGTTGAGGAGAGGGGAAGGGAAGGTGATTGTAAGCCAGTTTGATTCTGCCTTAAGTGGTAGAGTAAATCGGCATATAAAAACCAACTCTTCTTCTATTTGAAACATTTCAGCTGTAGATTTTAAAACATACCACTGATTTTTATGTTTACTAATTGATTCATGTGTAAACATTTCCATTTAAATAAATCTTTATTTGTAAATTCACAGGTGTTCAGAGGAACATGCTGGTGTTTATCGAATTGTGGCTAGTAACTATTTGGGAAGAGTTCAGTCGTCAGCTTTCCTTAAAGTGACGCCTGGCACAAAATCTGAAGTGTATAAAACATTACACAACAATCCTGAAAACAATGTAAGAACTCGCAGAGCAAATGACATTACTGGGTATCATTGGGAAAATTCTAATCGAGATACAGAGAATAAAGACGATGTCGTAGAAAATAATTATTCAGCCCATGAGTGCTGTTTCTCTGTAGGATCATCAGAACCTGCAGCGCCAGAATTCAATGGTTTGTCTACTGAACAAACCACATTTTCCCGCTCAATGGGAAATGGAATTTGTTCTCCAATAGAAAACTGGCACAAAAATACTCATTGTTTAGGAGACAATACGTGTGCTAAAAATGTACTCAGTCCCGAGGAAAATAATGAAAGCATTTTGGACATGACCCCAAAAACATCTGATCCCCATATCTATGATGGCCTTGAAATGCCTGCGGAGTGTACTGAGAGAGAAACGTCTAGGGACTGTGCTGAGAGAGAGGTGGATACAGTCAACAGCTCACAAGTGGATTCCAAACCGGCAAGTCAAATCGATGATCATACAAACAGCTGTTCTTTTAATGCCATGGACTTAGCTGCTTGTCAGACAACTGAATATGCCAAGACACATGAAGAGATTTGCCTCTGTGAAGTTCTGAGAAAAGACCAACTGTCCCTGAGTCATACAAGTGCACCTCTAGAAAACCAGACCAGCTCTTTAGAGGGTTCCTATAAAAATGCCGACAATGATTTTGAGATTCTTCCGGGCAGAATGTTTATTAGAGCTGATGACTCTTTTGACAAGGATCGACCGGAAGACCTCGAACGTTCTGACGTGATGACGGAGGAGACGTATCAAGAGTGGGAAAGGAAGCTGCAGTTTCTGTTGGAAAGCGATGATGAAGATGAGTTACAGCTGGGGAACGATTGTGACGGGTGTGCTTACTTCCTCGGCGGAATGCCTCGCCTGTTCCAAGTGTCGGATAACGCCGTGCCTATGGATGCTACCATTGGCTTCTGTGGTCATCAGTCAAAATCCAAAGAAGTAGCTGTCAGGAGCTATCTCACCGCATGCAATCCATCACTCTTCCCAACAGGAATGACTCTGACTGTTGGGCAACAGCAAAGGGAAGCTCCCACCACGAAAGACAAAGAGAAGTTCAAGCAGCAGGCGGCTTCCATGGCGATTGAAAATGATTATCCCAGAATTGAAGAGGAAAACAGCAGCAGCAGTCAATCCACTGAAGATTCTTCCGTCAGCAGATCGCAGAACATGGAAAACGAGCTTTTGGGGATGAAGCCTTCTTCTTGCAGTATAAGCGGCTCCTCTGCGGCCACAGAGAAACCGGATGTGGACAGAAACCTCTCATGGAAAAACTCGCAAAAGTTTGCAAAGGTACGGGAGAAAGGGAACAAAGGCAAAGATAACGCAGCGGGTCCGACGAAGGCATCAAACCGCCCTCTGAATAAACTGCATCCCAAAGAGCTTCACACGTCCAAAAGTCGCACGATTCAAGGGAAAAGGAGCTGTTTGGATTCTGCTACACTGGTTCATGGATGCAACCGCCGCGATCCAAACGAAGCGTATCCGGATACAGCCAACTCTTCAACCCGTTATAGTGTATTGCATGGCAAAGGAGGAGATGAAAACAGTCCGCAGGAGGGCAAGTGGATTAGCAATCTGTCCAAGGGAAACCAGTTGCCAAAGGAAAATGCTGCACTTATGGTAAGGAAAATTATTTTACCACTTAGTTGCAGACATATACCCACTGACTTGAGTGTACTTTATTCCTGCTTCTCATGGAAGAATGTGAATCCTAAAAGACAAAGAATGTGAACCCCAAAAAACGACTTGCCATTCAGGCCTCCGTGATTGATGGCTACGGCTGTTAAGGAAGTCTGGTTTTGAAAAAGGCCTAGATAAACCTTAAGCCATCCTAATTATAGAGAGAGAAAGAGGTGGTGTGGGGGGAAAGTCCTGATAATAGTGAATAGCGCTAATGGGACTTTAGACAGCTGGAAAAAGAAATCTGATATTGAATCTGCCCCGCGTGTCTTGTTCAAGCAATGTCTGGCTTTCTCCCTGGTGCTGGTCAAAGATTCCAGCCTGGATGGAGGAAAGGAGCAATTGGCAGAAAAGGACTGTAGGGAGAGGAGCAATTCGGGAACGGGGGTTGTTTGCAAATCTCAGATTATCCTGATTCTATATTCTGTCTGAGAATGTGACACTAATCTCTTTCTTAAGGACTCCTTTCTGGTGTATTTATTCTATTTAATCCCCACTCTTGATTTTAAGTGTTTGTAGCAATTTAGTGGCCTCCAAGCAATCTTCCGCCTGAACGCCAATTAAGTCCATACCATGTAAGTTTCATCACCGCTAAAGAATTAAGTACTCATAGACTAATTAGTGCCCTGACCTGGATGGCCCAGGCTAGTCTGATCTGGTCAGATCTTAAAAGCTAAGCAGGGTTGGCCCTGGTTAGTACTTGGATGGGAGACCACCAAGGAAAACCAGGGTCACTATATGCAGAAGCAGAGAATGGCAAACCACCTCTCTTAGTCTCTTGCCTTGAAAACCCTACTGGGTTGCTGTACATTGGCTGCAGCTTGATGGTATTTATACGCACCCAGACACCAATTACTAGAGCTGTGTGCTATCTTTTCCTTGCTTCATTCTCTAACTTCTCTACAACTTGTAGCATTTGGTTTTATCTTCTCCCACTTTTACACATACACACAGATATCCCAGGACTGCATTTTGCATATATATGATTCAGAGACAGAGCGTCAGGTTAGCATGCAGAAAGTTGCAGGTTCAATCCCTGGAATCTCCAGTTAAAAAGTTCAGGTTAGTGGATGATGCGAAAGACCTCTACCTGAGTCCCTGGAAAGTCGCTGCCTGTCAGAGTAGACAAGACTTTCTTTGATAAAGCAATGGCCTGACTTGGTAGAATACAACTTCATGTGTTTTATGTTTAATCCATAACTAAAAGGCCCTGGACTGATTCAGGGCACTTTCTTAGTGCAACAGTTGCAGGATGCCATACCTTAAAACAGGATGTTCCTCATTAAGGAGATGCTTGTTTTTTCCTGGTGGAGGTTATAAGTTGATTTTACTAGTAGGTGTAACGATAACTTTCTTCTCCCTGGGGCTGATCCTATTATTCCTTGTGGACTAGCATCAGTGGAGGGGAAGGGGCTGCGGCTCAGCGGTAGAGCATCTGCTCGGCATGCAGAAGATCCCAGGTTCAATCCCTGGCACTTCCAGTTAAAGGGACTAGGCAAGGAGGTGATGTGAGAGACCCCTGCCTGAGACCCTGGAGAGCCGCTGCTGGTCTGAGCAGACAATACTGACTTTGATGGACCAAGGGTCTGATTCAGTATAAGGCAGCTTCATGTGTTCATGTGTTAAGTGGGGAAGGATGGATTCTCCTTTTTCTCCTCCTCAAAGTGTGACTTGTGAGCTATCAGCATTCTTATTCAGCACTGGTCATCCAGTATGGCTCTATGACATCTTTAATGAACTTGGCTGGCTTGCTCTCATGTACAGCACATGCAGGCATCACCCGTGCATATCCGTCACTATTGCATCCTAAGAACTGCTAACGGAGCAGCCTCCAAAGGCGAGTTCAAAAATAATCTTCTGTAGCACTAGGCTAAGTTTTGGAATTATTTCCATGGAGGCATGTGTACATAAAAATGTTTTCTTGGAATGAATCACCCATGCAGCTGGCTCAAACAAAATGCCTTGGTATGAATAACAGGGACAGTTTGGATATTATACCATCTCTCCATGGTGAGGAGCAGGGGGGAGCACATGTTATTCCCTCCTTGCCTGGTGCCCCCCATCTGATCATCCTCAGTCCCGACTGGTTGATTTTACGCTCCTTGGAGCTTCTATCATAAAAGAAGGAATAACCTGTCTCCAAAGGATTGAGGTTTTCCATCCCCCCTTTCAGCAACCATTCCTCATCCTGAATACCAATACGTGTGTTAAGGTCCCCAGCAATTTCTAAATTAGCCTTTGGGAAGAATTGACTTAAACAGCTTAAGAAATTCCTCATAGTCCAACAATTTCCACCCTATCTTACTTGAGAAAAGAGGGAGACTCAACAGCAAGGCGCATAAGAACATAAGGACATTAGAAAGGCCATGCTGGATCAGACCAAGGTCCATCAAGTCCAGCAGTCTGCTCACACAGTGGCCAACCAGGTGCCTCCAGGAAGCCAGAAACAAGACGACTGCAGCAGCACCATCCTGCCTGTGTTCCAAAGCACCTCATATAATAAGCATACTCCTCTGATCCTGGAGAGAATAGGTATGCATCATGACTAGTATCCATTTTTACTAGTACCCATGAATAGCCCTCTCCTCCATGAACATGTCCTCTCCCCTCTTAAAGCCTTCCAGGTTGGCAGCCATCGCCACCTCCCGGGGCAGGGAGTTCCACAAGAAATGCTTCCTTTGATCTGTTTTGAATATCTCACCCTCCGGCTTCATCAGATGACCCTGCATTCTGGTATTATGGGAGAGGGAGAAAAGCTTCTCCCTTTCCACTCTCTCCATACCATGCATCATTTTAGAGACCCCTATCATGTCCCCCCTTAACCGCCTTCTTTCCAAGCTAAACAGCCCTAAGGTTAGTGGATGAAGTGAAATGATGATGGGTATAAATTATGGGCAGTTCTGGGAATTCAAGGTATCCTGCAAGTGCCAAAGGCGGGAGTTCAAAAACCTGAATATTTTCTAGAGGAAACCTATTATAAATCAAGCAGGCAAGGCTAGCTGCAGGACGCCCCCCTCCCAAAATAGCTTTTTGTGCTTTCAAACAATACAGTGAATATCCTGTAAGAGAGCAGCTTTCAAGGCTCCACGTTTCCTGGAGCAAAACCCCATCTGATGATGTAATATCCAGCTTGGTCAAATCCAGTCTTCTGGTTCTGTGTGATGGCGGAAATGCTAGATTAAATGCAGAATCGCATTTACAGAGTTCGTGAATGTGAAAGGTGGCACTGCCTGTAGGTTGTTCTATCCTGTAGATTTCTGTTGGTGTCAGAAGCACGGCCAATGCACTGGATGGCTTGCGGGGGCGGGGAGGCATATGCGGGTGCAGAGGAGAGCGACGAGGATGATCAGGGGCCTGGAGACCAAACCCTACAAGGAAAAGCTGAGGGAATTGAGAACAGTCTGGAGAAGAAGAGGTTGAAGGGGGACATGATGGCTCTCTTTAAGTGTTTGAAGGGCTGACACTTAGAGGAGGGCAGGGAGCTGTTCCTATTGGCAGCAGAGGATAGGATTCGCAATAATGGGTTTAAATTGCGGGCAGAAAGGTACCGGCTGGATATTTGGAAACTTTTTTGTTTTTTTTACAATAAGAGTAGTTCAACAGTGGAATTGCCTGCCTAGGGAGATGTTGAGCTCCCCTGAACTGGAGGTCTTCAAGCAGCAGCTGGACAAACATTTGTCAGGGATGCTTAGGGTGATCCTGCATTGATCAGGGGGTTGGACTAGGCCTGTATGGCCCCATCATAGAATCATAGATTTGGAAGGGACCATCAGGGTCATCTAGTCCAACCCCCTGCACAAGGCAGGAAATTCACAACTGCCTCCCCCACACACACCCAGTGACCCCTACTCCATGCCCAGAAGATGGCCAAGATGGCCTCCCTCTCATGATCTGCCTAAGGTCATAGAATCAGCATTGCTGACAGATGGCCATCTAGCCTCTGCCTAAAAACCTCCAGGGAAGGAGCGCTTACCACCTCCCGAGGAAGCCTGCTCCACTGAGGAACCACTCTAACTGTTAGAAAATTCTTCCTAATGTCTAGACAGAAACTCTTTTGATTTAATTTCAACCCGTTGGTTCTGGTCCGACCTTTTGGGGCAATGGAAAACAATTCGGCCCCCTCCTCTATATGACAGCCCTTCCACCTCTATGATTCTATAATTCTGCCATTCCTTCTTGTGCTCATCTCGGGTAGGGTTGGCCTATCATCCCAACTAGCATCTATTTTTCAATTCAGGCTAGCTCCCATGGTCAAGTTACATGGATGAGCTGCTCTGATCAAATGCTTTCCTGGGTTGGCCTCCCTTTAAAAGAGTCTTATTTCAATAACACCCCCTCATTGTTTCTGTGGCAGAGAAATAATAAGGTTATGAAGAAGCAATAGGTGAAGTGGCTCCAAAGGAACAGCCACTTAAGAAGGGTTGCCAACTGCCTGGAGAAAAACTATCCTGTCCTTTAATAGGTGCTCGATGTGTGGAAATAGGCGGCTGAACCTTCTCATGGCATAGAGTTAAATTCATCATCTGGTAAATAACATTCCAATATGCCTTTGTTAAAGGGACAGGACAAATTTTCTCTCCAGGCAGTTGGCAACCATACACTTAAAGATGGAGGAAGCTATCACCCAGTGTTTCCTTTCAGATACCCTGCGACTTTAATAGTGTTCCATGTTGTGGGAATCGCAGGAATTCTCTGTCGCCTGAAAAACCAGCCCTTAGATTTAAAATTTCAAGTGAAAAATAGTCCCTATTCTCTCTAGTATCAGAGGACCATGCCCATTATATTAGGTGCTGTGAAACACAGGCAGGATGGTGCTGCAGTCGTCTTGTTTGTGGGCTTCCTAGAGGCCCCTGGTTGTCCTCTGTGTGAACAGACCGCTGGACTTGATGGGCCTGGGTCTGATCCAGCAGGGCCTTTCTTATGTTCTCATGATTTTTGTCTGGAGTCAGATTTAGGCCATTTATGCATGGCTGTTTCCTCACGGTTACCCCACCAACTACTTTGGGTTTTTGCTTTGATCATGATTGCATTTTCTAACCATCAGAGGTCGCCTCGCTCTCCCCGCACGTTTCCGTGCATTTCCCCCACGTTTTCTGGATGCTGGCTAAACATGAATTCAGAAAACGCGGGCAAAACGCACGGAAGCGCGTGAGGAGAGCGAGGCGACCTCTGACGGTCGGGAAATGCCAGCATAATCGAAGCAACCGAAGTAGTCGGCGGGGTGGCCGTGAGGAAACAACTATGCATAAATGGCCTTACTGTTCTGTGCAGCTCTCAGTTGAGACACATTGTGGGTAGGGTTGCCAGGTCCCTCTTCGCCGCCGGCGGGAGGTTTTTGGGGTGGAGCCTGAGGAGGGTGGGGTTTGAGAAGGGGAGGGACTTCAATGCCCCAGAGTCCAATTGCCAAAGAGGCCATTTTCTCCAGGTAAACCAATCTCTGTCGGCTGGAGATCAGTTGCAATAGCAGGAGATCTCCAGCCGCCGCCTGGAGGCTAGGAAAACAGTACAGGATGATTTATATATATATATATATATATATATATATATATATATATATATATATATATATATATATATATATACACAAAGTGCAAATTTTATAAGCTACTGAGATGAAACAAGGACCATATACATGACACATACAAAGCACAAATATATACAATATGTACAATCTGCATAAAGCAGAAATGATTCCAAAGGTCTCAACAGAGTGCACTCACTGCACTATGTGATGTACTTTGCTGACATCTGATTGAATCAATTTGTACTTACCCTGCATGGGAAGGAATTATGAATGTATAACAGCACTTTTTTGAAGGACTGAAGAAAGATTTCCACTGCTGTGGATCTGAAACGGCCGTATCCATTGATGATTGTGGCTTTATATGGACTTTATACACCAAGATTACAATACTAATACTTACCTGGTACTCTGTTGAGACCTTCGGAATCATTTCTGCTTTATGCCGATTGTACATATTGTATATATTTGTGCTTTGTATGTGTCATGTATATGGTCCTTGTTTCATCTCAGGAGCTTATAAAATTTGCACTTTGTGTATATTTATCATCCTGTACTGTTTTCCTAACCTCGTGGTATTAGTACAGAGGTGCCTTTTTTCTCCCCGCCACCTGGAGGCTGCCAACCCTAATTGTGGGAATAGTAACAAATAGCCATCCTTTCTACTCCCTTCCACATTGTTCAAAACATCATTGTGGGGGGCAAAGAGCTCTGTGAACACATCAATTAAGCCAACGTCCGTTGATGTGGCAAGGAAACTTTTTCACAGTGCTCCTTGCCAGGCCACAAATATAATCAGCATGATCTCTCCACCGCACAGGAAAATAACAATGTATTCTGGCTTTTATCCTGCTCTATTCCTACGTTGGTATTGCACGCTAAAATCAAATGATAAAGCATAGGATACCTGGGGAGGGGGTGGAGGAAACCGCATGAATTCGTAGCAACAAACAAAAATGATTTTTAATGTTTAAAAAGCACGTCAGTCACAGCTTTTAAAAGCCAATTGTACTAGAGGCCAGCGAGTCCATAGCACTTCTAAAATGCACATGCTTCAGAATCATAACATATTTGCGTGGAGAGTTGGGAGGCAGCTGTGCACCCCCTCCGCATTACCCGTTCAGGGTAACCTTAGTGACAGGCCCGACGTGACAAATTGCCATTTTTCAAGCTTGTCAGAAGGTCAGTGAAGTGCGGTTTCAGCTGGCCAATGGTTAGGATTTCCACAAGAATAAGCACAAGTTGTCTTTGAGGAAGACTACTGCATCAGTTGTTTCAGAACCTTACAATTTGCCAACCTCCAGGTACTGCAAACCAGAAACAGCACGCAAGAACAATATGATATAAATACAAATATATTAAAGTGACAAGTGAAAAGGTGAAATAAGCAAAAATACAAACAGAACAAAATGCACAAATATATACAACAAAAAAATTCCCAGCCTAGACAATTCAAACAATCGTCAGAAACTGATCTAATATAACAAGTTCAAAGGTAAGTATTCAGATGACAGATCTTGAATAGGTTTGTTCTATATGATCTTGTATTTCTCTTTTGGAATTATTTAAATGTTTTGCTTCCATAAAAGAATGCAGATTGCATAGCTGATGAAGCCTATAGCGAAACGTGGTCACATGATCTAGACAACACGTCCTATCAATGAAGCTATGGATTAATTCTTGATGTTTGTTCCCCAAGCCTTCTGTCTACTTCTTCCTGCAAAAGAGAAATACAAAATTATATAGAACAAGCATTTTCAAGATCTGTGATCTGAATACTTACCTTTGAGCTTGTTATATTATATCAGTTTCTGATGATTGTTTGAATTGTCTAGGCTGGGAATTTTTTGTTGTATATATTTGTGCATTTTGTTCTGTTTGTATTTTTGCTTATTTCACCTTTTCACTTGTCACTTTAATATATTTGTATTTATATCATATTGTTTTTGTGTGCTGTTTCTAGTTTGCTTTACCTACTATACAGCACGGAGCCTTCCCCTTTTTTTCCAACCTCCAGGTACTAGCTGGAGATCTCCTGCTATTACAACGGATCTCCAGCCAATAGAGTTCACCTGGAGAAAATGGCCGCTTTGGCGATTGGATTCCATGGCATTGAAGTCCCTCCCCTCCCCAAACCCCACCCTCTTGCAAAAAGAGACTTGGCAACCCTAAGTGCTACATTTAGTGCACTTGGACTGCACTAGAGGGGGGGGAAGGCTTTTATCTTCAGAAGATGTATATCAGGAGAATTTCCACTGAAGAGCTTTTGATAAGTACCTTGTAAACCCCCCAAGGAGTGAAGGTGGTATGGTTTAGCTAGATCTCATCAGATCTTGAAAGCTAAGCAGAGTCTATACTACACCAAGGAAGGCCTTGCAGAGGAAGGCAATGGCAAACCACCTCTCCTTTTGCCTTGAAAGCCCCTTGCTGGGGTCTCCATCAGTCAGTTGAGACTTGACAGCACTTATGTACGTTCGTAACATCCTTCCAAAGTGAGGGTATTCAGATCAGGGATGCTTAAGTATCTGCTTCAGCTCACATTGATGCTCATTGGTTCTAAGCAGAGAGTTGATTTTTCACCGAGCCATCGGGCTGCCAGACCCCCTCCGGGATCAGGGGATTCCCCACTTTGGACCCCTCCCCCAAGCTCCATTCAGCCAGCTGGTGGGGGTCTTACTAGCCATAAATTAAGGTCTCAGCCTGGTCACCATCGGCACGTTGATGTCACTTCTGGAAATGGCGACATCACATCGCCAATGACATGGGTGACTCTCTAGTATTTAGGCAAATCTCTATGCTAAATACCGTTTCTACCAGGGCATCTCCCATGTCATCGGTGACGGGTGTCATCACTTCGGGAAGTGACATCAACGAACTGATGGCGACCAGGCTGAGGCCTCAATTTATGGCTTGTAAGCTCCACCACCGCCACCCTCCCCTACTGGTTGCCCCACCGACAGCAACTCTACTCTACCACCACAGCTACTGTGCAGCCACAAAGCTGTTTGGCAGCTGCTCAAGTCACATGGCAGTGAGTCAAGTTGATGAGAGGTTCTAGGCCTATGAATGATTGCAGCTGTTAAAAATAGTATGCATTCGCCTGCTGAACATGTTCATGATGAAGTTCATGGGACCTTTAGTATGATGTAAATACTGTTATGTATGCGAAGGTTACACACGAGGCCGGAGACACAGTTCAAACAGCAACTGCTTCATTCAGCTAACAGGAAGAGAGAACTAACTTAACTGCAAAACCCCAACTTATATACAGTTCCCAACCACCCAGAGCCACCCCTCCCAGTCCGTGGTTGGACGGCCAAAGTCCACTGTCCAATAGGAGAAAAAGATGACGGAGCCTGGAGCAGGGCCTCAAACTCAACATAGTTCAACACCGCTGAGTTCAACAGTTCAAGAGCTCAGCATAGACCTTGCACCAACTAAATACATTACAAATATGAACAGAGATTAGTGTGAGGTTTTTTCCTGCTGCTGAGTAAGCTCTGCTTTCACCCAACTTCAGGCCTCAAATGACACAGGAAGTGGCCCTGAATCCAACATTGACTTTGTGATTGCCGTGAGCTCCAGCCACTTGGATCTATACAAAGGATTTCCCCCGAGTTCCAGCTAGGGGAAAGGATTGTACATCCAACCAAAACATAAGACCCTTTCAGATATTACAATAATGCACACTGGGAGCCTGTTAGGCATGGTCACCATGTTGTGTGAACAGGGGCAATGTGAGATTTTGCCATGTGAGCACGAACTGGATTTTTCAGGGTTCACATTCATGCATATGGAGTTGTACATGCATGGTAAATACATGCATTGCTTCTCTTCACATAATATGGCAATTGTGCATACTGGGAAGATCGTGGATAAGTCACACTCTCATTATATGGTTGGTAGGCTCCCATTACACGTTACTCTATATGAACACATGAACACATGAAGCTGCCTTATACTGAATCAAACCCCTGGTCCATCAAAGTCAGTATTGTCTACTCAGACTGGCAGTGGCTCTCCAGGGTCTCAGGCAGAGGTCGTATCTGCAAAGGACTATGCCCTGACCTGGATGGCTTAGGCTAGGTTGATCTCATCATATCTTGGAAGCTAAGCAGGGTCGGCTCTGGTTAGCGCTTGGATGGGAGACCACCAAGGAAGTCCGGGGTTGCTACGCAGAGACATGCAATGGAAAACCACCTCTGAATGTCTCTTGCCTTGAAAACCCTATGGGTTCGCCATAAATCTGCTGTAACTTAATGACATATTCGACCACTACTGCAAAGGACTATAGAGAACCATCATTCAATTTCTTCATATTTGGACACAGCCTAATTCATTTTAGCAGTAAAGCCTGAGGTTGAGTTCCATTGATTCCTAATTCCCTGTGGCTCCTATATAATTTAGGGTGCCATGTAAGATATTTTTAAAAAATGAGTCCCTGTTTGGCATAAATAATTTTCTGAGGAGCACCAGGCTACTTTTGCCCCCCAAGTATATACATCATATCCTCAGTGGAACAGGCTTTCACGGGAGGTGGCAAGCTGTCCTTCCCAGGAGGTTTTTAAGCAGAGGCTAGATGGCCATCTGTCAGCAATGCTGATTCTATGACCTTAGGCAGATCATGAGAGGGAGGGCATCTTGGCCATCTTCTGGGCATGGAGTAGGGGTCACTGGGTGTGTGTGGGTGGGGAGGCAGTTGTGAATTTCCTGCCTTGTGCAGAGGGTTGGACTGGACGACGCTGGTGGTCCTTTCCAACTCTGATTCTATGCTCCAGAGATATACTCCAGGATTCCATGCAATTCTTTTATTGATGTGTTTGTGCACAATCTCAGAGCTGTTCTCCACCATCCTGTGTTATATTGCCAAAGCTCCTGGGGTGCATCTCTTTAATCACATGTGACTTCACTGCACCAGTTGGATGCTGGAAAGAAAGGCATTCCACGCACAGGGTGGTAGGACCCTGCCCGATATCTCCAAGGGAATTGTATAAAGAATTTTTCAGTGATTCAAGCGGCTTGCCCATTTCATGGTTTGTTTTCAACAATGGGATGGAAAGAGATGACTCAGCCAGGGCAGGGAGGAATGACTTTCATTTGGAAACAAAGACAGCAGTAAATATGGTCGCCGCTTGGACGGCAGACAAGGCACCTGTCAACAAGGAGTCAGATGCCACTAATTAATCATTTTGTGCAGCTGAACGAACAGCTGTGGGGTTGGAAAATGCAGCCATTTCGTTAGTGCTGTATTAATCCAACCCTCTTGCATCAAGAAACAGAACTAAGCAAGGCAGATTCAAGAAAATATTTTAGCTCAGATTTTCATGGAACACGCTGTTGGTTCTTCCTGAATTTTATTGTGAGATTTTTTTATGGGGCTTTCAGACATCCTTTGAAGTCTTTCTGTAGTCCAGATGCAGCTGACTACAGCAGATCATAATGTATTTTGGGGATTGCAAAACAGTGAAAAACCTGACCACACGCATATACATTCACAACCCACCCTTTTTTTTTCATTGCAAAGAATATGCACCCTACTCCCCTGTGCTATTTCATAAGAAAAGCTACATTCTATTTACTATTTCATCATTTGGGGGCTCATCCGCCCTGAGCCCGGTTTCAGCCGGTTATAAATATAATTAATAATTAATAATAATAATAATAATAATAATAGGTTTACATTTATACGTGATAAATCTTATTTCATATGCAAAAAGGTAAGTGGAACACCTTAGTGGCGGTAGAAAGTGCTGACAAGTCGCAGCTGACTTGTGGAGACACTGCAGGGTTTCCAAGGCAAGCGACGTTCAGAGGTGGTTCTGAACCTCTATGTGGCAACCCCAGACTTCCTTGTTGGTTTCCCATCCAAGTAGGGATGCACATTCGGGTAAAACCGAGCCAAAATATACCAAAAACATAATATATTTTCCTGAATATTCCTGAATATATTTTCCTGAAAATTCCTGAATATATTTGAGATGCCGAAAATATCTGAAAAATATCATTTTACAGATATATTCGGCATCCTGACTGTATTCGGGAATTTTCTGGGATACACAAGGAAAAAAAGAAGAAGAAAAGATCCACAAAAGTCCTGCAAGCAGAAGAAGAGAATCAAGGTGTTGAATAATTCCTTTATTATTCAGCACCTTGATTCTTTTCTTCTGCTTGCTACTGCTGGTGTGGCCCTGACTTCTTCCCAAACAGTCCTGCAATTTTGGTGTCTGTATCTTTAAAAATTCCCCCCAACCACCTGGAAAATTTCTCCATGGAGCATAATGGACTTAAAACATTTGGAACCCCCCCCCCCCGAAACTGAATACCATATTGGTATTTGGTATTCATGAATACTGATATTTTTCAGATCCAACATACCAGAATCCAAAAAATATTGATTTTTTTTTTTGCACGCCCCTATATCCAAGTACTAACTAGGGCTGACCCAGTTTAGCTTTTGAGAGCTGACAAGATTGGGCTACCCTCGGCCATCCAGGTTGGAGTTGAAATTATTTAAACACACCAATTTGACACCCGGGCTTCAGCAAAGCTGTGCTGAATGTCATAATCTCAAGGATATGGAAAATTCATAAACTCAGAGCTACTCTAGAGTTTCTTTGCTGAGGTCTTTTGTGCAGTCATGACCGCCCAAGCAAGCTCTTGAATTATTTAAACAACGTTTCTTCTTTATCTCTGCAGAGGAACTGCAGCACATACAGATACTGATTTATTGTAGCTAATCCAGGACAGGTGTCCCATTAGAAGCAGTTTTATTTTAAGGACCATTTAAGCTTCAGGGGGTATGGCTGGCCCTGAACAAGACTGGAAGCCAGAGATGGGTGTGAAAGTCTAGTGATGGGTTTTTGCTGTGCGCACTGATCCTTTTTAATAGAGCAAATTTTTTGTTCCCGGAGGGCCAAAGTCTCTAATCAAGCTCTGATTTGGGATGAGGAGCCACTCAAAACTTATTTATTTGAATTATGCATTATCACATAGTCCACCAAGTGTTTGACCAAACAGCAACTAGAGTGTCATAGCTGGGCCAAGAGACTGGGGTTTAAATCCCAAGACAGCCAGGAAGCTGTGCGGATCACCATCTTTTGGGCGAACGTAGGGTTGCCAGGTCCCTCTTCTCCATCAGTGGGAGGTTTTTGGGGCGGAGCCTGAGGAGAGGGGGGTTGGGGATGGGAGGGACTTCAATGCTAGAGAGTCCAATTGCCAAAGTGGCCATTTTCTCCTGGCTGGAGATCAGTTGTAATAGCAGGAGATCTCCAGCTACTACCTGGAGGTTGGCAACCCTAGGCAAACCTATTTCATCCGTTTCTGGAGCTAAGGTTGGATAGTATCATGTATTTGATTGTTGACACTTAATTGGGGGTCTTTGGGCAAGTAGGTAGAATCATTGCAGACCTTGGCTTGTGAACCTCATATGTCTTCGATCAGTAAAGTGTAATTCGTGGGCCAGCACAATTCTTATAGCCCTCAGGTGCCTTTTCTCTTCTCCTATGATTGTTCATTTTCCTCCCCTTATGCAGCGGCTACTAGCTCTTGAACTTTTAAAAAAGTAAACGTGCAGTGCTAGGAGGCCACATCTAGAGAAGCCTGGGCCACTGGCGCCATGTTTGTTGGCCCTCCAAGGCAACTGGTTGGCCATTGTGTGAGACAGGATGCTGGACTAGATGGACCACTGGTCTGATCCAGCAGGACTCTTCTTATTCTCAGGGAGGGGGGAGTTTAAAATGGGGAAGCAGAAGGTCAGGGACAGTTTGCTCAGCCCTTCCTCTGCTCTAAATTGTCCTCACAGCATCCTCCCCTCCACCCAGGGCTGAACATGATTATGAGGTCAAGCATGTTTTGAATCCCAAGGGGATGTGGCAGAAGCAAGGCCCAGGTTTTTTGAAATCAGCTTCTTTATTTAGTACATTTTTATCCTGCCCTCCTTCTGAGGAGCTCAGAGTTACACGCATTATTCTCTCTCTCTTTCATGTATCATCACAACAACCCTGTGAAAGGTAGGTTAGGCTGAGAGAGACCCATGGTCATCCAGTAGGATTGCCAACCTCCAGGTACTAGCTGGAGATCTCCTGCTATTACAACTGATCTCCAGCTGACAAAGATCAGTACATCTGGAGAAAATGGATGCTTTGGCAATTGGACTCTATGGAAGTCCCTCCCTTCCCCAAACCCCGCTGTCTTCAGGCTCTGCCCCAAAAACCTCCAGCCGATGGCGAAGAGGGACCTGGCAACCCTATCATCCAGAGAGCTCCATGGCAGAGTGGGGATTTGATCCTGATTGCTGGGCACTCTAACCATTATATAATGCTGCCTTCAACATTCACAAATCTGAAAGTTGCTGCTTGCCAAAAAACCCAAGTTTTAAGGCACTTAGGGACCCTTCAGCTTCTCTTATTAAAACTAAAACCATTCTCCAAATAGCCTTCCCCCAGCCAAAGGAGCCTTTCTCCAACATAATCAGCTCTTCCTACAATGGAAGAGCCACTAAAGTGGGAAGAAGAATTCTTAGATTGGAGGAAGGCTTCAATTTGGACCCAGAGAAAATGTGGAGTATACTTATTTTAATAAGTAAATTACAAAATTAATCAACTTTGTTTAGTGGAGTGGTAGGATAGTGGTAGGATCTACCCCAATACAATGGCCTCTTAGCACACAATAGGATAGTCTCCCAGAAATTTGATAATTCCTCTAAACAGGACACTAAAGACTGATGGGCCATGGCCCAGTGGTAGAGCATCTGCTTGGCATGCAGAAGGTCCCAGGTTCAATCCCCAACATTTCCAGTTAAAGGATCTGGCAGTAGGTGATGTGAAAGACCTCTGCCTGAGACCCCGGAGAGCTGCTGCTGGTCTGAGTAGACAATACTGATGGTCTGGAAAAGAGGAGGTTGAGAGTTACATGACTGCTGCTTTAAGTATTTGAAAGGCTGCCATTTAGAGGAGGGCAGGGAGCTGTTCCTGTTGGCAGCAGAGGATAGGTCCCGCAATAATGGGTTGAAATTACTGGCAGAAAGGTACCGGCTGAATATTAGGAAATATTTTTTTACAGTAAGATTAGTTCAGCAGCAGAATCAGCTGCTCAGACAGGTGGTGAGGCTCCCCCTCACTGGCAGTCTTCAAGCAGCAGCTGGACGAACACTTGTCAGGGATGCTTTAAGCTGATCATGCATTAGCAGGGGGTTGGACTAGATGGCCTGTATGGCCCCTTCCAACTTGATGATTCTAAGGATTGGATTCAGTATAAGGCAGATTCAAGTGTGTGATAAAGAAAGGTGATAGTTGAACTCTTGAGCAAGAAACATATTCATCCCAGGTGAACCATACCATCTTTCAGCAGTTCAAAAGCTGAGAGAAGCATCCTTCCTCATAAAAAAGAACTTTCTAGTGGCTCATTCTAAGCTAAGATTTAGTTCCAACCTAAGCCTTTTCCTGTTAGTCTTTAAGGTGACACATTTTTGGTGCCATGGATTACCACTGTTCCCCTTTGGAATCTTTCCTAATAGTTCTGCATCATCCTATCAGTAGCAACTTTGATGTTCAGTGGTTTCCCAGGAACCATCTCCTCAAACAGTGGGTTAGATCCAGAAGGAGGAAAAGGAGGAGTTGGTTTTTATATGCTATCTTTCTCTACCACTTAAGGAAGAATCCAACTGGCTTACAATCACCTTCCCTTCCCCTCCCGTCCCCACAACAGACACCCTGTGATGTAGGTGGGGCTCAGAGAGCTCTAAGAGTTGTGACTAGCCCAAAGTCATCCAGCTGGCTTTGTGTGTAGGAATGGGGAAACTAATCCAGTTCACCAGATTAGCATCTGCCGCTCATGTGGAGGAGTGGGGAGTAAACCCGGTTCTCCAGATCAGAGTCCACCGCTCCAAACCACCGCTCTTAACCACTACACCATGCTGGCTCTCCATATGCCCAACAGCCCTCATGCAAGAAGAACTACTAAAATGACTCCTCACTGTCTGACTGTGTTGAATAGAAGCAGTTCATCCCCACTTTTCCACAGCACAAGACAGCTCAAGGGATTTCTCGTGATACAATTTCAAAACCAAATTAAAAGAAATCCCATGAACCATCTGTTTTACAGTCCATTGCTCTGTGTGCACACTTTGTTCTCTACAAAATGATATTAAACGCTCTGTTGCGGCAGCTGTTCTTATCCCACTTGCGCAAGTGGAACTGTGCTAGGTACCTTTTCCTTTCGGCGGGTGCATCACTGGATCCAACCCATTTGTTTCAGTGCCTCTAGATAGGACAGTATCTAGATAGCTCTAGATAGCTAGAGTAATCTCCTGTGCTACAGAACTCTAAGCATCTCTTGTGTTTGATGCAATCACCAACTTGAGCGTGGTTTGAATGTATAACCGGCAAAATAGATCTTGTGGTCTTGATTGAAACTGGTAGCGTCCTGCAGTCTTTCAACGAGCAAGGCTAAGAACTTCTGGTTTCAGGTCAGAACGGCCAAGCCCTCAGGCCTCTTCTATTACTACCATGCATCATTTCTTTAAATCCATATACTTATGTGCTCCATCGCTTCTCCACATCCCAAGAAACTTTATCTGTTTATAACAAACAAACTGAAAAGTGTGGTTTTCTCCACTTTCATTCTCTCTTAGCCTCCAGGTTCCCATCAGCTATTTCAAAAGAAATCAGGGAAATATCGCGGGCGGAGCCCCTTGGTTGAACACATGAAGCTGTCTTATACTGAATCAGACCCTTGGTCCATCGAAGTATTGTCTACTCAGACTGGCAGCGGCTCTCCAGGGTCTCAGGCAGAGGTCTTTCACATCACTTACTTGCCTAGTCCCTAGATGCTGGGGATTGAACCTGGGACCTTCTGCATGCCAAGCAGAGGCTCTACCACTAAGCTACAGCCCCTCACCTTGGCAGTGTACCATTGAGCTTCATTTATTCCTTAGCTTTATAACTCATCCTTCCTTCAATGAGTTCAGTAGAATACATGGACAGAACTGTCCTGCCCCCCCTTACAACATCCCCACGTGGTAAGACAGAGAGAGGGTTCATCCATTGAGTTTCATGGGATTTTTGCCCTGACCTTTCCCCTTATATTTTTGCCCACACTTTCCCCCTTATATCTCTGCAATAAAAAGGCTAGAGGTGTATGCTTTTTTGTAAAAATGAAAATTTGGAATGCAGAGAAACCATGGCAATAGCTACTCATAATGCTATAGTAATTTATTGATTATGGATTTTTTTACAGCCCCCCCAAGGCAACAAGAATAGCGCTAATGCAGACGGGGTCTCCAAAAATGCACATCTTCCCATCCACATAGAGTGCAAAGATGCTTTGATTACGATCTTCTCAAAAAGATTGTATCACACCACATTTGGGAAAGATCACAGCAAAGCAGGTGAAAACCTGGAAGGTGGATATTTGGAATAGGGTTTTGCATATATATATAGATTTCAGTTTTATTGGGCCCGATTTTTTTTTTTTTTGGTAAACCTGAAATAAGCCGAATACCCATACCAGTAAATATGGATATTCAGCTTATTTCCAGGTTTACCGAAAAAAATTTGGGCCCATTATAGTCTATGGAAAACTCTTTTCAAAGTTCTTGTGGGGGCGTTTATAGAAGTAGAGTCACCAAATTTGCAGCATTGCTGCAAGGAACTCTCCTTAGATGGTCACTGAAGTTTGGTGAACTTTGGGACAGGGGTTCCAATTTTATAGGCTAGCAAAGGGGTTACCTCCATCTTCTAGGGATTTGCGAGCAGAGCTGTCCATCAGTTTTCAGGTTCAGAAGTTCAGCATTGCTGAGGACTGGCAGAAAGAGCTGATTGGCAGGCTGGCACCTCAAAGTCTGGGGCTTCCTTCGTATCTGGGGCGCACAGCATGATGTCCATGCAAATTAGCTTCCAAACTAAGGAAAAAGGCCTAAATTCAAGTAAAATAAGGCACCGAAAACATTTCTTTTGTTGGCAAATGACATCTTGTGAGCAGTCCTTTATTATAGTCATCAAAAATCTGATTTCAAGAGATGGTCATGGTGCAGGGAAACGAAGCCTCTACTCAGGGTGACCTTCCGTTTGAGAGCAGGTTTTCAGGGGGGTGATATCGGAGCCAGCTGAAGTCATGACCAAGGCAGCTCTTGTGAAGGCGATTGCTTATCTGCACAGGTGAGGAGTCTTTTTCACAAGCCTGGTAAGCAGCTGAAGAAGTTGGCATTTTTTAGTTGGAGGGTATATCCCTCTGGACGGGACTGGGTGATCCCCGTCTTTTAAATGACTCTTCTTCCTCCAGACTAGATGGATAGTTTGGTCAGACCAAGCTGGCTCCGATTACACGACCCCTACCTCAAAAGGCCTAACAAAACCAGTCAAAGATAGAAAAAATGGGAGAAAAGCTCAGAGCGGCATATTTGAGCAAAGACGAATAGCCGTACCTAATAATTATTTGGCTTTTTTAGGATTCGCCTATTCGGCTTCAGGCAGATTCCCAGGTTTTGGTATTCGGTGAACCCAAAACCCAAATATTGTCAAAATGGCTAATTTCGGGTTTATTTTTGGTTCAGGTATATTGATATGCACAACCCTATTTAGGAGATGATGTTATGCGGATGCTGCACTCTGCCCATACTGTGATGCCCATACTGTGGTACCTCCTTCTTCATTCCCTTGCCTTGCTCTGTTCTGGCTGCCCCCAGGTCTGTCTGCTGCTCTTCTTTCTTCTTCACTTTCACTCTCAAGTCTTCCTGTACTTTCCCCAATTTATTGCTCCAGCCCCTACCCCCGTCCCTCCTACCCTTTTCTCTCATGGCTGATGGACCTTCGACAACCTGTCCTTCCACACCCTTGATATTTAAGTTGTACCAACTTACATGGGCTTAGCAGCATGTATCGCATACCGCTATTCACGTCACTCTTGAGTGTGGGCCAGAGTTTATATTGGGACGTTCTGTGTGATGTTTCAAGCAGCTACTGTAGGAAAATAATGTGCTGTGTTGCAACTTCAGGTAGACACAAATGGGTGGAAAGAGCATTTCCCTAGATACGGAGTTTGATTAATTGTGTCCCTCTGACAAATCTTAAGGAAGACAGTCAGCTGATCTCATCCATACCGTTACCTAGCAAGTAGTAAACATCGCAAGGATTGTAATGTAGGGCAAGGGTTAAGCCAAGCCAAGAGGCTGAGAGAAGACTGGCCATCTTCTCCTCCTTCTTCTTCCTCCTTCCCGTTCTTCTTCTTTTCCTTAGTCCAGGGATGTCGAACTCATTTGTTACGAAGGCTGGATATGACATAAATGCCACTTGGTTGGGCCAGGCCATGTAGGGTTGCCAACCTCTAAGTGGCGGCTGGAACTATCCTGCTATTACAACTGACCTCCAGCCAATAGAGATCAGATCACCTGGAGAAAATGGCTGCTTTGGCCATTGGACTCTGGCATTGAAGTCCCTCCCCTCCCCAAACCCCGCCCTCCTCAGGCTCTGCCCCAAAAACCTCCCACTGGTGGTGAATACGGACATGGCAACCCAAGGGGCATATGCCTCACCCGCCCACATCGGGACTGGAGTGTGTGTCGCTGCCTCAGCTGGCTCACGGGCCAGATAAGAGCTCTCAAGGGGCCAAATTCGGCCCCTGGGCTGTATGTTTGAAACCCCTGCCTTAGTCCAATCAAACTCCACCAATACAAACAATTCATTCTCGATACTCAAGAGCCAGATCTTCATGAAGTTTTATTCAGAAATAAGTTTCACTGGGTTCAGTGGGAATTCACAGAAAGAGTGCTGAGGATTAGAGCCTTCGGGATAGATTTGGACATGCACTTAAGATGATGAATGTGCTTACTTTTGGTGGGTGTGTTATTTCATACCATTATGTGACATTCCCTCCTTGTACATGCTGTGTTTACCATAACAGCTTTGCTTCTTTGTAATGGGTGTTGTGTTATATTTAGGAGTAGTTTGTGGTAGGTGGCTTTTGAAAGCCTCCTTGCGAAACCCCCAGGGCCAGGGTCTTTCTGGAGAGGGGACATCTAGAGGTGGTCATGGACCGTAGTCACTGTGGACTGTAGGTATTGAAAGATTTGATGGTCTACTCTATCATGTAGTTGAGGCTTCAGACATGAATGGGTTTCAGACAGTTCCTTTCTCACCTCCTAACCTACCATGTGTGTTTTAAGTCCTGTCAAGTCGCTTCTGACTCATGGGGACCCTATGAATCAATGTCCCCCAAAATGTCCTATCTTTAACAACCTTGCTCAGGACTTGCAAATTGAGGGCCGTGGCTTCCTTTATAGAGTCGATCCATCTCATGTTGGGTCTTCCTCTTTTCCTGCTGCCTTCAACTTTTCCTAGCATAATTGTCTTTTCCAGTGACTCTTCTCATAATGTGACCAAAGTATGATAGCCTCAGTTTAGTCATTTTAGATTCTACGGTAACAATTTATGTAGTAATTTTAACAAAAGAACCATTGAAATTGGTTGCTGATATTTCCATTTTCAGATGAGGAACAGAGACTGAGAAGAGGTGATTTGGTCTAGGACTATACTAAAGATCTGCTAATTTTGATATTTCCTTCAGACTTATTCTATTTGATGCAATCAAATGAACCCCCCCCCCCAAAAAAAAGAAAACCTTTGCCAAATATTTGCATTGGTTTGAAAGTATATAGAGCCCATTTGTTCTCCAGGTTTCTACTTCTCAGTTTTTTCATCTTCTTTGCCCTCACTGTCATCATTTGCCCTCACTGCATTTTAATCTGATTGATTGTGATTGACCACTGTGATTCAGATTATGGGTGCCCATGACATCCACATTCTCCATTGACAAAATCATAGGAGGCAAAAATTAATGGGGCTGTAAAAACTGACCATTTCTGCCCTAATGTTGAGTCCACATTGGCTCTCGAATGCCCCCAGGTCATGTGAACAAGCATAAATTCCACAAGAGCAGCAAAGTACCCTTTCAAAAACATTATTGATTCATCTCTTCCTAAGCTGTTTTTCTTAGTCCAATGAGATGAAGATGTTATTAGAGTGAGTAATTCGATTTCCCAATAGATCAGCCTCCAAGATTAACTCTGGATCACTGAGTGTTTTCAACAAGCTGCTTGCAGTGATGGAAAAAGTCATACCGCAAACATGTTCAGTCCAGAGGGCACGTTTCGAGAATGATTAAGCTGTAAGAGGATAGGCTGTCTTCTTCTGGACTCTGACAGAGCAAAACCTTAAAGGCTTTTTGATTAATTCTCAGCGGAGACAGTTGGACAAGGATAGCTGACTAGAAAGGAAATGGATAGAGTTTTGCTCGGGTATGTAGAAGCGTACCAGGTTATGGAAGGTTTGGTGCACATTTAGGGGAAAGCAAGCTACTTTTGAAGTCTGTTTTCACTATTTGCATTCCCTGCCTGGCATTACAATCTTGGAATTACAATCATGTGTGAACCAGCCCTAAAATAGGTCGGAATGATGTACAGGTAGAGTATCCCTTATCCGGACAGCCCATATCCGGACTGATCCAAAAACCGGACCGTTCGAGCTGGCATGCAGGCAGATCCGTGCTTCCTGCTCTCAATGTTTCCTCTCACCTAAAAAAATAAAATACAGTGTACACTGCATCGTAGGTGGCTATTATATTATTTTGAAACTCTGCTGTTGTTAGTTTGTTGTTGTTCTTGTTTAACAGTTGATACAGGTATTCTGGTGAGATAGTTATACCTTTGCTTTCTGATGGTTCAATGAACACAAAATTATTTAACATGTTGTTGAAAATTACATCCAGGCTATGTGTATAAAGTGTATATAAAACATAAATGAATTTGGGTCCCATCCCCAAGTCATCTCATTATGTATCTGCAAAAATTCCAAAATATTCTACAGAAAGATATGAAATACGGACCACTTCTGGTCCCAAGCAGTCCGGATAAGGGATACTCAACCTGTATCTTAAATTTGGGAGGTCTCCATGCTTGGCTGTTGACAGGGAGTTATGCAAACACAGGAGATAGCCAGGTTTGCAGGAAACTCTGAAATGAAAAAAAAGTGGAAGGAGATAAAAAAATTTAAAAGATCCAAAAGACCTTCAACAACTGAGATCTCATGAGAAGACCTCACAAGATCCCGGGTGCCGTTTTGGGTTGCCGAGGCAATGGGGGGGGGGGGAAGCAGTGGAGAAATAGGGAGAAGGGAAAGAAAGGGGAAATAGATCCAGCAGCAATGTGGTATCAGTGGGAAGGAATGGGATTTCCTCTACCCTGTGGGTTTGGTGGGAGGGAAAGCAAAGCTAGAGGGTGACCACAAACAGCACAGGAATCAGGGTTTTTCTCCAAGGCTGAAACATGAGATTCCCATAGACCTCTCTGTGGTATTAAGTCGTAGACTACTGCTAGCCATCCTTCTGTGTCTCTATTAGAGCTCTACCCTGATTTTCCTCCATCAAGTTCACGGGCTCCCTTGTTACCCTGGGACCAGGGTAGTTAATGCATTGCTTTGGAACAGGCAAAGAGACCCTTCATTTCTATGTGTCTGTTTTAAAATGAACGCTTCCCTTAATGGAGGAGAGGGGAGGAATAATTCATCTGCTACACTGGGGTCACATGAGGCCATACACAGTTGCAGAGGTGCTGATGTAACACTTTCTGCAGTTTGTCTTTACAACCACCTAGAGTTGCCAGGTCCCTCTTCGCCACCGGTGGGAGGTTTATGGGGCGGAGCCTGAGGAGGGCAGGGTTTGGGGAGGGACTTCAATGCCATAGAGTCCAATTGCCAAAGCGGCCATTTTCTCCAGGGGAACTGATCGCTGTCACCTGGAGGTCAGTTGTAATAGCAGGAAATCTCCAGCTAGTACCTGGAGGTTGTGTAACCCTAAGGAAATAATCTCAGTACACAGCCACAAATTTGTTCACTTTTAAATATATTCTTTCTCAAAGTGTTTCCTTCTCCAAGTATTCTCTTAATTTTAAACTTAACTTATCATAACAACATGTACAACAACAAAATTATAAGTTCTGAATACAGTATGATAAGGGTTACACAATTACAGATCAGTACACCTATTTTATATAACTATTACAATGGCCATGGATAGACACTTCCTGGAGGTTGGCAACCCTATTGGAGAGGCACCCAGTGAAGAAGCCAGGCATGACTACTTTGCCTATCTGTATATGCCAGTAGGGCTTGAAGAACTTACGCTCAGCTGCTTTCCCTGGGCACCCTTCTCAGCAGAAATGGGAGATTGCCCAAGCTACCACTGGGAAACCACTAGACGCTTGCCTCGTCAGTCTACCTGGCTCTCTTGGAGCTTTCCACATTGCCAATATTATTTATTTATATTTATATCCAATTGTTCTCCGCAAAACAGCTTACACCGGGGGGGAGGGGAGGAATGCGGACGATCCAGTAAACAGCAAATAAACAACAAAAACAAAAACAAATAGCTAAATCTGTACTCATTGGCCGACTCATTCAAAGAAGCAGGCTAAGAGCCAAGGGGCCAAAAGCCCTGTGGCACTTGCCCTTCTGCTTGCTCCCAAAGGCTCACTCCTCTGGCTTCACCCGGTCTTTCCAAGGTACCTGAAACAGGAAGGAGAGAAGCAGACCTCAGCAAAAATGTTACACAGCTGGAAAAGATGTTCTTGGCCAGCTTTGCTGTCTATTAGACTCTCCTCCTGCTGGTGCAGCAGCAAAACATCTGCATGGCCGGTTCCCCAGCGAAATGTTACATGCTTCCTGCCTTCTCCTTGTACCAGATCTTTCACAGTGCTTCCTTTCAAGCTCTGGTGCCATTCAGCTAGAACTGTTACCTTCAGCATCCTAAACCTTTGGCTGTCCCATGCCAATGGTTGTAACCCTACCCACTTTCCTTCTGCAGAGAAGGATACGGTGTAGGCACAGTACCAAACAGGCAGGAGGAACAGAGCGTGTGGTTGTTTCTGACCACATCCTTCCTGCTTACACAGGAACTTCAACCTCAGCATGACGGGCACATCACAGACACTGCACAAGCCTTCTGAAAACAGTGCCTTTGTGTTCTCAAACTGTTCTCTGTAAGCACAGAAGCCAAAAAAGTATTCCCCCCCAAAAAAAACAAGGAGCTAAATACTGCCTAGAATACACAATTCAGCATAGAGTCCCCACAATAACCAGCTGTTCGATTTAACACTCCTGCTATCTGAAGGCAGCTGTCGGTTCACCTGGAGAAAATGGTCGCTTTGGCAATTGGACTCTACTGCATTGAAGTCCCTCCCCTCCCCAAACCCTGCCCTCCTTAGGCTCCACCCCAAAAACCTCCCGCTGGTGGGATCTGGCAACCCTATCTACTCTAGTATTGTGTTTCTAACAATGGCCAGACAGATGCCTCTGGAAGTTCGCAAGTAGGCCATGAATAGGGTTGCCAGCTCTGGGTTGGGAAATACCTGGAGATTTTGGGGGCGGAGCCTGAGGAGGACAGGGTTTGGGGAGGGACTTCAATGCCATAGAGTCCAATTGCCAAAGCAGCCATTTTCCCCAGGTGAACTGATCAGGTGAACTGATTTCTGTTGGCTGGAGCTCTGTTGTAATAGCGGGAGATCTCCAGCTAGTACCTGGAGGTTGGAACCCTTAGCCATGAAGGTGATCACTTGGAGACTGCCCTGATGTTTATCCCCTGAAACTGATGTCCAAAGGTACCTGCTGTGGAGCATGAATGCCCCATTTAGCTATTAGCCGTGATAGCTCAGCGGGGCCCTTGACAGATGATCTTAGACGGTAACCTATTGATTGAGATTTAACAGGCATTTCATTTATTGAATAAAGTGTGTTGGTGGATTAATTAATGCACGCAGGCAGGTGAAGTCCATACATTGAACTTTTATCTGTCATTGTTGCAGATGAGGGGCAGACGGGCAAGAGATGCTGTGACAGATATGGTGATGGAAGGGTGCATTGGTGTCCCTGTGATGGGCAGAGAATGGGAAAGGATGCACTTCTCCGGATAGCTAGATTCAGGTCCAGCAGCATCTTAGAGACCAACTGGAGTATAAGCTTTTGAGAATCAAAACTCCCTTTGTCAGATACTCCAGATAGAGAGGGTTGTTTACAACCTAAAGGAAAATGTGCTAGCTCAGTAATGAGTTATCTACATTTAGCTCCTTTCATTAATGGACTTCTCCATTCACTTCAGTGGAAAGCTTCCTTTTATGCATATGGAACATCCTTCTCCGGTTTAGAGGGACTGCATGGGAGCAGGCTCTGTATCCAAAAGCTTCTATCACTGGGTTGGAATGAATGAGTTTAATGACTCACCCTGGAGGTTAAGGACTCTATAGGACTGCAGGCCTCATTCTGAAACATGGCAAGATTACTGGTTAATCTATACCTGTTCACTAGAAATATCGGACTCTTGATTTTTAACCCCACCTGGTTTAAAATGAATACTGGACTTTAAATACTTAAAACTAAAGTCATGATCTAGCCAAAAGCATTTGTACTGTCTGTAGATTTCAGTGGGAACATTGACCATGTACATGCATTTCTTTCATCGGAATGATTGGTTTTAAAAGTGCTTAACTTTGTTTGAAAAAGTGCAAGCATTGTTTGCAATCGCCCTGTTAAAATGGTTTCACTCAAGGCCTCAGTGTCTTTGTGTCCTGGTTAAGGGTGTCGGACTAGTATCTGGGAGACCCAGGTTCAAATCCCCACTCATGCCATGGAAGCTCACTGGGTGACTCTCAGACTAACCTCCTTCACAGGGTTGTTGTGAGGATAAAATGGAAGAGAGGAGAATGATGTAAGCCATCTTGAGTCCCCACTGGAGAGAAAGGCGGGGTATGAATGAATTAAATAAATTGATTCTCATTCTTCTTTGAAGCAATGCCATATGGGTGCTTTCATTCATCCTGACAACAGACCACTGTAGTACCAATCACAAACAGGAAATTCAGGAATAATTTTGTGTCTGTTTAGCACAGTGGCTTTCTTACTGACTACCTTAAATCCCTAATATGTCTTCTTTCTCTCTACCCTCACTTCTAGGTAAAGCCACAAGAAACAGAGGTTGAAACTACAGTGCCCATTGACAATGAACTATTTATAACAGAACCTGAGACAGATGATGGAGTTGTTTCCACATCTTCTCCTCCTGCAAAAAGTATCTCAGGGCTTGCTGAACACCCAGTTTTGGAGGCAGTCACTGTCAAAAAGGGCTTTCAAATGGACACCGCAATATCGGGAAACCCCACAAGCCTTTATCTACCGCATCGGACTCACGCGATTGACCGACGGGAGCCAAGCTGGTCTCAAACCCTTCAAGTCAGTACTGTAAGCCACAATGTATTACTGGATACCCTCGATCACACCTTTTCCATTTCTCATCCAGAAGGCTTCTGCGACATTCTGACTCCTAGAGCTGTCCCTGATAGGCAAGAGGAAAGAGGAACAGCATGCAGAACTGAGCCCCGTGAGGTCAACGAGATAAAAATGATCTATGACTCCCCCTGCATGGAGCATCTCTCCAAAGTGGATTTCCAGGCAGCCTTGGAATGCTCAGAACCTGAGGCTAGAGAAGCCGATTTGTCCCTGATGCACGAGCAGTTACAGAAACTTCTTTATGGGGAAGAAGGGTGGGACGGTGATTTCACTTGCCCAGGCAGGGAGGTTAAGAGTTTAGCAGCTGGGCCTGACCCTGCCAAGGAGGCTGAAGGACTGAATGTTACTGGAGATGCAAGCTCCAAGCCTCAGCCTGTGCCAGGACATTTAACAGAAGATAATCAGCCTGTCACCGAGTTGGCAACCGCGCTCGAAACGGTAACGGGAGGCTACACAGACTGTTACGGCCTGCTAAAAACAGATGGGCCGCGCGGCAATGCATCTGTGGGCAAGGACTCTCTTGCGCTACCTGTAGTAACAGATGTCGTGCGTCGAGGCGCTGCCTTTGGACACGACGCAGAAAAGCCGTCTGTTCATCTTTCGCACGGCAGTCGCTTTGATGCGGAAATATACCTGGACGATTATCAAAGGCAGGCACAGTCAGATAATAACGGCCCTATTCAAAAGCCTGCCGCTCAGGAAGGGAAGATTACGACTGGTAATGCATTCTCACCTCCTGCGGCGGAATCTCCATTCAGATTTACAGGGGCTCAGGATGGTCTTTTAGAGCACGGCCGAGAAATGTTAGCGGAGGGAGCCTCTGATTACCTCAGCCAGTCATCTTATACAGAGCTAGATTTTCGTTGTGCAGATGGGGCCATCGCAAAGCAGTCCGACGAGATCCCTGCTAAAAACTCTCACATGGCGCTACGCCAATCAAGAATAAAGGACGGCGCTAATCTCGCTGAGCTCTCACCAGAAGAGGATTTATCCAGTAATTTTTCTGGCAAAAAAGTGGATCAATTTACGAGTGAAGGACGTTCTTCAGTTATGGCAGTTGACAAAAGGATGGAAGAGAAATTTCAGGAGAAAGGAATTGAGTTAATGAATGCCCAAAGTGGCGGTAATTATGGCACTTATGATGTTTTGACAGGTAATAACAGAAAAGATTTTCAAGCTATACCCGATGCAGGGAATTATAGCTACCACATGCAAGAACAAAATTCACTTCTCGCCATTGCCTCTATAGCAGATCGGGATGAGCCAGAAGATACTGATATATATGAAGCAGTGTTCAAAACTTCATACAAAGGTAAATTCCTATCCAAAGTTCCATTAGGAAGCTGCAAGAGCGAGGAAAACACTGGAAGCCAAGAAAGAAGGGAGTGTAGAGCAACTGCAGAGGAAACTGCTCCAGAATCAGAAACTGTCTTGGAGATACTACTTCCGGACTCTCAACAGAGAATTTCAGGGGGGAAACCTAGCATTGCTGACCATGTTTGTGCAATTGAGAAAGTAATGGGAACGGATATTACAGGCTTTACATTGGATTATGGAAATATAATGGCTGGTATCATCAGAAATGAGTGTAGCAGTTCAGGCCTGGACAATAGCAATATAGTAGGCATTGTTTGTAGTCAAGAGAGGAATCAAGAAGATGTGAATGAGGAGTGTAGCATGAAAGCCTTGGAGGCAGAATCCTCTAGGGCTGAAAGTCTAATGCCAACCGAATCCACGCACTGTGAAGTTGAGAAGGGCACGAGTGAACAAACACCTGAACTGAGTCAAGATCAATACCGGAGGGTGGAAGAAGAGAAGATCCTCATGGTTCAAAATGAGAGAGATCCAGGGCAAAGAGAAATGCCTGTTCCTCTTGACTATGGAGAAGCTGAAGTGGAGCCTTACATGCGAGCGCTAATGGGGCCTGAAGAGCAGGTGCATCCTTGGCTCGGTAGCATTGAACTGGAAATGAAAGAGCATCAAAAGCTGAAAGAAGAAAAACAAATAGCCCCTTGTGAAAGGGACACCAGGGAACATCAAGAGTCCCTTGAGTGTGACCTAGAGGAAGTAGAAGTTGAGCCTTATATGAGGGTGCTCATGACTTCAGAACAGATTCATTCCTGGCATGAAAGCATAAACTATCTGTATCCTTCTAGTGAGCAAACTGGGGTGCCTAAAGGAGCATGTGTAGGGACATCTACAAGCCACGATGGAGCTGAGGAGAGTAAAAATCTAAATACACCAGAGCACAAGATGAAGGTTTTGGTCAGTGTTGTGGCCTGCGTCTCTGAGAACAGAGCTTCTTCCGAGCTCAAGCTCTTGCAGGGCAGACTTCTGCCACGCCCGTCAGCAGAACCTCCAGATGGTCCATGTGCATTAAAAGAAGAGCGGGCAACGTTGCAAGAGGCATCCAAACTCTGCAAGGCACCCCAGGCTCACAGTAGCCCCGAGGACGTGAAGCGTAAGCAAGAAACCGTAAAGAAGAAGACGGTGTCAAAGGCGCAAGCCAAGAAGCCACGCCTCGGAGCCAAAGAAAATGCTGGCAACCACACCGGTGGTGTGAAAAAGGTCTCAAAAGTGGAGACGGGTCAGAAGGAAGATAAGAGAGAGCCACGGAAACCGCCTTCAGAAAAAGACAGCAAAGGTATGCTCAGAAAGTGTTTTTCCAGTTATGCATTGTCCAGGGATGGGGAATTCCCATACTTGCCAGAGAGCTGTTCCAAGGTAGAAGAGAGTTTGAGCATTAGAATCATAGGATTATAGAGTTGGAAGGGACCACCATGGTAGTAACTTTCTCCAAAAAGGAGATAAGATTAGTCTGACATGACTTGTTCTTGAAAAACCCATGCTGGCTCTTAATAATCAGATCCATCCTTTCTAAATGCTCAAGGACTGACTGTTTGATGATTTGTTCAAAAACCTTTCCTGGTATAGAAGTCAAGCTGATGGGTCGGTAGCTACCCGGATCCTCCTTTCCCCCCTCCCTTTAAAGGGAGCTTGTCCCTTTAAAGAGACACTTAAAAAAGGATGGGGACAGAATGGAATGGGTGCAGAGGAAAGCGACAAGGATGACCAGGGCCTGGAGTCCAAGCCCTTCGAGGAAAGGCTGAGGGAGTTGGGAATGTTCAATCTGGAAAAGAGGAGGTTAAGGGGAGATATGACTGCTCTCTTTAAGTATTTGAAAGGCTGTCACTTAGAGGAGGGCAGGGAGCTGTTCCTGTTGGCAGCAGAGGATAGGACTTGCAATAATGGGTATAAATTACAGGCAGAAAGGTACTGCTGGACATTAGGGATTTTTTTTTTACAGTGAGAGCAGTTCAGCAGTGGAATCAGCTGTCAAGGGAGGTGGTGAGCCCTCCGTCTCTTGACGGTCTTCAAGCAGCGGCTGAACGAACACTGGTCAGGGATGCTCTAGCCTGATCCTGCATTGAGCAGGGGGTGGGACTAGATGGCCTGTATGGCCCCTTCCAATGATATGGTTCTATGAAATCTCCCCTTCTAATTCTGAGGCCATTGGGCAACAGCTGTAGATGACAACATCTGGAAGCTGGCCTCTGGAGGAACAGAACCCCAATGCCTCCTGCATACTTCAATGAACCTCTAGCAGCGTCTCTCTCAGACCTGAGAAACAAGTCGTTCCTGGCCTCCCTCCAGAGCTAGTGACTGAAGCTGAGATCTTACTCATGAACAGCATGAACCATAAGCCTGAGTTATGAACAATTCCCAATTCAATACTCGGTTACTGAAAAATAAATCCTTCTATTATGCGGCATCCTTGGTTCGATGAACAGCTACCATGGCCCATTAGCTACTGAAGACATAGCTTTTGTTACCTCCCCAGTACCAGTTCTTTTTCTCAGCCGATATTTAATAACTATCGCCTCCTCTGACCATGCAAATTGGTTCTTTATTATAAATAAGGAAGGAAATGAAACTGTATTGAGCCCCATGTGGATTTATACAGAAGGTCTCTGGCTTAACTTGTTTGCACATAGAAGAGCTCCGTTTGAGACAGGGCACATGAACACACGAAGCTGCCTTATACTGAATCAGACCCTTGTTCCATTAAAGTCAGTATTGTCTACTCAGACCGGTAGTGGCTCTCCAGGGTCTCAGGCAGGGGTTTTTCACATCACCTGCTTGCCTAGTCCCTTTAACTGGAGATGCCGGGGATTGAATCTGGGACCTTCTGCATGCCAAGCAGATGCTCTACCACTGAGCTTCGGCCCTTCCCAACTGGGTGTCATAGGGTGAAAACGCACGGTCGCTTTAGCCTCTTTTATTCCCTGTTTCAGCCAGGATTCAGCCAGGATTGAACGCATGCTTTCCATCCTGGCTGAATCCTGGCTGAAACAGGGAATAAAGGAGGCTAAAGTGATCATGCGTTTTCGCCCATAGTTAAATTGTGTAACTCCCTGCCCCAGGATGTGGTGATGGCTGCCAACTTAAGAACAAATGAGAGTTTGGAACAAATGAGAGTTCCAAAGTTTGGAACAGGAATATTGGTGCATGGTCCTGGTTCCCATGTTCGGTGCCATAGGCCACCCCTAGAAGATATAAGTGAATATCAAGGCAAAAATATATATTCAACAAGATTATGGGTCTTTTCACATGGAAATTTTCCTGCAGATTGAGTGCCAACCTGAAGTGTGTCTTCAGCAAGCTTCCTCACATGTGCATTTTCCATTTGTTGCCTTTCTGTGTTTTTCTGGTTGTTTCTCCCAGCTTTCTCAAACCACCTTTGATGTGATTTTAAAAAGCATAGAGAAAGGCCAGAGAAACCAATGAAAGGCAGGAAACGGAAAACGGTGGAAAAACCCACTGAAAATTGACTCCTAAACCATGGCAACACCTCTGTGTGAAAAATCCCTTTGCCACTTGTCCCTCCCCTCCCCAAACCCCGCCCTCCTCAGGCTCCATCCCAAAAACCTCCCGCCGGTGGCAAAGAGGGACCTGGCATCTCTAGATTTATGCTACCATAGATCCCTTGATGAAGGCCTTTTCCGCATGCATCGCTTACCCCAGATTTTCCAGGCGGTCAATCTGCAGGGCTTGGTGTCGCATTCCACAAAGTAGTTCCGCACGCCTCCATTTGCAACATTATTTTCTGTTTTCGTGTTCACTTCTAAATGAGTTTTATCCTGTCTTCACTGGTTTCCCCAAAAGCAATGTTTTCTGGCGGAGGGGGAACGATGACATCATCGTTCGTGATGTCATGGATGATCACGCTGAACGCTCCCCCACTTCCCCCCTAATTGTGTGTGTGTGTGTTTGCACATATGCAGATGTGCACCACCATTAAATGGGAAAACTGTAAAGAATTTAATCGACACCTTGATTCTTTTCTTCTGCTTGCTACTGCTGGTGTGGCCCTGACTTCTCTTCTTTAGTCTAACATAAAGTGAAAAGCTGGCTTCTTTTTTAACAACAGAGTTAATGCCATCACAAAAACCTGAACATCCATGTTAGTGTTGCCAGGTCCCTCTTCACCATCGGTGGGAGGTTTTGGGGGGCAGAGCATAAGGAGGGTGGGATTTGGGGAGGGGAGGGACTTCAATGCCATAGAGTCCAGTTGCCAAAGCAGCCATTTTCTCCAGGGGAACTGATCTCTACTGGCTGGAGATCCGTTGTAACAGCAGGCGGTCTCCAGCTAGTACCTGGAGGTTGGCAAGGAATGTACGTCATTAATCATTTCCAAATGTAAGATTTATTAATCAGGCTGCAGGAGCGACTCCTTTAAAAATGTTATCTTTAAATTGATCTCGAGGGTCTACTGTGTATTTTGCTTTGCTTACTCAATTGTGGATGTTTTTTTTTTTAATTTTAAGCCCCCAAACTGCTGAAGAAAATCCAAGCAGAATTGTTCCCTGATTTCTCTGGAAATATCAAACTATGCTGCCAGTTTATCGAAATTCATGAAGACACAATTATTACATGGACTAAAGACTCTCAGCTACTTGCTCGAGTACAGAGAAGGTAAGGAGAATAAAGGCAAGAAGCTTATTTCATTTATTTATTTGCCAGCAGGTTCCATTTGTTATTCAACAACAACATTCCCTTCATGCTGGTAGGAAAAGGAAGGGTGAAGATATGTTGTCTGTGATAATTTTTAAAAGAGAGGGATATTTTATATATTCTGTGATCAAAAATCTGAGAATGATGTGAACAAAGTCCTAAGAAGGTGAACAATCCTGAAGGCAGCCAAAGGAGAACATATTCTTAAAAGATGGGTGCCTTCAACTACCCTCAGATTTATGGAGCTCTTAATAATTCAGGTTCTGATCCTCAGAAAAGCCTTGGTCCCGTTCATCCCCTATGTATATCAGGGCTGCGTTGTAGGCCACCACAAAGGAAGAGTACCAAGAACTAGGGTTGCCAGCTCCGAGGGTTGAGAAATACCTGGAGATTTTGGGGGTGGAGCCTGAGGGGGTGGGGTTTGGGGCAGGGAGGAACTTCAGTGGGGTATAATGCCATAGAGTCCACGTTCCAGAGCAGCCAGTTTCTCCAGGTGAACCCATATCTGTTGCCTGGAGTTCAATTGTAATAGCAGGAGATCTCCAGCCACCACCTGGAGGTTGGCAACCCTACCAGGAATACATATGGGGGAATTAAGTCTATAATTAAGAAGATTATATTTATTTTTAAAATAATATTATTTTAGGAGGGCAGCAGTAAAATACAAAAATTAAGAAAAGTAAAACCCCTTTACAAATAAAAATAAAGAATTTAAAATATTGTTTTGTCAGTGAAAGAGTTTAGCTTTAAAGTTGGCTTTGGGAAACCAATTATTTTTAAAGTTTTAATATTTTTAAAGTAGACTCTTGTCTTAAGGTCTATTATTAGCATCCTGAAATTCTCCTGACTTTGTGGAAGGCAAGTTGAATGGAAACTGGGATATGACAGAATCCACTAATCCTGCAAATTTGGGGCTCTTTTAAATTTAGCTGTTGGAGGGTTTAGGGTACTTCACTCGTTCATCAGTTTGTGTTCTGATAAACATAAAATAATTTACAAACAAGAGTTCCTTAAGCAGAACCACTGAACAACAAGTAAATCAGAAATGGACTTGTGGCAGATGAAAGAAGATGTCTTTGAGACATGAACCCTCTGCAGACGTTCCATTAAGTTCACATGAGCTGGTAGGATACAGGTGCCCACAATGCACTCCAATATATGCGGTTGCCATCTCATGTGAATAGGGCAATATGAGGATTTTCCATGCGTGTACGAACCAAAACCCTAGAAAATCAGGGTTCAGATTCATGCGAATGGAACCAGAAGAAGCATGGAAAATTCATGCAATTCCTGATTCACAAGAGAAAGTACTTACGAAGACGAAGAAGAAGAGGAAGAAGAGGAAGAAGAAGAGTTGGTTTTTATATGCCAACTTTCTCTACCACTTAAGGAAGAATCAAACCAACTTACTATCACCTCCCCCTCCCCACAACAGACGCCTTGTGAGGTAGGTGGGGCTGAGAGAGCTCTAAGAGAGCTGTAACTAGCCCAAGGTCACCCAGCTGGCTTCATGTGGAGGAGTGGGGAATCAAACCAGGTTCTTCAGATTAGAATCCACCGCTCCAAACCACCGCTCTTAACCACTACACCAAGCTGGCTCTACACAGCTAGCAGGCTCCTCGTTCGTGTGAGCAGAACGGGTCATGTAATATCTTTAGGGGGCTGTGTTAATTCCAGTGCTGCACAAGAATCAAGCATTTTCAAATACAAACTTCTCTTCTAGTGCAGGAGATGAGTATCCTGTATCCTTGGCAATAGTCCAAGCCGGTAAGAAAGATCAAGGACTATATTGCTGCTGCTTGAAGAATATGTACGGAAAGGCCACTGCGGATTTCAACCTGACCTCAGAAGGTAATGGCTAACATCTTGTCTCCTCACGGCAAAGAGCTACAGCAGGTGCCTGGTTGTTGGCTGAATCATTACCATACTGCTTTCCATCTCTTTGCAGTCCTGGAGCATCTTTCAAGTTTTCAAGATGTCGAAGGTAAGTCCATTCAGTGTTTCCCATTGTGAACTGTGCAAACTCATAATCGCCCCTCTGCGTTTCTTTTATTTATTTTGAAAAGTTATACTCTGCATCTCCAGAGACTGGCTTGGTGCAGCTTGCTACTAAAACTACTAAAACGATACCACGAAACCAAAAGAAGCCATTAAAAGCAAGCCGTTAAAAGTACACCATTAAAGAAAAGTTGTGGAAAACATAAAACAGTCCTCTGGTTTAGAAACAGACTGTGAAACAGCTTTTTAAAAGTTGGAATATTTCAGTTAAAAGCCTGGGTAGAAGAAGGGGAAGAAGAGTTGGTTTTTATATGCCAGCTTTCTCTACCTTTTTAAGAAGACTCAAACTGGCTTACAATCTCCTTCCTCTCCCCACAACAGACACCCTGTGAGGTAGGTGAGGCTGAGAGAGTTTGGAGAGAACTGTGACTAGCCCAAGGTCCCCCAGCTGGCTTCATGTGTAGGAGTGGGGAAACCAACCCGGTTCACCAGATTAGAGTCCGCCGCTTATGTGGAGGAGTGGGGAATCAAACCCAGTTCTCCAGACTAGAGTCCACCACTCTCAACCACTACACCACACTGGCTCTCTGTGTAACAAGAAATGTTTTGGACTGGAGAATCAGGTAGGCCCCAGGCAACCTTCAAGGAGAGAACATTTCAAAGATAAGGTGCCATCACTGAAAAAGCCCTGTCTTTGGTCTAGGTGCGTATCCACAGCATTTACTAATGTTCGGGGTTCGCCATGACTTAAATTCACACTTTTTTATGGTGCCATTCCATACTTGAACACTTGAAGTGGTGATGACGAAGAGACGGTATATTCAAATACATGCAGAGTGTTTTCCTGTCACCACTGAGTAACCTTATTCCGAGAATGCAGAGAACATGTCACTCATCCGCATCCCTCAAGGGACCAGCTTTCGGCTGCTTTCTTGCACTCGGTGCCCTGGATTTCCCATAGGGAAAGCTCATGGCTCTTGGCTACTTTAGCCACAACAGGGTAGAATTCCACTTGGAGAGACAGCATAGTGTAGTGGTTAAGAGCGATGGTTTGGAGCGGTGGACTCTGATCTGGAGAACTGGGTTTGATTCCCCACTCCTCTACATGAGTGTCGGATGCTAATCTGGTGAACTGGATTTGTTTCCCCACTCCTCCACATGAAGCCAGCTGGGTAACTTTGGGCTAGTTACAGCTCTCTCAGTCCCATCTACCTCACAGGGTGTCTGTTGTGGGGAGGGTGGTAGAGAAAGTCAGCATATAAAAACCAACTCCTCCTCCTCCAACTCCTCCTCTTTTTCTTCTTCTTCTTTTGAAGGGGGTTACTGTAAAGGAATCAGATGAAAAGAAAAAAGAAACATAACCAAAGCCTGCTTTGAGGCATGTATTCCCAGTGCTAGAACATGTGGTCTTTGTCAAGGCCTATGTCATGACATGATCCAGCAAGAAAGACAAGGAATTCACATGCCAGATGCTTTCGCCCATGTGTGTTGGCCTGACTTTAATAGTAACCCTAGCATGTACGGTAATTAACCATAGATAATGTTTTACCAGAAGCTATTGGCAGACATATTGTGCTAGTCATATGCGGTTCATCCAGTTGACCGGGTGGTCTAATTTGTTTTGACTCATGAAGAAGCGGGATTACTCACTCCATTCCCATTAGAACAGGTGCACGGTTTTTCATTTATTGATCAAGAGTGCCTGGGATATTTTGGGGTGGATACTGGCAAGGGCAGGGTTGGAGGAGGGACTTGGTATAGAGTCCACCCTTCGAAGCAGCCGTTTTCTCCACGGAAACTGTTCTTGTCATCTGGAGATCAACTGTGGGAGATCTCCAGGTCTATCTGGAGGTTGGCAACCCTACCAGTAAGATAAAAATAAGGCCGATGGTGCAAAATAGGTTTTTTTAAAAAATTCAGAATAGAAATTCCCTAAGCGTTTCGTCCAAGGGGCTTCTTCATGGGAATCAGTAGTTATTGCAGTAGACTATTGCAGTAGTGTACTGCAATAACTACAGATTCTCCTGAAGAAGCCCCTTGGGTGAAACACTAAGGCCGTTTATGCTTGGCAATTAGCAGCGCGTTCCAGGCTGAAGTGCCCCTCATTTTTTTAAAAAAAAAATTCTTCACGCTGGACCGTCACTGTGAAGCCAGTGCATCCCTGCTTCGAATTTCTTAAGAGCCCCCTTTAAATGGACCACTGATAGTTAAAAGGACTGCTGCTAGTCTGAGTAGACAAGACTGACCTTCACAGACCGATGGCCTGATTCAGTATAAGGCCGCTTCTTGTGTGTTCATGTGTTATTACTCTGAGATTTTGTTCTGTTTGATCTAATGCAATGTTGCAGGGTAAAATAAAGAGAGGAAAGGGGCGATGAAATGCTGAAGAAGAAGAGGTAATAGTTTCCACCACAGGTTTAAGCCTTAAAGCAGTAAGAGCTTCATGCCTCGAAACCCACATTTCAAATAATAATCCTGGCCTTCTGTTTTGTACGATAGTTATTTTATCAACCATTGATAAATGATTGAGTTATTTTATCAACCATTAATCAACCATTGCTTCTAATGATAAAATCCCTACAGATTTGCTGCTGAGCTCCTCTGAAGTTGATAATACACCCTCAAATCCGCCCCCGAGCATCCTTTCAGGCAAATTACATGCCCAGTTTCTCCCATCATGTAGTTATGCTATTATGCTAATATTTGGTATGCTCAGCTGAACAACAATTGTCTGAATATCAGAATTGCCATTATCTTCCTCTGCTTATGAGAGGTGCTGGAACAAAGACAGCTACTGGGACCTCTTCATATCATTATACTAGTGTTGCAAATAACTGTGTATACAAATATAATTTCCTTCTCAAGCAGCATTAGGAGGTTCATTAGGGAAAAAGAAGGCAACAGAGAACACCCCTGGGCCATGGCTGCGATGCCGTGCAGGTACCGAATAGATAGCAGAATCTTGTGCCAAAAACTGATGCCGTCTTCTGTGCCTTCACTGAAGATGGCATCAGTTTTCGGCACCAGGTTCACTGGGTACTGCTGTTTGTGCAGTATTCATGCGCTTGCATGGTGTGCCAGCAACAGTCTCAGCATTTCCTTCACCTCCTGGCATGCTCAAGTAAGGGCACCGTATCTCCTTCCCCCTTCAGTGACACGGAGTGTTGGGAGGCAGAATCCTCTCTGCCTGTGCTCCACCACACCAGCCATGGCTGGTCTGAGCATGCACACAGGAACCTGAGGAAGAAGAGTTAGTTTTAATACCCTGCTTTTCTCTACCTTTAAGGAGTCTCAAAGTGGCTTACAATCACCTTCCCTTCCTCTCCCCACAACAGACACCTTGTTAGCAAGGTGGGGCTAAGAGAGTTCAGAGAGAACTGTGACTAGTCCAAGGTCACCCAGCTGGCTTCATGTGGAGGAGTGGGGAATCAAACCCAGTTCTCCAGATTAGAGTCCACCACTCTTAACCACTATGCCACGCTGACTCTCTTTTCTGTTTTCTGTCCCTTTCCCTTTCGATTTGAGCTTCTTTCCCCTTCCACCTAGTTTGTTGCCTTCCCCCCTCCTTTTCTAAATTGCTTTCTCTTTGCAGTTGACAACACAAGTATGCATACTTTTGCACACACTTTTAATGAGCACAGTAAAGTTCCTTTGGGATTTTTAAAAAATATATATATACACACACACACACATATATTTGTAGGCTTGGAAGAAATTGAATTCTTGCAGCTGATGTTCAGAGAAGACTTCATCTGCGATAGTTACTTCACTAACAGCCTGCATGGGAGAATCACGACGGAAGAGTTACATTTTGGGGAAGGAGTCCACCGGAAGGCTTTCCGAAGCAAAGTCATGCAGGGCTTAGTACCGGTGTTCAGCCCCGGTCACCCCTGTGTTCTGAAAGTGCACAACGCCATCGCCTATGGGACCAAGAACAATGACGAACTCGTTAAAAAGAACTACAAACTGGCATTGCAGGTAAATGCATGCTGTATCACGGGCTGCACGAGGCTCGGGGGCAAGGGCTTCCTTTTGGGCACCGATACCGGCCGCTGCGTTGATGGTTTTTCATTTCTTACCATTCCTCTGGGCTCTCTTTCGTATAGGAATGCTACATTCAGAACACAGCAAGAGAATATGCCAAGATATACGCTGCTGAAACCACAGAATTAGAAGGCTTCGGGGAAGTGCCTGAGTGAGTGGATGTTTTAATTTTGTGACGTGGTGACTGTATAAGGATGGCGCAGTTGTGACATTTGACACTTAATATTTATTATTAAGGATATTTTTTTTTGCTTGGCCTTCTTCCAAGGAGCTCCAAATTGGCATAGATTGTTCTCCCATCCTCAGGAATGGATTGGCCACTATGGACACCAGGAAAAGTCCTGGTGAGCTGATGCCCTGGGCGTAGGGGCCACTCCACTACCACAGGCCGTTTATGCTTGGTAATTAGCAGTGCATTCCAGGCTGAAGTGCCCCGCATATTTGTTTGATTTCTTCATGCTGAACCGTCATTCCAGAAGTCACTGAAAAGCTGGAGCATACCTGCTTCGCATTTCTTAAGAGCCCCTTTAACGTGACCTTTTGTATTTGCTCTGCCCCTGCATTGAAGCATTCACTGAAGGAAGCATGCAGATTCCCAGCCATGGCTTAGCTATGCAAACTACTATTGCTAATGACTATGCGAATGAAGGAGAAAAGGAGCAAGCGAGTGGGGGGTGGAATTTGTTTGACTTTCTCCTCTCGCATCGAGACCGTGAATAGTAATTTTAAAATATTGTCGAAGGCTTTCACGGTCAGAGTTCATTGGTTCTTGTAGGTTATCCGGGCTGTGTAACCGTGGTCTTGGAATTTTCCAAGACCACGGTTACACAGCCCGGATAACCTACAAGAACCAGTAATTTTAAAGGTCAGATTAAAAAAGATAGCATTGAGCGAGGAGCAGAATCGACCCTGCATAAATGGCCACACGCTCACACACTAGGGCTACCCAGTGTCTGGGGGTGGCTAGGGTTGCCAATGCTGGGTTGGGAAATTCCTAGGGATTTAGGAGTGGAGCCTGGGGTTTGGGGAGGGGTGAGATCTCACTGGGATACAATGCCATAGAGTCCACTCTTAAAGTTTTAAGATTTTTCTGCAAACTTGGGGGGGCGGGTCCCCAGGCTTGCAGGAACATCTCTTTAGTGTCAACGTGGCCCTGATCCATGGATTTAGATATTTACAGATGGAGGCCAGGCTTTGCTATTAGATTATATAGATCAAAACTTAATGGGGGAAAAACGCCTTCAAAATTTATCCTTCATCTCCCAAAGGCTTTTTTTTTTTTTTTAAGTTTTAAAATTTCTTCAGCACATGTTTTCTAGAGACTCTGGAAGTAGGGTTGCCGGGTCCCTCTTCGCCACCGGCCGGAGGTTTTTGGGGCAGAGCCTGAGGAAGGCGAGGTTTGGGGAGGGACTTCAATGCCATTGAGTCCAATTGCCAAAGTGGACATTTTCTCCAGGTGAACTGATCTCTATCGGCTGGAGATCAGTTGTAATAGCGGGAGATCTCCGGCCACCACCTGGAGGTTGGCAACCCTATTATTAAATGCTTCTTCAGATTGTTAAGTCTTTAGGATGCTCTTTTGTTGGTTTTTGACTCCAGAATCATTCCTATTTTCCTGATCCATCGGCCCAAGAGTAACATCCCTTACGCAACTGTGGAAGAAGAGCTCATTGGAGAATTTGTTAAATACTCTGTCAGGGATGGGAAAGAAATCAGCTTCATGAGGAGAGACTCGGAAGCGGGGCAGAAATGTTGCACCTTTCAGCACTGGGTGTATGAAAGAACCGGAGGCAGTCTGATCATCACGGATATGCAAGGTGCGTGCCGGCCTGTTTTGTGGCAGTGTGGGTATGCAAAAGTGGTGTGGGGCAGTACCTGAGTGGGACAGGAAGTCCCTGGTTCAGGTCTCATCTAGATGTTCCAGCTGCAAAGAAGGGAAAAGAAAACCTAACCCATTGAGCAGATCAGGTAAATCTGATTGCTGAGAAGGGGAGGGGGGAAGTTGCTCTAATAAAAACATGAATAACATCTCAAAAATTAAAATTTAATGGATTTCACTGTAAATCACTCAAAAATAACATCATTCAGAAGAAGAAGAAGAGTTGGTTTTTATGTTATGTGGTTTTTCTTACCACATAAGGAAGAATCAAACCAGCTTACAATTACCTTCCCTTCTTCTCCCCACAACAGACACCCTGTGAGATAGGTGGGGCTGAGAGAGCTGTGACTAGCCCAGCTGGCTTCGTGTGGAGGAGTGGGGAAACAAATCCAGTTCACCAGATTAGCCTCCGACACTCATGTGGAGGAGTGAGGAATCAAACCCAGTTTTCCAGATCAGAGTCTACCTCTTCAAATCACTGCTCTTAACCACTACACCACGCTGGCTTTCCTCTAAATAAGTATATCTGTTTCACATGGGTACCCTTGTTGGTCTGCAGTAGAAGAAGAAAAATTCAAAGTATCTGATGAAGGGAGCTTAGACTGCCAGAAGCTTATATCCTGGAAATCTTGTTGGTTTTTAAGTTGCTACTGGACTCAATACTTATTCTGATTTACCTGATCAGGTCTCATCCACCTCAGGGTGGAGGAATCTGGGCCTTGTGTCAAAAAGGGCTTGAATGCAGATACTGCAGCGACGCTGTGACATGTTCTCAGGGACTCACCCGTGTCAAAAGCGAGGAAAGGGGATGCAGCTTTCTGTCCCAGCTGAAATCTCCAGACTGACTTCAAGGGCAGGACTGGTGCAGTGAAGCAGCCAAGAGTGTGACTTGTGAGTTAGGGAGTCACCAGCTCAAATCTCTCCCTTCCGATGAACTTGTTAGGCATTATTACAAAAGGTAGTCTCGGTCAGCCTCAGCTCTCCTGCCTGCAAAATGGGAATAATTATGTTCGTAAGGATGGTTTTAATGTTGTTACCCAACCTGAGTCTGGATTCAGTTGGGGAGGGTGGGATAGAAATCTAAAATAATAAAAATAAATAAATAAATAGATGATGGATGGATGGATAGATAGATGGATAGATAGATGGATAGATAGATGGATAGATAGATGGATAGATAGATGGATAGATGGATAGATGGATAGATGGATAGATGGATAGATGGATAGATGGATAGATAGATGGATAGATAGATAGATGGATAGATAGATGGATAGATGGATAGATAGATAGATAGATAGATAGATAGATAGATAGATAGATAGATAGATAGATAGATAGATAGATAGATAGATAGATGGATGGAGAGAGAGAGAGAGAGAGAGAGAGGATGGATAGATAGAGGATGGATGGATGGATGGATAATACAAATCTTCCTTACAAGGGTGTAAGGATTACTAGAATAGTATTTGAGAAGTTCAAACATTCACAAATGCTGACTATTATCATTACATGGCTGCGGGGCTATGGCTCAGAGGTAGAGCATCTGCTTTGCATGCAGAATAGGATTGCTGGCCTCCAGGTTCTATACTAGGTGGAGATCTCCTGCTGGGCCAGTGAGCAAACCTGACCCAGAAACTTTTACAAGGGAACCATCTGACCTACTCTGGCCTGTTAGCATAAGCAGATTTACTCAGCTGGTTTCCTTTGCACTTCCTTTGGCCAGAATTGTATGGAGGTATGTGATCGAGCCAGTGTGTAGTGGTTAAGAGCAGGGGAATCTAATCTAGAGGACCGGGTTCGATTCCCCACTCATCTATATGAAGCCTGCTGGGTGACCTTGGGCCAGTCACAGTTCTCTCAGAACTCCCTCAGCCCACGCAGAGGAAGGCAATGGCAAACCACCTCCGAACGTTCTCTTGCTTTGAAAACCCTACGAGGTCAACGTAAGTCAGTTGTGACTTGTCAACTCACACACAAGATCTAAAGCTATCTCTGAGAGACCTCAGGCGGCCTCCTCAGTTCAACACCAGCTTTAGAATTTGCGTCCTGCCATCCAAAAGCAGCCCTGACCAGAATAAAAAACATACAGAAAGATTTCTGGGCATCTCTTTTCCTCCCACCCCTCAAGGCTATTGCCATATTCATTTGAAACGTGTTACTACTGACAAGGGAAAGAAATGTATTATTTTTGCCTGCTGTGGCAAAATGTACAGTGTGCTGTAATATTCAATTGAAGTAACTGAAACAGCAAGAATCTTCTCGATAGCAGCCAGTTTGAAAAGAGAAGAAAACAGCTTTATACAAGCCTTTAATACACATATAATGTTCATTTTAGCTTGTCTGTTACTCTGCTGACACTCCTTATAAGACATTCTAGCTTGCAATTTTGACAGCTTTGTAAACCAACGTCTAATCATGCATGTAAACCAAAGTCTAGTCCTGCGTTGCCCTGACCTGGATGGTCCAGGCTAGCCTAAACTAGTCAGACACTGGAAGCTAAGCAGGGTCAGTCCTGGTTAGTACTTGGATGGGAGACCAACAAGGAAGTCCAGGGTTGCTATGCAGAGGCAGGCAATGGCAAACCACCTTTGAATGTCTCTTGTCTTGAAAAACCCATGAGGGATCCCCGCAAATTGACTATGACTTGACAGCAAAAATAAAAAAGCCATGCTAAGAAATCCTCAACATGTGATGAGAAACCAGGACCACCTATGCTCAATTTGAACTGTTCCAGCAGTGATGTGCATCAAACATACTATCGAACTAATGCATAGGTGCATGGAGCCCAACATGCATAGACTGTAAAGAGCTGATGCTACACAGTGACTTGTAATGGAATCCTAAGGATAGTTGCCCCATTCTAAGTCAACTAGGGGGATTTGGGTATACATGGGAACCAACCCTCCACATCCACTCACACAAGAGAAGGTACAATTCCCCCCTCTTATGATAGCCCTCCAACTCCCCCTTCATGTCACCCCTAAGGTCTCCTATCCCCCAGGAGCAGCATTTCTGGGGGAATTTGGGGCTGCTTTGGGAGGAAGGAAGATGTACTTTTGTGCACGGAGTATACATGGGAACCAACCCTCCACATCCTCGGTAACAAGAGTGGAGCAAGTAATCTTCAATATTTGTGGCAGCATCTACCCCCCAAAAAAAGTGTCGGGTGACATCTGCAATCAACAGCAGAGCCGACAAAAACTGCCTTGAGATATATAAAGCTTTTCTGTACCTGAATATACACGTCTTACGTTGGCTTGCGCTTTTGTTTTGTAGGTGTAGGAATGAAATTAACGGACGTTGGCATAGCAACCCTGGCCAAAGGGTGAGTGAAAAACACATTTCTCAGCCGACCTGCTTTTCTTTTCTTCTTTTTTTGTATTGTGCATCATCCTCATGACAGCACAGACTTCAAAAGGGAAGGTGGGCGCACGCACAACCTCTCTCTCTCTCTCTCTCTTTTCTACCCCAACTCATAAAAGCAAAAAACCAATTTCAGCAGGGACTTTCCAGGTTTGTAAAATGTTCACAGAAGCCTTCCTTTTATGACAGCTCATTTCTTCTCTGCAGTAGACAGGGAGAAAGACAGGGAGCAAGAGGTTTCTTTCCGACTCTGCGTTTTTGTCTCCGGATCATGTCTCAGTAGGGTTGCCAGGTCCTGTCTGACCACTGGTGGGAATGGGGGGTGGGCAGAGGGTTTCCAGATTCCGGTTGGGAAACTCCTGGAGATTTGGGGGTGGAGCCTGGGGAGGACAGAGACCTCAGTGGGGTACAATGCCGTAGAGTCCACCCTCCAAAGCATCCATTTTCTCCAGGGGAACTGATCTCTGTAGTCAGGAGATGAGCTGTAACTCCAGAGAATCCCCAGGTCCCACCTGGAGGCTACACTAAAGATAAAGATTACCCTGCTGTAATAGGAAGTATGGCAAACAAACAGCAGAGTAGGCTAATAAACACACCAGTAGTAACGATGAGAATAATAGTATAATACAAATCCAACTATTCAAACATACAAAATATACCATCATGTAACAACCAGGTATAAACCTATAAATCCACAACATGAGTCCAATGCGATGCTATAGGATTTCAAAGCTTGTCCAGCGTTGTTCATAATCTTGCCAGGAACAATCAAGTTGTCAAATAGAAGGTGGTAGCATTTCCACTCATCAAAACATAGGCATTTCGAAACAGGATGAATACCGGATCCCTGTCTTTGATTTGATGGGTTTATGAACGTTCCGCATCCCACCTGGAGGCCGGCATCCCTATCTCTCAGCCACCTTGGCTGGGAAAGAATTGATGTTCTTCCAAAGAAAAGGTGGGCAGGAAAAGCATGGTGTGATGATTTTGCTCGCAGCATAACGGATTTACACATCTTTTGAAGCTGTGGGCGGTTAGTATGCACTCTGCAGGTCATAACGTTGCTGAACTCTTAACTCTAGTGGTGAAATCGATAGTGCAATGTTAAGAAATCTTTTTGTGGAAGTAATAATAGGATTCTGTGCTTAGGACGACGCTGTGAGAGTGCCCTGCATGTTCCCACATACCATTCCCTTTCTCCACCTCTCAAATTCTCCTCTTCGCTTTCAGAGCTAACCAGTTTAGGCCTAAATACAACTGGCATAAAAGTCAGTCCAGGCATGACACTGAGGCACCATGGTTAGCACAGGAAATGGCAGAGATGGGGAATTTGACAAGCACAACGCTTGCAAAGGGAGAAAGAAAGACAGGGAAAGGAACGCATGAAGCCCTGGGGCTTTTTCAGTCTCCTAACCGTAGAGAAATAATCACTGACATCGTACGTTATGCACAGATTTGGCTCTTAAAAAAGAAATAAATCCATAATAACATAAGAAAGGCCATGCTGGATCAGACCAAGGCCCATCAGGTCCAGCAGTCTGTTCACACAGTGGCCAACCAGGTGCCTCTAGGAAGCCCACAAATAAGACGACTGCAGCAGCATTATCCTGCCTGTCTTCCAAAGCACCTAATATAATGGGCATGTTCCTCTGATCCTGGGGAGAACAGGTATGCGTCATGACTAGTATTCACTTTGACTAGTAGCCATGGATAGCCCTCTCCTCCATGAACATGTCCACTCCCCTCTTAAAGCCTTCCAAGTTGGCAGCCATCACCACAGACCACAGTGAGAGGACACTGTTCGGACTGTTCCCTTAGCCCTTGGCTGCCTTCTGTTCTTGTCTGATATTCAAGTCAAAAATGAAAAATAGTGTTGTAAAAAGCAAAGTATGAAAAAAAACTACAACACCAGGCCAAAGAATGGAACAATACATAATGAAATAGAAAAGAAACATACAAGAAATACTACAATGTATAACAATCTATATAGTGTTTCAGCGCATGTGGAGATAAACATTATTTCCCAACCTCACGTAGAGGTGAATAAGACAGAGAAATCCAACAAGACGTGAAGAATAGTGATGGTCAAGTAAGTGTGGACGCTGAACAATGATCCAAAATGGATCAAAAAGGTCCCAGCGAGATCAAAGAAGGAGACGGTGGTTCCGGATACAAATTAGGAGTCCGTTTGTGCCAAAGGCTTCATTACTCATTCGATCTCAGAAGATTCTGTGCATAGTATTCAATTCTTTCACAGAACATTTAAGCCTCTTGTCATATTAGATTCAAATCATCGTGCTTAGCATTATTCACCTCCTCGTGAGGCTGGACTGTAATGTTTATCTCCATGTGTGCTTAGACACTATATGGATTGTACTATTTCTTGTATGTTTCTTGTCTCTTTCATTACATATTGTTCCATTCTTTAGCCTGGTGTTCTTGTCTGATATTCAGCTATAGGGCAGAGCCGGAATTCCCCTGAGCACTGAGACAATAGAAGATTAAGAGATCAGTCAAAGCAATATGAAAACAAAATATGTGGGCGTAATTTAAAAAATTGTTTAAATGTGCTCGTTAGTCTATGATGACAAAGGTTCAGTGATCTCATTTCTCAGCAAAATTAACTTTATCCGTTGCCTGGGCTTAAAACAGCTTTTCTGTACTGCTGAAAGATTTCAGCATGCAGGGCAGAATTCTGAATATACCATACTCTGACAGGATCTGTCCTTGCTCTTCTGGCTCTATTGACTCATTAGCCCATGCCCTTTTGGGATGCCGCTTTTACGAGGATCTTCGATCGCACTATATTTCCCCCCTTTTAATATACAAATCCAATGCCTCTGTGACTGACATAATGCCTTTTTTACTAAGTGATAGGGACCCCAAGGCTACATTGTCAGTGGCAAGATTTGTTTCAGTCCTTATATCCCTCCAACACTAGATATATGCTGCTCGAGATCAATTGATCAAGGAACGTCTAAGGGATAAAAGGAAAGGAAAGATTTCAGCAAGGATTGTATGTCCGTTCCGCGTGGCACAGTGAAGGCTGTTTAGGTTCAGCAACTCTCCTGCAAGGAAGGAAGGAAGGAAGGAAAGAAGGAAAGAAGGAAAGAAGGAAAGAAGGAAAGAAAGACAGAAAGACAGAAAGACAGAAAGACAGAAAGACAGAAAGAAAGAAAGAAAGAAAGAAAGAAAGAAAGAAAGAAAGAAAGAAAGAAAGAAAGAAAGAAAGAAAGAAAGAAAGAAAGAAAGAAAGAAAGATGCAGAGGATGAAATTCTCCTAGGATTTTTTAAGAGGCAGAAGGAATTTCTAAAAGGATCAAAAATAGTTGCAAACATTGTTTCAGACAAGGAAACTAGATAATAAAGGAATATATTAGAGGGCATTATCATAGTCGGAAGGGAACTAAAACAGCGGAGCATGTTCAGATCGGCCCCTTGTGGTCTGTAAAACCAAATCACAAACTTTGTGAGAATTCTGAAGCCAATTGCAAGTGGAAGCAAACTGTAATGGCTGATCTAGGGCTGGCAACCTCCAGGTGGTGGCTGGAGATCTCCTGTTATTACAGCTGATCTCCAACTGATAGTGTTGTGTGGCAAAAACACTACCATAGAGTTTTGGCCAAATACCAATGTCCCCATGGTTGTCGGCGATGTGATGATATCACCTCCGGTGCACACTGGAGATGACATCGTCACATTCTGATGTTGGAGGCCTCAACCTGTTTACTGCCAGTCAGCTAGGGTTGCCAGGTCCCTCTTCACCACCAGCGGGAGGTTTCTGGGGCGGAGCCTGAGAGGGCAGGGTTTTGGGGAGGGACTTCAATGCCATCGAGTCAAATTGCCAAAGCTGTCCTTTTCTCTCAGTGAAGTGATCTCTATTGGATGGAGATCGGTTGTAATAGCAGGAGATCTCCAGCTAGTACCTGTGGGTTGGCAACCCTACGGTGAGTCCCAACCCCACCCCACCCCGTCTGTTGCCATGGGGGTACCTGGCAATCCGAGCCCACAGGCTCCAAAACTTTGGGGAACCCAGGTTTAGAAGCTGCTTTGGGGAGCTATATCCTTTCTCACTTGTGTGTGTGTGTGGGGACCTCTTCCATGGTATAGCTGTATTGCTGCTGCTAGACGCACAATCAAGGCCCCTGCATTGGGGCAAAGGTTGAGCTGCTCTCTTGCTGTGCTCTATTTATCAGAATATATGAGCCCCAGCCTTCCTGTCAGGAGTTCTTATCGGACTGTGGGTAAATAAGTCCACAACTGTTAGGGTTGCCGATCTCCAGGTGGAGAGCTCCCAGAATTACAACTGATTCCCAGGCAAAAGAGATCAGTTCCCCTGGAGAGCATAGTTGCTTTGGCAGGTCATCTCTATGGGATTGTACCCCACTGAGGCCCCTGCCTTCCCAAAACCTTGCCCTCACCAGGCTCCACCCCCAAAATCTCCAGCTATTTCCCAACCTGGAGCTGGCAACTCTAGTAGAAAGCTTTGTAAGGTTATTATTCACCAGTGAAGATCCTTCAGGGCTGAGTATTTGTAATCTATGCATTATTACATTTCCTAGTGGCCTAGCATGGAAGCATTAGGGCTGTGATTAGCGAATTTTAATAGCTTGCCTCGAACTCTTAATATAATTGAGTGAACAGAAAGGATATTCACATGCCTTTATGTAAATCATTATTCACGGATTTACAAAAAGCCGCTAAGGCAAAGCAATATGAATAATTCATGACCATGAATTCCTCCCCTGATATTATATGTTTTAATGAGTATACCAATATATGTTGCAGAAGATTGCTCTGATTAGCATTCTGCATAGTATTACCAGCAGTGGCTGAAACCCATTAATTTCCCCCCCTTAAGCTAAAGTGCGGATTCCATTGCAATAGAACCAAACTGGAAAATCACGCTGCTACGGAATCGTGATTCCTGTGATATCTCTGTAGTTTCTTTTCTCCTACAATTGTTAACATAAAGCAGGATCCAGTAGAATTCCCAAAAGAATAAATTATCCAGAGTCAAAGGTGGATTCAGCTTGCGCTTTTAAATGCAGGGGATTGAAGAAAGACAAATCATAGGGTTGCCAGCTCCATGTTGGGAAATACCTGGAGATTTGGGGGGTGGAGCCCGAGGAGGGCGGGGTTCAGGGAGGGGAGGGACTTCAATGGGCTATAATGCCATAGAGTCCACCTTCCAAAGAGGCCATTTTCTCCTGATGAACTAATCCCTGTCATTTGGAGATCCGTTGTCATCCCAGGAGATCACCAGCCACCTCCTGGAGGTTGGCCACCATAACAAATCATGATTTGAGTGTTGGCAATCCTCACATTTAAAATAGTGGCAGAAATTGGCAGCAGGTAGTGTTGCCAGGTCCCTCTTCGCCACCAGTGGGAGGTTTTTGGGGCAGAGCCTGAGAAGGGTGGGGTTTGGGGAGGGGAGGGACTTCAATGCCATAGAATCCAATTGCCAAAACAGCCATTGTCTCCAGGAGAACTGATCTCTATCGTCTGGAGATCAGTTGTAATAGCAGGAGATCTCCAGCTAGTACCTGGAGGTTGGCAGCCCTAGCAGTGGGTGAACTGAACATGTCTTGCTTAGGAGCTAGGGTTGCCAGCTCCGGGTTGGGAAATACCTGGAGATTTTGGGGCAAAGCCTGAGGAAGTAGTCTCTTCACCAGAACTACATATCAGACCTGTTTATATGTTAGCAGCGTGGCATACATCTGGAATATGCATTCCCTCCCAACCTTTCCCCCCATTTATGTAGGGTTGCCAGGTCCCTCTTCACCACTGGCAGGAGGTTTTTGTGGCGGAGCCTGAGGAGGGTGGGGTTTGGGAAGGGGAGGGACTTCAATGCCATAGAGTCCAATTGCCAAAGCAGCCATTTTCTCCAGGTGAACTGATCTCTGTCGGTTGGAGGTAAGTTGTAAGCAGGATATCCCCAGCTAGTACCTTGAGGTTGAGCTGAGATAAATATGCACAAGTACTAACAAAGTATGGCTGAGTAAACAATAGTACAAGGCTCAAACACTCAGATAGCAAAGACGTATATTTGAAAGTTACAATAGTGAAAGTGCAGGAAGTGACAAAAAGGAAACTTAACACGAATCTATTCACTAAGATCTAAAGGTCGATAAATATGATAGTCAATAAATATGTCTCAATAGAATCTTTAAAAGTTCATAATAAATATATTCAAATCCTTGCGTTGTGGAGACGGAACTTCCGTCTCCACAACCCAAGGATTTGAATATATTTATTATGAACTTTTAAAGATTCTATTGAGACATATTTATTGACTTTATCATATTTATCGACCTTTAGATCTTAGTGAATAGATTCGTGTTAAGTTTCCTTTTTGTCACTTCCTGCACTTTCACTATTGTAACTTTCAAATATACGTCTTTGCTATCTGAGTGTTTGAGCCTTGTACTATTGTTTACTCAGCAGTACCTGGAGGTTGGCAACCCTACATTTAGGAAACATCTGAATCCCAAACTTACTGAAAACTCAACATGAGCAACTAATAGGGTTGCAGGCCTCCAGGTACTAGCTGGAGATCTCCTGCTATTCCAACTGATCTCCAGCGATTAGAGATCAGTTCCCCTGGAGAAAATGGGTGCTTTGGCAATTGGACTCTATGGCATTGAAGTCCCTCCCCTCCCCAAACCCCGCCCTCCTCAGGCTCCACCCCAAAAATCTCCAGGTATTTCCCAACCCAGAGCTGGCAACCCTAGTTCAAGATTACCAGGTTATAAGGAGAGTTAAAGTTCCCTTCATCTGTTATGTATCTGGCACTTTCCTACTTATAATTCACTTTTAGCTCTCGAGGTAGAACACGAGGGCAATCATAATATCTATTTGATGAAAATATTAAATGGCTGCTGTATATTTTCACTCAGTAGAGGGCACACTTTATCCTTTAAAAGAAAAGAAGAAGTATTCAGTCCTCTGGAGAAAGTCAGGAAATTAACCTTGGTTAACGAAATATTTAATCAACTTCACTCGGCTAGGTCTAAACAAGTAAAGCGCAGCCACTGGACTGCTTTGCAAGAGCTCAACCAAATCAGGCCAAATGTGAAAAGAACCAGATCAGTCAAATAACATTTCCATCGAGAAAAACAGGAACAAAGGGCCCCGGTTCACTTTCGAGGCTGTTAGAACGGCTTCTGTGACTCAGTCAATATGTGGGCCTGCTAGTTTCAGATAAGGTTTTCAAAGGGTCATGGCATATTCCCTCTGAGGCCGTCTTCTCACATTACACTGGTGAGATTTTTCTGCAAACTGGGAAAGGGACGTGTCCTCCCACCTAACAAGGCCCCCTTTTCACTGAACTGAGGCATGACTGTTTCCTACACTGTGGAGGTAATATCAGAAGCTTATGACACATGGGGGCGGCCATGTCAGACACATGAACACATGAAGGTGCCATATACTGAATCAGACCCTTGGTCCATCCAAGTCAGTATTGTCTACTCAGACCGGCAGCGGCTCTCCAGGGTCTCAGGCAGGGGGTCTTTCACATCACCTTCTTGCCTAGTTCCTTTATCTGGAGATGCTGGGGATTGAACCTGGGACCTTCTGCATGCCAAGCAGAGGCTCTACCACCGAGCCACAGCCCCTCCCCTGTTGCATTTTCTCTCTGTTCCAGGATCACCTCTGCAATGAACTGGGTCCAGAACCCTGTATGGTTGTAACCTCTGGACTGGGAAATTCCTAGAGATAGGGTTGCCAGGTCCCTCTTCACGGCCGGCAGGAGGTTTTCGGGGCAGAGCCTGAGGAGGGTGGGGTTTGGGGAGGGATTTCCATGCCATAGAGTCCAGTGGCCAAAGTGGCCATTTTCTCCAGGGGAACTGATCTTTATCAACTGGAGATCAGTTGTAATAGCAGGAGATCTCCAGCTACTACCTGGAGGATGGCAACCCTACCTAGAGGTTTGGGGGCAGTGCCTGAGGAGGAGGGAATTTGAGGAGGGATCTCACCTAGTTGGGGATGCCAGACCATGCCTAGTGATCATTGAGAGTTTGGGGGGCATGGACATGGGTGTTTGTGTCGAGACGTCCCTTCCAGGAAAACCTGGAAGTGATGTCATGTCGCTCTAGGAATTGCCAGGAACTCTGTGGTAAAATCATAGAGTTTCCAGGGTGTGGTTTTGGTTTGGGACATTATTTGATGGTAGAGAGGTGGCATGGGAGGGAAGGCAGCTTGGTATTGCCCAATCTTGTCAGATCTCGGAAGCTAAGCAGGGTTGGTACTTGGAAGAGAGATCTCCAAGGAAGACTTCAGAGGAAAACAATGGCAAACTACCTCTGCTTAATAACTTGCCTTGAAAAATCCCACCAGGAGTTTCTGTAAGTCAGCTATGACTTGATAGCACTTTAAACACACACACACACACAGAGGTAGCATGGGTCCACACAGAATCATAGAGTTGGAAGGGACTACCAGAGTCATCTAGTCCAACCCCCTGCACAATGCAGGAATTTCACAATACCTCCCTCCCATACCCCCAGTGACCCCAGTGATGGACCTTGGTCTGATCCAGCATGGCTTTTCTTATATTCTTATGACCTGATGCCTTAAATGGAGCCAGATGTGAAGGAGGAACTCATTGCCTGGAATCCTGGTGGCGCCTTCAGGGTTGGATGCATGCAGAGAGATAGGCTCTGAGCAGTGTCTCTTCCTAGAACTGTCCCCACGATCCAGTCAACTAATGTTATCTATGGGGACAGAAAAGTGCAGCAGCAAGGACATCAGAACTAGATCCAGGAAGGAATCCACCTGCAGGGCCTGTCATGCTGTGGATAGGACACAAGTGTGTGAATACAGATAGGTTTGTGCCTTGGGTTGGCATTAGGGTTGCCAACCTCCAGGTACTATCTGGAAATCTCCAGCTGTTATAACTGATCTCCAGCTGATAGAGATCAGTTCCCCTGGAGAAAATGGCCGCTGTGGCAATTGGACTCAATGGCATTGATGTCCCTGCCCTGCCCAAACCCCGCCCGCTTCAGGCTCCACCCCAAAAACCTCCCGCCGATGGCAAAGAGGGACCTGGCAACCCTAGTTGGCATTAACATTTGGCTAATCATTATGGATAGAAGTAGGGCGACCATTCGCTTCTCAACAGTTTGTGGGTGTGATGTCCAGGCAGGGTCCCTCTGGTTGGGGTAGTCATGGAACAATCAAAGTTCACAACCAACGTGCATATGTTTACGCCAGCGTGGTGTAGGGGTTAAGAGCAGTGGACTCTAATCTTTTGAACCAAGTTTGATTCCCCACTCCTCCACATGAAGCCAGCTGGGTGACCCTGGGCTAGTCACAGTTCTCTTTGAGCTCTCTCAGCCTCATCTACCTCACAAGGTGTCTTTTGAGGGGAGAGGAAGGGAAGGAGATTGTAAGCCAGTTTGATTCTCCTTTAAAAAGGGTGAGAAAATTCTTCCTCTTCTAAACAAGGAAGCAATAATATCCTTTCATAAGCTGGCAAGATATAGCGGGGCCTGTTTTAAAAAATGCCTGGAAAGACCCTTCGAAAAACATTTGGATTTGTGCGATCCATCAAAGGGGCATTTTTCGATTCCAAAGTGGAATTACATGTTCCATCACGATCTGGCATCCGGAGGGGTGGCCTTTTCATCACCTGATATTATCGATGCTCCCAGAGCAGTGCCTGATATCGCCGCCTTTCCCATTAGTCTGCTTTTGGCAGAAGGAGGGTGGAAGAAATGCAGAATCACACTGCTTCACGGCTTGAAATAAATGTTAAGAGGCTGGCTGCTGGAATTGGGTCTCTCTATGCATTTTGGCGGTTGTGTCCCTGCCTTATCTACTGGGGAATATTTCATTCTGCAGAGTATTCAGAATGACAGGACTATCCTTTTGTAGAGCAATGGGCTTATTTTGGGAAAAGCTGTCAGCGTTTTTTAATAAAACAAAGTATGGAGGCTGGCTGGCTGAAACAAGAAGAGAATTCTGTACAACTGTTAACACAATACCAATACCAAAACCTTCAATGGCATTAAAAAACAACAACATTAAAATGTTAACACCATACAAAGCCAGTAATTTTTTGGGGGAAGGGTAGGATTGCCAACCTCTAGGTACTAGATGGAGATCTCCTGCTATTACAACTGATGGCCATGTAGACCAGGTCAAACATCACATGCCTAGGGTTGCCAACCTCCAGGTACTAGCTGGAGATCTCCTGCTATTACAACTGATCTCCAGCCGATAGAGATCAGTTCACCTGGAGAAAATGGCCACTGTGGCAATTGGACTCTATGGCATTGAAGTCCCTCCCCTCCCCAACCCTGCCCTCTTCAGGCTCCACCCCAAAAACCTCCTGCCGGTGGCAAAGAGGAACCTGGCAACCCTATTCATTTGAGAGTAGATGGTTCTTAGGGCATAAGTTGTAAGTTGTGTGTTCTTTCCCACCTGTGCCGTGTCCAACTGTGCTGTGATTGTGACTGTGGTAAGCATGGAAAAGGGACTTCAGCCTTCCCCCCCATGCTGTTTTCCCAAGCCAAATCAGTCCTGCAAGTCCCACTGGGGGAAATGTGGCCCATTGGGGAAATGTGTAAAGGCCCTTATTTCAGATGCATCTACACAAAAAAAATGTATTTTGTCTTGGCAACCAAACAGTTGTTTCTATCATTTGTTCTTCTGCAGGTACAAAGGTTTCAAAGGCAACTGCTCCATCTCATTTATCGATCAATTTAAGGCCCTCCACCTGTGCAATAAATACTGTGAGATGCTGGGACTGAAACCCCTTCAAACCAGCTGTCAAAAAACAAGGAAGCCGGCACTGGCAGTGCCTAAACCCAAGTCACAACAGCCAAGCTCAAGTACTGTAAAGAAAACTGGAGTTGGTGCACAGGCTGCCAAGAAAACATAGGAGATTTCTTACCTTCTGAAAAAAGTGAGGGGGAAATATGATCATCCTCACCTTTCCAGTATACCCTGTGCTCTTCTAGTATTGAGCACTGAAGTAATCCTCCGAGCATTTGACATTATTCGAGTAACCATAATTCTCGCAAAGAAAGTTGCAGAGTGGATAGCTTAGTACGTCCAAACAGACTGCCCAAACTGGAACACAACAGGGTGGGGGTGGGAATCAGCATCCCATTGCCAAGTATGGTTAACAGACTCATGTGTATGGGTTGTGTAAGTGGATGGGGAGGGGGGGGTGTTTACACACTATCTCTGGGAGATAATGCAGAAGTAGCATGGTCTTTGGGGAAACTGTATTTAGTAGGTTTTCTCCGCCCTGACCTGGATAGCCCCAGGCTAGCCTGATCTTGTCAGATCACAGAAGCTAAGCAGGGTCAGCCCTGGTTAGTATTTGGGTGGGTGACCTCCAAGGAATACCAGGGGCGTGATGCAGAGGCAGGCAATGGCAAACCACCTCTGAACGTCTCTTGCCTTGAAAACCCTACTGGGTCTCCATAGGTCAGCTGTGACTTGTCAGCACACACACAAAAAGCTTTTGTTTGCATAATTCTGCTGAAAATATCCATAGAAGTGATGTGAAAGGTATGCATCCCACACCGTAGCCTGACCAGAAGGTTATGTGTGAACCTGCTACATCTACATCTTCACTCAAGTGGGAAAGGTTACTTCTCCTTCTGGACGTTTCCAAATGTTCACTTCTCCAGCTGCCACTACGAGAGAACGGATGGGACAAGTGGACGAGGGACTCACCTGAAACTGCAATTGCTCTGGACCTTAGATGATAATTTAGTGGGGTTTTGCACTGATATTCAGTATTGACTATTATTGCCAAGAGATGTGGTAGAGTATAGAACACTGGGGGGCCTATTCAGACTGCCTTTATAATCCGTGAGAGCCGTGGGTTGCAAATGGATTTTTTTGGTGTCAGTTCAGACACAACCGGTTTGGCTCCTGGCTGCTAACGGATTTTTTTTTTTTTTTACCTGTTCAGACAAAGCCGCTTGTGTCCCATTCGCAAAGCGAGGCTGAGCCGTTTTTTATGAAAACTGCTTTCAACCGTTTTCCGTTCTTCCTTGCGCCTCTGAATCGTTCAGTGTGCTGTTTGAACTGCGTGGAGCACTTTGGGAAGGACCGCAATTGTTTCCCCGCCTTTTTTTTTTTTGCCAGCGCGTCTATAGCACCATAACGCAAATCTCAGAACGTAAAAAAAAAAAAATGCCGGAAAAGAACGCACCGGCAAAAAAGGTGGGAAAACAATTGCGGGGCTGTTTGAACTAGCCAGAGTGCTTTAGAGATGGCTCGTAGATGGGTTGAAATGAGCTGTATGAACACCCATCTTTGTATCATTTTATTCCAAAACGGGCCATCAACAGATGATATCCGGTTTAGAACGGTAATCTGAATTGGGTCCGAGAATCACTAGATAACATGGGGACTGCCTGCTCTGCATGTGACCCTCCGTCCCCTCATTGTCCCAGCCTTAGATTGTCCCACACACACACCACTTGTGGAAAAACAAGGCTTGGCTTCAACCCGTACACATACCTTTTCTCAGATAATACATGGTCTCATCTACAGCTCATGTGTGAGAGAAATATTGGCCTCAAGGGAAAGGGAGGCAGATAGGTAGAGTGAGTGCTTGCAGGATGGTGTACTTGCAGGAAGGGCTGGGATTACCTCTTTGGGACAGATGATCATCTCGTGTGTGGGTCTGTGCAGGCATACATGGCTGTTATAAATTTGACACCCCTTTCCCCAAAGAACACACTGATTGGCAAGAACCATTGTCTTCTTTGCCCTGTTAGACATTTCCTACATTTCAGTTACCCCCTGACAATTTCCAGGTCAATAACACTGTAATGGTTTTCTATCTTAATTATTTGCACTGTATTAATAATACTTGTTGTTTGCTCAGTCCTTGTAGGTTTTCCCCCTCTTTTGTATTCTTACTGAAAACAAGATGTAGCAGGGTGAACATTCTGATATTTTTCATGGAGCCGTGCAATGGAGTAACACCCATCTCTGATTTCCCCCCCACACCAGGCATTAATTCATCATTGTCAGCTGCGTTTGTATTTATTGCAGTTATTTCCTCTCCAAGCCCTGGATTCCGTTCAGGAAAACTTTCAACCTCTTTAAAAATGTCAAGTACATCATGCTGTTGGATTCATGCCTCGTGAAACTGGAGGTGGACAACAGTTTTGAAGGGAGCTGAAAGGGTTGGGCTGTGATGTTGTTACCTGTCGTGGACACACTGTGCTTATTTATTGTGTCCCATGGCCGTCTCTGTTTTTAAGCAGGTTTTACACATTTTGGGAACACAACAGAAACCTGCAGAAGATGTCTACCAGAGATGACAGTGGGTTGAATTTGCATGCCATATGCATTGAACACTTGTTCATGGAGCCTCGAACTCTCTAAACTCTCGCCAGCACTGCTAATTACCGTGAAACCGGAGATCATTATTGTCTTATACTGAATCAGAACTCCAGCATCTGGTGTCTGGAATCTATTATGAGACCATAAATGTTCAGAATACACTGCCTCCACTTTCTCCTCCTCGTGTTATCCTTCTATGGGCTGTAGGAGTGAAAATGTTGTTTAAAAGCAGCAGCAGCTGATGGAGCGTTGATTATTAGTCAATGTTCAGGTCCCCATCTTGTTTTTATTGTGAGCTGTTTTTGGTTCTCCATTGGCGAGAAAAGAGATTACTCTGGATGCTGACGTTCCCGAGTTACTACTAGCAATTCAGCATAATGTGAAATGAATATTAATTGGGTGAATGTATACCTGACCAGGAAAGGATCTCTAAGGTTGATAACCTACCCCCCCTGCATTGCGGCAAGATCTACCATTGTACCCAGAACATGCCTGCCAGATGGGCTTACCAGGTCCCCCCTCTCTTCTGGCGGGAGGTTTTTGGGGCGGAGGTGAGGTAAGATCGCGTGCTCGCGGCTGCACCGACGCAATCGCATCACTTCCGGTTTACATCCAGAAGTGCCGCATAGCAAGGGGCCTTTACCACTCAAATTGGGAGTGGTAAATGGCCCCTTGCGATGCGGCGCTTCCGAGTGTAAACCGGAAGTGACGTGGCGCTGTGGGCAGGCGCGCGTGCATGCATTGCCCGCCGACTTTCAGCTGGTTGGCAGGGCAGCCAGGTGGATTGGTGGGGGTTTGCCCGCCACCACCTGGCACTTGGTAACCCTACTACCAGATACATGAAAACAAACCATGAATAGTTGACTGCAGTTGTCTGTAAAACGAGGCTTTCTTCTTCAGTTTGTTCCTTTACGATGGATCCCTGAGACACCTGAACCCGACAGGATCCTCGGCTGGCGCAAAGGCCCTAGTGGGAGGGGGTCTAAGTTTGGTTCATTAATCAAAATCTTAGTAAGTGTCATTATCGACAAGCGCCGCAATCAGTTGCCATGACAGTCGGCAGAATGATAACTGTTATCCAGGCACAGTAATAATAATTCTTTAACAAAAAAGACACACACACAGCTGTAAGAACTCTTCAGCCTGGAGCAGATGGCCTCATCTTGCGGGGGGGGGGGGGGCAAGAATCATGCATATTCCAAACAAACTTCCAGAGCAAATGGAAATTTCATTTTTCATAATCGTGAGATTGTTTTGGTTCACTTCCACAAGTGTACATATAACTCTGGAGAGCCATGTGGACCTTTGGAAAACATCTGGAAAGATTTGCTGGAGGTGGGGAAGAATGTTGTCTTCTAGAGACACGGGAAATAGGGTTGCCGGGTCCCTCTTTGCCACCTATGGGAGGTTTTGGGGGCGGAGCCTGAGGAGGGCGGGGTTTGGGGAGGGGAAGGACTTCAATGCCATAGAGTCCAATTGCCAAAGTGGCCATTTTCTCCAGGTGAACTGATCTCTATCGGCTGGAGATCAGTTGTAATGGCAGGAGATCTCCAGATAGTACCTGGAGGTTGGCAACCCTAACTGGAAGAGATGTGTTACTGGTATAACAAAAGGCACATTCCTTCTAAATAACAGTACTCATCAAGTGCCTGCCTTTGGGTACTCTAAGAAGAACACTGGGGTAAACTCCCTACCTGCACATCTGAGACAGACACAACACATGAAATAAATATTTATTCAGGGTCACTGCCAGTGGATGTAGTGCTGGTCACTAAGCACTAGGGTTGCCAGCTCTGGGTTGGGAAATACCTGGAGATTATTGGGGCGGAGCCAAAGGAGGGCGGGGTTTGGGAAGGAACGTCAATGCCGTAGAGTCCAGTGGCCAAAGCTGCCATTTTCTCCAGGTGAACTGATTTCTATCGGCTGGAGATCAACAAACTCTTCTTCTTCTTCTTCATGAGTGGGGGAAATAACTGTGGCATGCTTTGTGAGTTAAGGCATGCCCTTATGGTTCCCCTAGTAAAAAGATGGTTTTTGAAACTGGTTAGGAGCTGCAGAGGTGATATCCAGTGTAATCCCATGTGCAGTTCCTCCATTCTAAACCCATTGAAATGAATACACTTAGTCAGGAGTAACTTCGCATAGGACTGCACTGCTTAGTCTGTTGAGTTTTTTTTCTGGTTCAGGCCATTTTTGTTTTTTTTTTTAAATGGGGTTCTTCTGTTTCTTAATTTCCTTTTACTTACGGCTTTCAGGTGTTAATTGTTCTCTTTGTTTTTTTAAAAAATGGGTTTTATTGTTATCATCCACTGTTGTGAATGCTCCTTTCCTAGCCTGAGCGCAGCATGCCAGTTTTAACTAAATTCAAACAAGGCAGTCGACACGGTGTTCTGGCCTGCAGTATCAGGAAAATGCATTCCGCCTTTGAATGATGATCATATCTGGTTGAAATGGCAGCCAAAAGGGGCTTATCCAGAACACATTATGACTGTCAAGACACTTTTATTAAATGCCATCTTTGTGCATTTGCCGAGTCTGATGAAAAATATTTGTGATGACTGTGTTATGGAGTACAAGAACAGACCATTTGCCATGCTGGGCTCATCCATTCACTACTCTAGCGTCAGCATTCAGTTTCCTGATATGGACCAATTCTGCAGCTCTTCGTTCCTTTCTCCCTGAATCTTTCTGACAATGGGGGGCAGTTTTGACCAGAAAAACAATCTGCGGCGAACCTTGTCTTTGCCATTGCTCTAAGAAAACTGGCAGCCTCATATAGGTCCATTTTAATTTAAAATAAAATTCTGATATGTACGGTTGCCAGGTCCCTCTTCGCCACCTATGGGAGGTTTTGGGAGCAGAGCCTAAGGAGGGTGGTGTTTGGGGAGGGGGAAGGACTTCAATGCCACAGAGTCCAATTGCCAAAGCGGCCATTTACTCCGGGTGATCTGTTCTATCGGCTGGAGATCAGTTGTAATAGCAGGCGATCTCCAGCTATTACCTACTGATATGCTTCCAGCATAGGATGGCCAACTTCCAGGAATTACAAGTGATCACCTGACAACAGAGATTGTTTTCCCCAGAGGAAATGCCAGCTTCAGAGGAGGGACTCTATGACATCACAACCTTGATGAGCTCCTTCCCCAACCCAAACTCTTCAATCCCCAGGCACTGCCCTTAAATGTCCAGGGATTTCCCAGGATGGAGTTGGCAACTCTAAGTCCTGCATCCTATCTAGTTTGGCCCTAACTACTGTCCTCCCTACCTCCCCCTGTCTCCCCCACACTCTTGGTCTGATGGTGTGGGTTCTTAAGTAGTTGTGTTCTCCAACAACTGCTCCAATTGGGGAGAGGCTGTGGCTCAGTGGTAGAGCATCTGCTTGGCATGCAGAAGGTCCCAGGTTCAATCCCCAGCATCTCCAGTTAACGGGACTAGGCAAGTAGGTGATGTGAAAGACCTCTGCCAGAGACCCCGGAGAGCCGCTGCTGATCTGAGTAGACAATATTGACTTGGATCATGGACCAAGGGTCTGATTCAGAATAAGGCAGCTTCATGTGTTCATGTGCTCTGTGGACCAAGCACCATCTTTGTACGTAGATTAGATTAAATTGTTTTTTATTATTTAATAATTCGATTAAGAGATATTAGATTTTTAACTCTTTTATTGTAACAAATAGTCGTAACCCACCCTGATCCCGGCTATGGATGGGAATTGAGGGCAGGCTAGAAATCAAATAAAACAAATAAAAACCTCTAAATAAATTCACTGTTTCCATTCACTGACATGTCACTTGCTATTAGGGATGCCAGCCTCCAGGTGGGACCTGGGGATCCCCCAGAATTAAACCTCATCTCCAGACTACAGAGATCAGTTCCCATGGAGAAAATGGATGCTTTGGAGGGTGGACTGTATGGCATGGTATGCCACTGAGGTCCTGGTCCTCTCCAGGCTCCATCCCCAAATTTCCAAGAGTTTCCCAACCTGGATCTGGCAACCCTACTTGCTGTTTTGATAGAGCGGGTAGGGCTTTTTGGGGGGGCGGGGGGAAGCTAACTAGGATTGTGATAGGAGGGTAAGTATTTAAAGAAGGTGCTAGAGATATGGACAAGATGAACAGGAAAACTGCAAGGAGAAATAATGGAAGATTATAGTTCTACGCTAAATTTTTCCAAAAGATATATATTTTTAAATCCCTTTGAAAACTTAGCAGTTGTTCTAACAGCAGTGGTTGGCAGTCCACCTACTCCAAAATCTTTAGAAACCACAAATTACCAGTTCTACAAAATACAGATCGTTGCTTCTATGCACAGCCCTTATTCTATAGCATAACACAAACAGGGCATTTCCTCGCCACTCTTTCATTTGTTGTTCAGTGGGGTAGGGTCTTCAAAGAAAGAGAATGCTACCAGGAGTCAACAGCTCTGCTATCTAAAGAGGTTATTTGCAAAAGAACGTTCCATCCCTATATTGCTCTTTGCAAAACCTTGGGTGATTTCTTAAGAGACTCCCCATACATATTCTAAAAGGGAACGGTAAAGACTGTAAGTATTATGCAACCCTTCACCACCACTTCCCTCCCCACCTCTTACACATTTAAGCAAGCCTAATTCTTGTGTGGGTGCTGCGAAGGTTATGCCACAGCTCAATAAAAAGCTACAATAAATTAGTGATCATTTAACATTCCAAGAAGGCACAATAGTTTTAAAAAAAAAAAGATCTTAGGGGCCGTGGAAATTAATCTGTGCCACAAGAACGGAGCCCTTCAAGCTGCCGGGAAGTATTTTTTAAAACAGCTTTCCTTTCATACAGTTGCAAATGAGAAGTGAAAAGTAGGGTTGCCAACCTCCAGGTACTAGCTGGAGATCTCCTGCTATTACAACTGATCTCCAGCCTATAGAGATTAGTTCACCTGGAGAAAATGGCTGCTTTGGCAATTGGACTGTATGGCATTGAAGTCCCTCCCCTCCTCAAACCCCGCCCTTCTCAGGCTCCGCCCCAAAACCTCCTGCCGGTGGCGAAGAGGGACCTGACATCTGTTACATGTAGCTGCCGATCATAGCCTTCAAAAGGAAAACCACTGATTTTGTTTCTGTGTCACATTACAACTGCTTGTTATGAGAACCAGTGCAATTTAGTGGAATGGTCAGTGTATCAGACTAGGACTGGGGACTAGGGTTGCCAACTTCCAGGTGATGGCTGGAGTTCTCCTGCTATTACAACCGATCTCCAGGTGACAAAGATCAGCTCACCTGGAGAAAATGGCTGCTTTGGAAGATGAATATGGAATTGAAATCCCTCCCCTCTCCAAACCCTACCCTCCTTAAGCTTCACTCCCCCCCCCAATATTCAGTTATTTCCCAGGGGGGACCTGGAAGCCCTGCTGGGGATACCCAGTTCAAATCCCTCCTCAGCTGTAAATGCTCACTGGATGATCTTGGCAAGTCATTCTCTTGCAGCCTAACCTACCTCACAGGGCTGTTATGAAGGTTAAATAGAGGACAGCCTATTTATTTGTACAGAAAATTTATATGCTACCTCTCTAGAGACCTTTTATGGGGTGCCAAACTGTGGTTGTGTCTAACCCTGCTTAATACAGTTAGATTACAATCCTAGGCTGCCGTAAAATTCTAATTCAGCAAATTCTTTTTCATATATTATGTCATCTGGGGAAGGAAAGATCAGATGCACCAACACCTTCTGGGAACTCTTCCAGATGCAAATCCAAATCATTTGTTAATTAATTTATATTGCACTATAGTTGTTAGTCTGTGAGGTGCCACAAAACTCTTTTGGTTTCCAAGGAAAGAGAACATTTGTCACACTCATTTAAAAAAAATGTTTTGCCAAGGAGCTGTGATCTTTTCAAGTGACTAATATATTTAATGGTAAAGTCTAGAAAATTATATCACAGGAAATGGAAGGTTGTTTCCCATAAATGCACGTTGGGCAGCATATTTATTACTTGCTTTGGCTCTGCTTTGAGGCATCACTCCTTAACCCTTGATGTCTTTAAGAGAAAGTTTACTGGTTATATGTTTTATACCTCTATAGGTTTTCATTGATATTTAGATTGTATTGTTCCTTTTTAAATTCTGTAATAAGCAGAAGAGGCGTTGTGTGCATGTAAAGTGCTGGCAAGTCGCAGCTGACTTATGGCAACCCTTTATGAGGTTTTCAAGACAAGAGACTAACAAGACATGGTTTGCTGTTACCTTCCTCTGCATAGCAACCCTGATATTCCTTGGTGGTCTCCCATCCAAATACTAACCAGGGCTGACCCTGCTTAGCTTCTGAGATCTGATGAGAAAAGAGTAAACTTCTTGGGGCTTTTATTGGCCATGCTGTGATCCAGGATGGCCCCAGATCAGATGTTTCTTCCACCACAAACCTATGTATTTTTATCCTGGACTTCCTGCAAAGAATGGCTCCCACCCCTCCATATACATGTTTGGGTTGCCAACAGCTTGGCAGGGGTAGGGGGGAAATGCCCTGTCCCTTTAATAGAGGTTTAATGGGTAGAAATGGACAAATGAAACTTTTAGTTGAGATAAATAACACAATCTGCTAAATAGCATCCCATTAAGCCTCCTTTCCTTTCCTTTCCTTAGCTCCTCTGATCATTAGATCTTGAGCAATGACTAGAAGAATACTACATTTGTTTCTAAAAGAAAATATGAAAGGAATTTAGGGACAGAACACTTTTCTCCAGGCCCATTGACAACCTTACTACCTGAATCTCTTGCTTGTTGTTTACGGAGCAGGACTGTGGGGTGTAATGAAAACAGGCTTGGCCTGCTCACTGTAATGATCAGTATTATACAGAGTACTGGTACTCAGAGAGTTAGCCAGCAGTGAAACTGGTTTATTATCAGCCTGCTTGAGGCCAGTTCTGATTAGCTTCTTTTAAAGAGAAAACTCCCGAAACTTACTTTCCAGCCCCCACAGCTCTGGGAACCCCATGTGGCGTCCCACGTGGACCCACGGATTCTTTGCGATTGGCATGCTGGTGTTCTTGCAGGGTTGCCAGCTCCAACTTGGATAATACCTGGAGATTTTAGGGACGGAGTCTGAGAACAGCTGGATGTGGGGAGGGGAGGGACTTCAGTCTCCCCTGAGATCAGCCTGGGAGTATAATGCCATACAGTCCACCTTCCAAAGCATCTGTTTTCTACAGGTGAAGTGATCTCTGTTGCCTGGGGATCAGTTGTAATAGTGGGAGATCTCCAGCCACCACCTGGAGGTTGGCAACCCTATGTTCTTGGTATGACTGGCATCTACCAAACCAGTGGCTTTATTTTTGCATTTTTGTTTGACCAAGACCTCTGTGCTCTAACATGCACTTTGGGACCTGTTGACACTTCAGTGTGGTAGTTGCAGTCACCTTAACCTAGATTCGAGTCCAATACCATCTTAGAGACCAACAGGATTTTCAGGGTCTAAGCTTTCAAGAGTCAAAGCTCCCTTCATCAGATACAAGTTGCAGTGGAGATCTCCGAGTCCCTTTTATGCACGGGTTGTTTTTGTTGGATATGCTGCTGCCTCCATGCAGGGTAGTTGCAGTCAAAATCTCAAATCACTCTGCACAGGGGTGTGAAACTGACCAACACTCGCTGTGAAACTGGCCAAATAAGCAGCCACATAGGTCGTTTGGGATGATTTCAGCATTCTCGCTAGTCGCGGGAAAAAAAGTTTGATCATGTTGGTTCTTATGTCTTAGTTCAATGGGAACCAAACGTCCAAACTTCCAAAACGTGTGCTTGCATTGTTCAATGAACTTTGAGGATTTGCAGAGTTAAATTTGAGCCGCTGCAGCTTTGTGCTCCCACTGCACATATCCAGCTATGCATTTCTGGGAAATATCCCTTCCCCCCTTTAGGATCACAGTCTTGATGTATGTCCCGCTAGCTTCCAGGAAAAAGCCTTTTTGAAATGCATACCCTAAATCATCTGCAGCTATGGTGATTTAAGCTTTTAGGGGTTTTTTTTTTTCATTACATACAATATTGTAGATCTGTAATCATTGTGTTTAGAGAGATTTGGGAGACGGCGGTGGAATGTACGGTGGTTCTGAGAATCTACTAGCTCCCTATGTGCTTGTTAGTGTTGAATGAAAAGTAATTGCGGTGGGATAGAGCCAAGCTTGTTTTCTATGCAGTAGCTGGAGCCAGGAATTCATTATGGGTTGTGACACAAAATGGGGAGGGGGGAACAGCCCTGTAATGTGAGCCACTTGATAAAGCTTGTTTGCTGCGCTTGGGTTCCCCAGAGAGTAAAAAGAATGAGACGATGTAAAAAATCAATTGGAGTTTTTAATTAAACAAACAAATCCAGAAATATTAAAGGCCCCTGAAAAGAACCTAGTTGACAATTGAATCTGAAAGTAATTAATCTGAACGTGTGGAGTAGTGGTTACAGAGCTGAACTAGGCTCTCGGAGACCTTGTTATCCAAACTGGACAAAGAGAAAAGGAAATTAGCTTTAAAAGGAGTCCCAGAAGGGAATAACGCAAGACCTTGTAGCCTGTGTATACCAGGGTGGGTCTTGGCAGGAATACCCACAACAGAATTATGAAATGGGGGAGAGAGTATGATTGTAAATGCAAACAAATAACTCTACTGTACACAAAATTTAAAAAATAAAAATGTAAAGAACCTACACTGAGCACCTGATAACTCTTTCTTGAGCACTCACAAACACACTACACCAACAGGACAAGGATCGGAGACGAGACAAGGAGAGAGGTGGCAGGAGAAAAATTAAAATGGCTGCATCAATAGGGTTGCCAGGTCCCTCTTTGCCACTGGTGGGAGGTTTTTGGGGTGGTGTTATGGATGGATGGATGGATGGATGGATGGATGGATGGATGTGAATCAGTGTGGGTAAGCAAGGGAAACCCGGCTGAGCTTGGGATTCTCCAAGGCTCCTAAACCTGTGTGTACCCACTAGTTACTGGGGGTTGTTCCCCCCAATCACGGTCCGGGGGGGAGTGGCTGCAGGCGGCCAGGGGGCCATATAAGCAGGGTCTGCCCACTGTAGTTCCAGATCTCGTTCTCAATAAAGCTGGTGTTGTTGGAACTCCATCTCTGACCTCATGTGTCCTCCCCCACGCGGACTTAACAGGTGGAGCCTGAAGAGGGTAGGGTTTGGGGAGGGGAGGGATTTCTATGCTATAGAGTCCAATGGCCAAAGCGGCCATTTTCTCCAGGTGAACTGATCTCTATGGGCTGGAGATCAGTTGTAACAGCAGGAGATCTCCTGCGACCACCTGGCAGCTGGCAACCCTGTGCATCAAATATGTGTGATGTCACTTCCATGGAAAACCCGGAAGTGACATCACTTCACTTTGGCGACGCCTACAGCAACGTGATGTCACTACCAGTTTGTCCTGGAAGTGACATCAGGGCACATGCGACACCAGCTCCCCGCATGTCCCTGCCGCCAAGCTCCTGGCAGTTGCCAGGCACGGCATGGCAACCCTAGCTTAGGGTCCCCAGTGTAGGAGAAAACAGGATAAAGTATTCAAATAAAGAAATATTAGCATGCTAATAATACACCTTTAGTCTCTGCCAGACAAACACCGTGAAGAGTTACTCTCCATGTCTCGCCGTTCTGCCCAGAAACAACAAAACGTTGCTTCTGGACACTTTAGTCACCAACAAAGTGATCTGTGACCTTACAGGTGTACGGACTGGTTAACAGAAATAGTTCATTTCACAAGTGCCCCCCTGGGAAAATAGCTATTCTGCAGTGTCAAAGGCGGGGGGGGGGGTCTCCTTGACCAGAATCTATGGATTATTTTCCTAGATAGCAGAAGGGGTTTCCTTTCGACATCTTTCTGTTGTTATAGCAACCAATTACTGTGTGTGTTATGCATTAGGACGTGGGAAACTGGATTGAAATCGGTTACTGAAAATCAGCCCTTTTGGGAACTCAATCTACTGTGGATAAATTGTGACATTTTACTGTGGTTAAAGAGGATATGTTATCCTCCACGAATCCTTTTCTACATCAACCCTGCACGAATTAGGGTTGCCAGCTTCCAGGTGGAGTCTGGAATTACAGCTGCTCTCCAGACTACAGAGATCAGTTTCCCTGGAGAAAATGATTGCTTTGGAAGTCGGACTCTATGGCATTATGCCTTGTTGAGGTCCTTCCTCTCCTCAAACCCCACCCTCCCCAGGCTCCACCCCCAAATCTTCAGGAATTTCTCGAGCCAGAGTTGGCCACCCTAGTATGAATCTCTTTGCATCATAGAGAATTCTGGGATACATCTTAAAACTTCCAGTTTGCTTCCAGTCCCAATTCAAGGTGCTGGTATTGTCCTTTTATTTTATTGGGACAAGCATACCTTTAAAACCACCTACTCCCATATGAACATACCCAACCACTATGGTCGTCTTCCCATCATTTGAAGCTAAACAGGTGGCGATCCAAGAAAGGGCCTTCTTGGTCTTGGCACCAAAAATGTGGAATTCTCTCTCCGGTGCGATTTTCAGGGTATATGCTTTCGAAAGTCAACACTCCCTTTGTCAGAAGGGAGCTTTGACTCTCGAAAGCTTATACCCTGAAAATCTTGTTGGGCTCTAAGCTGCTACTGGACTCAAATCTACCTATTCTACTGCAGACCAACATGGATACCCTCTGAAACGCTCATGTCACTGCAGAAGAAACATCTGTAATGGACATGTCTTTGGGAAACCTGCTATTTCCGGTCTAGACTTGAGAACACACTGAGAAGCTACCATGGAAGCCCAAAGTCCGTAGAAAGTTTTAGAAAATCACTAAGCTGTTCATTTATGGATTTCATGTGTGACAGTGTTACGTGCCGCCAAGCTGCTTCTGACTTATGGCAACCCTACGAATGGATGATTTCCAAAATGTCCTATCGTTAACGGCCTTGCTCAGATCTTGCAAACTGAAGGCCGCGGCTTCTGTTATTCAGCCAATTCACCTCATGTTGGGCCTTCCTTTTATCCTTCTGCCTTCAACTTTTCATGCATACAGGCTGTTTAGCTTGGAAAGAAGGCGGTTAAGGGGAGACATGATAGAGGTCTATAAAATTATGCAGGGTATGGAGAGAGTAGACAGGAAGACGTTTTTCTGCCTCTCATAATACTAGAACATGGGGTCATCTGCTGAAGCCAGGTGAGAGGTTCAAAACAGATAAAAGGAAGTATTTTTTTTTTTACACAACACATAGTTAAATTGTGAAACTCCCTGCCCCAGGATGTGGTGATGTCTGCCAACTTGGAAGGCTTGAAGAGGGGAGTGGACATGTTCATGGAGGAGAGGGCTGTTCATGGCTACTGGTAAAAATGGCTACTAGTCATGATGCATACCTATTCTTTCTGGGATCAGAGGAACATGCCTATTATATTAGGTGCTGTGGAACACAGGCAGGATACTGCTGCAGTCATCTTGTTTGTGGGCTTCCTAGAAGCACCTGGTTGGCCATTGTGTGAACAGACTGCTGAACTTGATGGGCCTTGGTCTGATCCAGCATGGCGTTTCTTACGTTCTTATGTTCAGGATAAAATACTGCTCACTTTGACGATGACAATAGCTTCCTGGACTGCTCAGTTCAGCTTATTTCTTATTTATTTGTAGAGTTTGAGGTCTTTACAGGGTTGCACCATTTGCCCTTGATCTTGGTGAAGGTCTCAACCCTTTGAACCTTGATTTCCTGACTTTCTTTTGTTCTGGTCAGCTTCATCTTTTTGTGAATTCCAAAATAATGTCCTTCAAGACTGCCAAGAGCTGAGCATGGTGGACTTACCACAATTCTCCTGGGAGCTTATTAAAAGAATTGGTGTGTTTGGCTTGGATGTGACACATCCCCCTCCCCAGTTGGGAGAAGAACAGATGGGCCCCGTCATAGGACTTTCCTTGTGGTCTGACAGCTAAAGCTGAAACTGTATGCTAAGGATGGTGTAGCCTGAAGCAATGCCTGGATCTGAAAATGTCTGCCTAAGAACCATATGTAAAAAAAAAACCACATCCCTAGCTCAAGAACAGAAAATATACAGCAAGTACTGCAGTCTGAAGAGATGTAATGTTTTTGCTTTCACACCAAGTATTATTTTAATTAAGGGAAACATTAAGGTACCTTACCAACCACTTCACACATAGTATGTTGTGTACACTACAAACATAAAGTGTGAATATGACGAACATATGTTGGCAAACACACGTCTTGTACAGGTACACTCATCCCTGACCGGCCGCACCCCCTACTCAGCGGGAACACAGCTTTGCGGCTGCGAAACATGGCAAAGGTTGCTGTGATTTTACTTCTGTCACGGATCAAGTGGTGTAGGGATGAGGGAGAATGCTTTGTTGGGAACGGAGAATCATCGAAAAAAACATCTTGGGCATAAGCTGGAAGCTTCACAGATACTGGTACCCAAAGTCAGCTTCTCCTTGTGGATTTTAATATGATCTCCATACCTATGGAATATTTTATATAGCAATTATGGAAATGGATCTTGATTGCTTTTCTTGCCAATAGCCAGATAGCATGACAGGTTGGCAGAAATTCATCTCGGTTGTCGGCGGAATGATGAATGTATACTCAGCTGAGCTGTACGCAGCCGAGAGCCAAGAATGGAATTATGCCTCAATTCTCAAACTCGTTCGTCAAAAGTCAATACAACAATGGAGTGCCTGTTCCAGACTAAAATAGATGTGATTATTAACTTGTTAATGAACGGAATAAATACTTACAATGCTGTTTTAACCAAAAAAAAAAGACGGCTGTGTAGGCCCGCTGTTGTACTGTAAGACCAAATATACATAATTGCTTGAGCTGATCACGGAAACATCTTTGCAATCCACGAACGCAAATCATGACTCATGCGCATCTCAGCAAAACAAGCAGGATCACAACATGCACTTTCAAGAACGGCCTTTGCGCAAGCCGTTTTATTTATTGCCTTATGCGCCGATCAGAGCAAGGAGTCGCCTTGACATGTTGTTCTCTCCTTCCTCCTGTCTTGCCAGGAAATGTACCGCGGGACTCATTTTCTTCCTCTCCTTCGCTCAGCTGATGACTTATCGAACAGGAGCTATTTAGTGTGATAATGGCGTTTGACAGGTTGGATACAAACACCATTGTCACACTCCACGGCTCCAGCAGGAAGCAGGCTTTTGGGAGAAGAAAGGGATTCTAGTTCAGGAATTATCACCACAGATACCTGAAACGAGTGGCGAAGGGATGACAAATCTGACCTGGAATTCAAGAAGGAAGTTGTAAAATGCAGCAGGCGCAAATATCCTCCATTCTCACCACAAACAGAAACTGTTAACCGATGGTACGGTTCCAACCTCCAGGTGGTGGCTGGAGATCAGTTCCCTTGAAGAGAATGGCCAATTTGGAAGGTGGACTCTATGGCATTATACCCCAGTGCAGTTCGTCCTCTCCCCAAACCCTGCCCTCCTTAGGCTCCATGCTCAAAATCTCAAGGTAATTCCCAACCCGGAGTTGGCAATCCTAACTGATGGACACTAAAGATCTAGGACCATCTGAAGTCACTCCTCAGTCATGACTTATGGTTGGTATCAATTTGGCTACCCTGGTTTCACTGACCATAGAATACCAGCAGAATCCCACACAAAAAAAAATCAGACAAAGGGTCTAGCGGACCCTAGCAGACTAGGGTTGTCCGCCACTGGGTGGGCCTGGAGATCTCCTAGAATTGCAGCCAATCTCCAGATGAAAAAGAGCAGTTCCCTTGACGAAAATGGCTGCTTCAGAGGGTGGACTCTATGGCATTATAACCTGCTGAGGTCCCTCCCTTCCCTAAACTCTGCTCTCTCTAGAGTCCACACCCAAATCTCTAAAAACTCAGAAGTGGCAGCCCAAAGAGTGCAGCTTAGTGCTCATTTACTTTACTTATAGTCTGCCTTTCTAGCTGCAACTCAAGGCGAATTACAGGATACAGCAGTGCAGTCAGACAGCATAAGGCGACCAATGAATACTTACAAATAACTCGCAAATTTAAACTACAGCCATCGTCAAGGTTGGAACAACAGAATGGAATATTTAAACCCCACTATTACCCCTTGCTTGGTCTGCCCAGCTGCTATGCTTCTATAGTTCAGGAACAGAACAGACTTTGCATGGATAACCAGGAGTCCAGTAGTATGGTAAAGACTAATAGCTGGCAGCTGGGGAGGAATGGGGGAGCCCCTCTCCGCCCCCGAACAAATCTAGCCCATGCCAGCTGTTCTCTCCCTCTGCCACATTTTCCTGTGGCACGGTTGAGGCAATGTTGTGTGATTTATATCTGTAAAACACGTTCGAGTCTGCACGTTGTAGAGAAAGGCAGTATAAAAGTTTAGATGTAAATAAACACAGGCCTTTTATGCAGGGACGTTTCCCCCGGGGTCATCTCCGCCAACTGCTTCGGGGCTTCCTTTTGATTATGCATGCCTTTTCTGCCCGTCAGAGGTCGCCTCGCTCTCCCCATGCGTTTTGCCCATGTTTTAGTCAGAATCTGAAAAATGCGGGCAAACTGCACGGAGAGAGCGTGCATAATCAAAAGGAAGCCCTGAAGCAGTTGGTGCGGGTGATCGCGGGGAAATGTCCCTGCATAAAAGGCTACAGTTTTATTCCACTGTGAGTTTTCATGGGCGGATGCATTTCAAGAAATGGACCCTAGTCCATGAAAGCCTCTGTGTGTGTGTGTGTGTGTGTGTGTGTGTGTGTGTGTGTATAAAGTGCTATCAAGTCACAGCTGACTTATGGTGACCCCCAGCATGACATAATCTAAGGCCTTGAGCTGAAGACTTGTGTATTAATATCTTGTGTATTAATCCAGCTCTGTATTAAGTAAGGGGAAGGTAGGAAAACACTGCATGTTAACACGGGTCACAGATTATACAGAGATCTCCTTCTATAATTACATTACCTTGAAGAGCCGATGTCTGGTTGTAGGACATTTTTGGGGAGGTTAATCAAACAGGAAACACTGCCTTTTGAATGCTGGACCTCAGTAGCCAAGTGTATATGATACATAAATCTCAGGTGTGTTGTGGGATTTCTCTTGGCTTTCCAGGTTGGTTGGACTGGTGTCAGGAAACCGTCATCGGTTTGTTTCTGATGGATGCTGTCTCAAAACAAGGAAGGGGAATGAAGATCAAGGGTTAGACCTGTGCACTCCAGTGTCAGGAGCTTCTCTCCCTCCTATTGCTTTTCATTCTAATTTCAAACACCCCCTTTTTGAGAGAGAGAGAGAGAGAGAGCACAAGCTTCAGCCAGCAATATGATAAGTTTTCACCCGGAACAGGCATTTCATTTTACTAAGTGCCCACTTTATAGTCCTTAATGAAAGGAAACAATAAAAAGAGACCTTCGTCAGCCTTTGATTAATAAAATGGAGAAAGCTGTTGAGGAAGTGAAAGGGAATGTGGTGTTAACCTATTGCACGTTTGGCCCAGAGGGGAAGGAAGTTTCAAGTTTTTAGTGTAATTTCTTAATGCCATCCAGACAGAGGATAGAATAAAGCTGCGCTTTGGTGCGTCTTGGGACAGAGTCTCTCAACTGTTCCATGGGCACATTCGAAAGACCTTCCTTTAGCGACAGTGTTATAAAACGACGAGGATGATCAGGGGCCTGGAGACCAAGCCCTATGAGGAAAGGCTGAGGGAGTTGGGGATGTTTAGTCTGGAGAAGAGGAGGTTGAGGGGGGGAACAGGATTGCTCTCTTTAAGTATTGGAAGGGCTGTCACTTAGAGGAGGGCAGGGAGCTGTTCCTGTTGGCAGCAGAGGATAGGACTCGCAATGATGAGTTTAAATTGTGGGAGGAAAGGTACCGGTTGGATATTAGGGAAATAAAGTATGGTAAGAGTTGTTCAACAGTGGAATCGGCTACCTAGGGAGGTGGTGAGCTCCCCCTCACTGGTGGTATTTAAGCAGAGGCTGGACAAGCACTTGTCAGGGATGCTCTAGGCCAGGGGTGGGGAACCTTTTTTCTGCCAAGGGTCATTTGGATATTTATAACATCATTCGCGGGCCACACAAAATTATCAACTTAAAAATTAGCCTGCCATATTGGGCAAACATTTTGCCAAGAGGTACAACCCGAGACGGCTCCGAGTGTCTGCCATGTAGAGCAACTCGCTTTTGAGCTCTGCTGTCCCCAGCTGGGCCCAAGAGATTCAGGCAGGGCAGCATCCTTCTGAGCTAGAGATCTGCCAGGACCATGAAGGGCCAGACCAAATTATTTTGCAGGCCTTATACGGCCCCCGGGCCTGACGTTCCCCACCCCTGCTCTAGGCTGATCCTACATTGAGCAGGGGGTTGGACTAGATGACCTGTATGGCCTCTATGATTCTATGATACTATAAAACATTAATGTCCCAATCCAAGCCTTGGTTTGTTTGCATGGTTTTGGGCTTTTGTGCAAGCCTATGCAGAGTTACTCCAGTCTAAGCCCACTAATACTGGAGTACCTCTACATAGGATTGCAGTGTAAACAAACCGACCTGCCAGGTGTCCACCTATAGCAGGTGACCTCCCAGCTGGCAGCCCCTGAGCACTGCTCAGTAAGGTGGCAGGGGGAAAAAAGTTGTGAGAATTGCCTCCGCTCTGACAGAGTCATGTCACTTCCAGTGCAAACCTGGAAGTGGTTTCATTGCACCTGATTGATATTCTAGGGTTCCACTAAAACTCTATGGTTTTGTCAGTCCTAGAGCACGGCCCCAACACAATGACATCACCTCTGGGGTCATGCCATCACAGCACCAGCTGTTTAAATGTTGCTACCTCCCACTAGTTGCCAATGCTCAGCGGACAACCCTATGAATAAATTAGCTATTCTAGACTCATGGATGCCCCCTCAACCACTCCCAATTTGTCTTCCATGTACATATAGTACTGGATGTGACTGGCTGACGTAAATGGATATGGCCCCACTGAATCGCATGTGTACAGGGATGAGCATTTGTGCTTATGCACACACATCCAGCCAGTGAAATGCAGTCTATACCATGCCAGACCACCTCCCTACAATCTCTTTTGTCGGCTGGTTTGGCTTTATGCGCACTAATGTGCATAAACATTATGCACTAATGTGCATAAACATTTAATGTGCATAAACATTTTAAAATTTGTGAAGTACCAACAACCAAACAAAGCCAGGCACTGTACAGAATACTCTTAGAAGGACCTCTCCCATAGGTTTGCCAGCTCCAGGTTAGGAAATACTTGGAGATTTATGGGGTGAAGCCTGAGGAGGGCGGGGTTTGGGGAGGGGAGGGACTTCAGTGGGGTATAATGCCATAGAGTCCACCTTCCAAAGCGGCCACTTTCTCCAGGTGAACTAATCCCTGTCACCTGGAGATCAGTTGTAATAGCGGGAGATCTCCAGCCACCACCTGGAGGCTGGCAACCCAACTCTCCCACTAGCATTACAATCTGATTGAGACAGAAATGAAGCTAAAAAGCTAAAAACTGGAAAAGGAAGAGCCCACCTAGATAGAGCTACTCTGAGCTACTCGGAAGAATGGTGGTATAAAAATGTACTAAATAAATAAATAGATAAGAAGCGATAAGAGGAAAACCCTGACAATATGAAGGAGAGAAAGGCAGAGGGTTTAACAAGTAAAACAAAAACAATTAGTTTAACAGAAATACTAAGGCTGAATTTTTACTTTCCTTACTTTTACAGTAAAAACTACAGCTTTCTCTGCTGTAGCACTAGTTTTTCGGAAAGGGCCTCCTTAATAGAGTTGCCAGCTCTGGATATTATGAGGATGGAGCCTTGATAGGGTGGGGTTTGGGGAGGGGAGGGACCTCAGCTGAGAATAATGCCATAGAGTCCACACCCTCCAAAGAAGCCATTTTCTCCAGGGGAACTGATCTATGGCATCTCCGGATCAATTGTAACCGCGGGAGATCTCCAGCTACTACCTGGAGGTTGGCAAAATTATTGCTCTTCCAGTGGACTTTGGGAGGAACAGGATAATGCTGAATGGGGACTTGGAGTAGTTACGTCTACTCACAATTTAGGTTGCCAACAATGTGGAGAGAGAAAATGTCCTGCCCACTTCATAGAGGCTTAAGGGGGGTATTATTTGCCAGGTGATGTTATTTATCTCCACCCTCATGAAAAGCTTCAGCTACCCATCTAGGGCACTGCCTGGCAACCAGCAGGAGGGCTGTGGATGGTAATATGGGGGGGGGGCTACAATGCCAGCTGCAGCATTACATCACTTCTGGTTAAAAACCATAGAATTTCCAGCAATTCCTAGTGCTATCCTAGATTCCTAGATCCTAGAAGTGATCTTTTCAGGGGTTTTAAGTAATCTTGTTGCTCGCCTCCTTGAGTATATACAGAGGCAGGAAGTTTGTTTCAAAATAAATACTGTAAATACAGAGAAATCAGAGGTGAAAGATGAGAAGGAGCTAGGGAATGGATACGTTGGAAGGGAAGTAATGGAATCATAAATTAAATCCAAAGGAAACGAAAGGGGTGGCTCAGTGAAGAGTCTTCAGAAGCAGAAAATGATTTAATAGTGGAATAGAATTGACTTAAGTGCTTTCAGGCACAAGTCTTCCTAATGTATGCAAAGGTCAGAGAGACGCAGCAGCTTATTTTTTCCTCCATGGGGCAGCCATGACTATAAAAACGGAATTTTGTGGCTCCTTGAAGACTAATTATTGTGAAAGAATCTTTAATGAACCAGAGTCCTGTTCTTCAGAAGCCCTGACTACACGCCCCTACAACCTAGAAAGAGCACTTGCGCCTTTAGAGGAACTGGAGGTGAACATTCCCTTTTAAATCCTCATGGCAAAAAAAATCTTAGATGAGAAGCTGTCGTTGTTGGGCTTCTCGCAGGATATCTTATTAGATCTTGGGAAAACGGAAGCTTTTACCAAAATTAAAAAGCGCATTAAAGAGCTCGATTATAACAGCACTACTTTTCGTGCTCGCAGAGTCTGTTCATCCCAGTTCTTCGGAATACCCCCTCCACGTGGTCTGCCTGCCTATACATATTATTTGACAACTCCTCGTCTCTGTAGAGCTTTTTGCTTGGCTAGATTGAATGCTAACCCTTCTATGGTAATGCAGGGCAGAATTCTGAATATACCATACTCAGACAGGATCTGCCCTTGCTCTTCTGGCTCTATTGACTCATTAGCCCATGCCCTTTTGGGATGCCGCTTTGACGAGGAACTTCGATCGCACTATATTTCCCCCCTTTTAATATACAAATCCAATGCCTCTGTGACTGACATAATGCCTTTTTTACTAAGCGATAGGGACCCCAAGGCGACATTGTCAGTGGCAAGATTCGTTTCAATCCTTATATCCCTCCAATACTAGATATATGCTGCTCAAGATCAATTGATCAAGGAGCTTCTAAGGGATAAAAGGAAAAGGAAAGGAGGTGAACATTTGTGAGGGGGGTTTCCCACATATTCCCCCTCCCTCCCAAATCATAAGGACCTTTCCACGTGCTCCACTGAACACGCCTACCGCTGTGTGCATGCCCAACAGGGAACCATAGCGGACCCTGGTTCTCTGAGTGTATTTCAAAGATACCAGTATTTTCCACATTCAGATTTTAAATCGGGTTGCCAACTCTGGGTTAGAAAATTCCTGGAGATTTGGGGGCAGAGCTTGGCAAAAGTGGAGTTCAGGGAAAGGAGAGAGTTCAGCAGAGACATGTTGCCTAAAGAAGACCCTCCAAAGCACCCATTTTGTCCAGGGGAATTGATCTCTGTAGTCCAGAGATCAGTTGTAATTCTGGGAGAAAACCAGGCCCCAAATGGAGGTTGGCAACCCTAAGAGAGATAGAAACTGAAACATGTGATAGGTAGGGTTGCCAGGTCCCTCTTCGCTACCGGCGGGAGGTTTTCGGGGCGAAGCCTGAGGAGAGCGGGGTTTGGGGAGGGGAGGGACTTCAATGCCATAGAGTCCAATTGCCAAAGCAGCCATTTTCTCCAGGTGAACTGATCTCTATCTGCTGGAGATCAGTTGTAATAGCAGGAGATCTCCAGCTAGTACCTGGAGGTTAGCTAAATCCAAAATACGTATGCTGACTTAAACTAGGAGGGTGACCTGCGTTTATGCATTGACTTCCGAAAGCTTAATGCAGTTACCCAAGCCAACGCCTACCCCATACCGTTGATTTCAGATATTATGGGGCAATTACAGGAGGGTCGCGTTTTCTCCAAATTGGACTTAGTGGAAGCTTATTATCGCGTCCGTATCCGCGAGGGAGACGAACCCCTCACTGCCTTCTCTAGCTGTTTTGGAATGTATGAATTTCTTGTGATGCCCTTCGGATTGAAGGGGGCCCCGGGGGTCTTCATGCAACTCATTAACGAAATCCTCCATGATTTGCTGTACCGCGGCGTGGTAGTTTATTTGGATGATATTCTCATTTATTCGAAAACCATGGAGGAACATGTTGCTCTGGTCAGAGAAGTTTTACAACGTCTCTGGGGAGATGCAAGCTGTGGCTTTCCCGCCCAGGGCACTGAGCGTACAGGACTCTAAGAGTGGATGCCCAAGGACACGGACAGGGCGGTCAGACTGGAGCCAGGAGTGGTAGGATAACCTGCAATCTTCTGCAACCTGGAGGTTGGCAACCCTAGTGATAGGCAAAGAAGCCTTTAGACAGTTGTTTTCACACTATGAACCTTGTAGTCCTGTAGTTCTAGAGCTTATCAGGGGCTCTTTGCAAAGGAGGCCAGTAATGGTCGAGAAAGGGGAGGGACCTCAGCAGGATATAATGCCATAGAGCCCACCCTTCAAAGCAGCCATTTTCTCCTGGGGAACTCATGTTTGTAGACTGGAGATCAGTTGTAATTCTGGGAGATCACCAGGCCTCACCTGGAGGCTGGCAACTCCTACCCATCTTGCTAGACTTTAAGGTGCCACTAGACTCCTGCTTAGGGTTGCCAGGTCCCTCTTCTCAACTGGCGGGAGATTTTGGGGGCAGAGCCTGAAGAGGGTGGGGTTTGGGGAGGGGAGGGACTTCAATGCCATAGAGTTCAATTGCTAAAGCGGGCATTTTTCTCCAGGTGTTCTGATCTCTATCGGCTGGAGATCAGTTGAATTAGCAGGAGATCTCCTGCTACTACCTGGCAGTTGGCAACCCTACTCCTGCTTATTTTTTCTTCTACAACAGACTGCCACACCTATTAATCTGGATTGTGTGCATAATGCAGATATCTCAGTGCAGTAATTCCTGGGCAGATGTACCAAAGTGGAAGGAGTTTTCTAAGGACAGAAAATAAGGTTACCGATTCCCAGGTGTGGCCTGGAGTTAGGGTTGCCATGTCCCTCTTCGACACCGGTGGGAGGTTTTGAGGGTGGAGCCTGAGGAGGGTGGGGTTTGGGGAGGGACTTCAAGGCCATAAAGTCCAGTTGCCAAAGCGGCCATATTCTCCAGGTGAACTGATCTTTATCGGCTGGAGATCAGTTGTAATAGCAGGAGATTGCCAGCTAGTACCTGGAGCTTGGCAACCCTACCTGGCGATCTCATGGAATTACAACTGAACTCCTTTAAACAGATGGTATCCTTTAAACAGATGGTCCATGGTATTACACCCGGCTGAGATCCCCGCCCTCCCCAAATCTCTAGGAATTTCCCAACCCATAGTTGGGAACCCTAAAGTTAAAAAACGGTTGCATGGAAATAGTCAGAATTTCATACTTAACATGAGGATCTTCAGTTCCCACTAATAAAATAGGCTGGATGGACCCAGCCTAGGGTTGCCAGCTTCTGGTTGGGAAATACCTGGCGATTCTTGGGGTGGAGCCTGAGGAGGGCGGGGTTTGGGGAGGGGTGGGACTTCAATGCCATAGAGTCCCGTTGCCAAAGCAGCCATTTTCTCCCGGTGAACCAATCGGTATTGGCTGGAGATCAGTTATAATAACGGGAGATCTCCAACTACTACCTGGAGGTTGGCAACCCTAACCCAGCCAAATAGGAACCAATCCGCAGTACATATTCAGCCACTCTAGTAATCTGTGTACACACTGAGCATATACATATATTATCCTTGTAAAGTAGGTATCACTGAGGTTATCCAGCTGTGCGCCGCTGGGCTGAAGCTAGTCATCTCAGTAAAAATGCTAATCCTATACATGGAAAAAGGGGACCAGGAATGTTTCAGAGGAGTAAAAATTCTCACTCTCTCTCTCACACACTTCCTCATTTCCATATCAAGACCACGTTGTTGTGTGGTAAGCACTCAGCGGGAAACAGAAAATGAAAGAGATGGAGGAATATTAGTTCCTGGGGACTTTCCAAACTGCCTGATTATGAGATCTGGAAGCGAGAAGAGGGTTTCACGCTTGCCTTAGGAAGCAGAGGGTCGCTAATTGCTACTGGTGGTAATCCCATAGTAACTAACTCCCCTCTCCCCGTGTTCCACGCTTCTCTACAGGTGGCTGTTTGGTTGAAAGGGGTGCGTAGGGGGGAAATATAAGTTATTATTAGAACCAGCACAGGAAAATATCAATAAAAACCGCTAGTATAGCTGTGTTCCACAGAGAGAGGTTTTTTTTTTTAAAAAAAAAGTCTGTTTTCATTTTATATAAATCTAATATGCTGCCTGATAAAAATCCAATCAAGCGTATGATTATCGTTATTTTCTCAATCAGCTCGTAGCTTTGTTCCCACGGCCCACTGGAGTTAACAACGGTAACGCTTCCTGTCTAAAAAACGTGCATTTACAGCTCGTGCCAACAATATGCTGGCAGCCAGTTTGAGGCGTGACTGAGCCAAGAGGTGCCACGAAACCATGCCCACGTGAACTGGGAAAAACACAATGGCGAGTTCCCAGTTGGTAGGAAAAGGAGCTGCAATCTAACTTTTAAGTGGGGGCTCTGGCGTTAGGCGTCCCACATACTACATATACCACTTGCAAACAAGCATTTGGACCTCAGAGCGATGATGGAGAGAGCCAGCGTGGTGTGGTGGTTAAGAGCAGTGGTTCGGAGCTGTGGAGTCTGATCTGGAGAACTGGGTTTGATTCCCCACTCCTCCACATGAGCGGTGGGTTCTAATCTGGTGAACTGGGTTGGTTTCCCCATTCCTACACATGATGCCAGCTGGGTGACCTTGGGTGAGTCACAGCTCTCTCAGCCCCACCTACCTCACAGGGTGTCTGTTGGGGGGGGGGAAGGGAAGGTGATTGTAAGCCGGTTTGATTTTTCCTTAAGTGGCAGAGAAAGTCAGCATATAAAAACCAACTCTTCTTCTTCTGATGCACCAACTCCGTTTCCCAGCTGAACACAATTTACCATAGACTCATAGAGTTGGAAAGGGCCATACAGGCCCTCTAGTCCAACCCCCTGCTCAATGCAGGATCAGCCTAGAGCATCCCTGACAAGTGCTTGTCCAGCCTCTGCTTAAAGACTGCCAGAGCGGGGGAGCTCACCACCTCCCTAGCTAGTTGATTCCACTGTTGAACAACTCTTACTGTACAATTTTTCCCCTAATATCCAACTGGTACTTTCCACCCCCAATTTAAACCCATTATTGCGAGTCCTTGTCCTCTGCTGCCAACAGGAACAGCTCCCTGCCCTCCTCTAAGAGACAGCCCTTCAAATACTCAGAGAGCAGTCATGTCCCCACTCAACCTCCTCTTCTCCAGACAAAACATTCCCAAGGGATTCTCGAAGGGAGGCAGGTTGGCCCTTGAACTGACTGGGCAAGTTTGTGGTGGGCTGCTACCTTGGCGCAAGCTGAGCTCCCGCGGCACTGGCAGCAGAATGGGGCTACTCAGCTTGAGCTGGGTATGTGGTGATAAGCTAGGGTTGCCAACTCCAGCCTGGGAAATTCCTGAAGATTTGGGAGCAGTGTCGATGGAGGAGAGAATCTGGGGAGGGGTTTAACCTCAAATCTATAGGACACCATGGAGTTTGCTCTCCAAAGCTGATGTTTTCTCCAGGGGAACCAATCTCTGTCATCTGGAGATCGTTTGTAATTCCAGGAGAACCCCAGGCTCCATCTGGAGTTTGGCAACTGAGTGATTAGCTTATGCTTGCTGTCAGAGTCAATGTGTCCCAGGTCTGAGCAAAATGGCCTTGTAAGGCAGCCAGCACCTTTTGATTCTGCTTGCTCCTGGGTGATTTTAATGTCCCAATCTGCCCCTGCTGTTTATACAAATATAGGTATTCAGAGAAGTGTTGCAAAATATTTGAGGCTACAGCCATTGTATCTGCTAATAACATTAGAATCATAGAATCATGGAGTTGGAAGGGACCACCAGGATCATCTAGTCCAACCCCCTGCACAATGCAGGAAATTCACAAATACCTCCCCCCCCACATCCACAGGGACCCCTACTCCATGCCCAGAAGATGGCCAAGGTGCCCTCCCTCTCATGATCCGTCTAAAGTCATAGAATCAGCATTGCTGACAGATGACCAGCTAGCCTCTGCTTAAAAACCTCCAGGGAAGGAGCGCTCACCGCCTTCCGAGGAATCCTGCTCCACTGAGGATCCGCTCTAATGGTTAGAAAGTTCTTCCTAATGTCTAGACGGAAACTCTTTTGATTTAATTTCAACCCGTTGGTTCTGGTCCATTAATGTTGCAGAATAAATTCCCCAATCCATGCATTTTCCTTCCCCTTGTTCCTTTTACCTACCCACTGCAATTGCTCAGAGGGTGATCCACTGTTCTGTTTGGAACTTGTTGGCGCCTTCAGGTTCTCTTGCCTTAACTCTTTTGTCTTCAGCACCGAGCAAGATTCTCTCTTCTCAGTTTAGTTTTGCTCTTAACTGTACTGGCACTTCAGTAGGGCAGCTGCTCGAATTGTCTGTTTCCAAAACCCGCTTTCCCCCCTTGGCCTTTATGGGATCCAGAGTTTTTAAGTAAACAAGCTCTTCTGATAAGTCTCATTAAAATATTGATCTGGGGTGGGCCGCTCTTGGTCGGTGAAATAACCAAGGGCTATTGGTCAGACACGCAACACTGGAGGGAAAAAGAATCCACCTCGTTTTCCTTCTTCTCTTGGGACAAACGTTAATGACCAGAGAGTGCAAGGAGATAAGCCGCCGGGTAGAAGGGAATTATTAAATCATCCCGTTCAAAATGAGGTTGTAATGAGAAGCTACACCTGCCACTGGGCTGTACTACTTCTGAGTTCAACTCGAGGTTCACATAATTGGATTAATTGCTGTATATTGTCTGTAGAAAACCCAATAGTTCAGGGAGCAGGTTTCTGCCCTGATAGGCTAGCTTTCGATGTGCAAGGTCGCCATTTGTAATCTGAACTGACACAAGCTTGATATGGTTTTTTAAAAAAAAATTCCTTAATTTATACCTTGCCTTTTGTCCCCAATGGGAACCCCAAAGAGCCTACCTCATTCTCTTCTCCATTTTATCCTCACTACAGCCCTGCGAGGTAGGATAGGCTGAGTGCATGTGACTGGCCCAAGGTCACCCAGAAAGTTTCCTTGATACAGTGGGATTCAAACCAGCCCCCAGCCCCGATCTTAGTCTGACACGCTAACCACTGCATCACACTGTCTTTCTTTTATCACCTCACCTGCTCTCTGTGGGAGGGGGAGCCTAAATTTCATTGAAATCTGTGGCTAAATTATTTCTCATTCTCTTGATTCCAAGGGAAATGCAATCCAATGCAATCCAATCTAGGCATGTTTACTTGGAAGCAAGAGCCACTTAGTTCAATGGGATTGGTTCCTAAGCACTTTGAAGCAATAGATGCAACTAAATGTTGCCAAATTGTGGTGAAACCGTAAAGCACAGCTGAAGAAAGAGGGGAACAAATAAACTCAGCCTAAAAGTCAGGGGAAACCAAAGGGGTTGAGCTAAACACTATCTAATAAAACAACCAATAAATCTATTTTTATTATACATTGTGCACATTTGTATTTAAAAACACAGGGCCTAAAATACAGGCTGAGACGCTGTACAATTTCAAAATATGCATCCTGTGACAAAAGCCCAAAAAGCATCTGGTCAGATCTTGGTCATTTTATATACTAACATCAACTGTTACTGTATGTGTTGGCAATATTTGTAACTATGTTTGTGCTTTTCAGGAAGCCTGTATTTTAGAAACGGTAAAGCACAACATTACATATTTTGTTGCATCCCAGGGGTTTTCCAAGCTAAATTACTCCTTACATATTTAAGATTTCAAATTGTATGCCCAGCTGAGTTTTTCTAACTGGATCTGAATTCTTAGCCTATTTTAGCCCTACCTCATGCCCTAGTGTAATTTTTAAGTTAGAAAAGGGGACTAAGAAGAAGAAGAGTTGGTTTTTATATGCCGACTTTCTCTACCTTTTAAGGAGAATCAAACCAGCTTACAATCTCCTTCCCTTCCTCTCCCCACAACAGACACCGGGCAAAAACGCACGGTCGCTTTAGCCTCCTTTATTCCCTGTTTCAGCCAGGATTCAGCCAGGATCGAACGCACGTTCGGCGAAACGCATGCGTTCGATCCTGGCTGAATCCTGGCTGAAACCGGGAATAAAGGAGGCTAAAGCGACCGTGCGTTTTCGCCCACCCTGTGAGGTAGGTGTGGCTGAGAGAGTCCAGAGAGAACTGTGACTAGCCCAAGGCCACCCAGCTGGCTTCATGTGGAGGAGTGGGGAAACCAACCCGGTTCTCCAGATTAGAGTCCGCCGCTCTTAACCACTGCACCACGCTGGCTTTCAGGGATTGCCTGAATCTGAACTTCACCCCCAACCAGTGACTGAGCAGGCAACAATTTGTTCAGCCTGTAAATCTCCCCCACATGTACAGGGCCTCTTCGAAACCTTTGATAACTGCATCTTGAGCAAAGCTGATGATTCACAATCTTGCAGGAGGCTATATTTAATTATTTGCAGAATGAGTTGCCTTTGTGTCACTTTTTAAACCTCAAATCTACAGAAGTTTCCCTGAAATGTGCAGGATATTCCAGCTTTGCAGAATTACATCACAGCAGCAGACTTCAGTCCACATGTGGTCATCTTCAAGCGGACAGTGACCCCTGCCTGAGACCCTGGAGAGCCACTGCCAGTCTGAGTAGACAATACTGACTTTGATGGACCAAAGGTCTGATTCAGTAGAAGACCCTTCGTGTGTTCATGTGTGAAGATCGACTTTTTTTGTGTGCTGCGTTTTAGAAGGACCTTCTGTGAATGCATGTGCAAAGACAGCAAGGTGAGCAGTGAGCCTCTCGCCCCTCTTGGCCTGTATGCATCAGGATGGCCACAGTGGGTCACTCGGCAATGGGGAGAGCTCTTTTTTAAACACACAAGGTTCAGAGACCTCACTCTTACCCCCCACCACAAAAGCTTCGTCCTCTCTCATTTGGCTGCCCTCCACCCTCACCAGTCCACACACGAGCTTAATGGCACACAGCCCCTCTCCCCAAGAAAGCGGTCTCTTCCCTTCTCTTTCTAGGGTTGCCAACCTCCAGGTAGTAGCTGGAGATCTCCTGCTATTGCAACTGATCTCCAGCCGATAGAGATCAGTCCGCCTGGAGAAAACGGCCGCTTTGGCAATTGGGCTCTATGGCAGGGCTTCTTAAACGTTTTCCACTCGCGACCCCTTTTCGCCTGAGAAATTTTTACGCAACCCCGGGTATATAGGTATATAAAATAGGTATCCAAACCTTTTACTGTTGTCAATTTTTTCGTGACCCCTTACATTCAGTTAACCCACAGTTTAAGAAGCTTTGCTCTATGGCATAAACGTTCCTCCCCTCCCCAAACCCCGCCCTCCTACTGCTCCACTCCCAAAACCTCCCACCGGTGGTAAAGAGGGACCTGGCAACCCTATCTCTTTCCCTCCCCACCTGACATGGCCACAGCCCATTCCAGCAACTGGGTCCCCAGTGCTCTGTGTATGTGTTTGTGGTGTGAAGCCTCTGTCCCTGAGATAGCTGATCTTTCACAAGAAGGGGTTCTCTCCACCACAAGTTCAGGAATGAAACATTGGGTGTCTGGCAGGGATAGCAATGACTGTGCAGGTGGGGTTGCCAGCTCTGGGTTGGAAAATACCTGGAAACTTTGGAGGCGGAGCCTGAGGAGGACAGAGTTTGCAGAGAGAAGGGAATTCAATGCCATAGGACCCACCTTCCAAAGTGGCCATTTTCTCCAGCTGAACTGATCTCTGTCGCCTGGATATCAATTGTAATAATGGGAGATCTCTGGCCACTACCTGGAAATTGGCAACCCTATGTGCAGGTGAGGTGAGGGGTAGGAGGCAGAGGGAGAGAGAGAACTTGTGGGAGTGTGCTCTAAACCTGCCGGTTAGGGTTGCCAACCTCCAGGTTCTAGCTGGAGAGCTCCTGCTATTACAACTGATCTCCAGCAGATAAAGATGAGTTCCCCAGGAGAAAATGATGGCTGCTTTGGCCATTGGACTCTATGGCATTGAAGTCCCTCCCCTCCCCAAACCCCGCCCTCCTCAGGCTCCACCCCAAAAATCTTTCACCCGTGTCAAAGAGGGACCTGGCAACCCTACTGCCAGTGTTTACTTTTTTCATGATACACTTCTTGATACTTGACTGGTTTCCCTGGCCCTCTTGGTCTGTGGCCAGCAGTGTCCTGGCCTTGAAACATCTGAAGTTATCACTCAGGCCCTTCCTCCTCCTGTCGTGTGACTGATGTAATAGGACTGGTATCATATGACTTCCTTCCATAGTTTTGTAGCTCATTTGCTTGGGATTTGAAGGTGAGTCTTGGAAGTGGAAAGGCTGAAGATGACTGCTTACTGGAGAAGTTCTTCTTGCGCTGATGTTGTGACTTGTGATTAGAGTTGCCAGGTCCCTCTTCTCCACCTGCAGGAGATTTTTGGGGCGGAGCCTGAGGAGGGTGGGGTTTGGGGAGGGGAGGGACTTCAATGCCATAGAGTCCAATGGCCAAAGCGGCCATTTTCTCCAGGTGAACTGATCTTTATTGGCTGGAGATCAGTTGTAATAGTAGATTTCCTGCCACCACCTGGAGGTTATCAAGTTAACAAAAGTGCAATGTATAGAGGTTGGAGGTTGGTACCTTTACTTGTGAGGGCAGGGTTTGGGGAGGGGAGGGACTTCAATGCCATAGAGTCCAATTGCCAAAGCAGCCATTTTCTCCAGGTGAACTGATCTCTGTCGGCTGGAGATCAGTTGTAATAGCAGGAGTTCTCCAGCTAGTACCTGGAGGTTGGCAGCCCTAGGCATGTGATATTTGACTTGGTCCACATGGCCATCTGATAAAGTTACCAACCTCCAGGTTAAGGCTAGAGTTCTCCCAGAATTACACCTTATCTCCAGTTCCCCTGGAGGTTGGCAACCTTACTGTTTACAATAGGATGTTTTGAAAGGCATTAATTCATTGGGTCATCATAAGTTGGAAGTGACTTGACAAGCACTTAACACACACACACACAACGCAGTTAATACGATTGAACAGCCAAGGACAAAGAAGGCAAAAACAAAGAACTAAAATGTTGCCAAGATGCAGCATTGGAAGGGGCCGTATGTTTTAGTCTATTGTTTTGGTAATTTATTCCTCTCTACCAAATATAATGTAAGCCAAAAACTGAATGTGAAGATGTGTCGAGGCCCTGATTAATACTTCTCCAGAATTAGGGCACTTAGGGCAAAAATGCATGGGAGGTTTTGCCTTGGATTTGCTGCTCTCTCGATGCACATTTTCCCCATCTGAATTCTCAAAACTCTGCATGGGGGCTTATTTTTGTGTTTTGAGAATTTGGCTGGGGAAAATGTGCATTTAGAGAGCGGCAAATCCAAGGCAAAATCTCCCATGCGTTTTCACCCTTAGTCGGGGGGGGGGGGCTTTTTGTCCTCTTTTGTTTTCTACTGTCCCCTCCTCTCTCTTGCTGTGCTGCCTCTTTTTGGTGTTAATCATTGTCTTTTGCAAGTTCTCTTCCATACTCCAACTGCACATTTGACATCGCTCCCATCTGATTACTATGGGTGGGATTCGGAGCAAGCTGGCCAGGCAAACAGTTTTTTGGGGGAGAAAAGAGTCCTGTGCCACGATGCATTCAGCCATTGGTCAGAAACTTTCATGGCACTAGGTGTGTGTATGTGTATGTTGTCCCGTTCTTTGACAGCAAGTCCCTGTTCTTTGAGTATAAAGGCCAAATGGTTTCGAAATAAGAGGTTTCTGGTCAAAATCAGCAAGACGTTGCCCAAAGGTCACCCATGGGTGATAAGGGCTGGTAATGGAATTTCAAGGCTGAAGGGCTGTAGCTGGTCATCCCTATAAGGAAAGGCCAAGGGAGTTGGGAATGTTCAGTCTGGAGAAGACCAGATTGAGGGGGGACATGATAGCTCTCTTTAAGTATTTGAAGGGCTGTCACTTAGAGGAGGGCAGGGAGCTGTTCCTGTTGGCAGCAGAGGATACGACTCGCAATAATGGGTTTAAGAACATAAGAACATAAGAAAGGCCCTGCTGGATCAGACCAAGGCCCATCAAGTCCAGCAGTCTGTTCACACAGTGGCCAACAAGGTGCCTCTAGGAAGCCACAAACAAGACAATTGCAGCAGCACCATTAAATTGGTTTATATTGCGGGCGGAAAGGTTAGAATATTAGGGGAAAACTTTTTTACAGTAAGAGTTGTTCGACAATGGAATCGGCTACCTAGGGAGGTGGTGAGCTCCCCCTCACTGGCAGTCTTTAAGCAGAGGCTGGACAACCACATGTCAGGGATGCTCTAGGCTGATCTAGCATTGAGCAGGGGGTTGGACTAGATGGCCTGTATGGCCCCTTCCCACTCTATGATTCTATGATTCAGTGATCCCTCCATTGAATAGATTATCCTTAAACTGCCTAATGATGACCCTGTAGGGTTTTCAAGGCAAGAGACGTTTGGAGGTGGTTTGCCATTGCCTACCTCCGTGTGGGCTGAGAGAGTTCCGAGAGAACTGTGACTGGCCCAAAATCACCCAGCAGGATTCATGTGGAGGAGTGGGGAATCAAACCCGGTTCTCCAGATTAGAGTCCGCTGCCCTTAACCACTACACCACGCTGGCTCTCCTACACTGGTCTAAGCTAACAAAAATGAAACTGAATTCTGTTCCAAAAAGAGTAAGTTCATGCATGGGGTTGCCAACCACCAGGTTCTAGCTGGAGATCTCCTGCTATTACAGCTGATCTCCAGCCGATAGGGATCAGTTCACCTGGAGAAAATGGCTGCTTTGGCAATTGGACTCTATGGGATTGAAGCCCCTCCCCTCCTCAAGTCCCACCCTCCTCAGGATCCACCCCCAAAATCTCCCGCCAGTGGCGAAGAAGGATTTGGCAACCCTATTCATGCAGGAGGGAATATGCTGTATACTGTATTTCATTTAGGTTGCCTGGGAGCAAAAAAGACGATTTCAAATTGGAAGAGGTGAAAGGAAGAGAGCATCTTATGACAAACTTGCGAGCAGGGATCAAAAGAGTCAATCTGATGCATTCAAGAAAAGAAAAAAAGACGGCTGCTGAGTGACAGAATAGCACCATGAACTATCAGAGGCGATAATGCAACAGAGAGACAAGAGCTGCTTAGTAATGAACACTGCCAGTGCGATCTGGTGGAGAGTTACCCCAGGCTAAGCCTGCTGAAATCAAACCTGCGCAAAGTGACTTCCAAAGTAAATCAGAAGGGGGGGAAAAACACCACAAAACACCATAAAAGTTGTTTAAAATTGATGTTATTTAAAACTTCAGCATTAAAAACTCAGCTAGAGCATAAAAATACTGGACGGCTTCAAATGAGTCTTGTAAAACTGGTTTTAAAAAGTCCTTTTTTATCTCGAATTTGAAAACTTGGGCAAAATGAGGGGAAATGCAGGGGGAAAGCGAGGTGACGGTCGGAAACGGCATGCATGATCAACACAAAGACTCAAAGTCATCGGAGGAGGGACGGCAAGGGAGACAGCCATGCATAAAAGACCCAAGGTACCCATTTGCTCCTGGTTAACCAGGGACAGTTTGAGGGGAAAAGCTAATTGTGGAACAACATAGAGACCCTTTTTACCGCTAGGTTTTGAGTGAGTTTTTTTTTTTTTTTACATCCTGTGACATCAGAACAGATCATCCACTGCCTGGGATGCCAGCGTGGGGTAGTGGTTAAGAGCGGTGGCTTGGAGCTGTGGAGTCGGATCTGGAGAACCCGGTTTGATTCCTCACTCCTCCACATGAGCGACAGAGGCTAATCTGGTGAACCAGGTTGGTTTCCCCACTCCTCCACATGAAGCCAGCTGGGTGACCTTGGGCAAGTTACAGTTCTCTTAGAGCTCTCTCAGCCCCACCTACCTCACAAGGTGCCTGTTGTGGGGAGGGGAAGGGCAGGTGATTGTAAGCCGGTTTGAGTTTCCCTTAAGAGGTAGAGAAAGTCGGCGTATAAAAACCAACTCTTCTTCTTCTGGGAGGCCTAGAATATGTTTCCACCTCCTCGGACTTAAATCTCTGGCTTCTTTTTCCTCGATGCCTCAGCCGTCTGTGTCCCCTATCCATCTTTCTCTGCTTCCTCGCTTCCTTTGGCTTGAGCAATTTATTTGACCCTCTTTGTGCAAAGGAAATTATCCGCTCTTTCATTTTTCTTCTTTCTCTGTGTGTATATGTGGCGGCGGCGGGGGGAGCCGCTTAATCTGCACAGTGCTAGAGAATGAGGCTGGGTGAGTAATAAGAAGCCTCGGATTGATGAAGCTGCCTCTGTCAAGGTTTTTTATTAATTTATTTGCCACCCCGATGACTCACAGGGAGGGTCGGAGAAGGGCACAACTTTCACCTGCTGCTGCTGCTGCTGCTTCTCCGAAGTATTTATCATTTCTCACTTCACGTAATTTGGTAGATCCATTAAAATGTCCTCAGATTTTCCACCCCCCTCAGTGAGATCTGACAGGCTGGCAGCAATAATTTAGAATTTTTTCCCCCACCACCACCACCACAACTTACTCAGAATTCACGACTACTTTTCACCGACTTCAGAAGCTAATTATCCGACGACAAGCCATTAGCTGTTGGAATTATTTAAAATTTCACTTATAGGGAAAAAACCTGGGGGGGGGAAACTCAGATAAACCTGAGTCGAGAGATGGGTTAACAAGACAGGAGAGGAAGGGGAAGAAGTTGGTTATGACTAGGAAATTGGATGTCAGGGTGGCGTTGCCAGGCATTACTCAAAACCAAGAAGGCAATAAAGCATCAAGAATTATCATTGTTGCAATGACAGAAGTCTGAAGAATGGTGAACTTGTCTAATCTAACATTTTTAGAGCTAATTCAAAGGTTATACCGTTGTGAAGCCTGGTGAAAAAAAACCTCCCTCTAAGTGTCGGAAGGATGACGTTCGAAATCTATCTGCCACACAAAGGACTCACTAGATTCCTGGCAATAGAGACAGCCACATAAGGGGCGTGTGTTGGGTTGCCAGGTCCCCCTTCACCACCAATGGGAGGTTTTTGGGGCGGAGCCTGAGGAGGGCGAGGGACTTCAATGCCATAGAGTCCTATGGCTAAAGCGGCCATTTTCTCCAGGGGAACTGGTCTCTGTCAGCTGGAGATCAGTTGTAATAGCAGGAGATCTCCAGCTAGTACCTGGAGGTTGGCCATCCTAGGCATGTGATGGTTGACCTGGGCCACATGGCCATCTGATAGGGTCACCAACCTCCAGGTTGAGGCTAGAGTTCTCCCAGAATTACAGCTTATCTCCAGTTCCCCTGGAGAAAATGGCAGTTTCAGAAGGTAGACTGTATGGGATCACATCCCAATTTAACGCCTTCTCCTCCCCAAATGTTGTGCTCCCCTGGCACAGCCCCCCCCCCAATGCTCCAGGAATTTCCCAAGCCAGAGTTGGCACCCCTGGGCACATGCCAAGCACCTTCATAAGACAAGCACAACAAGCCCCCCCCCCAAAAAAAAAACTGTGGAGAAAATAAAAGCTGAGAGTGCTCAGTTGCATTTGAATTACCTTGCCTTCCAGACTGGGTTGCCAACTCTTGGTTGGGAAATTCCTGGAGATTTGAGGGTGGGGCATGGGGAAGTGGAGTTTGGGGAAATGAGGGACCCCAGCAGAATTGTGATGTCATAGACTTCACCCTCCAAATAAAGTTGCCAACTCCAAATTGGGAAATTCCTTGTGGAGATAGAGCTTGGGGTGGGTTTGTGGGACCTCAGCATGGGATAATGTCATAGAGTCTACCCTCCACAGCAACCATTTTCTCCAGGGGGAACTGATCTCTGTAATCTGGAGATCAGTTGTGATTCTGGGGGATCTCCAGGCCCCAGAGTGAAGGTGGCAACCCTACTTCCAGATGTCTACCAAGGCCACAAAATGTCTAATGTTCTAAGTGCACTTCGAAAGGTTTTCCCTCACAGAGACCATGTCACCACATACAAGAAAAAAGAATGCTCCACAGAGCATGGCAGGATTGGTGCTAGGGGTGGTGTTTTGGTGGTATAATATCTCTTTCACTCTCCCAATAATCCTACTGTTTTAAAGTCTTGCGTTACAACAGCATGACAGACCTTTTCCTAGGGTTGCCAGCTCTGGGTTGGGAAATACCTGGAGATTTTTGGGGTGGAGCCTGAGGAGGGCGGGGTTTACAGAGGGGAGGGACTTCAATGCCATAGAGTCCAATTGCCAAACCAGCCATTTTCTCCAGGGGAACTGATCTCTGTAATCTGGAGATCGGTTGTAATTCTGGGGGATCTCCAGGCCCCACAGCGAGGGGGGCAACCCTATCGTTGGTGGACTTTTTCATGTGGCCTAGTCCCACGCTGCTGATACAACAATCTTATGCATGCACAGCAGTGACCAGTCATGTTTAGGGTTGCCAGGTCCCCTGTCCACCAGTGGGGGATGGGGGGGGGTAGGGTTGCCAGATCCAAGTGGAAAACTCCTGGAGATTTGGGGTGGAGCCTGGAGAGGACAGGGATCTCAGTGGGGTACATGCCACAGAGTCCACCCTCTAAAGCATACATGTTTAGGGTTGCCAGGTCCCTCTTCACCACTGGTGGGTTTTTTTGGGGTGGAGCCTGAGGAGGGTGGGGTTTGGGGAGGGGAGGGACTTCAATGCCACAGAGTCCAGTGGCCAAAGCGGCCATTTTCTCCAGGTGAACTGATCTCTATCGGCTGGAGATCAGTTGTAATAGCAGGAGATTTTCTGCTATTACCTGGAGGTTGGCAACCCTATCCATGTTCTCCAGGGGAATTGATCTCTGTAGTCTGGAGATGAGCTGTAATTTGGGGGGTTGGGTTGGCATCCCTAATCATGTGGGACTTTCCTACCTGATGAGTCACTTTGGTGGTGGTGGGGCTGTTAGGTAGAAAAAAGGCCATGCTGCAAGCCATGCCCAGTCTGGTATATGCTTTGCTTTTACACTCACAGAAGTGACTCACCTGTCATAGAGGTAACCCTTGGAGCTGCAGTGATCAGGAAGAGCATTGGCATAACTCAGAGTTGCCAGCTAGGGTTAGAACATAAGAAAAGCCATGCTGGATCAGACCAAGGCCCATCAAGACCAGCAAGCAGCCTGTTCACACAGTGGCTCGCCAGCCAGCGGTTTCCAGCTCCGGTTTGGGAAATACCTGGAGATTTTGGGGGTGAAGCCTGAGGAGGGTGGGGTTTGAAGAGGGGAAGGACTTCAATGCCATAAAGTCCAATTCCCAAGAAACCATTTTCTTCAGAGGAACATCTCTGTTGCCTGGGGGTCAGTTCTAATAGCGGGAGCTCTCCAGCCACCACCTGGACATTGCCAACCCTACTGCCAACTCTAGTTGTGGAGATACCTGGAGATTTTGGGTGTGGAGCCTGTGGAGGGCAGGGTTTGGGAAGAGGAGGGACCTCAGCAGGGTTCAATGTACGGTTGCCAGCTCTGGGTTGGGAAATACCTGGAGGTTTTTGGGGCAGAGCCTGAGGAGGCTGGGGTTTGGGGAGGGGAGGGACTTAAATGCCATAGAGTCCAATTGCCAAAGCGGCCATTTTCTCCAGGTGAACTAATCTTTATCGACTGGAGATCAGTTGTAATAGCAGGAGAGCTCCAGCCACCACTTGGAGGTTGGCAGCCCTAGTACATTGCCATAGAATACACCTTCCAAAGCAGCCATTTTCTTCAGGGGATCTGATCTCTGTCATCTGGGGTTCAATTGCAATAGCAGGAGATCTCCAGGTCCCACCTGGAGGTTGGCAACTCCCCCACATGGCTTGGCTGCTATTGCCCACCCTAATTCAGCACACCTAACGTTTGCAAACCCGCTTACTGCTGCCCCTAGGCAACCCCAGCGAACCTTTCCATTAAGAAGTACAAATAAGTCCAATGTTCTGGGCGATCCCATTTACATTCCCTGGAGCATGCCATTGCGCAACAGGGCCAAATGCTGCTGATTCTTCCATGTTGCAAGAGATGAAGAAAGCCTTTTTATTTGCCTGTGACTGATAGTAAAAGTGGCGGAGATACCAGATTCCCAAATCAAGGGCTGACCCCAAGACACAGACTGCTCGGTCATCAGACTCTAGACCTCTGTGGACAGTGCTGTCCAAACAATACTATCCAAACAGATACCAGTGGTGCAAGTACAATGTAACACAGAAACAAATACACACACACACACACACACACACACACAACTGCCTGGCCCTGGGTTATCTCAGATTGTTTTCCTTACCAGGAGCATCCGCCAGGCTAAAAGGGAAGGCACTTTCCATAACTGCGTGTGGTCCTTCACGTTCTGAGCCTTTTCCCTCCCCGGTGGGTTATATATCCCAGCCTGCATGGAGCTGTTATAAAAGAACCAGGTTGCAGTGGGCTACAAGTAGGCCAACGATAAAAGTGGGGTAGACGAATCAAGTAAATAAAAGCCGACGAATCGAGTAAATAAAAGACCCAATGAAGAGTTCCAACAAAAATGGGAATTGTACTTTGCATATGCTTCGTAATGATTAGATAAATAGAAACTCTTTTTTAAATAAATAAATAAATTGTGTTGGGCATTGGGGCTTAAAAATGCTTTGCCTAGATAAGGACTATAATGTTAATGTTGATTATAGATAAGTGAGCAGGAGTTATAAAAGGGATATACAGGTTTTAGTGGTAAAGCAAAAATAAAGCATAAATATTATGATGTGATTGATAGATGGGGACAGTTGGCAATGATTTTACATACTGAAAAATTATGAAACTAAAGGTTTTTCTCAGTAAAGTAGAATTAGGGATGCCACAGTGTTACAATTGTTTTGGTTTTATGTTTGTGTGATAAGTTGTTTGTTTTAGCAGTTTGTTAATTTAAAAAAAAATCAAAGCAATGTGTATTACTTTGTAATGTCTGTTTTTGTTTGTATTATATGAAACAGAATAAAAAAATTAAACAAAAGAGAAAATAAAAGTGGGGTAGAATTCTGAAAACCAAGTTTTGAAAACAAGACACACACAAAAAGGGTCAGTCACTTCTGGCCCCTGTCCAATCGAGCATTTCTCTTATAGTTTTATGTAAGTGTATTTATATATATAAAAAGGGGCTTGTGTAATTTTATTTATGTGGGACTTCTTTAAGTGTAAATGACCTCAATCCTTTCAACAGATTTGAAGTGATAACTATAATTTCTAAAGGAAAAGGATGAATGGTCAGAAAGACGTTTCAAAGTTGTTGTTGTTGTTTAAGGTTTCAAATATGTGTCAGCCCTAAATAAATACTTCTGATAACTTGAGGGAAGCAGCACATTTCTAGAAATAAGGGTTGCCAGCTTCAGATTGGGAAATATCTGGAGATTTAGGGGTTGGAGCCTGAGGAGGGTGGGTTTGGGGAGGGTATAATGCCATAGAATCCACTGTCCAAAGCAGCCATTTAGGTGAACCGATCTCTGTCACCTGGAGATGTTATAATCCCAGGAGATCTCCAGCCATCACCTGGAAGTTGGCAGCCTACTAGAAATCTATATGACCTGGGATTTTTCCAGGTCTTCCCCATTCTGTGTGTGTGTAAAGGGCTGTCAAGTCGCACCTGATTTATGGCAACCCTGTAGGGTTTTCAAGGCAAGAGACTATAGGGTTGCCAGGTCCCTCTTTGCCACCAGCAGGAGGTTTTTGGGGCGGAGCCTGAGGAGGGAGGGATTTGGGGAGGGGAAGGACTTCAGTGCCATAGAGCCCAATTGCCAAAGTGGCCATTTTCTCCAGGTGAACTAAGCTCTATCGGCTGGAGATCAGTTGTAATAGCAGGAGATCTCCAGCAACAACCTGTGGAACCTTAAAGACGAACAGCATTTATTTCCATATGAGTTTTTGCGATTCACACTTACTTTTTCATGATGTCTGTCTGTCTGTAGCAGTAGAACAGAGCAAGAATCCAGTAGCACCTTAAAGACTAACAAAATTTCTGGCAGGGTATGAGCTTTCGTGAGTCACAGCTGACGTCTTCAGATACAGCTAGAATGTGATTCCATCTATCATTACTTTTTCAGACACTCTTGCCCGTCAACTTCATTTGGTGCATCTGAGAGATAAGGATAAAAAGTTCTCTCCATCCACTTTCTCCACCGCATGAATGACTTTCTAAACCTCTGCCATATCCTCCCTTAGACCACCCTTTTTTTCTAAATGGAAAAGCCACAGACAGACTCCTTGAGGGAAGTGTGTTTCAACCCCTTAGTTATCTTGTTTGCCCTCTTCTTCATTTCCCCCCAGCTCTGCAAGTATGTCAACCAGAACTGTATAGAGAGTTCCAAATGAAGCTGCACCATAGATCTATCCAGGGGCATTACAATAACAGCTATTTTATTTTCAGTCTCTTTTTCACTAGGCTTGGTTTGAACAAGCTTTACGAAAGGATCTCTCAGGAAATGGTGTTCCATTTGTGTATGAGTGTGTTGTACATTAAATGAGAGCCAGTGTGGCATAGTGGTTAGGAGCGGCGGACTCTAATCTGGAGAACCGGGTTCGATACCCCACTTCACCACATGAAGCCTGCTGGGTGACCTTGGGCTAGTCACAGTTATCTCCGAACTTTCTCAGCCCCACTTACCTCACAAGGTGTCTGTTGTGGGGAAAGGAATGGATTGTGATTGTAAGCTGCTTTGAGACTCCTTAAAAGGTAGAAAAGTGGGGGGAGGGAGAGAAGGCGATTGTAAGCCAATCTGAGAATCCTTAAAAGGTAGAGAAAGGCGGGGTATACAAACCATCTCTTCTTCTTCTCCACAACTCATGGGTCCTATCTGTTCCCCTTCGTTTCTCACATTTGTGATTTAATCGGTGATCATAGGCACACTGACCACACAGAATGAGAAACATGAATTATAGGATAGTTTTGATTGTACCAAATTGCCTTCAAAACATTGCAAAGTTTCCAGTTTCGCATGCTCCGTAAGGTACAAAGATTGTTCAATGCACCATCAGCGGTTCTCATATAGAACTATCTTAGAGTGTGTGTTTTGGTGAGGATGTTTTGTGTCACAATAACTCTCTCTATGTGGAAAGTTAGTATGTCTGACATAAAACCGGGCCAGAAGAATTCTCACGGACTTCCATGGACAGAAATATTGACACAAGACACTTCAAATGTACAATCCCCATCATTCATTCCAAACTGCCTCTCTCTTGTGAGGAGTGTTTAGGGTTGCCAGGTCCCTCTTTGCCACCAGCGAGAGGCTTTTGGGGCAGAGCCTGAGGAGGGCAGGGTTTGGGGAGGGGAGGGACTTCAATGCCATAGAGTCCGATTGCCAAAGCGGCCATTTTCTCCAGGTGAACTGATCTCTGTTGGCTGGAGATCAGTTGTAATGGCAGGAGATCTCCAGCTAGTGCCAGGAAGTTGGCAACCATAGGAGTGTACCATATAAATGTTTCCAACATCTCCCAAGTGTTTACCTTAAGAAAAAAAATGTCACTGCTTCTAAAGCCTGGTGCATTCTACCATTGGTTTTCTTATTCGTTATGTGTGTGTGTGTGTGTGTGTTAAGTGCCGTCAAGTCGCTTCCGACTCATGGCGACCCTATGAATGAAAGTCCTCCAAAATGTCCTATCTTTGACAGCCTTGCTCAGATCTTGCAAATTGAAGGCCGTGGCTTCTTTTATTGAGTCAATCCATCTCCTGTTGGGTCTTCCTCTTTTCCTGCTGCCCTCAGCTTTTCCTAGCATGACTATATTTTCCAGTGACTCTTGTCGTCTCATGACGTGACCAAAATACGATAGCCTCAGTTTATTCATTTTAGCTTCTAGGGTCAGTTCAGGCTTGAACTCTATATTCGTTATAGAGTATGATAATTAATGTACTTTTTGGTACCTTGTGTTTAAAAGGGGTAGGAAGGTCTTTCACCACTTCAAAGAGTCATCCTTTCTCCATCAGATTTTCTCGGGGGGGGGGGCTGAGTGGAGAGGGTCTTGGCTTGTAGTAGGGTTGCCAAGTCCCTCTTCACCACCGGCGGGAGGTTTTTTGGGGGCGGAGCCTTAGGAGGGCGGGGTTTGGGGAGAGTAGGGACTTCAATGCCATAGAGTCCAATGGCCAAAGTGGCCATTTTCTCCAGGGGAACTGATCTCTATCGGCTGGAGATCAGTTGTAATAGCAGGAGGTCTCCAGCTAATACCTGGAGGCTGGCAACCCTAGCTTGTAGGGGCATCAGGGAGAAAGGCTAACGTTTTTCAAAATTACATGTCCATGGCTCACCCACAACCAATATTTGCCTGCAATCGATCTGGCTTCCATTGTGGTTACTCATTAATTTCAGCCTAAGATTCAAAGTTCCGTCTTTTGTTTCAAAACTGATTTCATGGCTAGGGCACGTCCTCCGCTAATCTAACAAGCAGTTGAGGGCCAAAGGGTGGAGGGAGAGGAGGGGGAGGAGGAGCGGATGGGACTTCCTGAAACTCAGGCAGAAAAAATTGGCTCTAGTCCATTTAAAAGAAATCAAAAGGTTTTCTATTCTATTTTCCAATTATTTTTTCATCATAGGGTTTTTGAGGTAAGAGATGGTCAGAAGTGGTTTACCACTGCCTTCTTCTGCACCGTACTAACTAGCGTTATTTACTAACTAAATAAATTATCCTTTAATATGTATTCACAAAATATATACCCTGCCTTTCTGCTCTAGAAGAAGAAGAAGAAGAGGAGGAGGAGGAGGAGGAGGAGGAGGAAGAGGAGAAGAAGAAGAGTTGTTTTTTAAACCCCGCTTTTCTATACCTTAAGGAGTCTCAAAGTGGCTTACAATCACCTTCCCTTCCTCTCCCCCCGACAGGCACCTTGTGAGGTAGGTGGGGCTGAGAGAATTCTGAGACAACCATGACTGGCCCAAGGTTACCCAGCAGGCTTCATGTGGAGGAGCGAGGAAACAAACCTGATTCTCCAGTTTAGAGTCCGCCGCTCTTAACCACTATACCGCGCTGTCCACCAAGGTGCCTACAAGAATACTGTTAAGTCATAACTTGATTGGACCTATCTAAGGTCCAACCTGTGCATGATGTTAAGGAATCCTGTTCACCCTGTCCTGGGTGGCCCAGGCTAACCTGACCTGGTCAAATCTTGGAAGCTAAACAGGGACAGACCTGGTTAGTACTTGGATGGAAGACCACCAAGGAAGTCCAGGGTCGCAGCACAGAGGCACAGGCAATGGCAAAACACTTCTGTTTGTCTCTTGCCTTGAAAACCCTAAGGGGCCACCATAAGTCAGCTGCCTCTTGACAGCCCTTTCCACTACCAAGGATCCCTGTTGGGATTCCCAGATATAAAAATGAGCTATAAAAAGCAGCCACTATGGTCCTCAATCTGTCACACTGAGGAAAGGGAGCCAGCGTGGTGTAGTGGTTAAGAGTGTTGGTTTGAAGCGGTGGACTCTAATCTGGAGAACTGGGTTTGATTCCTCACTCCTCCACATGAGCGGTGGAGGCTAATCTGGTGAACTGGGTTTGTTTCCCCTCTCCTACAAATGAAGCCAGCGGGGTGACCTTGGACTAGTCACACTCAGCCCCACCTACTTCACAGGATGTCTGTTGGGAGAGGGGGGAGGGAAGGTGATTGTAAGCCGGTTTGAGTATCCCTTAAGTGGTAGAGAAAGTCAGCATATAAAAACCAACTCTTCTTAGGAAGAATTTTCTAACAGAGCAGTTCCTCAGTGGAACAGGCTTCCTCGGGAGGTGGTAAGCTCTCCTTCCCTGGAGGTTTTTAAGCAGAGGCTAGATGGCCATCTGTCAGCAATGCTGATTCTATGAACTTGGGCAGTTCATGGGAGGGGGGCATCTTGGCCATCGTCTGGGCACTGGGTGTGTGTGGGGGAGGTAGTTGTGAAATTCCTGCATTGTGCAGGGGGTTGGACTAGATGACCCTGGTGATCCCTTCCAACTTTATGATTCTATGATTCTTCTTCTTCTTCTTCTTCTTCTTCTTCTTCTTCTTCTTGGGTTGCCAGTCCCGGTTGGGAAATACTTGCAGAGCTGTGACTAGCCCAAGGTTTCATGTATAGGAGTGGGGAAACAGATCCAGTTCACCAGATTAGCCTCTGTCGCTCATGTGTAGGAGTGGGGAATCAAACCTGGTTCTCCAGATCAGAGTCCACCGCTCCAAACCACCGCTCTTAACCTCTACACCACGCTGGCTCACCACTGTGTCCAATGCACAGTCGACGGCTGAAAGGTGCGACCAGCACCTGATTCGTAGTTAGGGTTCTCTTCCCCCGATGCCTGCAACTTGCTAGATCATATTCTACTTGCTTTTCCATCTCGACTCAACTCATTTCCTTACACCCCTTTACTCTTTTTTTTTCCATCTGACATTTAACTAATCTCCCTTCCTTCCTTCCCTTTTTTAAAAAAAAAATATTACAGACCTTGTTTTGAAATGTGGTGCCTAGTATAACTCAGGCACTTTTAGTATAACTCAGGCACTTCTAAATGATGATGACTTTTAATCAATTAACAAGCTTCTTCTCTGAAAGAAATAAGCCCGTTTTTAATGGGTCTGTTCTTAGAAGACTCACCTTTGACCAGCCTCAATGAATGATCTGTCTTTTCAGCAATTAATTGGTGAAACTTTGTCTACCCTGACTGAAATTGCTTTTTCTTTTTTCTTTTTGCTTTAAAGCTCCTGAAAGAGAGAAGGAAGGCGGTGTCTCTTCAATGCGACACTGCAGTTTTTGAACTACTTTGAAGGTCAAATGGTGAAGGAATGTTAACTTTCCACTTGTAAAGAATTTGGTCCCAAGGAAGTTAGAATCATAGAAGAATCATAGAATCGGAAGGGACCACCAAGGTCATCTAGCACTTCAAGACAGCGTGGTGTAGTGGTTAAGAGCAGTAGTTTGGAGCGGTGGAGTCTGATCTAAAGAACCGGGCTTGATTCCCCACTCCTCCCCGTGAGTGGCGGAGGCTAATCTGGTGAACTGGATTTGTTTCCCCCACTCCTACACACGAAGCCATCTGGGTGGCCAGGGGCAAGTCACGCTCTCTCAGCCTCACCTACCTCACAGGGTGTCTGTTGTGGGGAGGGGAAGGGAAGGGGATTGTAAGCCGGTTTGATTCTGCCTTAAGTGGTAGAGAAAGTCGGCACATAAAAACCAACTCTTCTTCTTCACTTTGAATCCTAAAATGATGGCTCACCTTTGTTTTGTGGACTGCCACTTCCCATAATATTGGTGCTTAGGCTAAATATGCTTGTGCCACTTACAGTATAATCCTAAACCAGAGCTGCATCTTTCTACATTCGTTGAACAGTTAGAGCGGGCTTAGAAGGGTTAACTCTGTTTAGGATTGCACTATTGGACTGCTTTTCAGCCTCTCTGTGCACGTTTGAAAACCAGAAAGTCAGTTCTTAAATAAAGTAAGCAAATAAATATTTTTTGCCGTCAAGTCACAGCTGATTTATGGTAACCCCATAGGGTTTTTAAGATAGTCAGAGGTGGTTTGCCATTGCCTGCCTCCACGTCACAACCCTGGTATTCCTTGGAGGTCACCTATCCAAATACTAACCAGGGCTAACCCTGCTTAGCTTCTGAGATCTGCCGAGATCAGTCTAGCCTGGGGCTATCCAGGTCAGAAAAATAAATATGCACATGTGCAATTGATTCATGGTAGATTTATATTCCAATCTTCCAGCACTTTGGTTTTGATTCTTTTTATCCCAATTTTTTTCTATAGATGTCTGAATATAAACATTTGTACTTTGAAGAGATACCTATATGCTCGATAAAATATTTCCACCAACTCAAAATAATAATTTGGAGCCTGTAGATTGTAATGCATCTTAACTATAAGTTGTTTGTTGCAAGCCTGACCTTTTTGTCTTACTGGTCATGTACGAATTGTGTTCGGTGCGATGCTTTTCACATCTCTATTAGAAATGCACATTTCTTTGTCTCTGAAGCCAATAATGAATCATATTAGCCAGAACTGTGTTCAGTATATTTAGATTTGAGTCCAGTAGCACCTTATAGACAGTTGGAGTATACGTTTTGGTGCTAGCATGGTGTAGTGGTTAAGAGCAGTGGTTTGGAGAAGTACACTCTGATCTAGAGAACAGGGTTTGATTCCCCGCTCCTACACACGAAGCCAGATGGGTGACCTTGGGCTGGTCACAGTTCTCTTAGAGCTCTCTCAGCCACACCTACCTCACAGGATGTCTGTTGTAGGGAGGGGAAGGGAAGGTGCTTGTAAGCCAGTTTGATTCTTCCTTAAGTGGTAGAGAAAGTCGGCATATAAAAACCAATTCTTCTTCTTTCAAGAGTCAAAGTTCCCTTTGCTTTGACTCTCAAAAGCTTATATACCTTGGAAATTTTGTTGCTACTGGACTCGAATCTAGCTATTCTACTGCAGCCCAACATGGCTACTGTCTGAAAATATCTTCATGTTTGATACACTGCTGTCAATTAAAATTGGGTTTTTGTTTCCGTTGATTTCTCTCTTCACTATGTTGTCTAATCTCTCTCTTGCTCTGATTTTTTTAAACTTTGCAAAATTAATAAACAGCACATTTTAAAAGAGAGGCGTTAGAACACCAACGATAAACTTCTAAGGAGACAACAAAACATATTTGAAGTACGAGAGGTATCAACTTCCATAATTGTTTGTTTATTAAATATTTAACAAGTTGAATAGTTCATTACAACAACTTCATTTCCTCACATTGATCTTTTGCTTATCAGGAAAAACAAAAGCCAATAATTTCCTTCATGTCTCTTAAGAAAATAAGTGGAAAATGATTATGTTGTTAATTAAAAGCAGCCTTTTCCCTTCTGCAAATTAAATACAGACATATTTTGAAAACAATTGGGATCATGAAAATTAGTATAATGTCTTCGGTAATCTTCTGATTGTTGGGATTATTTTGTTCTTTAAAAAAAAAAAAAAGAAGAAGCAAAATAATGGTTTCAGAGAGCTTCCAGAAGCAGTTTTATAAACGATTACAAAACACAGCAAATTTAATCTGGAATGTTTGAAACCTTCTTTTCCTTTTGGAAGTTGTCCCATATCAGACTGCAAGGTGAATTGAAAGGTAGTTTCAGAAAAGAAGATCACAGCAGCTCCCTTTTCTAATGGCTTCATGTAAATTAATCAAAGTTACAAAATTGCTCATGTTCCCTTTTAGAATTACAAAAATACAGAAATGAAAGAGGGATACATTTCACTGGATGTACACAGATCTTGTGAACTTAAAGCAAGAACAATTCAGGGCGGGGGATCACAGGGGCCAAACATTAGAATAGTTCAGGTTGATTAAGCTGAAGTTTAGATTCTTTTGTTTTTTTAAAAAATAGAGAAATGCCATTACAAGATACGAAATCCCTACTTGTTCCCCAAGAGGACAGGAGATCCGAAGTGAATTTTGTTTATGTACCTCTTCTGTGGAAACCAATGGGGCTTAAAAATCTGAACGGTACTATGAAATTATGCATTTAAATGGCGTTTGTGGAACTTGAATTACTCCCAGGATAGCCTGCTGCTAGTCCCAAGGAAATGGCAAGGCACCTAAAACCTCCCCAACTAGGCTGGTCATGGAGTCTTAACAAGGCTTTATTTATTATGTTTTTAATCTCAACCTTCCGCTGGGGAACTCAGGGTGATGTACATGGTTCTTCCCTCTATTTTAGCCTCACAACAACAACCCTGTGAGGTAGGTTTAGGCTGAGAAAGAGAGAGAGTGTGTGTGACTGGCTCATGGTCACCCAATAATTTTCAGGGCAAGCAGGAATTTGAACCTGGCTGGGTCATCCCAGTCCTAGCCAAACACTGTATCTGCTATACCACAATGTTACTAGCACCTTATTTGTTTAAGGCAGTGGTTCCCAACCTTTTTTTGACCAGGGACCACTAGGACTTTTTTGTTCGGTGCAGGGACCCCAAGGTTCAAAATAAAAATTCGGAGAATTTGAAAATAAACTTTAATCATAACTGTCAGTTAAACATTAAACTTAGAATAAAATTTGAATATATATTTTTATAATAGAGAACTTTTAATTGAAAATATCAATGTATTATGGGTTTATAACTTTGTTTCGTGGACCTTAATTTAGTTCTCGCGGACCCCTGGGGGTCCACGGACCCCTGGTTGGGAACCAGTGGTTTAAGGCATTGCAAACCTTGGACAATCATTGTGTGTTAGTTCACAGTACCTGCTGAGCTATCCGTTCTAGAGCCACAAACAAGGTTGCCTAGTCCCCCCTTCCATTTTTCACCAAATATGACAGAATCGATGCTTTTGCCTTCGCTGAAGTGGCCTTCCATGGAATTAAGGTTGCCAGCTCTAGGCTGGGAAATTCCTGGAGATTTTGGGGGTGGAGCCCAGGGAGGATGAAGTTTGCGGGAGGGGAGGGACTTCAGCTGGGCATAGTACCATAGAAGTCCATTTCCAAAGTAGCCATTTGCTCCAGGGGAACTGATCTCTGTCATCTGGAGGCCAGTTGTAATTCCGGGAGAACTCCAGCCACCACCGGGAGTTTGATGACCCTATTGATGCAAGGGAACTTCAGAGATTATGGGAGGCAAACCAGGCAAAATACTCTTGATTTGGAAGAAGGGACATTTTGAAATTACAGAGGAGTTATGTGTATTGGCAGTAAAAACGCCACCATGCTAGATAGGTTTAAGAAGACAACGCCATTTCGAGTTATAAGGTTGACATGTAAGTAAAATGGAACCATCCAGTATCCAGGCAAAAAAACAAAAAGGGTCGTGATAGGGAACCCCTCCGCGTGGCCTGTCAATGGCCAGAGGGGGAGAGAGGGCATGTTGCGGCGGGAGTATAAATAGAGCTGTGCTGCATCACAGACTGCAGAGACAGCACCCTGGTGCTTTCTCTCCGTGAACTGCAGTCATGTATCCTGAATAAAACTACTTGCTACTAGCTGCCTTTGTTCGACTGATCTTTGATCCGTCCATAACACTCTCTTTCTGAGCAATAAGAGCTAGAATTGAGTCTAGTAGAGACCAACAACATTTGGGGGGCGTAAGTCAAACTTTCTTTGTCAGAGGGACTCTCAAAAACTCTTGAAACCTTATATCCCCCAAATCTTGTTGGCCTCTAAAATGCTACCGGACCCGAATCTAGCTCGTCTATTGCAGAACAACATGGCTACTAAGGTTGTCGTGGCTACTACGGGTGGGGTTTGGGGAGGGGAGGGACTTCAATGCCACAGAATCCAATTGCCAAAGCGGCCCTTTTCTCCAGGGGAACTGATCTCTTTCGGTTGGAGACCGGTTGTAATAGCGGGAGATCTCTAGCCACCACATGGAGGTTGGCAACCTTACACGAGGCAGGTGTTTTAAATCAAAGGCACCCCAGAGGTCTCCATACCACCTTGAACCTCCGGAGTCTAATTCTGAGCACAGACTGCCAGGGTAAAAGCAGCAAGACCTGGGTTGCCCAAATGCCAGACAAGACTGGGCTTGTCTTGTGGGCCTCCAGTAGATACTGTTCTAGATTTTAAAAGAACTAATCGAAGCACACAAGTGAAGATTACTTCTGATAAGGCTCAGCCACTGTGTGATGAAGCATGGTTTGCAGACATACTGGCTACGGTTAGATAATACAGGTTAAACAGAAGGTGGGATTCCTGTGCCTTTAAGAGTCCTATAAATCCTCTTGTAGGAGGAGCAGCATGTTAGCCCCCCTGTGCAGGAAAGGAAAGCACAGGGACTCTGCTCGCCGTTACCTGTCAACCTTAGATGCACAACATGCATTTTTTTTTCAAACTCAACCTGATTTCTCCCAAACATTCCCACGAGGTGTGTGTGTGTGTGTGTGTGTGTGTGTGTGTGTGTGTGTGTGTGCATATGTAGTGCAACATCTTCCCCCACCCCCGCAGAAGTTCTTATAAGTAAACAACTATTTTTTTTAACTTCTCAAATTACAACTGTATTTTATGCAGCCTAACATCTTTCCATTTATTTTCATTTTACTTAACAGGAAAATAAAGGGATACAGAAGTGGGCCGATTCCCTGTTTAGCAGCGCAGTCCTAACCAGAGTTATAACAGTGTGATCCTAAGCATCCTTCTAAATCCATGGAAATTAATGGGCTCAGATGGGCTCAAAATGGCTAGGTCAGGGGTGTTGAACTCAATTGTTACGAGGGCCGGATATGACATAAATGTCACTTGGTCGGGCCGGGCCATTCCTCACCAGCCCAGCTAGAGAGTGCGGGAGGTGGTTGTGGCTGCCTCGGCTGGCTTGTGGGCTGGATAAGAGCTCTCAAAGGGCCAGATCCGGCCCGTGGGCCTTATGTTTGACACCCCTGGGCTAGGTTAAGAAATATAGCATAGATCTTCCACAGGCTACATGCAAACTCAATGCCATGGGTGGGATGCTACCCAAGAAAAGACTTGGTAGATTGGATTTCTGCAGTCTTGCTCAAAACAACACTGAGGCCAAACACACCAAGACCGGGAAAGGTCAGCTCATTCAAACTGATGTACAGTGTGTGTGTGTGTATGTGGGGAGGGCAGGCATGGATGGGGTTAGTCAGGACAGCAGCATCCTCTACTGGTTTGCTAATGACAGCAACCTAAAAAATAAAGACACCCAGAATGAAACTGCAGCCAAGATGAACCAATTGGGAAGTGAGACTTACTTCCTTCTGCTGCTGCTGCTAAGAAAGGTAGCCAAAGAGTTGGTCTTTATATGCCGACTTTCTCTACCACTTAAGGGAAACTCAAACTGGCTCACAATCACCTTTCCTCCCCCTCCCCACAACAGTCACTCTGTGAGGTAGGTGAGGCTGAGAGAGTGTGATTGGCCCAAGGTCACCCAGGTGGCTTCGTGTGGAGGAGTGGGGAAGCAAATCCAATTCACCAGATTAGCCTCCGCTGCTCATGTGGAGGAGTGGGGAATCAAACCCGGTTCTCCAGATCAGACTCAACCACTCCAAACCGCCGCTCTTAACCACTACACCACGCTGGCTCTGGACACTTCTGTAAATTCCCTTTGTAATGTGCGAGCTGAGAAGTGTGCCACATAGGGTTGCCAGCTCTGGGGTTGGGGAGGGCGAGGTTTGGGGAAGGGAGGGTCTTCAATGCCATAGAGTCCAATTGCCAAAACGGCCATTTTCTCCAGGGAACTGATCTGTATCCACTGGAGATCAGTTGTAATAGCAGGAGATCTCCAGCTAGCACCTGGAAGTTGGCAATCCTAGTGGCACATTACCCCTTCAGTGCTTCAAAAATGAACCTTCAGTTCACGAGAGGAGAACCTATGTAAGCATTGTCCCGGCTCCTCAGATAAGGGAAAGAGCCAATTCTTTCACATGATCAGAAATCTCTGATGTGACACACTGTGGGTGACCATTCGCGGCAAGGGACCAGCCACAGTGCATGTCCTCCACCACACTACGGTCATAACGGACCTGCACCTCACTCCTGTGTCCTGCTTTAACAGTAACACCAGCCTAAGCAGTGTTACACCCTTGTAAGCCCACTGACTTCAATAGGACTGCACTGTAACGCACTCAAGGGCTGCGAAGGCATTTCCAAAGTCTAGGTGGCCATACCAAGTTTCCCGTGCTTTCTTCATGAACAGACTTTTTTTCTGTAACTAATACCACATTCTAAGATGTATGCAGGCAAACCTGTAGGAGGAAGTCTAAGCAGGTCTACTCAGAAGTAAATCCAATGTTATTCAATGGGCCTTGCTCCAAGGAAAAGATCTTTTGGATTGCAGCCTACGCCATGTAAATATAATACAAGAAGCTGCCTTTCTGAGCATATCCAGCCCATCTATATGCTGGTCATTTATTAACTGACCTCAGTAAAAGGTACTTTGGACAGGTATGGAGGCAAAGTTCGAATTCTATCATTTATTTCTGCTTCAGAAACCCAGAAGCAATCCAACTTTTGTTATTGTTGGGGGAAACCTAGAAACTGGCTGTTTTTAGTCAGCTAATGATGACTGGGGATGCGGCATGGTATAGTATAGCCCGATCTTGTCAGATCTCGGAAGCTAAGTTGGGTTGGTGCTTGGAAGGGAGACCTCCAAGAAAGACTCCGCAGAGGAAGGCAACGGCAAACCGGCTCTACCTAATCCCTTGCCTTGAAAACCCCATGAGGAGTCGATATAAGTCGGCTGTGACTTGACAGCACTTTACTCACACACACACAACGAGGACTGAGGGAAAAAACACATTCAGATGAGCTGGCTCAGGGAAAAGTCCCGATGAATTCATACGGCCAGGTCTAAACATTCATAGCATTTTTAGAAATCCATAGACATTAGCCATTACATAAGAGATATCCTGCTGCATCAGAGCAGTGGTCCATGTAGCCCTGCATTCACACATTGGCCAACCCGTTGCTCTGGAGGGCCAACAACAAATAGCATAGAGGCCAAGGCCTTCCCCTGATATTAACTCCTAGCATTGGTATTCAAAGGTTTACTACTTCCGGATGTGGTAAAAAGGTAAAGGTCCCCTGTGAAAGCACCGGGTCATTACTGACCCATCGGGTGACATCACATCCCGACGTTTACTAGGCAGACTATGGTGCTATTTACACAGCAGTGGTGCTTTCACTGCACCTTAACAATCGTTTGCAAGTGGATTTTGCCAGTTCACACAGTAAAATCCACCTTCAAAGTGCATTGAAAGTGCATTATTTGGGCTGTGTAAATAGCACCTATGTTTACGGAGTGGTTTGCCATTGCCTTCCCTAGTCATCTAAACTTTACCCCCAAGCAAGTTCAGTACTCATTTGACCGACCTCGGAAGGATGGAAGGCTTAGTCAACCTTGAGCTGGAAACCGACTTCTGTTGGGATCGAACTCAGGTCGCGAGCAGAGCTTTTGACTGCAGTACTGCAGCTTCCCACTCTGCCACGGGGCGCCTCTCTGGATGCGGAGGTTCCCTTTATTATGTGGAGGTTCCCTTTATTCCTCATAGCTGAGAGCCACTGATGGACTTATCCTACACAGAGCTGTCTAACCTCCTATTCTTGGTTCATTTCGACATATTTCAGGCATATTTAGACGTGGTAAAGTTTCCTTATTTATTATGAGTTATTTTTTTGGGGGGGGGGAGAGAGAGGAGGGCAGTACAAGTGTCCTACCATAACAGCGAATTGCTTATAAGACGTGTGTGTGTGTACAAAAATAGGCAATTGTAAAGTAAGACACCAAAGGCACAATAAAGGTCTGAAAAGGCACATTCCACAGGTGCTAAACAGCCGACCGGGGAAATCATGGCAGCGGTATCTTCATCTCTGTTGCCATGGAGGCAGGATAGCTGCCTCCAGAGAAGCAGAAATGCTGGTGATAATTCTCTTCTGTAAAGACATCAACCCCCCCCCCCAAGGTTTCATGCAACGAGCCAGGTTATTTCATTCTGGTGCAGCAACCGGACATTTTTGCAGGCTGCTCGGAAGTCCCATTTCCTGTCCCAGCCAAACTGATGATTCTGGCCACACCCTTATCCATCAGTCTCAGACTTGGCCTGACGTTTTGCCTCCCATCTAATTATACATCAAGACAAGTAAATTTTGAGGGAGTCTTCTAGCCATTTGGTCTTTGAGTGGTAGTTAGCTTCCTCAAGGTTGGGCCACTCATATGAGCTATCCCTGGTGATTCCTCTTTCAAAAGGGGCAAATGGTTCTCTCAAGCTCTCTTTTTCGGACAAGATCATCTCTTGAGCCGGCTGTTGACTCCACTAGAATTTTTCTCTACTCATGGCTAGTGCCCTGCCTGACACCCCCAATGCATGATATATCCAGGTGTCCTGACCTGGATGGCCCAGGCTAGCCTGATTTGGCCAGATCTCAGAAGCTAAGCAGGATTGGCCCTGGCTAGTATTTAGATGGGAGACCTCCAAGGAATACCAGGGTTGTCACATGGAGGAAGGCAATGGCAAACCACCTGTGTATGTCTCTTGCCTGGAAAACCCTATGGGGTTGCCATAAGTCAGCTGTGACTTGACGGCACGCACAAAAAATGTGCATGTGTAAATGGGGACCGCCATCAAGAAAGCATGGCAGGCAGAACTGGGGTGCTGGCTGGCATCACACGCAGCATATGAAGAGTACAGAGTGAGATGGAGTGAGATGCATGGGAGCTCCAACTGGCCCATGCAGCAACAGGGTTAACAATGCAGTCCTATACTAGGTTATTCCAGCCCACGTCCATTTAAACCAGTGGTTCCCAATGTGGGCAGTACCACCCCCTGGGGGTGGTGGGATTACCTAGGGGGGCACTAAGAGGCAAGAGGGCAGCAGGCGGGCCCTAGAGGCGGGCCCCTTCAACTGTGTTGTTCAATAATTTACAATAGATCAAGCTATGGCACCATGCTGGCAATTTTGGTGGAAACTATCAGAATTTTTCCCCCAGACTTTGAAGAGCTGGTACCACTGGATCAAGTTCATCAGTTTTGTTGAATAAATTTCACCTAAAAAGTTTTAATTTGATTTTGAATAGATGTACAATTAATTGTTACTGTTTTGAAATTTTATTGTTATTATCTTCTTTAGTGAGTCATGCAAACCTCTATGAGCTGGGGTTGAGTTTGTGGAACCAAGGGGGCGGTAGTCCGAAAAGTTTGGGAACCAGTGATTTAAACCAACAGGTCGGCCTGGAGTAATTCTGCATAGGATTGTGCTAGTTATATTTTCCTAGGGAATAGAATGGGAAAAGCTAGCAAAACTATTATTCCCCCCCCTCCACACGCAAACACACTGCTTCAGCTGCATCTCTTGTCTTCTCTCATTTATTTAGACTATTTCCCAACTGCCTGTCCATCTGGATATTCTTGAGGTGGTGTACAAAATTAAATTCAGATAAAACAATTCCACTACATCCATGGACCCCCCATCCCAAAAAAAAAAAAAAAAAATTAGAAGAAAAACCACAAGCCCCTGTTAATAAATGACCTCCCTTTTCAAGCCAATTCAAAGGCCTTCCAGAAAAGAGTTTAATTCAGTACCAGAAGGCCTGCAGGGATGGTGACGGCATCCTGGGGGAGTGGATTCCACAGGCTGGACGCAGTAGCAGAAAAAGCCTTCCTATAGTTCCCAGCGAACCAACCTCAGTGAATGTCGTGTGTCGTAGGAGTGCTGTCATGGATTTTAGAAACTGAGCAGGTCCATGGCATGGCTCCAGCCTTCCTCCAACTTAAATGGCTCTTCTGTTGGGGGAAGAGCTGCTTAAGTTGAAGGAATGTGGCTCAGGCTGAAGGAAGGCTTCAAGCTTTGCTATGAATATGCCCTTTCATCTTGGTACATTTTTACTGGTTTGCTTCCCCCCCCCCCCATGTCACAAAATTGCTCGTAGGCTTTTCTGTGTTCTCTTTTTGCGCGTCTCCAAGTGCCTAATACTTTGGTGGGGTTTTTTAAGTTCTGCATGTGCATTGCAGAAGATTAAATCTAGTTTATATCTCTGCTGATTTATGCAGCAGCTTTTTACCCTTCATAAAAACTGGTGTGATATTGAATTAACCACTAGAGGGAGCAAAACACATGTGGAAATTTTAAAAAACACTGAAGAAAGAGGAACTTTGAGATAAGCAAAAAGAGAATGCAGGAAAGCCCTGTGTTAGGATGATTTAAACTTTTTTTTGGGGGGGAGGGGGTACAATAAATACCTAAGCCATCTTTATTATTTTGTTATTGCCCTTTGAAGCCTTTTGAAAGCCTTTTTGAGATTTTTGAAGGAGGCTGTCCTCTAAGAACCTGCCTTGGTGAGATTGGCAGTGACCTTATGGGAGGGCCCTTGGTATCATCTTTGCAGCCTTTCAGAGAAATTATAATACTTGTTGTTCCAAAAGATAATTGTGGGTAGCAGCACCTCTTTTTTCAACAATTCTTGTTAGTTTGAAGATATTTTATTTTATTATTTTTTTAAAAAAATACCATAAACTGTGGTGGGGGGCTGTTTCTTGCCAAAAGGGCATGTAAAAAAAATCTATCAAATAAATTAAAGCTATCAGATTTTAGCTCAAGAGATTTCTTCTCTTCCCCACTGATCCACTCCTACTGTGACCAATACGAAGCTGTAGGTACTAATGGATTGTGTTTCTTCGTACATGTGGTTGAGTGAACAAAACAACCATGTACCAAGGAACCAAGGCAAGCTGAATTGTTATAGGCTACATATCTAGATGCAACAGTGACAGACTCGTGGACAGAATCAGGTTGCCACTGAACCCCTATAAAAGGCAGGAGGTGGGGTCAATTTAAAGTAAATCATGGGTAGGCAGTAGGAAAGTATCTAATCTTGAAGAGGACCTCCCACTAAACCTCACTGTATGATGGGAAGGATTTTCCTTTTAGGGGAATCTGGCCATGGGGATGCAGAACCCCATGATAAGGTCTGACTGGCTCTAAAATAGACATCCTGCTGCATCTACCCCTGAACCAAACCACAATATACATATACATCCCCATTAACTTTAGATACCTGAAAACAGAAACCTCTCTCATAAATACTAGAACGGGGGGTCATCTACTGAAGCTGGAGGGTGAGAGATTCAAAACAGATAAAAGGAAGTGTTTCTTCACACAATACATAAATTGTGGAACTCCCTGCCCCAGGATGTGGTGATGGCTGCCAACCTGGAAGGCTTTAAGAGGGGAGTGGACATGTTCATGGAGGAGAGGGCTATCCATGGCTACTAGTCAAAATGAATACTAGTCATGATGCACACCCATTCTCTCCAGTATCAGAGGAGCATGCCTATTATCTTGGGTGCTGTAGAACACAGGCAGGACAATGCTGCTGCAGTCGTCTTGTTTGTGGGCTTCCTAGAGGCACCTGGTTGGCCACTGTGTGAACAGACTGCTGGACTTGATGAGCCTTGGTCTGATCCAGCATGGCTTTCCTTTTGTTCTTAATAACCAGGTTTCACAGGCTGTGGCAAATTCTAGTGTATACTGCAAATGGAAGCCAACCATTATGTACTTCCAAAAGACACTGGGAAGAGTGTGGCATGCAGCCTTGCGATGTTTGGCATACAGCCTCCAGATCCTTTGGCCTGGCCTCTGGATTTGTTCTCCATTTTGAAATTATGGACTGTTAAAAATGATGGCCAGAAACCCATAGCCTTAGAAGCCAGAACGATCTTAATTTCTCTTTCATGAAGATTTGCGACAAAGTAGCTTTTGGTAAATAAGGCTCAGATTTACCATGACCACTGTTGACTGAAATACCGAGATACCTACTGCTGCAGAAACCTAAAAGTTAGGAGGTAATCCTACCACTTTTTCAAAGACTTCCTGTTAGTACGTTGTATCTTGGATGTAAGGGGACAGAATGCAGAACAGAAATCGGATGTGTTGGTTTTCCACTGCTGGGTTTGCAAGCCCGAAATGGGACATACCAAAGTCAAGCTGCCCTGACCTGGATGTCCCATGCTAGTCTGATCTCATCAGATATCAGAAGCTAAGCAGGGTCAGCCCTAGTTAATACTTGGATGGGAGGAAAATTACCCACTTCAAGCTCTTTCCTGGGGCAGTGGGAAAGGTGGTTTTTAGAGGGGAAATGGCCAGCAGAGAAAAGGATGACTCTCCCTCCTTATCTGTCTTCACTCCTAACTGCAAATCCTGAACTGAACTGAATGGCCCAGGCTAGCCTGATCTTGCTGAGCTCTCAGAAGCTAAGTTGAGTCGGCCCTGGTTGGACGGGAGATCACTTGAATGGGAGATCAACAAGAAGTCCTGGGTTGCTGCACAGAGGCAGGCAATGACAAGCCACCTCTGTTCATCTCTTGCCTTGAAAACCCTAGAGCAGCGGTGTCGAACTCAATTGTTGTGAGGGCCGGATATGACATAAATGTCACTTAGTCGGGCCAGGCCCTGCCTCGCCAGCCCAGGATGAGAGAGTGTGTGTGTGTGTGGCTGCCTTAGCTGGCCGGATAAGAGTTTTCAAGGGGCCGTATTCGGCCCGCAGGCCTTGTTTGACACCCCTGCCCTACAGGGTCGCCATCAGTTGGCTGCGGCTTGATTACACTTTCCACAAAGCACCCCTTTCCTTTCCTTTTCCTTCTTTGCTCCTATGACCCATAGTTCCTGAGCAGTTATTTCTTAGAGGAAAATATAATGGAGAGATATTTGGCCATGGCCAATGTTATATTTGGATCTCTATCCATCAGCAAAAAGGGGACTATTTTGTTTCTTGTTATGGGGGCAGGAATTCTTGCCAATATGGGGCTGATCCATTTATCTCGGTGGTGTTTAAAGAGGGGGCCTTCCATCATCTTATGAGATAACGTGTCCATTTTCTTTGAATTGCATGAGCAAAGTCTGTCAGAATATAGTAGATTTCTATATCTTCCGTTTAATACTGCTGAGGGTGCTGCATTTAAACGGGCAAGCATAAGGGCTCTTCGGAAGGAAGGGACTGTCAGGTTGTAAAAGTATAGTGGAGTTATCAAAGGGGGAGGAGTGCCATAAAATTGAGCTGAACATACTCTCCGGGCACGCATTGTGGAACAGGCACTTCCCACAGACAAAGCCAAATTGCACAAACAGCGATTCTTCCTTGTCTTTTCTTTAAAAAATAGTTTAAACAGAAAGACAGAGAGAATGGAGAACAGAGCAGGGCAAAGAAATTGAGGAATACCGAAAAGGTGAACTTGAAAAATAGTGCAATTTCAAAGGAGAAGGATGCAGTTCTTATGATAAATTCTTTCATTCCCTTTTTTAAAATAAAGAGGTGGGTCCCATGTTGCAGGCATGACTAAAGGTGAGACAGCAAAAAGTTCAGGATGACTCTGTGGTCGACATAGGTTTTATATTCATAGAACCGAGCCATTTAATAAGATGCCAATTAAGCCTTCCCTATGAAATCACCTTTGGTTGGCTTTAGTTAACTTGACAAGTTTACGATCTGGGAGAAGAAAAACAAACAAACATATCAAGCTGAATTTAAAATCAGCTTCTCAGTTTATCCACCTGGCCCTGCTACAAGTGAGTGGATCACATATACCAAATTTGATCTTTCCCCCTGTTAATCTATCACACAACAGTTACAAGTCAAGCATCGTTGTTGAAGCATGCAACATCTCAAGAGGTTACAGAAGTGGCTAAATAACTGCATATTAAATAAACCTCGGTTGGGGCGGTGGGGGAAGAAAGCCCCCGTCCCACCAAATACAGTTAGTGCTTGCAGGTTTAGCTCTGTAGCTTGGTTTGCTTTTCTCATATCAGCAGCCGCCAAATTCACAACAGAAAGATATTGCACCAAAAAGACATGTGCAGGGAAAAGGTATATTATCACATTAATATTTATGATTTTTTTTTGCGGGGGGAAGATATGTGGTACATAAAGTGCTTCTAGAATTGGTGCAATTAGAAACAAAGGGGGAGGGAATCCTTATAATTGAGATACCATTATCCAATGCGAAAAAATGGATCTGGCTTCTGCCCCCTCCAGCTCAAGCGGCGGTAGGATTCATTCAAAATGCCTCCATTGCAAAGAGTAAAGTACTAGTAAAACAGTCACTGTACAAAGGTTAGCAACAGGATTAAGTAGTTCCTCCCCACTTCCCGTGACAATAATGTCAACCCCATCACCAAAAGAGCTATAATACATATAAATATTACTAAGGAATAGTGAGGCAATTTCTTTATTGAATGAGAGATTTGGCATGCTGTGTTATGATCTTCTCGTAACTTGTAAATATTGTTGATTGAGTGTAAAGTACTTTATACAAATCAGCAATTCTGTTTTCTCTCTGGCATCTGTGAAAGTTCAATGCAGAGGATTAAAAGGCATTAGGTATTTTCTGGTGATATATCGAATCTGCAGAATTTTCGGGTTTTTTTTTTCTTTTTTACAAAAACTTTTCCAAAAAGATCAGTGGTAACGAGGCTGGAAGGGAGGGGGAACAAAGTAAAGTGAAAAATGCCACTGGAATCAAGTCTCAACTGAAACTACGAACGGGGGGAAATGTTAATTTTTCCCCCAGTAGAAGATTTTAGTTTAATTGCAGTGAAATAAAATCGGGGGGGGGGGATGTCTAAATCATTTTTTAAGTAAACATGAGCTGTAATACTATACCTGTAAAATGATTAATTCCATTCATTGTCATTAGAAAGTATGTAAAACATTTATTAAGGGCTTTTGCCTACAGAGGCGAGACATAAATAGGACAAGTCCTGCTGAAATGTAATCAGAGTACACATCAACCTCGTTGGTAATCAGCCGTGGAAACTTCAGAAATACTATCCACAGGTGAGGAAAAAGTCACTTCCAAGTGCTGGATTGAGACGTCTGCGCTGTACAAACGTTTGCTCCGTGAACCAACCACACCGTCACACTGTTCCGCCAGGGTCTCTTGCAAAGGTCTGTCAGGCAAAATCGAAAAGTGCACGCAGAACAAAGCTCCGTGAATAGAATCTTTTCCTCTTTTTTTTTTAAAGAAAAAAACAATGAAGAGGCGCCATCTTAATCCACTCCTTCGAACCCTTGAGCGTTTTCCACTGCCATGAGGAGCTTCTCTCGTAATTCTTCAAAAGATTCATAGGGAGGTAAGTCAAGGCGGTTAAAGCTGAAATCGAAGAGGGGAGAATGTGCAGTTTCAGCGGTAGGTTGATTTCAAACCGATATACATTTTTTTTCATTTTTATTTGGTCCAGATTATAATAGGTGGAAACGGCTCGTGCAATATTTGGCATAGAGTATTTAGTATTTTTAGTATTGTTCTGTTTCTGAACACCAGAAACGAAGTTCAGGTATAACGAACAAACTGGAGCTTGTTCAAGTAAAGAATTAGCCAGGGCTATTCTTGTATTTGCATGTTCCTTGTACATGGTGGTGAGATCATAGACTTCCTGGTTTTAGGAAGTCTTCTGTAGAACTGCAGTGTGTATTGGTGGCCCAGCAATTTAACAAACTGGAGTTTGTTCAAGTAAAGAATTAGCCTGAGCTATTCTTGTATTTGCAAGTTCCTTGTACATGGTGGTGAGATCATAGACTTCCTGGTTTTAGGAAGTCTTCTGTAGAACTGCAGTGTGTATTGGTGGCCCAGCAATTTAACAAACTGGAGCTTGTTCAAGTAAAGAATGAGCCCGGGCTATTCTTGGATTTGCATGTTCCTTTCCCCTCCCCTTGTACATGGCGTTGAGCTTGAAGACTTCCTAAGCCAAACTTTGAACTACCACAATGTGTTTTTGTGCCCAGCTATTTAATAAACCGGAGTTTGTTTCTTGCCTGCAGTGCAACATTCTTAACTATGGTTTCATCCTGGTTGGGAATCCCAGCTTGTAAACACAAGCTCAAGAGTAAACCACAGTTCGTCGTTATGACTGAACCTGGAACAGAGCCCATGAACGACTCTGTAGTTCAAGATGAAAGGAGTTTGAAAGGAATAGGAGGAAAATCAGTATTGCTGAATGATTTCCCGAACCTCTCAGGTAAGGTTGTTTTTTTTTTTTTTGCCAGTCCTGGGACTGGCAATAGGAACAAAATGGTTTAGCATCCCTGACACAAGAGACCTCAGATCCCACTGATCCGTTTTGCTAGCAGACCATTCCCTTCATGCAACATGCTGGGGAACTGATCTGCCTCCCGGAGAAAAGTGCCTCCATTAGTAGAACCAGTCTGCGGGATCCAACCCTTCATGATTCAGCTGTTAACTACCAAACCTGACTGCTTGTGTCTGAATACTTCCAACTTCATAACTCTCTTGAATCATCAAAATGCCTGAACGGAAATTTAATAACCTAGGAAAAAACTTGGCCAATGTCATGAGATCCTTTTGGTAGTGCGTGGCAACAGAGTTAAACTGGACCTTTCTCAGTTTCAATGATAAGTTAAAAACCCTTTAAGTGGTAAAGGTATGTTTCTCTTTTTTTGTTGCACAAAATCTCTCTCTCTCTCTTCCCCTCCCTCTCCCTTTCCCTCAAGATCGCTGTACTATTCCAGGAGTAAGCAAGGCAACCTTGCAAAGAAACCCCCCCTCCTCCCTTGCGTTCCTCTCCAGATTGCCCACTCTCCAGGTGGGTTGCCACATAAAATAGAGTTGGAAAGGACCATCTAGGTCATCTATTCCAGCAGGAAATTCTCAACTACCTCCCCTCCCAACACCCCCAGTGAATCCTACTCCATGCCCAAAAGATGGCCGATGCCCTCCCTCTCATGATCTGCCTAAGGTAATAGAATCAGCATTGCTGACAGAAGGCCACCTAGCCTCTGCTTAAAAACCTCCAGGGAAGGAGAGCTGACCACCTCCCGAGGAAGCCTGTTCCACTGAGGAACCGCTCTAACTGTTAGAAAGTTCTTCCTAATGTCTAGACGGAAACTCTTCTGATTTAATTTCAACCCGTTTGTTCTGGTCCAATCTTCTGGGGCAACAGAAAACTCGGCACCCTCCTCTATATGACAACCCTTCAAGTACTTGAAGATGGTTATCATACCCCCTCTCCGTCTTCTCCTCTTCAGGCTAAACATACCCAGCTCCTTCAACCTTTCCTCAAAGGACGGTCTCCAGATGCCTCACCATCTTTGTTGCCCTCCTCTGGACATGTTCCAGCTTGTCTATATCCTTCTTAAATTGTGGTGCCCAAAGCTGAACACAGTACTCTAGGTGAGGGCTAACCAGAGCAGAGTAAAGCGATACCATCACTTCGCATGATCTGCACACTATGCTTCTGTTAATACAGCCCACAGCAGCCAACAAAGCCATGGCAACCTTTAATGGCTGGCTCTAACATCTAGGCCTGACATAGCCTACCTCTGTTCTGTTCAGAAAAGGGAGTAGAATCGCAGAAAGAGTTTCTTTTAAAGGGCAATGTTAAAATGTTTTTGGTAGACAACAGGGAGAGGAGCGTGCATGCATTCCATCCTACACTGTCTTCAATAATTGGTATTGCAAATAAATAAATAAATAAATAAGTCCACAGCAGCCACAGCGCTGTGGATATGCTCCTGAACAGCTCCAATTCATTTCAGTGTGGTCTGTGCAGGGGAAATGGGAAGAGCCGTGTCTCACTGGCAGAATGTCAGCTTTGCATGCAGAAGGCACCTGGTTCAAACTCCTGCATCTTCGGTTAAAAAAGCAAGTAGCTGGTGAGTTCGTGATGTGAAGGATCTCTACCCAAGACCCTGGAGACCTGCCACTGGTCAGACCTTGATGGGCATCTTGGCCATCTTTTGGGCATGGAATAGGGATCACTGGTGTGTGTGTGTGTGTGTAGGTAGTTGTGAATTTCCCTCATTGTGCAGGGGGTTGGACTAGATGACCCTGGTAAGCCCCTTCCAACTGTATGATTCTGCGATTCTATGGCCAACGCTCAGACTCAGTGCAAGACAGGTTCTTGCATTCACCTCCCCAGTGGACTGTACCATAAGTTTATTCTCCTCAATGCAATAATATACGGAGCAGCTTCGAATAGCCTGAGGTTTTTGCCTCTGTGGTTGTACTTTATGTGTTCATGGGCATTCCACAAAGGGCTTGCTGACCATTTTCAAAAAACCAAGAATGAGGGGTGTGGGGGAAGTGAGATTTTGGAACCGGATCCCAGCGTACCAAAAGAACAAAGAGAGAAAAGGAGTCTGCTGGCTTTTAGATGGTTGCCAATTTTGCCTTCCCCCCCTAATTCTTCTCTCTGTCCCCATCCATTTATTTTTCAGAGAGAGAGAGAAACAAAACACGATGATAAATTGTTCTGATTCAATTCCTGACATCTCCAGTTGAAGGGACTAGGCAAGAAGGTGATGTGAAAGACCACAGCCTGAGACCCTGGAGAGCTGCTGCCGGTCTGAGTAGACAATACTGACTTGGATGGACCGAGGGTCTGATTCAGTACAAGGCAGCTTCAACTGTTTATGTGTGGATAAATTATAATACCCAGCTAATGGGAGGGGCTTCCCAGACCCCCGCCCTGAGTACATTTCCATCCTGCTTTAAAGGGGGTGAACAAATATTGACTCTGTTTTAAAAGCCTGCTTCATTATACCATCAAATCTCCCTTGGCATTCTTATGGTCACTTTTTTTTTTTTTGGAAAAATTTGAAGACATGCAATGATTCATTCTCTCTCCCCTCAGGAATCCATTCCACCTTTGCTACTGACTAAAATAAGAACTTTATTTTAAGACCTCGCCAGACTCCTTTAGCGTCCACATAACTCCCAACTCTCCCGCTAGGGAAAAAAGCTTGCTTTGCAAAATAGCTGGAAAAGCATTAACAAGGGCTGACTGGAGATTTACAGCGGGTTTTGCTGGAGACGGGAATCTTCCTGCGTCAAACCAAGTCACTATATGAAAAAGGGCTTCCCCCCCTGCCTAGGCTGTGATTTCGTATGTTTTAATAGATCGTACGTTTTAAAAGACAGGTGGAAATTAGATTCCATAAATAAGTGACTTCTCTGAAATGGCTGCTAAATTAAAGCTCTGCTGTGTGCCGTGTTTCAGAACTGAGAACTAGCCCTGCCTCATGAGAAGAGTCCCTGTAAACAGAAGGGTTTTATGGGAGAGTAAACGAAGCGAAATGAATCACTGACACCCACAGTGCTTAGCATGAAATAATAAAAAGTATGGAAAGGGAGCCCAATAACCTTCCATCGACAAAAATCTGTGATGGTCAAAGTCAGGGATCGCCAACATTTGTAAGCCTGCAGGCACCTTTGGAAGTCTGACACAGGCTGGTGGGCACACCCACAAAATAGCTGCCGCAGGAGGCGGAGCCAACCCCAAAACGTCAGGGAGCGAGATCATGCAAAACTCTCACGGAAACTCTACAACATTTCAGGCAGATGCTCCGTTTAACACAGGGGTGGGGAACCTTTTTACCTCCAGGGGCCATTTGGATATTTATAACATCATTTGCGGGCCATACAAAATTATCAACTTAAAAATTAGCCGACCAAGCCCCAAGAAGGTAGCTGCCCCAGATGACACACACACCCTGGCGTGGGCAAGCAGACAGGCATCCAACCCATGGCCTGGGTGGGAAAGGGTTAACATAGTTTCTTGGGCGGTCGTAGCAGCTCCATAGCTAACAACTCTTCCGCAAAAGGGGAAAAAAGGTTCCTTTTCTCGGCAAAACAAACTCACATCTGTCTTGAATAGAGGCTATTCCTGTCCACGGGAGGGGGCGGATCACCAGTCTTAGATCCTTCTGAGCTAGAGATCTCCCAGGACCCACGAAGGGCCAGACCAAATGAGTTCAGGGGCCTTAAACGGCCCCCAGGCCTGACGTTCCCCACCCCTGGTTTAACAGGATGCCTTTTATAAGGAACAAATTGTTTAAACGTATTTTCTCGCATACTCACAGCTTACCTTCAGCCACACCGTGAAGATCTGTGTGGTTCGGTGGCAGCCACGGGCAAAGCAATGTTTTTAAAAATCTGCACACTCAGTCAGAAGTTCTGATGAGCAAAAGGCCAGTCCACATTCTAAAAATATTTGCTGGCAGCCAGAAAAAGGTGTCCGTCGGTATCATGGCCTCAACGGCCACCACGTTGGGGACAGTAGCGAAAGTACACGGCGAGGAAGGAAGGTGGTTTTGCAGAGGCAACTGGGGGCTGGGAGTTGGACTTCCTGTTCCTCTGCCTCTCACAAAGGGCAGGGTCAGGACAGGCATCTGTTTCTAAAGTGCGATCAACAACCAGTACATTCCAGCTTTAAATGCTGAAGACTAAATTGGATCACACACACCCCGCCCCAAAATCAGGACTGACTCAACATAATTTAAATCTTCTCTGGCTGGAGAAGTTTGGCATCCACAAAAATTTCATTGTCCAGACATTCCAAACCGATCCCCGCGCAGCTGGGTGCAAAATAACCCCCCGATTCTCACGAATCTTTTCGAGACCCTTCAGCATGCACGCATAGACGACACAGCAGTTACCCCAACGCACAAAAACCATCATGTTAGGCTGGCAGCGGCCTCCGCAGACTGAATGGGGGGTAACGCCAGACTTAACCCCTGGGAGAAATTCTTCCACGGCAACATAAGCTTAACAAGATCTGTACTGAGTTCTTACCATGTGTGAGCTCTGGGTAACTTCTCAGGGCTTCCCCATTGCTCTATTGTAAACAGCTGAGGACCGTTTGAACCTGGATCAAAACAGACGCATGTGAACGGAACTGGCAGTAAACGGTGGAAGCCTTTGGTGGGCCACATCAGCAAATGCTGAATGGTAAAGGCAGGCTCTCTAGGAGGGCTTGAACAGTTGGTGGGGGTGCTTTCACCCTCTCCCTGTGCAAAATGTGTGCGCATTCTCCGACTGGGGGCCAAATACCCATTCCCTTCTGACTTACTACTATTAATTGAGTGGCTGCTATTATGAGTTGAATATGGAGTTTTTCAAATTAGTTTTAGGCCTTTGGTAGTATTCCTTGGCTTGGGAATTTTAAAGAAGAAGAAATGGTTTTTATATGCCAACTTTCTCTACCACTTAAGGAAGAATCAAACCTGCTTACAATCACCTTCCCTTCCCCTCCCCACAACACACACCCTGTGAGGTAGGTGAGGCTGTGAGAGTTTGGAGAGAGCTGTGACTAGCCCAAGGTCACCCAGCTGGCTTCATATGGCGGAATGGGGAAACCAACCCGGTTCACCAGATTAGCGTCCACCGCTCATTTGGAGGAGTGGGGAATCAAACCCGGTTCTCCAGATTAGAGCCCACCACTTAACCATTGCTCGTAACCACGATACCACACTGGCATATTGGGTCACAGCTACAGAAACAGGGCTAATGCTCAGGGGTAAAAGCATGCTGTGCCCACAGAAGGTCCCATGTTTTAACTACCTCCGGTTAAAAAAGGGATCTTGGAGAAATGGACCCAGGAGTTAAGAAGAGACTAGATTAGGGGTCCCCAAGCTTTTTGAGTCTGTGGGCACATTTGGAATTCTGACCGAGCACAGTGGGCACAGCAACAAAATGGCTGCCACAAAATGGCTGCCACAGGAGGCAGAGAAAGCCACAAAATGATTGCCACTGCTTAACTTCAGTACCACAGTGTAGTGGTTAAGACCGGTGGTTTGGAGCGGTGGACTCTGATCTGGAGAACCAGGTTTGATTCCCCACTCTGGTCACATCTGGTTTCATCCGGTGGCGGCGGTGGGGAATCTCGCAAAGTTTTTGTTTTAAATGCAGATTTTTCAGTCAGACCTACCCCAGCCTGCTCAGAAACCCCAGAAAACTCACCATAAAGTTCAGCAAATCCATTCATAGGCACTCGTGATGTCCCAGTTACAAACTGCAACAGTCGGATGCGCTTCTCAGCATCCATCAGTAGAACAGCCTACAGAACAGAGAGATACCTCAGTTACAGGAGTTCTCAGTTACAGCTACAGACATGACGCTGTTCTCATGCCACAGGCGCTTCCACCAAGTGAAACTGAAATCCCGACGTTGGGGTGGGTGTCCCATCCAGTGTGAGTGTAGATGTGCTAGATGAAGGGGCAGCTTCCTCTTTCTCTTCTGTGCTGTGGAAAACGGGCAGGACAATGCTGCTGCAGTAGTCTTGCTTGTGGGCTTCCTAGAGGCACCTGGTTGGTGTGAACAGACTGCTGGAATTGATGGGCCTTGGTCTGATCTAGCATGGCTTTTCGTATGTTCTTATGAGAGGGCTATTCATGGCTACTTTACCTTTTATCCCTTAGAAGCTCCTTGATCAATTGATCTTGAGCAGCATATATCTAGTGTTGGAGGGATATAAGGACTGAAACAAATCTTGCCACTGACAATGTAGCCTTGGGGTCCCTGTCGCTTAGTAAAAAAGGCATTATGTCAGTCACAGAGGCATTGGATTTGTATATATTCATGGCTACTAGTCAAAGTGGATACTAGTCATGATTAGGTTTGCCAGCCTCCAGGTACTAGCTGGAGATCTCCTGCTATTAAACTGATCTCCAGCCGATAGAGATCTGTTCCCCTGGAGAAAATGGCCACTTTGGCAATTGGACTCTGTGGCACTGAAGTCCCTCCCCTCCCCCCAAACCCACCCTTCTCACACTCTGCCCCAAAAATCTCCAGGTATTTCCCAACCTGGAGCTGGCAACCCTAGTTGCACACATGTTCTCTCCAGGATCAGAGGAGCATGTCCATTATATTGGGTGCTATGGAACACAGGCAGGATGCTGCTGCTGCAGTTGTCTTGTTTGTGGGCTTCCTAGAGGCACCTTATTGGCCACTGTGTGGACAGACTGCTGGACTACTTGATGGGACTTGGTCTGACCCAGCAGGGCTTTTCTTATGTTTTTATGTTCTCCTGCTGCAGCCTGAAACCACGACCCTGATCAGTGAACCCTGGGAACAATTTGACAGGGGTGTGTTGTGTGCGTGTGTAGGGGGTCTACAGTGGGGAGGGAGAATCTCCCTTCCATGAGTGGAAGCGTCTCCTAAAAGTTGGAAAAGAATCTTCGGACCAAGTCTTTGACATTACGATCTGAGCATCAGGCACCAGACCCCTTTCCAAGAACTTCCCCACATCAATGCTTGGGTTCGAATAGCTAGGTTCGAGTCCAGTAGCCCCTTAGAGACCGACAAGATTTTGGGGTAGGAGCTTTCGAGAGTCCAAGCTCCCTTTGTCAGAGGGCTTGCGTGGGAACAGGGCAGTGCCGAAAAGGCAGAGACGGACAAAGTTACCTTCCAGTACCACTGAATGACGGGATGGTTTGGACAGTATCCGTTCTTATAGATCGTGTGTTGTCTCCAGTCGTTAACGTCAACATCGCCAAGACCGCACATCAGCAACTGTGGGGAAAAGACATTTTTTTAAAACTATGCAGAGTTTTTTCACTATCTGACCCTCTAAAGCTCCTCTTTATCTTTAAACAGGCTTATTAACAAAGCAAAATTAATACATAAGGGTATTAAGGAGCTTCTTTCTTGACGCTAAAAGTACTTGAAGAGGCTCTACTAAGTTAGACACATTCTAGGCCCCATGTACTCAAGCCAGCATGATGTAGCGGTTAAGAGCGGTGGTTTGGAGTGGTGGACTCTGATCTGGAGAACCGGGTTTGATTTCCTACTCCTCCACGTGAGCGACGGAGGCAAATCTGGTGAACTGGGTTGGTTTCCTCGCTCCTACACACGAAGCCAGCTGGGTGACCTTGGGCAAGTTACAGCTCTGTTAGAGCTCTCTCAGTCCCACCTACCTCACAGGGTAGTTGTAAGCTGGTTTGATTCTTCCTTGAGTGGTAGAGAAAGTCGGCATATAAAAACTAACCCTTCTTCTTTTCCTTATCTGGTTATGTGCTCACATATTAAGAACCCCCACCGAAATCAATGCAAAGCTTGTATGTTGAGACACCCTCTTGCATCTGACTCAGTATAGATTGATTTTTCCCCATTGAATTAAAGACACACAAGTCACTTCTGACTTATGGTGACCGTATGAATTAATAACCTCCAAAACGTCCTATCATTAACAGCCTTGCTCAGGTCTTGCAAATTGAAGGCCGTGGCTTCCTTTATTGAGTCCATCCATCTCCTGTTGGGTCTTCCTCTTTTCCTGCTGCCTTTCACTTTTCCTAGCATTATTGTCTTTTCCAGTGACTCTTGTCTTCTCATGATGTGACCAAAGTATGATAGCCTCATCTTAGTAATTTTAGTTGCTGGGGAGAATGAAGACTTCATTTGACTTAGAACCCATTTATGTGTCTTTTTGGTGAACTGCGGTATTTGTAAAACGTCCCTCCAACAACACAAATGTTCAACTGATATGTCAGAATTCCACAACATGGTATTTCCAACAATAAGACTGACTGACAAAACCCAGGAACTAAAAGTCAACTAACCTCTAGCTCATTTTCATCAAAAATTTTAATTAAGTCTGTTGGCAGAAGTTCTGTGAAACCCTGAAGGGAGAAAAAAACACACACATAAAATGACACAAGTTCACAGTGAAATTTAACGTTATCAACAATAAATAAACAAGTCCCTGTTTTAGCTTGAGGGGTGGGGGAGAATTGAACTAGAGATGTTCCATAACGCAAACTGTGGACTCTGCCACTGCCCCACAAATCTTAGAAGAATACCGGCAATATTCTTAACTATTTATTGTCACTTCCATTGTCTGCAACTTCAGGGAAATCTTCCTTAGCATCAGTGACATTAAAGGATTGCAGGCGTGTATTGAAATGGTAGTCTTTTTATGACTACCACTCAGGTGGCAAACAAAGAATTTAACAAAAAAGAAACCAATGATCCATTAGATGACAGTTTGGAGTGATATACAGAATGTTCAAATGTTTATATAATTGACTGAAGTTAGGTTTAGGTGGCAAAGCATTTCCTTTTTTTCTTTAGTGAATTTTAGATGTTGTAATGTTCAGGCTGAACGATAGTATTTATGGTAATATTTTTCTTTTTCTCTTTAAATTTAAATTATGATCTGTTTTTCTAGTTTGTGCAAGCAAAACTTTAGTTAGCATAAACTGGGTCATGGGCAGACCTTGAGTTATCAGTGGGAATCAACATTCATCCATGCCCTTAGGCATCATTGGGAACAGGACATAAGCTAACACTGACTGGATCATATAATCTACTTTCGAGCACTCTGATTATGTATCATCTTTTCTTTATCCTGCCATATGTACACACCTACAAAACTGCCAAATTTTTTCAAAGTGCACTTCTTCAATGATGGTGAATTTATGCAGGGTATAAATGAAGTAAATAAATAAATAAGGTGGTTTATGCAATGTACTGGAAAGTTGGGAAAACTCCAGAGATGGCAGAATGGATTGGCAAACTGTTTGACTACGCTTCAATGTCAAGACTAACACATTGGGTTCAAAGAAAGTCAATGGATGATTTTAACCAGACATGGCAACCATTGTATGACAAATAGGGGTGTTCTTAGAATGACTGGTCTCGTTTTAGGTAGAGACACTTAATGCTATCACAATAACTAAATCCATAACTAGCATAGAATCATAGAATTGGAAGGTACCACCAGGGTCATCTAGTCCAACCCCCTTCACAATGCAGGAAATTCACAACTACCTCCCCCTCCCCCACACACCCCAGTGACCCATACTTCATGCCAAGAAGATGGCCAAGGGGCCCTCCTTCTCATTATCTGCCTAAGGTCATAGAATCAGCATTGCTGACAGATGGCCATCTAGCCTCTTCTTAAAAACCTCCAGGGCAGGAGAGCTCACTACCTCCCAAGGAAGTCTGTTCCACTGAGAAACCGCTCTAACTGTTAGAAAATTCTTCCTGATGTCTAGACGGCAACTCTTTTGATTTAATTTCAACCCATAGCAATGTTAGATCAATTAGTATAGAAAATGTTCATAAGTTTATTTCAAGCAATAAAAGTATAAATGACAATATAGGTAATGACTAAAAAAAATTAACATTCACTATTTAGAAATTTGTACTAAATATTAGATTTTTAAGCATTAGTTAATGGCTTTTTTTCCATCGTTACCATTGGAACACAGGGGTCAGACATAGAGAAGAACAAATAGTTGTTTGGTCACAGACATGTTGTTATTTAGGTCCTTATCCCCCCACCCCCGTGTGTTTTTTCTTTTTTTTCTTTTCTGTATCCCCATATATATATAAAAAAGAATACAGTTTAAAAAAATAAATAAGGTGGAAGTGAAGAGGTAGAATGGACAGCAGGTAGGGGACCACACTTTTAAGATGCTGCTCTGTCACAGCAAATAAGAAAACTAGCACAATAAAAGAGGGGAATGGACTGAAAGCTCTCTCCCTTAGGTTCTAGTTTTCTACAGGCAGGGAGTTTTTTGTGTGTCAGGATTAAAAACAAAACAAAACAGCAGTCCCTTCCTGCAGTCTGAAGTGGTACAGTCCACTCTATCCCATCGTTGCGCTTGTGTGTCTAAACCAGGCTTGATCAGCTTGGCTCAGACCCCGGTTATACACTATCATTGCATGTGGGGCTCTTTTTAATAACCAGTAAGGCAGTCCTTATTGGTTATTAACAAGAATTCGTAGATGCTACTTTCGGCATGTCTTCCCAAGCTTACTTTCGAAGTCCGCATCGACTCAAGTAAAAAAAAACACATCAGTAACAACAACAACAAAAGCAACATCTGGCTCTGCCCCCAATAAACTTAGCCAATGTAGCCAAGGGTTAATGAAGCGGCTTACCTCTAGAAATGCATTCATCTGCTTTTGGACCCTGTTAACAAACCTCCACTGGATGACTAAGCTGCAGCAGAGAAGGGGGAAAACATTTTGGTTAGGAGACATAAGAGAGATCATTGGACAATTTCAACCACCCCATAGAATCATAGAGTTGGAAGGGGGAAAAGGAGAGTTGGTTTTTAGATGCCGATTTTCTCTACCTTTTAAGGGGAGTCAAACTGGCTCCCAATCGCCTTCCCTGCCTCTCCCCGCAACAGACACCTTGCGAGGTAGGTGAGGCTGAGAGAGTTCGGAGACTCTCTGTGACTGGCCCAAGGTCACCCAACTAGCTTCATGTAGAGGAGCGGGGAATCAAACCTGGTTCACCAGATTAGCATCCACCGCTCTTAACCACTACACCACACTGGGGCATACAGGCCATCTAGTCCAACCCTCTGCTCAGTGCAGAACCAGCCTAGAGCATCCCTGACAAGTGTTTGCCCAGCCGCTGCTTGAAGACTGCCAGTGAGGGGGAGCTCACCACCTCCCTAGGTAGCCGATTCCACTGCTGAACTACTCTTACTGTAAAAAGTGTTTTCCTGATATCCAGCAGGTACCTTTCCACCCGTACTTTAAACCCATTATTGTGAGTCCTAGCCTCTGTGGCTCACCCATGCCTTTTCCAGCTTCTTATTTCTAGCTTCAGTGATCTTTCATCGAACTCGTATAGAAACAAGCAAACGGAGCCAACAAGGGAAAATCAATCCCTCCCATTTTTAAGCAGTTGTTTTGATGGCTGCTGAGTGTGAGGATATGCATGGCTTGTTATTTAATTTTCCTCAGTTTCCCTTTGGGAGATCAATATGATGGTTAAGGAAAAGAAGAAGAAGAGGAGTTGGTTTTTATATGCCGACTTTCTCTACCACTTAAGGAAGAATAAAACTGGCTTACAATCACCTTCCCTTCCCATTCCCGCAACAGACTCCCTGTGAGGTAGGTGGGGCTGAGAGAGCTCTAAGAGAGCTGTGACTAGCCCAAGGTCACCCAGCTGGCTTCATGTGTAGGCGCGGGGAAACAAATCCAGTTCACCAGATTAGCCTCCGCCACTCACGTGGAGGAGTGGGGAATCAAACTCGGTTCTCCAGATCAGACTCCACCGCTCCAAACACCGCTCTTAACCACTACACCACGCTGGTTCTCTATGAGCATAAAAATGTAACGCAAAAGGGAAACTTTGTTCCACTTACAGGATGACATTTAAGTCCCTTTTGTGCATATGCTTTAAACTGCTCCAGAGATGACTTTTCGATAAAGATGAAGTGAAATTAATCTTGCGGTTCCTATGGAGATTACAGGCAGTTTTGCCATGCCTGGTTCAAGAGAAATTAACCTCCTGCTTTACAAAATTGCCCGAAGAGGTCAGCCTATGGAAAATGAACCTAATATTTCAATTAAGGCCAAACCACACACAGAGTCCTATGTAATTTTCCTAATTTTAATTTTTTTAAAAATAATAATGAAAAATGGCCACTAGAGGCTGCAATCAGGAACTGGATTTGGGTGGGGAGAAGGGATGATTAACCCTTTCTCTGCTGCCCATTCTTCCTTTCATTACCCCCTTCAAGCTCTTTCCTGGGGCAGGGAGAAAGGTGGTTTTTTAGAGGGAAAATGGCCAGAAAAGGATGACTCTCCCTCCTTACCTGCCTTTTCTCTTCTACTAATTGCAAATCCTGAACTGACCTGGATGGCCCAGGCTAGCCTGATCTCGTTGGAACTCAGAAGCTAAGCAGGGTCAGCCCTGGTTAGTATTTGGATGGGAGACCACCAAGGAAGACCAGGGTTGCTGTGCAGAGGAAGGCACTGACAGACCACCTCTGCTAGTCTCTTGCCATGAAAACCCCAAAAAGGGATCGCCATAAGTCGGCTGCGACTTGATGGCAAAAAACCAGAACAAAACTGCAAAGCATTTTCTCCTCTCTCTCTCTCTCCCTGCCTAACTTACCTCACAGGGATGTCGAGAGGAAAAACATCTTTTAACTGGCACCCAGGCTGCTCCCAACTCCATCCCCTAATTCTAATGGGAGCCAACAGCTTTTCTTGATGTACCATAAAAAGTGTATGTTAGTCAAGTTTATTTATTGAGCCAGCATGGTGTAGTAGTTAAGAGCAGTGGTTTGGAGTGGTGGACTCTGATCTGGAGAACCAGGTTTGATTCCCCACTCCTCCACATGAGTGGCGGAGGCTGATCTGGTGAACTGGATTTGTTTCCCCACTCTTACACACAGAGTGGGTTAAGAGCGTTGGTTTGGAGTGGAGGACTCTAATCTGCAGAACCAGGTTTGTTTCCCCACTCCTACACATGCAGCCAGCTGGGTGACCTTGGGCTAGTCACAGTTCTATTAAGAGCTCTCTCAGCCTCACCTACCTCACAAGGTGTCTGTTGTGGGGAGGGGAAGGGAAGGTGATTGAAAGCCGGTTGAGTCTCCCTTAAGTGGTAGAGGAAGTTGGCATATAAAAACCAACTCTTCTTCTTCTGCTGCTGCTACTGGCTTTCACAACAGGGAGAAAAAGGCAAGAGGCAAACAAAACAACTCTGAAGTGAATGCATATGAAGAATGTGTTGAGACAGAGCTGCAACATATTTCCACAGGAGAAAGAGAAATAAAAGAGGGGGGTGGAAGTTTATTGACCACAGCCAAAAGCTAAAACTACAACAGAGCTTTACAGTTCAAATAAAATCCACAGGCAGCGGTAGAAATAGTAAATCGAGTATTAACCCAAAGCATATAATAATGTGCGTGTGTAAAGTGCCATCAAGTCACAGCCAACTTATGGGGACCCCTGTGTAATTTTCAAGGCAAGAGACTAACAGAGGTGGTTTGCCATTGCCTTCCTCTGCATAGCAACCCTGGTATTCCTTGGACGTCTCCCATCCAAGTATTAACCAGGGCCGACCCTGCTTAGTTTCTGAGATCTGACGAGATCAGGCTAGCCCGGGCCACCCAGGTCAGGGCCATGTAATAATAGCTCAACAAAATCTAGGGAATTCTGGATGAATGCCTACACCTGGAAGTGCCCAACTCCATCTTAATAGCTGGCAAGTTGTAAGTTCCTTTCAACAAATTTTGCCACTCTTGATGGCAGTGAAGAGTGGATGACAACTGGTATGTGCAGATTTCAATAAGGGTAAAACTTGCAGATTTTAATTTTGGCATTATGCAATCTCTGTGCCAAGATGGCTGAAACTCTGTTCTCCTCTCTTCCATATTCGCTTAAAAATTGGACATGCTATTTATCTTTCGCCTTATTCCTTCTTTAGTCTTAGAACTGGGAATTCTAAAAAGGCTTTCAGTTGCTTGCAAAGAACTTAAATCAGGAATGGATTTTGGTGCAATTCTGTTGCAGTCCATTTGAGTGGCTAAACTAGTACCATTTGAGCGGCTAAACTAGTACAACAGATGAAGCCTTAAACTGAACATAAGAATTAAGACAGATACACATACTCAATATATTCCCTTTTATTTTCATTTGTGACCATGATTTCTGATCCATTTGGCTTCAAGTCAACTTGATATGTCTGTGAAGACAAAAGAAAAAAAAACAGTTACACATTTCCATTGGGGTACTGAGAAAATCACTAGCCAGGGCTGCTAGATAGAAACATAGAAATATAGAGCTGGAAGGAACACCAAGGGGAACATCAAGGGTCATATAGTCCAACCCCATGCACAGTGCAGGAAATTCACAGCTGACTCCCCCCCCCCACTCCCCCAGTGACTCCCCCAGTGACTGGGGAAGGGCTATGGCTCAGTGGTCGAGCATCTGCTTGGCATGCAGGAGGTCCCAGGTTCAATCCCCAGCATCTCCAGTTAAAGGGACTAGGCAGGTAGGTGATGTGAAAGACCTCAGCCTGAGGATCCTGGAGAGCAGCTGCCGGTCTGAGTAGACAATACTGACGTTGATGGACCAAGGGTCTGATTCCGTATAAGGCAGCTTCATGTGTGTTCATCTGACCCCTACTCTATGCCTTGAGGAAGGCAAAAAACCTCCAGGATCCCTGGGCCAATCTGGTCTGGAGGAAAATTCCTTCCTGACCCCAAAGTGGCAATGGGCCACTGGGCATATAAGAAAGGGCCACAAGATCTGAGCACTGGCTCATCCCCTCCTGCCCTCTCTCTCACAATCACCCTCAATTCAAAGTGAGTCACAGAATCAGCATTGCTGTCTGATGGCCATCTAAAGGTAAAGGTCCCCTGTGCAAGCACTGGGTCATTCCTGACCCATGGGGTGACGTCACATCCCGACGTTTACTAAGCAGACTTTGTTTACGGGGTGGTTTGCCAGTGCCTTCCCCAGTCCTGTTCCCTTTCCCCCCAGGAAGCTGGGTACTCATTTTACCGACCTCGGAAGGATGGAAGGCTAAGTCAACCTTGAGCAGGCTACCTGAAACCAACTTCTGTTGGAATCGAACTCAGGTCGTGAGCAGAGCTTTTGACTGCAGTACTGCAACTTACCACTCTGTGCCACGGGGCTCCTCTGATGGCCATCTAGCCTCTGCTTAAAAACTTCCAAAGAAGGAGAACCCACCACCACCCGAGGAAGAATATTCTACTGAGGAACAACTCATAACTGTCAGGAAGTTCTTCCTAATGTTTAGCCGAAAACTCTTAAGCTAACATATGATTTTCCTAATGAGTACGTTCTTGGCAATTTCCACATCCCTTATGTAACTGTGTCGAGGCGTCTATGGAGGAATACATTTTGAGCATCAAAATATTTCATGCTCAAAGGCGACCTCCAGAAGGGCAAACAGCTGCCAAGTAATTGACAAATTAGAATTAGACTCTACGACTCATTAGCCAGTTAAAGGCAAAGGCAGATTTGAGTGTCATCTGCTCAGCGATAACAGAATTAACCGCGTTCAGCGGGGACATTGTAGGCAGCTTTCAAATTACCTCTTGCGTACCATTTGGGATCTCTTCCGCATTGCAAGAGCCCAAAGATGAAGAACGTCAACACTACTAATTTCTCTGGCTCTCGTGAGATACCTGGAGCATGCCAGAAACAAGTCTCCAAGGTGGACCGATGCCCGTGGCATGTAATCGGCCTCTTGGTGACACAGGCAGCTAGACACGAGGCAGATATTCGGTGGCTTATTAAGCATTACCAATGCAGCCCACAGTATCGGGAAGACTCAAGCAAACCAATTATAAACTCTGGGCTCCTGCCCAGAGGATCTCACCACCACAATGCTGACCCCATGGGAGACCCAGGATCGCTTATACTTGTTCGCTAGGTGTCTAAAAACTGTGAAGTATGAAAACATGGGGGGGGAAATGCATTTTTGAACACATACAGGGCTTCTTGATCAGGCAGCTGAGATGGGCTAAACCTTCCTGTGGCAGAGTTGGGTTTGCTTCTGTACTGTGTAAAACATCTCCTAGGGGTGTCTCCAACAACAACAACAACAACAACAACAAAATCCATATTTTATGGTTTGGAATGATTCCCAGGGAAAACACCTACATAAATAACCCATATGAATGCTATAGGCAAGATCCATTAACAACTGGCTTCTGCTCATGTAAGAATTCCTGCAAAATCAATGCAGATCTTTCATTGGGATAAGCAATACTCCAGTACAATAATTCCAAAGGGGTCCTCGAATCGAAACCCCCATGAAACACAAGCTTTTCTACTGGGTGTTAGCCAGGAATCATTCATCTGTCATATGAAGGATGTGGAAAACACCTAACAGTGATGGCTTCAGAAAGTAGCCATGTTGTTGAGGGAGGGGCCGTGGCTTAGTGGTTGAGCATCTGCTTGGCATGCAGAAGGTCCTAGGTTCAATCCCCGGCATCTCCAGTTAAAGGGACTAGGCAAGTAGGTGATGTGAAAGACCTCTTCCTGAGACCCTGGAGAGCCGCTGCCAGCCTGAGTAGACAATACTGACTTTGATGGACCAAGGGTCTGATTCAGTATAATCAAAAGCATTGCTGGGCAAAAGTCATACCTGGCCTCACCCATTTTCTAAAAACACTTGACAGTCACCACAAAAAGTGTCAGTGGGTGCCATAAGACTATAAGAACATAAACAATGCTGTTTATGTTCTTATAGTCTGATCCATGCTGGATCAGACCAAGGTCCATCAATACTGTTGCCAGGTCCCCCTTTGCCACCGGCGGGAGGCTTTTGGGGCGGAGCCTGAGGAGGGCGGGGTTTGGGGAGGGCAGGGACTTCGATGCCATAGAGTCCAATTGCTAAAGCAGCCATTTTATCCAGGTGAACTGAGCTCTATCAGCTGGAGATTGTTTGTAATTGCAGGAGATCTCCAGCTAGTACCTGGAGGTTGGCAATCCTATCCATCAAGTCCAGCAGTCTGTTCACACAGTGGCCAACCAGGGACCTCTAGGAAGCCCACAAACAAGACAACTGCAGCAGCACCATCCTGCCTATGTTCCACAGCACCCATGGGCACCACTTTGGGGACCGCTGATGTACACCATATCCCTTGTCTAGTTCTGTCCCTAGTCTAGTTCTACAACCATAGCCAATGATGCTGAAATGGACCAAGATTGTAAACACATGTCGGACATTCAAAAACCAGAGATGGATTCTGGGTTAGACTGAAAATGGAAGCTTTACTGTCCTCGCTTCCCAACACTCAATCCAACAGCTGAGAACGAACGGCAAACATATTAAGAGTTAGTGTAACATACGGATTGGTTTTTTTAAAAAAACCCACAAACCACAACACTAAATGCAAAAAGATGAATCGGGTGTACTGCTTCTATGAACACTTTCTACCAGAACATATTCTGCTAGGAGGAGGAACCCCACATGGCACAAAGCTTAGAATAAAATTGAGGAAAAAATGCCGTGCATTTTTTTTTTTAGCTCTTTTTTTTTTAGCTCTTTTTTTTTTAATGTGACTGCGGGAATACAAGGTATGCTTAAGAGTGAGGGGGTTCGAGAAGATGAAGGCGGGAGCGGCAACCTGAAAAAAAGCCAGATGTAATGTGCGAGAGTTCAGCGACAATTAACCCAGACAAGCTGTGCACTAACTGTAGAGATATGTCCTGAAGACACACAGCAGCACTGATGGGGAAAAAAAAAACAAGCTTCCTGAAATATCATCCTGCTAAGCAGAGGAAAAAAGTTGGCTGTGCAGGGCAACCGAGGACAAATTCCCTGCATCTTCCCAGAGCCCCGGGGGAATTTGGGGCCAAAGTAAAAAAAGACAGAAGGAAGAAGAGTTGGTTTTTATATGCCGACTTTCTCTCCCACTTAAGGAAGAATCAAACCGGCTTACAATCACTTTCCCTTCCCCTCCCCACAACAGATACCATGTGAGGTAGTTGGGGCTGAGAGAGCTGTGACTAGCCCAAGGTCACCCAGTTGGCTTCATGTGTAGGAGTGGGAAAACAAGTCCAGTTTATCAGATCAGCCTCCTCCGCTCATGTGGAGGAGCGGGGAATCAAACCTGGTTCGCCAGATTAGAGTCCACTGCTCCAAACCCCCACTCTTAACCACTACAGCCACGCTGTGGGAAACTAGCTAGTGTGGAGGGAGAGGAGCAGATGACATTCGTAAACCAACTTTATGGTTTCGTTATATTCCCTTCCCTACTCTTCGGTGGTAAGTCTCAGCAGGTCCCATATCATGCAGCCACAGGTACAGATCCTAAGAGGGCAACTGGCAGTCCATTAGCTTATCAGTTTTACGGCTAACAGGACTGTTCTTGAGGAATCATGCTATATGGTACAGCGCGGCAGTGGTGCGTTTATCTGGGATCTGGTAGGACATCTGCAGTGTTGCTACCCCCACAAACATGTGAGGAGTGAGTCTTCAGAATGATAAATAGCATTTCCTCCATGATTCTAAATGTGTCAGATTGCTACCCTAATTTAAAAAAAAAAAACAATTATAGGAAGACTGAGCCACCCACACACCAAATACAATACATATTTTTTGAATTTGTTTTTTTTCTGAATCATTATGGGGACACTCAAATTAAAGATTCAAACTTAAAACCAGCATGGTGGTGGAAAGTGTTTTCAAGTTGCAGCTTGACTTGTGGCAGCCCCACAGGCTTTTCAAGGCAATTAATCAACAGAGGTGGGTTGCCATTGCTTGCCTCTGCATAGCAACCCTGGACTTTCTTGGTGGTCTCTCTTCCAAGTGCAGACCAGGGCCAACCCTGCTTAGCTTCCACGATCTGAGAAGATTGGGCTAACCTGGGCCATCTAGGACAGAGCAGGTGAGCAGAGGTGGTTTGCCATTGCCCACCTCTGCATAGCAACCCTGGACTTTCTTGGTGGTCTCCCTTCCAGGTGCTTAGCCACTGAGACCTGATGAGATGGGGCTAGCCTAGGCCATCCAGGTCAGGGCAAAAACTAGCATGGCAACCTACTTAAAATAAATTGTATATTTTCATTTACAATGGGAGCCTCATAATCCAATGAATCCCACAGCTCTATTCTGTAGCTGGCACCTAAACATAAGAGAACCTACAGCCTTGTGGGAGCAGCATGGCAAAACATACTAGGTTGGATTCCAAGCAGTGTCCCCACTGGTGAAAAAGTGAGCGGGAACACCTGGACACCCAATTGACTCTATTGGGGAATCACAGGACCTGCATGGACATGAGCCATTTGGGATGTGGGAGGCAGTAAGGAAAAGAATTGGGGAAGAGTGAACAAAAATCCCTGGCTGGATTCAGCCCAATGTTCTGCCATCACCATGCACACGTAAGTCAGGGCTAGATGTTGTTCCCGCACCCTGACCTGGATGTCCCAGGCTAGCCTGATCTCATCAGATCTCAGAAGCTAAGCAGGGTCGGCCCTGGTTAGTACTTGGATGGGAAACCAAGGAATAGCAGGGTCGCTATGCAGAGGAAGGCAATGGCAAACCACCTCTGAATGTCTCTTGCCTTGAAAACCCCATAAGGGGTCACCATAAGTCAGCTGCGACTTGATGGCACTTTACACACAGATGTTGTTCTCACACCGGGGACAGGAGATGCAAGTACCCTTTCCACTGGCTGGGTCTCTGCTGAATCCAACAGACCTACTGCAGTGCTGAAAGAATCCTCAGAACTGTGCCCCTGGCACTGTTTATTAAGACCGCCATCGTTAGTTCTCTGAATCCTTTGAAGGAAATGCTAGACTCTTCAAAGCACTCAAAGAGTTCATTATCTACAGAACAAAGGCAGCAAAAGGAAAGGCAGACGAGAGATGCTACAGCAGGCACCAAGCGCTCCAATCTTCACTGAAAGTTGCGGGGCTGCTTTGTAATTTTGTGACCATCCCCATCACTCACAACTCTAGATTCCCTAACAGGGACTGTACAATAGCCTCTTTTCCAGCTCCATCAACAGATTTACCACAGTAAGACTGTAGCTGTCAACAACAAGCAATTGTTCTGGCTGCTTTTTCTGGTTGCTGCCGTCAAGTCACAGCAGAGTTATGGCGACCCCCTAGGGGTTTCAAGGCAAGAGATGTTCGGAGGTGGCTTGCTCTTGCCTGTTTCCGTATCAGAAGTAGACTTCTGGCTACCAGGCCTTCTCAATACCTTTTCTCAACATCCTGACTGGTCTGTGGGAGCATCTATACTGAAATTTTATGCTGTTCTGAGGTCTGTTGAGCTTATTTGCATATGTGACATTGAACACATGAAGCTGCCTTATACTGAATCTGACCCTTGGTCCATCAAAGTCAGCATTGTCTACTCAGATCGGCAGCGGCTCTCCACGGTCTCAGGCAGAGGTCTTTCACATCACCTACCGTACTTGCCTAGTCCCTTTAACTGGAGATGCCGGGGATTGAACCTGGAACCTTCTGCATGCCAAGAGGATGCTCTACCACTGAGCCACAGCCCCTCCCTACTTGATACCCCAGCTGGAACATTCTTCGAATAGACCAAAATGTCTCAAAACGCGATGCTGTAGACATAATGCAGGACTTAAAATGCGCAAGCTGTCCTTTGGCGTCACTCTGACGTACCTGTCCAAAGTTTTCTTCATCTATGCAAAACATGAGATCCAGCTCCGTTGGGTCATTTTCCAGGATCCATTTCAAGGAATTGTAATATTCACTGTCCTGCAGTAAAAGCATTGCTTCCAGTTATTTGTTTTTCAAAAAATATAATACTCATTTAAAAAAAAAATTATATCCTGCCTTGTATGTGATTTAAAAACCCAATGGAAAAAGTACAGTTTTGCAAGCTTTACACAGTGCTAGCAGTAAACGCACTTTTTGCATGTCTTTTGACAGTCAATTCTATAAACCTGGAACAGCTACTGAAAAGGCACAGCCCCCTTGCCTTAGATATTTGCACCTGGAAAAACATATATGGACCCAGGCAGAAAAGCCTGAAGAGTGGACAAGAATGGACATAAGACCACCGTCTGAAATAGGTTCTTCAAGTCATATGGATTCCAAATTGGAAAGGATTATGTAGATAAGAACCAGCACTGTGAATTTAGCCCAGAAGCAAGCTGGAAGCCAGTGAAGTTTGTTTTCAAATAGTCTGAATATATATAATACATATAATTAAATTAATAACCATAAGCCACCCATCAGGAGATTGGCATGTGGCTGCATTTTGTACAGCACAAGAACACAACACGCCTTTATTGGCATATAAAAAGGAAGAACGTACATTAGGATAAATCCGAGTACAAATAAATAAAATTGGATAAAATCATCCCAAATCAGCCATCCAGGAAAGCTACACATCATTCACAACATCTGATTGCTAACTGTAAGAACCTTGCCACTGATTCAACTATTTTTGGGTTTTGTGTGGCCTTAAGATAGGATGTCCTGATTTCATCAGAAAGCCATTCCCAGTTTACAAACAGCGGGTCAATGAATTGGGATCGGCTACAAGCATAAAAGGAACAATTAAAAAGGACATGCACAAGTGATTCAATTTCACCATTCCAGCAAGAGCAAACCCTATACATTTTGTACGAACTGAAACTTCACAGCTATTTTTGAGGTAGCCCCTATCCCGCCCCATAGATGAAGAAGAAGAGTTGGTTTTTATATGCCGACTTTCTCTGCCACTTAAAGAAGAATCAAATCGGCCTACAATTGCCTTCCTTTCCCCTCCCCACAAGACATCCTGTGAGGTAGGTGGGGCTGAGAGAGAGTGACTTGCCCAAGGTCACCCAGCTGGCTTCATGTGTAGGAGTGGGGAAACAAATCCAGTTCGCCAGATTAGCCTCCGCCGCTCATGTGGAGGTGTGGGGAATCAAACCTGGTTCTCCAGATCAGAGTCCACCGCTCCAATCACAATGAAGTCAATGGGCTTAGGAGGGTATAACTCTCCTTATGATTGCGCTGTGAGCCTAGAATGGAGTTTAGAATTCAGTGTAGACGAAACAATAGAGCATGCCAAGCACCTGCTCCTGGCTGCTTGCCTAAGAGTAAAGATGGGTCCCAAGCTCTTCCACCCATGAAACAGAGTCAGCCAGACCCCGACCAAAACCACGTCCGTCTCTTCCAGAATATCAGCCTTCTCCAGCTGCATTGCCTCTGTTTTGTCTGGATTCCCTTTTAGCTGGTTCTCTCTCATCGGCCCGAGTCCCACATCCCAGGCACTGATTCAGAATGGTGGCAGCTGCATCCTGACGCTTAATTAAAGCTGCTGGTGGAGTGCCATCAGCATATCAATGGAGGCGTACTCCATTTAATTTCACTTGGCTCAGCGGTTCTTGGAATACAGTGTTTCCAACACATCTTGCAGGTCTTTTATGCATGGCTGTCATACTTGCCATCACGCTGACGACGACTTCAGGTCTTTGTGTTGGATTATGCATGCCGTTTCCAATTGTCAGAGGTCACCTCGCTCTCCCCCTGCGTTTTTCCGTGTTTGGCCCACGTTTTCAAATTCGAGATAACGCAGGTCCTTGAAAACGTGGGCAAAACTCGGGGAAACGCAGGGGGAGAGCGAGGCGACCTCTGACGGCTGGAAACGGCATGCACAGTCAACACAAAGACCCAAAGTCTTCAGAGGGGGGGACGGTGAGTGAAACAGCCATGCATAAAAGACCACGGGTAGGCAAAGATGAATGCTTGGTTAGTAAGAATTGAAGTTGAGGGGGTGGGGGGAGAATTTTCCAATGACTATCACAAGTGTCACCCAGCACAATGAAGCTTCTGTCACATCTCAGCTGGCGTAGAAAATGGATTCTTTTAAAATCATGAGCTATCAACATGCCATATCACGCATGTGATCAGGAGATCGTTGGACACATGTGAAGAAGTTATATGAGCTCACCCTGTGATGATTATGGCTTTAAAAAAATTGTCCACACTTTTCGTCAGTCATAGTATGTAATTTTGAAAAAGTCAAAATCTACACCAGACCTAGGCTTAAACTGTATGCTAACTAACATGACCAGAATAAAAATACCAATGTATACTACTTCCTGTCCTGCACACATCTAACCAAATCCATTAAAGTCCACTGGGTACAAGGACTCTGGTATAGGCCCAGAACTTTCCTGGCCACAAGGATGGGCCACAAGTGCTGGTGGTGGAGGAGGAGGAGGACGAGAAGAAGAAGAAGAGTTGGTTTTTATATGCTGACTTTCTCGACCACTTCTACTGCTTCATGAGATGGTTTCCATAATGGCCGAGGCCTAGTCCAGTGACCAGTGAGGTAACAGCAACCTCTTCAAAGGAATATGTTATGGAAGTCAGCGTCCTTACTAAGATGAATATATGAACCTACAGTGCTCCGAGTACGGCTAAAGGGCTTGCGATGGACGCTTCCTCAAGCCAAAAAGTTCTGGGTCAGCACATGGATATAAGACCTCGCGGGAGTCTTATGTATGCCATCTTGGCTTTCATAATGTAGGGAAGATAGATTATTAGTGGAATACATAAGCACACACAGGCCTAAATATGCATGAAACCCTCTTGATGTGGATCAGAGTGATTAATCTCATTTAAAGATTCTTAAGTTTGTTCAGCAGAACTCAGCTTGCTTATTTTTTTTCCTGCAGGAGAGAGCTACCCAAGGAATAATACTGCTTGAAAGAGCTGCCAACTGGACAATTCAAAACAAAATTAAAAAACACTACAAATATCATATTAATTGTTCCCCCGCCCCCAAACAGTTCAATTTAATTGCCTTTAGGGATTCATGAAGGGCTAGTCTAATAGGCAAAATCCAACAAACAGAACCAAAGTACATTAAAAAGGCAGAATAAAAACCTAAGTACTGTGCTTGTTCCAAATCTCCGGGTGCTAGCTTTGGGTCTGAGACTGAGAAGCTTCCTGGAAGTCTCAACAACGAGTAATTTCCCCAGAGAAGAAACACACATAATTGGGGAAAAAACCCCCCACTAATAAGGCTTTCACAGTGTTCACTTACCACCGACTCCATGTCTTTTAGGGTTATTGGTTTTCCCAGCATCATCTTGTAGAAAGGCCTAATGAAGAAACCTGCAGGTAAACGCAAGCGACAAAGTTCAGTTGGAAATGTGTGTTTCCTCCAAGAGCAACGGAGGAAAAAGAAGAAAAAGAGTTGGTTTTTATATGCTTTCTCTACCACTTAAGGAAGAATCAAACTGGCTTACAATCACCTTCCCTTCACCTTCCCACAACAGACACCCTGAGAGGTAGGTGAGGCTGAGAGAGCTGTGACTAGCCCAAGGTCACCCAGCTGGCTTCATGTGTAGGGGTGGGGAAACCAACCTGGTTCACCAGATTGGCCTCTGCCGCTCATGTGGAGGAGTGGGGAATCACACCCGGTTCTCCAGATCAGAGTCCACCGCTCCAAACGACCGCTCTTAACCACTACACCACGCTGGCTGTCAGGATGCTGTCAAAAATATCTAGGGAGTTAGTACAGCAGAGAGGGAAATTGTGACCAATGGAAGGAGGCTAGGCAAAGGGGGGGGGGAAATACTGCGTTCGAATCTTGAACAAAACATAAGAATGACCATTGCCGGCTGATGTTGTAGGGGTTAATATGATCAAGCAATAATATAGGAGGAGGTGCTGGGCATTTTGGAAGGATTAACAACCCGCTGAGTGGGCTAACGGCCTGAAGTGAAACCAAGGCATATTGAATACAGACACTTGTACTAATCCTTAGGACGCATCCTGGTGAAGGGTATTATCCTCTAAGAAACAGAATTGCTCTGTCCTCTTATAATCTTCACGGCATCAGCTCCCTCTGTTAGTTTTTCCTCCCTTCGATCCCCAAGGTTGCTCATAAAGAATGGAGCTTAAGCCTCACCTCTTTCTCCAGCGTCAAAAGCGAACATTCAGCATTTCAGCATCACAGTGCGCAGCTTAGAGCACCGTGTGCTCGTAAAAGGCCCCCAAATCTAAGGCTTGAGTGGGGCTTGGTCTCAAATATTCCCTTTCGCTTCTGAAGCTGCGGACATGTTTTTATTCCTAAGGGTTCAGCAGCATTCTTCAGTTATGGGTAACAATGGTATCCCACTAGGGTTGCCAGGTCTCCACCGACGGAAGGTTTTTGGAGCGGAGCCTGAGGAGGGCAGGGTTTGGGGAGGGGAGGGACTTCAGTGCCATAGAGTCCAATTGCCAAAGCGGCCATTTTCTCCAGGGGAACTGATCTCTATCGGCTGGACATCAGTTCTCATAGCAGGGGATCTCCAGCTAGTAACTGGAGGTTGGCAACCCTATATCCCACTATTTAACCAAGGCACTTAGGGGGTTTCTGGAAATTTTCCATTTTCTCTGGGCAACATCATAGCGATGTAGACCAGGCCCAGAAGCCACAACTCAGCCAAGGTAAGGTTAAATGATTAACCATGGGTTCGAAACCTGGGAGTCCCTGATCTAAGGCCTGGTCTACACATTCAGCAGAATAAGGTGGGGATGAGTTACCCAAATGCTGAGGAGGTAGGGTTGCCAACTCTGGGTTGGGAAATTCTTAGAGATTCGAGGGTGGAGCCTGGGGTTTGGGGAGGGGTTTTACTGGGGTATAATGCCATAGAGGCGACCCCTCCAAAGCAGCCATTTCCCCAAGGGAACTGATCTCTATAGTCTGCAGATCAGCTGTAATGCCAGGTGATCGCCAAGCCCAACCTGAAGACTGGCAACCCTATGAAGGGGTGTTGTTGACAGAACAACTTCAGGATTACCTTTCCCCAAAGGTTCCCAGCATTAATCCCCTGTAGATGGAAAACTAGCATATAATGTAAAGGGGATGGTCTAGATACTTCCCCCCTAAAGTATTTTTTGCAGGGAATTTTACATTAAAACTGTGACCCCCACTCCCATCTACCGCCTCCTTTCGCTGCATGTGTTGCCCAGTTCAAAGTCCACTGCATTCCCTGCAATGTGGTCCTTGGGGACCCCCAGGGACAGAACTGGGACCAACAAAGGGTCTCCAGGCTACAGCTGGAAACTAGGGTTGCCAACCTCCAGGTACTAGCTGGAGATCTCCAGTTATTACAACTGATCTCCAGCCGTTAGAGATCAGTTCCCCTGGAGAAAATGGCCACTTTGGCAATTGGACTCTATGGCATTGAAGTCCCTCCCCTCCCCAAACCCGACCTCCTCAGGCTCCACCCCCAAAACCTCCCACCAGTGGCGAAGAGGGACCTGGCAACTAGGGTTGCCAGCCTCCAGATACTACCTGGAGGTCTCCTGCTATTACAACTGATCTCCAACCAATAGAGATCAGTTCCCTTGGAGAAAATGGCTGCTTTGGCAATTGGACTCTATGGCATTTAAGTCCCTTCCCAAACCCCGTCCTCCTCAGGCTCCATCCCAAAAGCCTCCCGCCGGTGGCGAAGAGGGACCTGGCAACCCTACTGGCAACCCTCCGGAGGAATTGGGGTCACTTCCAGTTTAAACTAGAAGTGACATAGGGGATCTTCTAGCATTCCACAAAAACTCTATGGTTTTACCATAGAAATTTTTCGAAATGCTAGCACATTCCCTATGTCACTTCCATTTTTAACCGGAGGTGATATAGTCACTCTGGCTCACATTATTTCTCCTCCCCATTTCCTCTCACCAGCCTATACTTGCCAATTGCCCAGTTCTGGTAGGCAAATGCCTGCCAATCGACCGGGCTGCCTGCTGACCCTCAGCTGGTCGGCGGGCGGAAGAGGACTAGCTGAAGGGGGGGGATGACCGTTACTTCCAAGTAAAACCAGAAGTGACACGGACACTCTAGCACTCCCCCCAAAAAAATCTATGGTTTCCATAGAGTTTTCCAGATTTACCCGCAAGTGATACAGACGCTAGAGAACACTCCCCCAAAAGTCTACGGAAACCATAGAGTTTTTGGAGGCGATTGCTAGAGCATCAGTGTCACTTCTGGGTTGCACTGCTCCAGCCCAAAAAAGCTCCTGCCAGTTGCCAGGGGGGACCTGGCAACCCTACACCAGTCCCCAAGGCATTGGTGGGCAAAGAAACAGATTGCTAGGAGACCTTCCACTATAGCTATAGCAAGAGACCTGGCATCCCTAGCCTAATGTGAAGATTTCCATAGGAGGAATCAGCAAACATTTTACCTGCCTCTGTAGGAACATTTTGTCCCCTGGCGGGAAACCACTATTGAATGCAGCTTGACTTTGAGCAAAGCTCTGAGTTCTCTTTGCCAAGACTTAAAAATATATATATATTCTGTGAACGATTACAGCTCAGGAAAAGGAGAGGAATCTAGCTCAGCCAGCAGGAGTAAATGACAGGTTTTAATGGTCAAGGAAGGGCACTTTTATGGCTGCTGCTCTGCGGACTGGAGCATCGCAAGAACAAATTCCACTCCTTCCCGGGGCATTTGTATGAAGAAGAGAGATTGCCACTCATCAAGCTCCAAACAATTGACCTCACTTATTTTATTTCCTGCCAGGGAAATGTGGGCGCTGTAAAACAGGAAGAGAGAACACGATTGCGGGGGGAACGGTATTATAACTTTTAAACAGTGTTCCAACACGCTACAAAATAGTTACACGCTCATATTCAACTCACCGTCTAAAAGCTTCCCGTGATACACAGCCAGTCCTGCAACTCGGCCAATAAAGGTGAAATAAGACAGATGGTCTTCGTTACAAAGGCCTGAATTTGGATTGATCTGCAGAGTGTAGTTATCCCTTGAAGGGGGAAAAGAATAAAAAAAGGGGGGGGGGAAGAGAGCAAAGAATGGGTATCGTGTACATCTGAGTTACTGCCAAACAATCAGCACAACTTCACTCCTACACAATTCCTTCAGAGCTATTGTTTATATGGCAGAAACACATCCGTGATGGAGATGAACTTGGCGGAATGAACAGGATCCTTGGTCAGCAACAGCTTAGAAGAGCATTATAAAGGAAATAGGGATGCAGTAAAATGGAAGTCTGGAAAAGCGGCAGGGCGATTTTTTAAACCCATTGACTTGCGCATGAAGAGAATTAGGGATGTAGGGTTGCAAATTTTAGACATTGGTACTACACTGTGTTACTTCGTGGCTCTTTAAGGGTGTTATTGTATTGTTTTATCATTCTTGAGCCTCAACAAAGAAGGCGGTTGATAAATGAAGCAAGCATAGGGTTGCCAGGTCCCTCTTCGCCACCGGTGGGAGGTTTTGGGGTGGAGCCTGAGGAGGGCGGGGTTTGGAGAGGGACTTCAATGCCACAGAGTCCAATCGCCAAAGCGGCCATTTTCTCCAGGTGAACTGATCTCTATCAGCTGGAGGTCAGTTGTAATAGCAGGAGATCTCCAGCTAGTACCTGGAGGCTGGCAACCCTAAGCAACAGACCTACATACAAAAGTAGCGTGCATATGATGAAGGGAGATGCTCCTTAGACCAGAAATTTGGAGTGTGTGTAACAAGAATACATCACTGCACGCATTAAACTGCTGCGTTCTTTTATGCATTGCTACTGGTAGGTTTAAAAAACACACAATTTTCACTCTTGCCTTCAATCTCTTCGGAGTGCCTTAAATAAAGTCGCTTTCCTCCAAATCTCAATATACATATTTTGAAATTCATGTAGAATGTGTTAGTGAATCCACATGGACGCCCATGCGACTGCTCCAGATGAAGTCCAAAAACCATTATGTGCCGTTTTTTTAAATGCAGCAATAATTTATCATCTGTCAAAGATGGTTTTGGACCACCACTGGCATCTTTGCCAGCTAAATTGAACATAACATGGACAACCAATGAAAACTGTCTCTCTCAAAGGCCTCCATGTAATCTGTGGAGGAACCAAAGGAAGAAGAGTTGGTTTTTATATGCCAACTTTCTCTACCTTTTTAAGGGGAATCAAACTGGTTTACAATCTCCTTCCCTTCCTCTCCCAACAACAGACATCTTGTAAGGTAGGTGGGGCTGAGAGAGTTCTGAGAGAGCTGTGACTAGCCCAAGGTCACCCAGCTGGCTTCACGTGGAGGAGTGGGGAATCAAACCCGGTTCACCAGATTAGAGTCCACCACTCCAAACCACTGCTCTTAACCACTATACCACAAAGGAATGAATGGGCTGGTCCTAAGATTTGGTTCCTGCTCAGACGTTTATTCTGGGGAGGAGGGGGGTACAGTCAACACAACAGCAGCAAAAGTCAGCCTGAAGCAACACCCCCATCCTTTCCTTAACATGAATCTGCACATGATATAGTGATGGGGAAGATCCTGCATTCAACCTAGGTTGAAATTTATCTCAAGAAGTCAGCAAGAGCCTATAACAGAGGCCAAGAGAGTGAGAGCCAGCGTGGTGTAGTGGTTAACAGCGGCGGACTATAATCTGGAGAACTGGGTTTGATTCCCCGCTTCTCCACATGAAGCCAGCTGGGTGACCTTGGGCTAGTCACAGTTCTCTCCAAACTCTCTCAGCCCCACCTGTCTCACAAGGTGCCTGTTGTGGGGAGGGGAAGGCAAGGCAATGGTAAACCACTTTGAGACTCCTTAAAGGTGGAGAAAAGTGGGATATAAAAACAAACTCTCCTTCTTATCGCTATTACATGGGACTTCCTCTCAAAGCAAGCTACATAAGACTAGGTTTTTGATACACCAATTGACAAAATGTTTGACTAGGACGAGATGATGGGAAGGGGACATGGCTCAGTGGAAGAGCATCTGCTTGGCATGCAAAAGGTCCCAAGTTCAATCCCTAGTATCTCCAGTTAAAGGAACCAGGGAAGGAGGTGATGTGAAAGACCCTGAGACCAGAAGCCAGTCTGAGTAGACAATACTGACTTTGATGGACCAAGGGTCTGATTCAGTATAAGGCAGCTTCATGTGTTCATGTGGGTATTTGAGCTGTCAGAAAAAAGTTTTGGTCAACTGGCCCGTCAACTCTTATCAAACAGTAAAGTATTTTTGAAAGCATTTGTTTTATTTAGGACGACAACAAGTATTAAAAGTCATTGTTAGGTTTGGTGCATGTCCTAAGTGCAAATACAAAATGGCTAATACTTATTGTGAAAGAATTAAAAGGACATCAACAATTGTAATGAATTATTATCCACTGATAATTAAGAAGCAAATGGCAGCTTTTAAAGGCCATGTATGGTGACCCAATGGTGCTGCCAACTTGGAAGGCTTTAAGAGGGGAGTGGACATGGGGAGGGGCAGTGGCTCAGTGGTAGAGCATCAGCTTGGCATGCAAAAGGTCCCAGGTTCTATCCCCGGCATCTCCAGTCAAAGGGACAAGGCAAGTAGGTGATGTGAAAGACCTCTGCCCGAGACCCTGGAGAGCCGCTGCCGGTCTGAGCAGACAATACTGACTTTGATGGACTGAGGGTCTGATTCAGTATAAGGCAGCTTCATGTGTTCATGCAATGAGGTGCACATTCGCAAAATATGGTGTCATGCCAGGCCTGCCAGCAGCTATGCCTCGGCGATGAAACCAGACCCACAGTATGGTACCAGACAGCCGTTTCGCATTGCTGCGCTTTCATTGCCAACAGCCGCTGATGCACTGGCCTCATTCTCTGCCCACACGAGCTCTGAAAGAAAACCACTGCAGCATTGAACAGGCCAGGCCGTTTTTTAAATAACCCATTGTCTCGGGCACAATTCCCAGCTTGCCAAACACCTATAAGGAAAGCGATATAGGTATTGACGCCCCGCTGGCCCGCTCGGCCAGTAATAAATAAATCACTCTTTTAAGGAACCCGTTCCAAGTTAACTGCTAGGCAGAAGGTGCAATTAAGTGGGTTTCAATGATGAGGGAGGGGCAGTTATAATTAAGGCTCCTTTATGCAGCTGGGTTTTTTGGGGGGGGGTTGTAAAAGGCAGCTGTAATTGGCAGAAATGTAATTTGCTCCTGACTTCGACGCCAAGATGTTGTCGAGAGGCTGGAGCAAATGAGAAACCTTCCTGAAGTACAGCAGGTGAAAAACTAGTCCATGTTTAACCACAATGATGCAACGAGCCTGTCAATTGGCGGCTCACATGAACACAAAAGAATTTGCCTTGTACTGAATCAGACCCTTGGTCCATCAAGGTCAGTATTGTCTACACAGATGGGCAGTGTCTCTCCAGCGTCTCGGGTATCATACTGCTATCATGCTGCCCTTGTACAAATCTATGGTGAGACCACACTTGGAATACTGTGTACAGTTCTGGTCACCACACCTAAAAAAAAAGGATATTCCAGAGCTTGAGAAAGTGCAGGAAAGAGCAACCAAAATGATTAGGCCGTGAAGCTGCCTTATACTGAATCAGACCCTCGGTCCATCGAAGTCAGTCTTGTCTACTCAGACTGGCAGTGGCTCTCCAGGGTCTCAGGCAGGGGTCTTTCACATCATCTCCTTGCTTGGTCCCTTTAACTGGAGATGCCGGGGATTGAACCTGGGACCTTCTGCTTGCCAAGCAGGTGCTCTACAAACTGAGCCAAAGCCCCTCCCCTAATGCAGCCAGACCAAAGCAAAGTTAGCCATGGGCTTAGCTGTGCCTAACTCTGAAGAACCGGGCTACAGCTCCTGGCACAGGGAAGGAAAAGTTCTCTAGTTCAATGATCCCAAGTTATAGTTAACACACACAGGGAAGAAGCCATAGGAAGAATTTAGGGCAGATCACACATGTTCAGGGACCTATAGAACTAAAAAAATAACTTCAAAGTGTAGCAGATACATTTTCATAGTGCATTCTTTTGGATATGAATACAAACAATACATGGAACACAGAAAATATCAACTATATCCCATGTGGGTCTTTGCCTAATAAAATAAAGCATTTTGTGCATAATACACTTACGTTGCTGAGTATTCAAAGAGACCATAATAAGGGTTGAACATTTCCTTAGACAACAGGAAGAACCATTCCCTGGCTACGCCTCCATAATCAAGACCCTTTTCTGACTCAAATTCTATCCAAAGTCTGGCTTTTAATACATCTGGTCTCTTCACAGACATGATTCTTCTATATGATTCTTCAAAAATATTATTTCTGTGGAGTTTCATCTCAAATCTGTTTGGTATATCAGCCTTCACAAAGAGAACAGAAAACAGATTTTATACATTGGTATGAATGCATTTCAATTTTTAATTAGACGCTATTATAGAAAAGACAGCAGAAAACGTTATTCCAGCTAAGTGAGATGCAGTTTTCTGCCCTTTCTACAGAGCAAAATATTTTAAAACATTCAATTTCTTTTAGGTTGCCAACAAGGCTAACTCCAGGGTGGCGGCTTTTTAAAAGCACATTAAAGATTACTGCTTATTTAATATAATCATTTTCTTGGCAAAGGAAGAAAAGAGATAAGAAAAATTCATATCAGCATTTTTTAGTTTCAAGCAACCAGGACAATTTAGTTCATGCTGTGCAATTACGTATATTCATAGGATCAAAGTTGGGGAAAAGGTCATGCGTCCCAACCCTGTGAACTAGAGTTCTGGGCAATAGGCCATTCCTGGCACATGCCACACATATCCTGTGTCCTAACAACCTTATTCTTGTGAAAACATCCTGGCCCCAAACATGTAGGGTTGCCAACCTCCAGTTACTAGCTGCAGATCTCCTGCTATTACCACTGATCTCCAGCCGATAGAGATCAGTTCCCCTGGAGAAAATGGCCACTTTGGAAATTGGACTCTATGGCACTGAAGTCCCTCCCCTCCCCAAACCCCGCCCTCCTGTGGCTCCGCCCTAAAAATCTCCAGGTATTTCCCAACCCAGAGCTGGAAATCCTACAAACATGTAGCTCAAGAAGTAGGACCCACTGATTTCCACAGAATTTCGACCCATGGCGTGACACATGATAGACTTATCTAACTTTAATTTTAATTATAATTTGCCTCTAAAATGCAGCTGCAGAGAGGCCTTATTTGGATTGGGGCTCTGGCACCATGGGAAAGGACAGTAACTCTTCCACTGGAATTCTTCCCTAACCTGCCTGGTTCATACCTCGTAAATGGCCTAAATTCTCAGGGACAATCCCCTCATGTTCATTCCACTTCTAATATTTTAATCAATATTTCTTGCACTGCTTGCAGTTTTCAAAAAAGCATTCCTGTATGAGAACACTGCCCACCAAAACAACAGGTGTCCCTCTTCTAGGATGCTGCTCTAAATCTGACTGGGTAGAGAGGAAAGAGCTGCAGAAAATCCAGTTGAATCTGAGTGTGTGAATCCCTTAGGTGACAGAGAAGACGAAGGCCAGCATCTCTGCTGAATAGCGTTGCCAGGTCCCTCTTCGCCATTGGCGGGAGGTTTTGGGGTGGAGTCTGAGGAGGGTGGAGTTTGGGGAGGGGTGGGACATCAATGCCATAGAGTCCAATTGCCAAAGCAGCCATTTTCTCCAGGTGAACTGATCTCTATCAGCTGGAGATCAGTTGTAATAGCAGAAGATCTCCAGTTAGTACCTGGAGGTTGGCAACCCTACTGCTGAAGGGGTGCTTTCTGGAAGATCAAAGTAGCGGACCCCACAAAAAAGAGAGAGCAGACTTCTGCCTAATCAGGACTAGCAGAAAGATATGGAGAGCTAGATCCAAGCCCAGCAGCACCTTACAGACCAACAAGATTTTCGGGTGCTTCGACTCTCGAAAGTTTGTACCCTGAAAACCTTGTCGATTTCTAAGGTGCTTCTGGACTTGAGTCTAGCTCTTCAACTGCAGACCAACGCGGCTACCCTCTTGAAACCAAAAGGCATGGGAAAATGCATTATTACTAGGGTTGCCAGCTCCAGGGTGGAAAATACCTGGAGATTTTAGGGGGGGAGCCTGAGGAGGGAGGGGCTTGTGGAGAGGAAAGGAACTTCAATGGGGTATAAAGCCATAGAGTCCACCTTCCAAAGCGGCCACTTTCTCCAGGTGAACTGATCTCAATTGCCTAGAGATTAGTTGTAATAGCAGGAGATCTCTAGCCACCACCTGGAGGTTGGCAATGCTAATGATTACAAAACACCACACAATTGAAATGTGCTTTTCCCCTTCACCAAGCCCATCGGTCCCGATACAAAAGAAACACCAATCACTTACTGGTTTCTTTAACTTCTTCCTGAAGTAGTCATATTTCTGTTTGAACTCTCTGGAATAGGGAACAGCCTGAAAGAAATGAACGCTTTGTTGTTAGTGCGAAGCATCAGCTGGACATAGAAGACCTTCAAACAAACTCTCCCTTCAGTGCCCCCTCCGTCCCAATTCATTGGCCACAAAAACTACCATCAGAACAGGCTGTACCACCCAGGGGAAATCCAGTTCTTTTTGTGTTTTTTTGAGCTCCAGGGCTATTCAAAGAGAGCGTCAGAGCAGGTGAGGTAAATGGGAACTAAGACGGACAAAATTGTATGAGTGAGATGACTTCCTATTTTTATTTGTGGGTCACTAACCAACTACTCAAAGGGTTCGAAGAAGAAGAAGAAGAAGAAGAAGAAGAAGAAGAAGAAGAAGAAGAAGAAGAAGCAGCAGCAGCAGCACAAGAGCTGGTTATAATATGCAGACTTTCTCTTACCACTTAAGGAAGAATCAAACCGGCTTACAATCACCTTCCCTTCCCCTCCCCACAACAGACACCCTGTGAGGTAGGTGAGGCTGAGAGAGCGTGACCAGCCCAAGGTCACCCAGCTGGCTTCATGTGTAGGAGTGGGGAAACAAATCCAGTTCACCAGATTAGCCTCCGCCGCTTAAGTGGAGGAGTGAGGAATCAAACCCGGTTCTCCAGATCAGACTCCACCGCTTTTAACCACACCAGACTGGCTCTCAGTGTGCTTGATATGAAGAAGAGTTAGGTTTTATATGCTGACTTTACCTTTTAAGGAGAATCAAACCAGCTTACAATCTCCTTCTCTTTCTCTCTCCACAATAGGCACACTGTGAGGTAGGGGAGGGGCCGTGGCTCAGTGGTAGAGCATCTGCTTGGCATGCAGAAGGTCCCAGGTTCAATCCCGGGCATCTCCAGTTAAAGGGACTAAGCAAGTAGGTGATGTGAAAGACCTCTGCCTGAGACCCTGGAGAGCCGCTGCTGGTCTGAGTAGACAATACTGACTTTGATGGACCGAGGGTCTGATTCAGTATAAGGCAGCTTCATGTGTTCATGTGAGGTAGGTGGGGCTGAGAGAATTCTGAGAGAACTGTGACTAGCCCAAGGTCACCCAGCAGGCTTCATGTGGAGGAGGTGGGAATCAAACCCGGTTCTCCAGATTAGAGTCCGCCTCTCTTAACCACTACAACAAGTTGGCTTTTGGGGATAGCCCTTATGTGCTCCCTCTTCAAAAACTACCACATCTCTGAAAAAAGCAGAATGTACACTCCTGCGGCATGTGTCTGCTATCACTTTTCTAGTTTTCCAGCTACAGAATTTCTTGCTCTCGGTCCCAGAAGGCCAGGCTTGTTACGATACAACATAAATAAATGCATCCCACCTCTCCAGTCAGTTGCTAATAGCAAAATAATTGGCCTCATTTATCAGGGATACCAAATTAAGATATATAGTTTATCTACTTCAGGCTTTTTTTACTCCTATCACCAGGGGCCCATGGATGGGTGGGTTGCTAAATGTAGTCGACCTTCCTGTCTTGGAACCACATAATTTTCTGGGGTGGGGGGAATCTCAGAAACTAATGCCTACTTGGCAGCAAACGTTGGCCTCTGTTTGAGAAAAGAAGCCGCCTGACACAGCTCCAGAATAGCAGAAGAAAGGCCAGATGAACACAGTGCCAGAATACAGAAGCTGAAAGTATTTGTCTGCCCCATACACAGTAGCAGGTGGAATATTTTCACAAGAGGAAGCTCGCACACCAAAGCAGAGCCAGTGTGGTGTATTGCTTAAGAGCGGTGGTTTGGAGCGGTGGTGGACTCCGATCTGGAGAACCAGGTTTGATTCCCCACTCCTCCACATGAGCGGTGGATGCTAATCTGGTGAACCAGGTTGGTTTCCCCACTCCTACACATGAAGCCAGCTGGGTGACCTTGGGCTAGTCACATTTCTCTCTGAACTCTCTCAGTCCCACCTTCCTCACAGGGTGTCTGTTGTGTGGAGGGGAAGAGAAGGGAAGATGATTGTAAGCTGGTTTTATTCTCCCTTAAGTGGTAGAGAAAGTGGGCGTATAAAAACCAACTCCTCTTCTTCCTCTTCTTCACACAACACATAGTTAAATGGTGGAACTCTCTGCCCCAGTATGTGGCGATGGCTGCCAACTTGGAAGGCCTTAAGAGGGGAGTGGACATGTTCATGGAGGAGAGGGCTATCCATGGCTACTAGTCAAAATGGATACTAGTCATGATGCACACCTATTCTCTCCAGGATCAGAGGAGCATGCCTATTATATTAGCTGCTTTGGAATACAGGCAGGATGGTGCTGCTGCAGAGGTCTTGTTTGGGGGCTTCCTAGAGGCACCTGGTTGGCCACTGTGTGAACAGACTGTTGGACTTGATGGGCCTTGGTCTGATCCAGCATGGCCTTTCTTATGTTCTTATGATTTGGAAAGGCCCTGAGTAGGTGGAGGGTGAACAAAGATGGAAGGTGGTGGATCTACTCCTCAAGGTCAGCTGCATTCCCCTGCCAGGTATGGTCTGAAGGGGGCTAGAGACCAAGTGTGGCAAGGTGTTGGTGACCCTCCCTCCAAAGTATCCCAATAGCACATGCAGTACTTACTGGGCCGGTAATAGCAGGATTCTGCAACCTTGGATCTTCCCACTGGGTGATTTTGTTATCTGCAATAGAAAACAGAAAAGCACAACTTGAGTTGTCTTCCAACATTGTCTTCCCATCCTGATTTTCTAACAAACATTACTGCTTCTTGCCTATCTCCTTCTGACTACATTCTCCAGAGTTAGGGGGGAGGAAAATTACATACACCTCATTCATGAAAACCCCATCACACTGTTTAGTGAGAAACAGCCATTAAAAAAAAAAAAAGATCCGTTCTGTTGCCAGAGCACTGCTTGTGATTCTTTAGATGCTACCCGACATTATAATGTGATATATTAGGAACGTAACTCAAGGGGAAACAAAATAATTGGATAGATGCCCTAGTGGATGGGGAAGGCTTGAAATCTCGATAAAGCATAGTTAATTTAAAGGAAGAAAACTGAATCAGAACTAGGGTTGCCAGGTCCCTCTTTGCCACCGGTGGGAAGATTTTGGGGCCGAACCTGAGGAGGGCGGGGTTTGGGGAGGGGAGGGACTTCAATGCCATTGAGTCCAATTGCCAAAGCGGCCATTTTTCTCCAGGGGAACTGATCTCTATTGGTTGGAGATCAGTTGTAATAGCGGGAGATCTCCAGCTAGTACTTGGAGGTTGGCAACCCTAATCAGAACTACTGAAAAATTCGTTCTTTCTCTTTCTTTTCGTTTTCTTTAGTTGGGGTTCTTCTACCCAATGGGGACCCAAAATGACTTATAACATTGTTCTCCTTTCCACCATTTTATAGCTGAAGAAGATCCAAGCTAATTTTTTGTTCTTTCTCTGGGCAGGTGTTTAACCCGGGAATGGCTGGAAGCACAAGCCTTTGATGCAGAGTATTGGTTGTCCGGCTCTCGACCTTGGCTTGTTGCCTAAGGCCCTAAGTGAGCCAGGCTACAAGTCCAGGACATGCCCAGGATGTGGGAATATCATATTGTATGTTTCTCTTTGTTTCAGCTGTGTTTATATAATTATCTTGTAAACCAATTTCAAATGACCAGAGGAGTAGAAAAGATGGGCTTAATTAATTAATGTGGTATTAACTGAATTAATTAATGGTAACTCCATGAAGTTCCATCTGATGGGGTTTTCAAAGCAAGAGATGAGCAGAGGTGGGTTGCCATTGCCTTCCTCTGCATAGCAGCCCTGGTCTTCCTTGGTGGTCTCCCATCCAAGTATTGACCCTGCTTAGCTTCCTACCTCTGATTAGATCAGGCTAGTCTGGGCTACTAGAGCTGCTACTGGTGGTGGTGGAAAGTGCCACCAAGTTGCAGACAATTGACGGCAACCCTGTAGGATTTCCAAAGCAAGAGATGAACAGAGATAGCTTGCCATTGTTCGCCTCTGCCTAGCAACCCTGGACTTCCTTGGTGGACTCCCATCCAAGTACTAACTGGGGACGACCTTGCTTAGCTTCTGATACATGATGAGATCAGGCTAGCCTGGGCCATCCAGGTCAGGGCGGCTGGTACTGGACCCTACTGTTAATTGACAATACCACTGAAGTTCTCCGCCAGTTTAAGGACCACTGTTTTAAAAATAACTGTACTTAGTAGAAGGCAAGGGTTGCATCCACAGATGCCACTCTGCAAGCAGAAGACACTGCTCCTCAGTAGGGTTGCTTATAATGGGCTGATCCAAAGATGCCTTTAAGTGGAGGAACTTCTGCTCAATAGGGTTGCTTATAATGGGCTGGATCCAAAGATGCCTTTGCCAAAGTGGAAGGCATGTCTACTCAATAAGGTTGCTTGTTATAATGAGCTTGATCCAATGGTTCAAGTGGAAGGCTCTTTTGCTTGCTTCGAGGAGATGAACCATTTAGGGAGGTGTCTAGGATCACCTGTTTAGTGGTAACAACAGGAAATAATACATACAAATAATACATTTCCTGAGGGAAAGCAACATGCTGGAAATTATCTGGGTCTTCTTTAACCTGATTCTCAAGCTGTCACAATGGCGGCTTCAAACATATCAAATCCTTTGGAAGTGATTAAGGTATTTAATATCTAAGGCATTTAAGAGATCGAGTGCAGAGTACAATCTCGGGCTCTTTGGCATCACAATAAATAAGTTTGGGGCAGGGGAAATCGTGGTAGGAATTTGAAATTATTTTTTCGCCAGGATGGATTGTGAAGTATAAACTGACGTTTTAATAAAACAATACTTTTTACAAGCAATTGGGGAAAGGATGCTACAGTGCCACAGCTTTCTGGTAAAGGTACTTTTGCATGAATGAGGATGCTTTTCCTTTCGAACACTGTGAACAGACAGCTGCAAATTTTAGCAAAGCCAGCGCTTGGCTGGGCACTCGTTTTTAAATCGAGGTCCACTTTATCAAAGACAAACTGTACGCGAGTTGGTTCTGACACTATCAGATTGCCCTTTGCTGAACGCAGATTGGTCTGGCAGTCAGCAGAGCTCTTCTGGACACCGATAGCACAATCCTAAGTACTACTATATCCTTCCAAGCTCGTAAACATCAATGAACTTAGAAGGATGTCACTGTGAGACTGCATAGCGAAAGAAGCAAGGGTATTTTAAGTTAACTAAGGGCAAAAAAGCACGGTCGCTTTAGCCTCCTTTATTCCCTGTTTCAGCCAGGATTCAGCTGGGATGGAACGCATGCGTTTCGCCGAACGTGCGTTCAATCCTGGCTGAATCCTGGCTGAAACAGGGAATAAAGAAGGCTAAAGTGATTGTGCGTTTTCGCCCTAAGTCTTGTAACAAACCCTCCGGGAAACTTTGGCCTTTAATGCATCTGTTTCCCTTGCAGTCACCCCTCCAACGACTTCGGGTCTTTGTTTTGATTATATGTGCCATTTCTGACTGTTGGAGGTCGCCTTGCTCTCCCCTTGCGGTTCCCCGTGTTTTGCCCGCACTTTCAGGGACCTGATTTATCTCAAATTTGCAAACGCAGGCGAAACGCGGGGAGCCACAAGGGGAGAGCGAGGCGACCTCCAACGGTCGGAAGCGGCACGCATAATCAAAATAAAGACCCGAAGTTGTCAGAGGGGTGATGCGAGGAGAGCAACCATGCCTAAAAGGTCTTTGTCAGCTTGAGAAGCACACTGGGAAGGAGAGGCCGGGGCTGAGCTGAAATTTCTATCAGTTTTGCAAACATCTGCAAAAAAAAGGGGAGGCTGGCGAAGCAGAAGTCCACAGGATTGGGTTGTTGTGCCCCAGCATGATGGGCGGGGGCGCAAGCTGCTCCCTTGCACCTGGGATAGAACTCAGCTGGAGCGTCAGAACTAACCTGGCCATTTGTGTCGATGCGCTAACACTCTCCCCTCCTGGCGCTACTCGGCGCAGCTATGCAATGCAAGGGACTCACCTGTACCAAGGTGAGGACGGGGATGCCAGCAGGCTTGCTAAATTGGTCTCGTGTACTGGCCATGCTACTGCTAGGACTTTGAGTGGGTTTGTGGACATTTAAAATTGCAAGTAGGGATGGAATGCATTGCGAGCTCCCCTTATGCATGCTGAGAAAGCCCACACCGCTCCAGCTGAACAAACATCCGTTTGCCTGGCAGTGACCGCAACGGCATCTTCAGATCTGTGGCAGCAGCAATTAAATGCGCCAGAGGCAGCTTCTTGTGCCAACTCAGTGCCACAGATGCCCATGCTCACCGTTTTAGGCCTGGGAGACCAAAGGTGGGAGCAGTCGAGTAGCCAATGAAAGGGCTGGAACTCCTAGCTACTGCACTTTACGGCTTCCCAAAGGAACAATCAATAGTCAGTTTCAGGCACTTCTTTGTTAATTCCAGAGGAGTGCCTTTTATAGATCAAGCTAGTGCTCGCCAGAGAATCGTTATCCATTCCATTCCTTACTTTAAAGGCATGATACTACTTAAAAGCTACTCATGCACTTGCAAATCCATAAACTACTTCATACAGGCCGGGTTTTCTTTTCTCCCCCTCCCCACAACCCTCTGATATATTAATTCAACTAACAATCGTTCTAAAGGTTAATTCTATGGAGATTCCAGGAAAGCCGAGGTCTGTGACACTGGCGCATTGATTTTTCTAAGGTTAATTTTACAGGCTCGATGCGCCGTTCTCCCCCCGCCCCTCTCGCTTGCCCTAAATTTCTCTGGTTTAACAAGGAATATGTATATTGACGACAATTCACAAACACTCCCAGCCGAACAATCATTTTTCTACCGCCACTTGATAGTCAAAACACGACAAAGACCCACAGACTTGCTCAGAGGTGCCGTCATAGGACATGTCTACGATGAAACACCATTTACACTGGAACTTCAAGGTACAGAAGTGGAGAGAGATTAACAGGGTGGGTGCAAGAAAAACATGCCACAAATAGAAAATAAGGTCAGAACTGGCACTGCCCCAAGCCCTTTTCTTTCTTTTTCTTTTTTTTGGGGGGGGGGATAATTTCAGGGGGGAGACGGTTCTACCGAAAATTGCCTCTTCCGCTGCCTTGCACAGATAAGACTCGCAGCTGCATCCATTTCGTTTCTCATCTTATTTTCTATTCCTAGGGGGTGCTTTCGTTTATTAATAGAAGTGCATAGAAGCCATGGGGGGAGGGGGGTCCATCCACAACACCAAATAAATAAATAAATAAATAAAGTTAAAAAAAAAGGAAAGTCCAACAAAAAACAACCACAAAGAAGAAATGTTAATGCTTCACAAGATCAAAATCGGGACAAAGCTTGATGAGCCAATTAAAAGCAAGCTTTTGGTGAATTATACAGTACCGTAGGAGGGCACTAAGTCTCGGGTATGAATGTCGCCACATATCAACACCTGGCTTCCTAAATGAAGAGTAAAATTACAAAGCTTTCACTTCAATATTGCAGTACCTCCCTTCACCTACTGGCTGTAGAAAATGCGTGGCCTACTTACTATGATCTATATAGAACGTCCTTCCGTCCAAATGTATCCTTTCCTCCCAACCGGGCTGTAATTAAAAAGAACAACAACAGAAAACAAACAAACATCAGCAGCTGGAAATAGCGTTTATCTTTCAAGCAGGCAACATCCCTGCCCTCCCCCCCTTTCTAGGGTTGCCAACGTCCAGGTAGTAGCTGGAGAACTCCCGCTATTACAACTGATCTCCAGCCCCTCCCCAAACCCCGCCCTCCTCAGGCTCCACCCCAAAAATCTCCCACTGGTGGCAAGAGGGACCTGGCAACCCTACTCCTTTCCTGTATTATGCTTGTTTCAAAATTGAACAGAAGAAGAGTTGGTTTTTATATGCCGACTTTGTCTACCTTTCAAGGAGAATCAAAGCGACTTACAATATCCTTCCCTTCCTCTCCCAACAGACACTTTGTGAGGTAGGCAGGGCTGAGAGTGTTCGGAGAGAACTGTGACTAGCCCAAGGTCACCCAGCTGGCAGCAGAAGAGCTAGTTTTGAATCCGGTAGCACCTCAATGATCGACAAGATTTTCAGGGTACTGCAACTGATCTCCAGGTGACAGAGATCAGCCCACCTGGAGAAAATGGTGGCTTTGTAAGGTGGGCTCTATGGCATCATACCCTGCTGAGGTCCCTCCCCTCCCAAGCCCCACCCTCTACAGGCTCCACTCTCAAAATCTCCAGGTATTTACCAACCTGGAGCTGGCAACCCTATTACAGCTGCAAGTTGTATGAAGAGGACTTCTCCCCAATCAGCTAGGTTGAGAAAGTCCTCTGCTTCAGAGGCTGGAGGCAGCTGACCGTTCTCAGGGGCTAAGGTGAGCCAATGATCTGACCAAAAGTTAGGAGCTCTTGTGTGTGTGTGTGTGTGTGTGTGTGTGTATGTGTGTGTGTGTGAGTGTGTTGTGTTATGTGCCATCAAGTCATTTCTGGCTTATGGCAACCCTATGAATTAATGACTTCCAAAATGTCTTAGCAGCCTTGCTCAGGATTTACAAACTGAAGGCTGTGGCTTCCTTTGTTGAGTCAACCAGTATCACGTTGGGTCTTCCTCTTTTCCTTCTGCCTTCAACTTTTCCTAGCATGGTTGTCTTTTCCAGTGAGCCTTGTTGCCTCTTGATGTCACCATTATCGTATAGGTTCTTATAGAGCCCCTAAACCACAGCTTTGTACCAATGGATGGCCATGTTGAAATGTTCTTCTCTTTTTCCATAAGGCAAGCATAATATGTGAAAGCAGCGTCAGAACCAACCGTCTGCAGCAACGAGACAGCCTCTCGTCGTTTATCCTGAGGAAAATGCAAAGCAATTGGGCCTTTGGGCTCCATAAGTACAACCTTCCTAGATGTCAGCCTGCCTCTCAGAGGGGATTTACTTTTGGTCCCAAAATGCAAAGCTTTCATTTACATATGTAAATTAGCCCACAAAGCAGGCAATCCACTTGTCCTGCAAAAGAAAGCTCAAATATTAAGCTGGATTTGGGAAAACCTATGAAACAAACTCAAAGCGATATCCGCGCACACACACACAATCTACAAGCTGATAATGCACGACAAAATTAGCAGTGTTCCCTGTTGACATGTGGCCGTTCCTTCTCTGCTCTGATTAAACCTTTGTTGCTTGGTTCTGTTTTGGTAGCAACTATCTGAAAGCATCCGAAATCCGGAGCCAGCTTGAAAAGCACTTGCTGTGCTTTGACCTTCAGCTCTGTCATATCTTGTAGACCACAGTTAAATGTTAGCCTGGAGAGAAGACTGAGAGGTGATATGATAACCATCTTCAAGTACTTGAAGGGCTGTCATATAGAGGAGGGTGCCGAGTCGTTTTCTGTTGCCCCAGAGGGTCGGATCAGAACCAACGGGTTGCAATTATATCAAAAGAGTTTCCATCTAGACATTAGGAAGAACTTTCTAACAGTTAGAGCAGTTCCTCAGTGGAACAGGCTTCCTCGAGAGGTGGTAAGTGCTTCTTCCCTGGAGGTTTTAAAGCAGAGGCTAGATGGCCATCTGTCAGCAATGCTGATTCTATGACCTTGGGCAGTTCATGGGAGGGAGGGCATCTTGGCCATCTTCTGGGCATGGAGTGACAGGGGGTCACAGGGGGTGTGGCGGAGGGAGGGAGTTGTGAATTTCCTGCATTGTGCAGGGGGTTGGACTAGATGACCTTGGTGGTCCCTTCCAACTCTATGATTCTATGAAACGGGGAGCAGGGGGAGGCTTCATGGTCAAGCTGTGGAGGAGGTGACCAGTTCAGAAGCCCTGCTCCGGGAAATTATCATCCCTGTTCACAGTGAAGCTTTGTATCTCTACGAAGCAAAAAATATGTCAACCAGCAAACAACGATCAACTCCCACAGATACAGTTTGCATGAGTGCGAACATATAAACATTAATTCTTACAGGAAGAGGGCCCAAGTCGTTTGGGTTTAAAGCCGCTTTCGATCTCAGGTGGACCGGGAATTTTAGTCGTGGATCTTCCTGTAAAGACAAGCACACTGCCATAAGAACAGGACTCCCAAAGCTACATGAGCCCACGTCATATTTACACCAATGCCAAGAGACTGTCACAATCAATGCCATGTCACCGGCCCCGTTCTTCACTTCCAGGAAGCAGCTGGGATACTGAACCTTGTAGCAAAATGTCGGCATTAATCTGTTTTTGCAGCCTAACAAAAACAAGGTGTGCAACTGTTTTATAAAGGGATTTTTGGGAAAGGGGAACTATGTCAAACATTTTGAAGAAATATGTGACTGATTTAATACTCCCACTGCTCCAGATCACCAGATTAGCGTCCGCCGCTCATGCGGAGGAGTGGGGAATCAAACCCAGTTCTCCAGGTCAGAGTCCACTGCTCCAAACCACTGTTCTTAACCACTATACCATGCTGGATTAAACAAGGATGAATGCTTTCAAACAATTCATGGGAACCATGCTTAAGTTAAGTTATGGAACCCCAGTTAATTAAAACTTCAGATCCCTAAGTAACCACAGTTAACAGTGTAATCCTAGACTGAGTTACACCCTGACAGCCAGCGTGGCGTGGTGGTTAAGAGCGGCAGACTCTAATCTGGAGAACTGGGTTCAATTCCTTACTCCTCCATATGAAGCCTCTTGGGTGACCTTGGGCCAGTCACAGTTTTCTCAGAACTCTCTCAGCCCCACCTACCTCACAAGGTGCCTGGTGTGGGAAGGGGAAGGGAAGGCAATTGTAAGCTGCTTTGAGACTCCTTAAAGGTAGAGAAAAGTGGGGTATAAAAACCAACTCTTCTTCTTCTTCTACACACATTAATGTCAGTGTACTTAGAAGAGTGCAACTCTGCTTAAGAATGCACCATTAGCGGAGTGGTTCGCATTCAGGCAGTCGCCCTTACTATGGCTTTGTATTAAACTTGAATATTTTCTCTCTGACAAGGATCATCAAACAATACGGCTGCTTGCTAGATTTTGTACCCAAGTTTGTAATTTTAGAAAAAGTAAAAAGGGCCTTTTGACATAAAGAGTGCTACGTGAGAGCTTCAAAACTGATAAAAGGAAGTATTTCTTCATGCAACACATAGTTAAATGGTGGAACTCCCTGCCCCGAGATGTGGTGATGGCTGCCAACTTGGAAGGCTTTAAGAGGGGAGTGGACAGGTTCATGGAGGAGAGGGCTATTCATGGCTAGTAGTTAAAACTGATACTAGTCATGATGCATACCTATTCTCTCCAGGATTAGAGGAGCATGCCTATTATATTGGGTGCTTTGGAACACGGGCAGGACAATGCTGCTGCAGTGGTCTTGTTTGTGGGCTTCCCAGAGGCTTCTGTTTGGCCACTATGTGGACAGACTGCTGGACTTGATGGGCCTTGGTCTGATCCAGCATGGCCTTTCTTATGTTCTTATGTTGATAGAGTTTTAAAGTTTCTGGGTAGGATTTAAATTTTTAGTATTTGTCAAGGAGAATTTCAAATTGTAAATTTGTTTATAGGTTTATGTTTACCCTGTAGGTTGTGTTTGGTATATACCATGCTTGTTGGCAGTTGCTACATGAGTTTGGTTGCATACTGATCTTATTCCTTTTGTTTATTCCCTGTACCTGTTTTTGTGCTGGTCGTGGACAGTAATGAAATTTTAATGTAATGTTGTATGGCTTTGTGTGATGTCTGAACCGAGACAGAGTTGTGAAAAGATACACATGTAGCTGCCTCATACTGAATCAAATCCTTGGTCCATCAAAGTCAGTATTGTCTCCTCAGACGGGCAGCAGCTCTCTAGGGTCTCAGGCAGGGGTCTTTCACATCACCTTCCTGCCAAGTCCCTTTAACTGGAGATGCCGGGGATTGAACCTGGGACTTTCTGCATGTCGAGCAGAGGAACTACCACTGAGCCACAGCCCCTCCCCTCAGGGCAGTGTACATAACTCTCCTTTCCCCACACAACAGTTCTGTGAGGTAAGTTAGGCTGGGATACTCAGGTTCTAGTCTAGATGGCCTCAAATGATGGCAGTTCCACAACCATGGTCCAGCTGCATCGATCCCAACATCTCCCCGCTAAATATTTGGCACACAGGCTGGTGCTGATATAAGCAGATCCCCGGAGGCTGGAAAGCCTTGAATGATGGTATGCAGGCAAGTCAAGGCCGGCTCCTCTCCTAACATGCCTCTCTTCCCGTCTCTGTGCTTCATCGCAGCTGTGTACAGTAGCATTAAATCGGATTTTATATAAAGTTCCTGCAAGGCATGACCAATGTACACTCAGCTCTGGTGCACAAATATCTGGGGAAATAAACAAGGCCAGGGAAGCCAATAACTCGAGAATATTTGGAAGAATGAGAATGAATTGCTTTCTCGGCTGTGACCTCTAAAGAGATTACATTAAAGGACAGTGCGGAAGAAGCAACCTTTAAAAAGTGTAACCTGTCAACAACAGATGGTGCGGTTATTGGCCTGGATTTACCATCATCCTTCCAGAGTAAAGCTTACTTCCGCCATTTGAGATTTCTGATATATATCTAGGTACATGGCAGTTCAGTGTTCACCTTTCCCCATCAGCAATGAACACTTTTGCTGGTTAGATTTTTTTGGTTGTATCTCTAACAGCCAGGCCTGATTCAGAGCTGGGTATGCCGAAGCACACTGGCTTTGCCAGCCAGAGATGTGCCCAGGTACGCGTGGGATGCTAGCATCACTCTGCAACAGCTTCAAGCCCTTAGCTCTCTCCTTCCCTGGCTACCTCTCTCTCTGATCCACCTTTTCTGGTTTCTCAGCTATGCTTGCTGGCTATCAGACCCCCCCCCCCCAATCTGAGTCCTCTACCCTGGCCTTGTTTTGTCTGCCTAGGACCAGGTCTTAAGAACATAAGAACAGCCCTGTTGGATCAGACCAAGGCCCATCAAGTCCAGCAGTCTGTTCACACAGTGGCCAACCAGGTGCCTCTAGGAAGCCCCCAAACAAGACGACTGCAGCAGCATTCTTCTGCCTCTGTTCCACAGCACCTAACATAGTAAGCATGCTCCTCTGATCCTGGAGAGAATAGGTATGCATCATGACTAGTATTCAGTCTTGGGATGCTAATGGATCCACTGTTGTACATGGAACTTTAGACCTTGAGCACTTTCCACTAAATCCACTGAACAAAAATGTTCAGGGCAGCTGTCAAGCCCGTAGGATTTTCCAAGCAAGAGATGTTCAGAGGTGGTTTGCCATTGCCTGAACATAAGAAAGGCCCTGCTGGATCAGACCAAGGTCCTCAAGTCCAGCAGTCTGTTCACACAGTGGCCAACCAGGCGCCTCTAGGAAGCCCCCAAGCAAGACGACTGCAGCAGCACCATCCTGCCTGTGTTCCACAGCACCCAAGGTAACAGGCATGCTCCTCTGATCCTGGAGAGAATAGGTGTGCATCATTACTAGTACCCATTTTTACTAATAGCCATGGATACCCCTCTCCTCCATGAACATGTCCACTCCCCTCTTAAAGCTTTCCAAGTTGGCAGCCACCACCACATCCTGTGGCAGAGAGTTCCACAATTTCTATGTCACACTCCTGATATTCCTTGGAGGTTTCCTGTCCAAATACTTGGCAGGGCCAACCCCGCTTAGCTTCTGAGATTTGATGAGATTGGGCTAGCCTGGGCTATCCAGGTTAAGGCAGTGCCCCATAGGCTCTACATACTCTAAGGACCTCCCCCACATCTCACAGTTCTGCAAATTCCTCTCTTTTGATGCCTGGCCAAGTTCAAGCTGGATCATCTCATTTTGGCAGAGGCAGCCACATACATGTCTCCCTGTGTCACCTGGCATACTGATGTTCGATGATGGGCTTACAATGGTCTTCCCTCAGAGGAAGGAAAGGGTTAAGAGGAGGAGGGAAAAGTTAAATGCCTTCTCCCCTTGCACCTCACCCCCACACACACACACTTGAAAAGGCAGCCCCAGTAGCTGCACTCTGAAAAAGGGATCTTTGAAAACGATCACAGAGTTTGAGCCCCCATTATGGAGGAGGAGGAGGAGGAGAAGAAGAAGAAGTAGTAGAAGTAGAAGAAGTAGAAGAAGAAGAAGAAGAAGAGTTCATTTTTATATGCCGACTTTCTCTGCCACTTAAGGGGGAATCAAACCAGCTTACAATCACCTTCACTTCCCGTCCCCACAACAGACACCCTGTGAGGTGGGTGGGGCTGAGAGAGCTGTGACTCGCCCAAGGTCACCCAGCTGGCTTTGTGTGTAGGAGCAGGGAAACCAACCCAGTTCACGAGGTTAGCCTCCGCTGCTCATGTGGAGGAGTGGAGAATTAAACCTGGTTCTCCAGATCAGACTCCACCGCTCCAAACCACCGTTCTTAACCACTACACCACGCTGGCTCAGTACAGAAAAGCTGCAGGTCTTGTGGTCCTTGAACCCTTTCTAGTCTACAATTCTAGGTAACGACGACAGGAGATGAATTCGGCTTACCCATGTGGTGGTCTTTGAGTTATGATCGATGAAGAAAGGTCTGCCGTTGGGTGCTATTCGCATCTCCCAGCCAGGGGGCAAGAAGCTTTGCGTCAATTTGTGCTGCGGTTTCGGAGAGTTGTACGGCGAAGGCTGAGGGGATTGTGGGTTGGAGAGGGTGTCCTTCACAGCTCTTCGTATAGGAGAGTCCTTGGCGCCCTGTGGAAAGGAGCGGTGCGTTAAGAATTACAAATGTCGCCTGATGTCACGATGCGAGTGATAATTTCGTGTAGCCTGGTTTATACAGATCTTCAAGTGGGATATAGGACCGAACAAGAAACGTTATCTCTGATCACTAGTTTGCCTGGAAATTAGCTTCTGTTTTTTGGCTAATGATGCACATACCACATGTACACAAGTGTGTATATGCACACACTTGGTGCATGGCTATGGTGGACTCTAGCCTCAATACAGTTCGGTAGCTTGTTCCCACAACTTTTATGTTGCTCCAGAAGCTCGAACCAGAACCAACGGGTTGAAATTAAATCCAAAGAGTTTCCATCTAGAATCTAGACTCTAATATCTAAACTCTAGATATTAGGAAGAATTTTCTTACAGTTAGTACAGTTTCTCAGTGGAACAGGCTTTCTCGGGAGGTGGTAAGAGCTCCTTCCCTGGAGGTTTTTAAGCAGAGGCTAGATGGCCATCTGTCGGCAATGCTGATTCTATGACCTTATGCAGATGGTGAGAGGGAGGGCATCTTGGCCATCTTCTGGGCATGGAGTAGGGTTCACTGGGTGTGTGTGGGGGGAGTAGTTGTGAATTTCCTGCATTGTGCAGGGGGTTGGACTAGATTACCTGGTGTTCCCTTCCAACTCTATGATTCTATGATTCTCAGCAGGTTTGCCTGAAAGTGAACAAGTTGGCCACACCCCACCTTCTGCTCAGTCCAGGAAGTGTTACTATTCAGAAGACCCATCGAGGTCCAGCTACCCTTCCCCTGGATGAAATCCCGTCCTACTGAAGCCCACTACATCTAGATTTCAGAGCAACGGAGCAGCAGGTTGTCTTTCCTTAAGTACTATAAAGCTTCAGTAGATTAATGCAATTTTAACTGAGAGACAAGAAGATGAAACAGGAGAGAGGGGTATAGCTTAAAGGAGGCCAAGGTAGGTAGAGGAGTCCATGGCACCAGTTCTTCCTGGAACCCACCATTATTTCCTCCCCTTTCTTCACCATCTCTCAGGAGCCACACAACAAACCATTCACAGATCACAAAAACACTTGGTACAGTTATCGGGAGGACAGACAAGCTAGAGAAGCAAGAGTGGGGAAGAAGAGTGCGAGATGTAAGAAGGGATTGGAAATGGAAGCAGAGGACGAGACCTATCGATAGTGATAAGGAAGGATACCCGGGAGTGTACTCATCGCAAACACAGTTGAGGACTGTAGCACACGCTTCTGTGTGTGCATTTAAAGTGAGGACCACACGTGTCACACACCTCAATTGCTTTTTTGGATGTACTAATGCAGCAGAGGATAAGGTTTTCTTTTTGCCATGAAGTCACAGCTGACTTATGGCATCCCTGTACAGTTTTCAAGTCAAGGGACGTTTGGAGGTGGTTTGCCATCGCCTGCCTCCGCGTCCCCATCTCTGTATTCCTTGGAGGTCTCCAATCCAAATACTAGCCAGGGTCAGGGCTGAGAGTATGTGACTGGCCCAAAATCACCCAGCAGGCTTCCATGGCGCAAGTGGGGGTTTGAACCTGGATTTCCCAGATCCTAGTCCAACACCCTTAACCACTACAGCACACTGGCTCTCTGAGGATGAGGTAGACTTGATACAATAGAGAGAGGTAATTTGGCTGTAATAAGGGCCTGTGGTCTTAGGCCCAGCGCTTGAAAACGAAGACCAGGTTATGTATTTCTATGGAGCCACATGGCTCAATGGTTAGTGGGTGTCTGACGAGGATCTGGGAGAAGTAGGTTCAAATCCCCACTCTGCCATGGAAGCCTGCTGGTTGACCTTGGGTCTGTTGCTGCTGTTTTTTTTTTTAATTAACCCACCTCACAGGGTTTTATTATTATCTTTATTTAATTCATTTACACCCAGCCTTTCACCCCAACGGAGACCCAAAGTGGCTCACATAATTCTCCTCTCCTCCGTTTTATCCTCACAACAATCCTGTGAGGGAGGTTAGGCTGAGAGAATGTGACTGGCCCAAGGTCAACCAGCAAGCTTCCATGGCGCGAGTTTGTTGTTGTTGTAAGCTGCTTTGAGCACCCCTTGGGGATAGGGTTGCCAGCCTCCAGGTAGCTGGAGATCTCCTGCTATTACAACTGATCTCCAGGCGATAGAGATCAGTTCAACGGGAGAAAATGGCCGCTTTGGCCATTGGACTCTATGGCATTGAAGTCCCCCCCTCTCCAAATCAGGCCCTCCTCAGGCTCCCCCCCAATCTCCAGGTATTTCCCAACCTGGAGCTGGCACCCCTACTTGGGAAGAACAGCAGGATCTAAATTTAAAAAATGAACAAAATAAATAAAATATGGATATAATTGTGTCCACTTTGGGGTTGTTTGAAAGATTTGTTTCCCATCAGATTGCTATTTATGTAATTATTCCAAGTATTTGAAATATCAAACGGAGGAGTATGCTGGTATATTTGACTTTGATACTATTGGCTGGCATATTTTCCCATTCCAATTTATTGCAATGATTCGAAACATGAAATTTAATTTATTGTTGAGTTTCAGTATCTGGTGCCCTGCCTCTCTGTCCTCATACTGCCTCACCAACTGTTTCTTCCTGTTTCAATTTCTGCTTCATTCATGGTGATTATTAATTTACTCAAGGTTCAACTATTTAATTACTAAAAAGTAATAAATATTCAGTGCTTCTCCCCCTCTCCTCCCCAGCTATCACAAATTTGACTTCACAATATATATGATGATACAAACAATACACATGTGATTTCTTTGAAATGAATGCACAGCATGTGAAAGGATGTAGGAAGAAAGGGCAGGAGAGCAGGAGAAGGGGGGACTTACAAAAAGACTGATCTAGACAGCAGCAAGGCTTGCTATGGGGCATGCAATAAATCCAAAGAACATTCTCATATGCATTTCTACAGGGGGAGCTCATTGCAGTCTCTTAAGAGGACCTCTTTTCAGTGGGGAAATTTCTCCCAGCACAGGAAAGGTTTTCAACAAGGCAGAACATCTTCTTATGCAGAAACAGAAGCATTTCATACTGAAGATGCTTAATTAGCCGGTTGCCCTGACTTGGATAGGCCAGGCTATCCTGATTCCATGAGATCCTGGAAGTTAAGCAGGGTTGGCCCTGGCTAGTATTTGGATGGAAGACCTCCAAGGAATACCAGGGGTGTGATGCAGAGGCACGCAATGGCAAACCACCTCTGATCATCTCTTGCCTAGAAAACCCTACAAGGCTGCCATAGGTCAGCTGAGACTTAACTGCACTATCCACCATCACGGAAAGCCAGTTATATTCGAGATACCTAAATTTATAGACAGCTAGGCTTGAAATGTTCAGCTCCCTTCTTTTGAGTTTTCAGCAAAAAACACACAAAAACACTCCAAGTTAAAACACACACACACACACACACAAGTAAAACATTAGCAATGAAGATTATAGGTCCCACACTCCTGGTTTTAGCTTCACATACCAAAATGAGAGAAATTCTACTGAAAACAGAAAACCCATTGAAAAGAGAAAGCCACCAAATCTGAAACGTGTCGTTCACCTGTCAAACTTCACGGCCACCCTCTGAGCAGCTCTATGAATATTTCTAAATCAATGCTATTACAAGATTTGAACTAATAATGGCCACACACCTCTGTTACAAACGTACGCGGAGAGTGAAAGATAATAAACAGGAAAGAGGACAGGATAACAATCTTACAAGCTCTTAAGCGTGAGAGTCGGACAGAACAACAGAGCATTGCCATGGGTCAAAATAAAGATAGCTGAGCATAATTATAGAGAGGGGTGTGGTTTTTACACAGCAAGAAGGGACGATTGCAAACAGAGCCGGTTCTCAAGTATTTTGTTGGCCCTCCCGGACCCAGCCGGTGGCGGCAGGAACCCAAGAAGGGGTGCTAATCTCCAACCACGCCACCGGCAGCTGGGAGCCAGGCAATATCCTGCGGAGCATCAGGATGCTCCGAGGAGCATCACCTCGAATCCTTGTGGTGCACCGAGCCCCCGCTTGCCTGTCTCGGGTGGAGAACCGGGCCCTGCTTGCAAAAGGACAACACGCCAGCCAGAAAATGGAAACGAAGGTGCAGAGGGACCGGAAAGATGAAAGGGATGGAAATCCAGGAGGAAGGTGAGCCTTGCTTGTTGGGAGGAGAAACATTTCTCACCTCTAGTGGCGCAGATAAGGTTACTGTGGGAGTACTGAGGCTACGAGGACGTCTTATCTGAGGCTCGCTTAGGTGGTTGCTACTGTTTGACGTCGACCCCGTTGCACCGTCTTCGGCGAGCTATTTTGAGGCAAACCACAAGTTAGCGACGCGCTTTTCGGCAGCAGGGCTCTGTCACGGTAAAATATCTCCAAATGGTACAGCACAGTTGATTACAAAACAAGTTAACGTTTTCAATACCATGTTCCTGCCTAGAAACAACATTCACTGTCCCATAGACAATTTTTTAAAAAACTACATTCTCAATACATTCAAAAATGTTTGTTTAGCATTATGGGGTTTTTTTTCTTTAAAGGGTCTGCGGTGAAGCATCAAAGAGGGTGGTTGACCTATTGCTACTTTTACCAAGATTCCCAAAGGCAGATTTAGGACCAGTTTATATATTATCAGGAAGGAAAAGAAGAAACACGAATGACACGCTTTTTCTGTAACGGGTCTACTGAGTATCAGTTGCTTGTTAGAAACCAGGAAGTTTGGGTCCGGGCGCACTCTTAGGTAGCCAGGAAGCACTCTGTGTACCCCCACCCAAACTTCTGTGCAAGTCAATATAATAGTGGCTACACTTCACTTCCTGGCAGCGCCCTCTTTTTTTTGCAGCAGCAGCAGCAGCAGAGGAGAAGAAAGCCCTCTCCGCTACTAGTGGAAGAGATCAGGTGCTGCTACAAAGTGAGTAGGTAGAAGGGATTTCTCATGGGCATTTTGACAACGTTTACGTGCTACAGCTTCCCAGAGATTTTGGAAAGCACAATCGTTCTGGTGTGAACCCAGTTCTTGGTTGTACACACTGTGTTGACCTCTCAGGAGAGACTCCTCCCCCCTCCCCCAGTTACAAAACCCCTAACAGCCAATTGCCTAAAAATCATTGTAGGTTACATGAAACTGCCTTACTCTTAAGTCAACCCATTGATTCATCAGTACTGTCAACTCTTATCAATTGCTCCCTAGGATCTCAGGCAGAGAAAGGTCTTCCCAATACCAGTGACCTGAGATTGTCTTCACTGGACATGCCAGGTATTGTAACTGGTGTCTTCTGTATGCAAAGCACACACTCTCAGAGCATTCCTGAGAGGAATGCCTGCGCCGGGCTTAGGAGGCAACCCAGCAGCGTTGCCTCCTAAAGAGGTTTTGGCACCGCTGAAACCTCTACCCGGTGCAAAAAAACCATGCAACCCTATGAGGGTTTCACGGGAGATACACCAGCAAAAATCTGGCGTATCTCAACAACAACAAAATGTTGGCCCCGCCCCCCGGCCGGCGCCATTACGCCCCTGGGAACGCCTCCCAGGGTGCCGGAATGTCTCCTGGGGTGCCGCCACGGCCTGTGCCGGCGTCTGATGGGAGGCTGCGGTGGCAGCCGGGCCCAGCGCTGCCGCAGCAGAAGCCAGGGACCAGCAGCCGGGCCTGCACGCCAGCGCTGGGGCCACTCACGCCGGCGTGCGCCTTCCAGCTGCCAGCAGGGTGGGCCCCTGTGCCGGCAGAGGCCTTCGGCAGCCTCCTAAGGCCTTGCTTCCAGATTCCTCTATAGAGAACTGCTGCTCAATGCTCCTTATTATTGCATTGCTACTTTCCTGCCTTGGGTCTAGTCGGCTCATGTACCCCATTTCACTTGGTTTCTTGCATGTTGACTTGTGGCTTAATTTATCATTGGCACTTATGCTAAGCACACATGAACACACAAGAAACTGCCATACCCTTGGTCCATCAAGGTCAGTATTGTCTACTCAGCTAGTAGCTCTCCAGGGTCTCAAGTCTTTTACATTACCTACTGCTTGGTCCTTTTAACTGGAGATGCTAGGGATTGAACCTGGGACCTTCTGCATGCCAAGCAGATGCTCTTCCACTGAGCCATGCCCCCTCCCTTCTGAAACCTACTTCAAAATGTGCTTTTAGATCCTGGTTTACCGGAAACACTGATTAGCCTTAAGTGGGGTGCCGCTGAACTATGGTGCCAGGGCACATTGTTTGGGGGGGGGGGCGCTGCATGGGAAATGCAAGCATTCCTGGGACTGGCTTTTTGACTACAATTAATGACAGGCAAGGATACGCTTGTGTGGATCCACAGAGAAAATTCATGATATTCTACCAACTGGAGCTTCATTTAGGGAAATGTAAACAGCCAGCTGTGTCCTTCATCCCGTTACCTCTTAGCACACCATCAGATTGCATTGGCACACATTTTCCCCTTAATAATAAGGAAATGAAGGGTGGATGTGTGTCACCATGTGGACCTGATAGGTTTGGGATGCAGAGTGAAATTGACATGGGCGTGTGCAACTCAACTAAAGCTGATCCTGCATTAGTCAATATACTTCTTTTCAATTAAAATAAGTTATTTCCCCCAAAAAACAGACTTCCCCCAAGAAGAAGAAGAGTTGGTTTTTATACCCCGCTTTTTCTGTAAGGAGTCTCAAAGTGGATTACAATCACTTACCCTTCCTCTCTCCACAACAGAAACCTTGTGAGGTTGGTGGGGCAGAGAGAGTTCTGAGAGAACTGTGACTGGCCCAAGCTCACCCAGCAGGCTTCATGTGTAGGAGTGGAGAATCAAACCCAGCACTCCAGATTAGAGTCTGCTGCTCATGTGGAGGAGTGGGGAATCAAACCTGGTTCTCCAGATTAGAGTCCGCCGCTCCTAACCACTACGCCATGCTTCTTCTGAAACCCACCGGACAACTGTGCAATGGAAGCCTCAAAATGCTCTTATAGTTTTCTCCAGCCAGCAAACGCCGTACCTGCATGATGGGCCGAGTCCAAGTTGTGGTTCGATTGTTATGATTGACGTAATAAGTACGCCCCTTTGCATCTTTCCTTTCTTCCCAGCCCGAAGGTAAGCCCGGTGTAGTGTGCACATAGGCCACTGATGGCTGTTTATGCAAGAAATTACCAGAGTGTTATTTTTGTGCCAGTTTGTCATTTTCACAAAACAAATACTTCCAGCAGTACAGAGGGGAGATGTTGCGCCTGCTCACCACTTCCACTAACGCAGGCTCAGATACGTTCGATTCGGTTCCATCCTCTGGAGCATGGCTGCAAAGCTACAGCCCTCCTGGTTTGAAAGTTCAGCTAAATTGCAAAGCAACTAAATCAACAGGCACTAGAAACACTGTGGTATGACGGAAGGACCTTTTTATTAAACCCTTGCTTAATTTGCAAACGTCTACATCAAAGAACAGGAACAGCCAAAAGAGTATAGACCGCTACGAGCATCAGGTGCGAACTCTCTTACTGTCACTGAGGAGCTGTGCTTCTTAGCAACAATGGTAATTTTTGGTTCTGCTCCTGCAGATACAAAAGATGATGTAAACCCAGGCAGGCAGCAATAGCAGGAAGGTCTATGTAGACCTTGTAGGGTCACTATGCATGATTATTAGGCTGCTGTGTGCATCTTGCCAGGGCACTGGCTATGAAGATCTGAATCTGAATATGTTCTTGAATATAACCAAGGGAGGGACAGTGGAACACATGAAGCTGCCTTTTACTTGAATTAGACGATTGGTCCATCAAGGTCAGTACTGTCTACTCAGACTGGCAGTGGCTCTCTGGGGTGTCAGGCGAAGGTCTTTCACATCACCTAAAACCCGATCCTTTGAGTTGGAGATGCCAGGGATTGAACAGGGGACCTTCTGCATGCTAAGCAGATGCTCTACCACTGAGCCAAAGCCCCGCCTCCTAGTTGTTTAACAACTAGGGTCTAAAGACATTTGAACACAAGAATATTTTGTGCCTTCTTATGAACAAGGCTTCTTTTGTTGGCCATTAGAAGATGAAACTGGTTTCAGAGCCAAAGACTGCAAATGTCTTAAGGATTCTTCACATGGGATGGTTTCCCTACATGGGCAGAAAATTCTGTGTAGGAAAAAAAGGCTTATGGATCATGTGTGTGATGAATGCACAAACGGTTAATTTTGCTGTTGGAACGAACAGTGGAAAAGCCAAGGCACTGGGGGGAAGAAAAATCTGTTCATACTGAAATTCAGCTGAGCCCCACTGTGGTTATTGAGCTTTTCACGGGATGCTGCCTACGTTCCTAAGGTAATTTCCCCCACGATGCCCACCAGACCCACAGAGCAATCTTAAGAGTCACACTCTTCTAACCAGGGCCTTAGAAGGATGTAACTCTGCTTTAGGTGGCATTGCTAGAAACTGGAATTGTCAGCATTTGCATGGGGAACCTGGAAGTAACTGAACCCTCAGAGCCAAAATTGTTACAATGCTGCTAAAAATTACAGGTACTATACCCTGCTATGAGAGCTTTGTTGGCAACGCAAGGATGCTTGGATCAGATATACTGCTTCAGGCTAAAGGGAAAACACAGAAGGTTCCACCTGAGAACTCAATTGTGTGGAACTCAATTTTTACGAGGGCCAGATATGACATAAATGTAACTTGGTCAGGCTGGGCCATACCTCGCCAGCCCAGATTGAAAGTGGGGGTGGGGGAAACCGCCTCGACTGGCTCGCAGGCCAGAGAAGAGCTGTCAAGGGGTCAGATCCAGCCCGTGGGCCTTATGTTTGACTGCCCTGCTCTAGCCTATGTCAGTGCCTACTGCAATAAACGTGTTAGGGTTTGATGCAAAGATGGGTTTCTACCAATGGAAGGCACTTCCATCAACTGAACGGAGCTCAACTGCCCCCCCTCCATTCCCTCTGCAAGCCCCTGAGCCCCTGAAAATGATCCCTTATCCTCCAACATCAGCATTTTGAGAATAAATGATCCTCTGTACATGGCAGAGTATATTTGAAAAACCTCTTTAATAACAATGGGTTGGATCCAGCCAGCCATTTCAGCTCTGTCTAGGCCAATTCTCCTCATGGCAGCCCCTGTCCCACATGGCTTTTGTCCACACAGGTTTCATTTCACAATCCTTAACCCAACCTTTTTGGCATCCAAAGTGGTCCTCCTGTTTTTACAAGCAGAAGATCTGGCTGGATCCTACCCCAAAATCTGAAGGAGATACATTTTCTTCTCAGCAAGCATCAAGTTGTTTATATATGTAAGTTGCGAGGATGACATTCACTTCATATTAAAGACAGAAGATATGAAGAAGAAGCCAGACAGGCCTGGGAAACAAAATCACATTTATAAATCAAGCCACACAGCTTTGCGTGACATCAGTCTGAAAACCAAGGCACGCTATGTGCTGCGGTGGCATCTAACTTTACTGCAACCATAAAATTTTGTTCTGAAGGTTAAGCCCAGGGGGGGGGAAAGCTCCCCTAATATCAGATTTATGGAGGAGGTTACGATATTAATGGGATATACTATTTCAGCAGACCTCAAGGTAAAATTAAAATGTGTTGAGATGTCAAAGTGCTTTGCTCCAATGTTACAGACAGCAGGCCCCTGTTCGAAGGAACACACCTCTACATTAATTCTGCCTGCAAAATGCAACCCTTGTAAAATAGCTCTTTGGCTTTCTTTGCCAAAGCACAGTTTTAGGTTAATTGGGGAAACACTTTTGGTAACTGGGGAGCTTCATAACCTTGCAAAATCCCAACCCATGTTTGGCAAATCAAAAAGATAAATAGCCAAGTTAAAAAATGTAAAGTTTTGGCTAGAAGACCAGCACTTACTGTTTTGGAGGGGAAAGGGAGATAATTTATCAAAGTTGTTAGAACAAGTCTCTGCCAATCTCAAAAGAGATTGAATTAATTTTTAAAACAAAAATTACCCAGGAAGCAAACGTCTTCCCCCTCTGTCTCTCAACCACCTATTCCGGCAAATATCATCCTCAGCAAAAGTGTAAAGATTACTGGGGGCAGAACTTTGCACTGACTGTTATTTTTGTGAAAAATCAAAATGTCTAAACTGTCCTGTCAGCACGGGCTCTAACTCCATTGTGGATCCACTGTCAGTGAGTTAGATTTATTCCACTTTATCCCCAGTGCAGACAAATTGCCAACACATCTGGAAGTTAACAACACACCAAGTCAACACCCCCTTAAAGGTAAATGTAGTCCCCTGTGCAAGCACTGGGTCATTCCTGACCCATGGGGTGATGTCACATCCCAACGTTTACTAGGCAGACTATATTTACTGGGTGGTTTGCCAGTGCCTTCCCCAGTCGTCTTTCCCTTTACCCCCAGCAAGCTGGGTACTCATTTTACCAACCTCGGAAGGATTGAAAGCTGAGTCAACCTTGAGCCGGCTACCTGAAACCAACTTCCTTTGGGATCGAACTCAGGTCGTGAGCAGAGCTTGGACTGCCATACTGCAGCTTACCACTTTGTGCCACGGGGCTCCTAACTCTTGTTAGCAACATTTAATTAGCCAAGGCTATGAGGATTGTCTGAATGTAGACCACTTCACTATCTAACATTAATTAAGGTCTGCCAAACCAGGATCTGAGACCATGGTTTGAAGTTCATTTATTATGATATCGTCAGACTTGGAAGCTAAGCAGGGTCAGCCCTGGTTAGTATTTGGATGGGAGACCACCAAGGAATACCAGGGTTGCTGTGCAGAGGAAGGCACTGGCAAACCACCTCTGTTAGTCTATTGCCATGAAAACCCCCAAAAGAGGTCGCCATAAGTCAGCTGTGACTTGATGGCACTTTACACAAACAATGATGGTTTCATGTGATGTATAAGCGTAGACATGCTGGCTTAAATCATGACTTGTTTGGGCAGAGCAAAGACAACAGAACCAGCATTTGACATAGGAAAGCAACATATGAGCAGCTGTCAGGAAGCCAAATACTGGTTTCACAAATTAGCCGTGCTTCAAATATACCGGGATTTCACCTTGTGTCTGAACTGAGGCCTTGAATCTGAAATCCTGGCAGCCATGGAGAATGGTAGAGTCTTACTACATATCAGCTAGGGTTGCCAGGTCCCTCTTCACCACTGGCAGGAGGTTTTTGGGGCGGAGCCTGAGGAGGGTGGGTTTTTTTGGAGGGGAGGGACTTCAACGCCATAGAGTCCAACGGCCACAGCAGCCATTTTCTCCAGGTGCTCTGATCTCTATCGGCTGGAGATCAGTTGTAATAGCAGGAGATCTCCAGCTATTACCTGAAGGTTGGCAACCCTAGTATCAGCAGAGGCCAGAAATAATGAAAACCCTTAGAATAAAACAAGGCCACTGCTGGCTGTTCATATAACCAGAGCCTTTGTTTTGAACAAGGGCATTTTAAAATCCATGGGGTGCAATGATCGAAAACCAATAAGGTCACATTTTCATGGTTATGAAATGAGTTCATTCTATTATCGTTCCTTCCCCGTTTCCACATCCAATTATAAGTGAGTCTGTATGTACGAAAGGTTCTTCAGAAATCCAGGGAATGAACTGCAATGGACTAAAGAACGAAAGGGCAGCGATCCCCCTGAGTTCACAATGGTAACCTTATCTCACTTGCAAATTAAAGGCTTCCTTAGTAATAGAACAGAACATCCTCCAACATCCACTGTTCTTTGCAGAGCCCATACCCCTTTCTTTGATTAAATACCATTGACAGTGCTTAGAGAATTCTTTGAAGACATGACTCCTAAATTGCACAATAATATTTTTTTAAGTGCTCAGCAGAAGGAAGGTGAAAAAAGCATGCATCTAGGTAGCCGATGAAGATGCTTGGAATCTGGCAAGTTGCAACCTGCAACGACATAGCACTGGGACGCCTAGGGTTGCCAACCTCCAGGTAATAACTGGAGATCTCCTGCTGTTACAACTGATCTCCAGCTGATACTGATCAGTTCATCCCGCCCTCCTCAGGCTCTGCCCCAAAAAACTCCCGCTGATGCAAAGAGGGACCTGGCAACCCTAGCTGTCTTCCAGCTGATGTTCCTAGCTATGCCTTAATGAAGCTTGCCGACTCTAGGTTGGGAGATTTGGGGGGGGGGGCGTGGAACCTGAGGAGGTCAGGGACCTCAGCAGAATATAATGCCATAAAGTCCACCCTCAAAAGCAGCCATTTTCTCCAAGGGAACTGATCATTAAGAAGAAGAAGATGACGATGAAAAAGAAGATGAAGAAGAATTGGTTTTTATATGCTGACTTTCTTTACCTTCTTAAGGAGAATCAAACCAGCATAGAATTGCCTCCCCTTCCTCTCTCCACAACAGACACCTTGTGAGGTAGGTGGGGCTGTGAGCGTTCAGAGACAACTGTGACTAGCCCAAGGTCACCCAGCTGGCTTCCTGTGGAGGAGTGGGGAAACCAATCCGGTTCACCAGATTAGAGTCTGCCACTCATGGGGAAGAGTGGGAAATCAAACCAGGTTCTCCAGATTAGAGTTCACAGCTCCTAACCACTATACCACGCTGTAGTCTAGAGATCACTTGTAATTCCGAGATATCTCTGGGCCCCACCTGGAGGCTGGCAACCCTAGCCCTAGCTTTATCTTCATCCCACGCTCACTTTTCAAGTCTTTAGGTTGGCTTCAAGTGACCTGAATTTATATACACTCATTCTGACAAATCAAAGCCAAAAAATGTGGCGGTAATTTTCACTGGGGAATGAATTATGGCTTGCAGGGAACAGGTTCTTCCTGAATGCTTATTCTTCTGGAGCAGAGTCCCCAGATCCATTTCAGCTGTTACTAAGAGTAGAATCCGAACTCAAGAAGAAAGTAGGCCTCCATGTTCTGGAATCTGTTGTAGTCTCTTTAATAGTGAGTGTGTTTGTATAATCTTTTAAGGAGATAGATCACGATGGGTAGCCATGTTAGTCTGTCACTAGCAACAGAAAAGAGCAAGAGTCCAGTAGCACCTAAAAGACTAACAAAATTTCAGGCAGGGTATGAGCTTTCATGAGCCACAGCTCACTTCTTCAGGTACCTGTAGTGAGCTTTGGCACACAAAAGCTCATACCCTCCCAGAAATTTTGTTAGTCTTTAAGGTGTTACTGGACTCTTGCTCTTTTCTAAATGTATAATTTTTTGATTAAAATAAAATTTTAAAACCCTGAATTTTTAACCATTTTTATTGTTTTTGGTTAACTTAACGTTAAGGTAACAATAACCATTTCTATTGTTTTTGGTTAATCTAACGTTAAGGTAACAATAACTATGTAGCCCATGGCTGCCACAAAGTTCATCTCTGGGTCCTGGGGAGCATCCAAGACCTAAGAGAATTAATTTAAATAAATCCTATATATTTCAAAAAGTTATCTTCAGAATTATGTGGCATCATGAGGGGGAAAGTGCTGTGACTCTTATAACATGTAATATTATGTAGGTGCCCAAAACAGTTTCCCTCAACGAGGTATCAAAGACTTATTACAGAAGTGCAGGAGGTGTGGTGGAGAGGATAGAAACAAGTGTTCCCAAAAGCTAAGGTTGCCAGGTCCCTCTTCGCCACCGGCAGGAGATTTTTGGGGCGGAGCCTGAGGAGGATGGGGTTTGGGGAGGGGAGGGACTTCAGTGCCATAGAGCCCAATGGCCAAAGTGGCCATTTTCTCCAGGTGAACTGATCTCTATCGGCTGGAGATCAGTTGTAATAGCAGGAGATCTCCAGCTAGTACCTGGTGGTTGGCAACCCTACCAAAAACCATGATTTGTGGCTTAAATGCTGGGCAAAAAGACTTTCTTTTTTCAATCACAGAAATACAACAGGGAAATATGACATCTCTATACCCCCACAAGCACAAGTTTCTAGCACTTTTCATCCTAGGAAAGGTTCACATTCTGAAAAGAAGACGAGAGAAGAGAAAAGGCGTGAGATCTGAGTGACAGAGAAGGATATTTGTGGCTCGATAAAGGCTTGATTACCGTTGACTCTTCACCACCTGTGACCGTTGAAGAACGAGCTCTCCTAGATGGGCCGCTTGGCTGTTGAACAATAATTAATGTTAGAGTTATGGAGTGATCAGGAATGAAAGTCATGGATTAATTGCATGTCTTCAGGACAAGAGACAAAAAAAGCAATTTTTCATCATTTGGTCAACTTCACAACCAAGGGAAGAAGCAATCACTGATAACAAGGCCATGATGCCCTTTACAGTAATTCCATGTGATAGGACCAGAAACATGATCCTAAATACATCCCATTACCTTTCCCCCCAGATAAGTCGACATGGTATATATGCAATTTCAGAACAGAGTTATGCTTGTGATGTTACAGCAGTGTAAACTGTGTGTACATCTTCTTCCAAAGAACTTACATACTAGGATAGGCACTCAAAGGCAGTATCTAAGCCATTAATTAAAGTCCATTATTTTGAACAGAATACATAGAAACAATATACAAAGAAGAAGCAGAGTTATATAGAAGTTCAGAGTCAAGTGGCTTCTTTTTGGGTGCAAAGCCTTGGAGAGAATGCTGCTGAAAAGGAAGGCACTGATCGTCATTGTTTCCCGTTAATTGCACCTATCTGCAATTAATTAATGGTGCACATCGGAAAAGAGAGAATGTGCAAGCATATGGAGAGGAAAAGATGGTAAGAGCTTGATGGCTGAAAGAAGAAAAATTACTGAGAGTGTGTTAAGAGGAGTTTGGTCATATCCAGTAGCCCCAAGACAATATTTCTGATTGGGTTTTGTTGAATTCTGACAGAGATCGACATAACTGACATTCAGAGAAAAAGGTTCAGAACTCGTTCTTGATCATGCAGTCCCTCTTTTCGCTAGATTCTCATGCAAGCCAACCCTTTCCGAACGCTGAATGCAGGAAAAGAAGGCCCAAGTGCCATAATGAACCATTACTGTGTGTTTTATAAAAGGAAAGAGCAGATACTGAGGCCATATTCCACACAGCTACTTGCTTGTTACAACCTGACCTTCACAAATCCTTGAAATTTCAAAAGCAGTTCCATGTTTGTGGGTGGGAGCACAGCAGCTGCTGCGCCCAATCGCAAGCTACTGGTAGGTGCATGTAGTGCAAATGGCATTGTTCAGGGGTCCCCAATCTTTTTTGAGGCCGAGATTACCTTTGGTATTTTGAGTCAGAGGGGTGAACACCTTTTTAACATGGCTGCTGTAGGAGGTAGAGCCTAACACAATACCTCCCCGCCCCCCCGCTTTGCAGCCATGAGAAATCCTTTCATTTACAAGAGGGGAGCCAATAGCAAGTTCCCCCTGACAACGGCTCCTCCCACTTTCTGAAAAGTTTGGCAGGCATAGGCCCCATGGCCCCCATGGACGCCATGTTGGAGAACCCTTAGTTCTTTGGGTTATGGCAGAATACAAGACTTAGAACAGGTAACACCATAGAACAGTAAGAGCACCAAGATATTTTGTTAGTATGCAAGAAGAAAACAACACAAAACATTCTCAACCAGGAACCAAAAACTTATCAGGGAAACTATGGCATGTTTCCTATTTTCCAGTCAAATCATTATGATAATATCTCCATTGAATGGCACAGAATAGACATTTATAATCACTGCTAAATATGTGACCACCAGTCTTAATAGCTTGCGTTAAAAACCCCACACACAATTCAGGAATTACTGACTTTTTGTTTTGAGTTAAGAACATAAGAAAAGCCATGCTGGATCAGCCCAAGGTCCATCAAGTCCAGCAGTCTGTTCACACAGTGGCCAACCAGGTGTCTCTAGGAAGCCCACAAACAAGACAACTGCAGCAGCATTGTCCTGCCTGTGTTCCATGGCACCTACTACAATAGGCATGATCTATTCTTCTTTCTGCTTCCACTTCTGTTCTTTGATGCATCCTTCATAATGCACACAAGTGCCCCCCCATTCATCTCTTAACAAGCATGCATCTCTCAACCACACACAGGACCAAACATATTCCATGACCCTTTCTACAGAAGCCCTCAGCCTGAATCCCAGGATGCCCGAAAAATGCCAAGTTCGTCCGGCCACAGCACACGCAACTATCATCCGCTTTCTTTGTGCGGTTTCCTGCATCTCCAATCTGTCCCCAGAACCACTTCTCTCCGGATTCTGTCTTCTCTGCCCACCTTTACTTCGAGTGACATTGCCTCTGGTTGACATGTGACTGGAATTGTTAACTGAAATAATTTGCCACAGGAGAAGGTGACACTGACTCCGCAGCAATGAAATAACAGTTGATATATAGTACGGGGTGTTTTTTTATTTTTAATAAAGGGGAAATAGAGGAGAGAGAGAGAGACAGAGAGAAATAAAGGCATCCTACTTACCAGTGATAAGAGGGACTGCTCGGCGACTGCATCGGTTACGCTGCAAGATCTTAACCTTGCTGAGGGGTCTCTTTGCTGAGGGAAACAAAACAGCAAACCGTTAGATTTGTACTATTTTGTGGCATTTTCTCCTGAAAACATGTCAGGTGTAGCACTGGATATTGTTTCTTCTACCTCTTCAACAACCCCACCCCTTCTGAACACAAAGGGCTGTCGTTTGCAGGTCCTTAAGCAGCACCGAGTCAAAAGATATCTCGCCCTCACGTATCAATGTCTTCTTGAAGGGGTTAAACCAGCCTGAGGAAGCCACGCCGGCAGCAGCTCTCCAGGGTCTCAGGCAGAGGTCTTTCACATCACCTATTTGCCTAGTCCCTTAACTGGGGATGCCAGGGATTGAACCTGGGACCTTCTGCATGCCAAACAGAGGCTCTACCACTGAGCCACAGCCCCTCCCCAATCCGAAATACAGACCACTTCTGTTCCCAAGCAGTCTGGATAATGGATACTCAGCCGGTACCACAAACTGGTAACTGAAAACATTTTCTAGATCAGTAGTTCTCACACTGTGGCTCAGGACCAAAAAGAAGGCTGCGACTCTCTTGCAAGGCCAGCAAAAGGGAGAAAGAAAAGCAGGGAGGCTGGGGGGGGGGGGCGGCAAATTGGGATTTGCCTCTGCATAGTGTGCAAAATGGCCACGAAATGCAGTCTCCTGGCTCAGTAATACTATAAATTTATGAATACAAAACATGAAAAATAAAAATAAACTGGTTTAGTGCTAACTGATGTGAACTTCTCAAATTTTAATGCTAGGGAGGGGGACCATAGCATGGAGTTACTTTGCAAGCGAGTCCCCAAAAAAGTACAGTAAAATTTAGAAAGGGAGTCCCACTTCAAAAAGCTTGAGAACCCCTGTCCAAGATTGAGAGTCAAGATTAAGAGCGGTGGTTTGGCGTGGTGGACTTTGAACTGGAGAACCGGGTTCGATTCCCCACTCCTCCAGATGAGCGGAAGAGGCTAATCTAGTGAACTGGGTTGGTTTCCCCACTCCTCCACATGAAGCCTGCTGGGTGACCTTGGGCTAGTCACAGTTCTCTCTGAACTCTCTCAGCTCCACTGACCTCACAAGGTGTCTGTTGTGGGGAGAGGAAGGGAAGGAGATTGTAAGCCGGTTTGGTTCTTCCTTAAGGGGTAGAGAAAGTCGGCATATAAAAACTAAATCTTATTATTATTATTATGAACATGATCATCTCCATCTCCCACTTTATGGAATTGCCCGTGAGAATGGCCAAGGAGACAGGGCTGTGTACTCCAGCAATATCCAAGTAATTGAAGCTTTTCACCTGACATTCGATGCAACGTGCACATCCACTCAACATTTTAAAGCCTTATTTAGGTTCCCTATCTCGTGAACTACAAAAGGCAAGCGGATAACGGGTCCCATTAAACTGCAATATGCTCTCCTTCCTGCATACCAGTCAATGTTTATAAGGTTTTCCCCCAATTAAAAGAGTCTAGTGGTACTGTTATCCCCAATGATTTCATTAGCCTACCCACATTCATCATGGCCTACAAAACACGCACTGAATTTAGAAAACACCGACAGATTGCTCCTAATTACTCAGTTCTGATCACAAATTATCTAGTTATACCCTTGCACAGTCAACCCCCTACAGAGCTCAGCTGCATCAGGTTTTGAAAATGTAATCTGTTAAAATGTCTATGAGGTTTAAAGATTCCTTCCATTTGGATACCTATCCACTAGAACAAAAAGGAACACTTCCCACATACAGATTTACATATTTATCTCAACAATGCACTTTGAAAAAATTGCTGTAGTGTTATTTGAGGAAAGCCTACTGCAAATTATACATCAAACAGAATGAGTATCTCTCCCAGGCAATTGAGATTTACAAAAGACGGATATAATGTATATGCAGGCCAATTTTGATCATGTTTACTCAGAGGTAAGTCCCACTGCATGCGACTGGACTTCCTTCCTATCGAGTGTGCTTTGGGAATGCATTTAAATGGCCCAATCCTAGGCATATTAATTCAGACTAAATTCCCATTGTGTTCCATGGGCAACCTTAATAGCTAGGGTTGCCAGGTGGCTTGGAATGGGGGGCAATGGCTCGCCAATACATCTGTTCGCTGACAGCAAGGATCGCCTGTGTGTGCAGCCGTGAGCAATGCGATCCCATCACTTCCGGTTTACTTCTGGAAAGCTGCAGCGTAACGGGACGATTTACCACTCAAATGGAGGTTTGAGTGGTCATATTCCGGAATTGGAGAGATGGCAGCAAAAAATGTCAGAATACGTAGTGGTGGCCAAATTAACTAATATGTTGAAAGGGAAAACGATGGATGCATTTCAAAAGAAATGGAAGAATTATTTTGATTATGCCCAACTGAAAGTATAAAATATTTGCATTTGAGAGCATGTTCTAAGGACGGATGAAAACTGGGGAAAATAGGTAGTAAATTGTGGAATTATAGTAGGGTGATAAGCAAGATTAATAAGTAGAAGTATCAGATATGGTTTGTAGTGTCAAAGTTTAGAACTTTGTTTAATCAGTAGTACCATAGAGTGAAAGACGAAAAGGCCTATAGAAGTTATATGCAATTTAGAATAGCCTATTACTAAACAGAATTGATAGTATAAATTAATATTTTTGATTATTTATCGGCTTATTCATAATTGTTCACTGATTTACTTGGAAGAAGTTTAAATCTGTATGTGTATGTTATGTTTGTATGTAATATTTAAATTGTTAATAATTTTTTTTTTAAATGGAGGTTTGAGTGGTAAATCGTCTTGTCGTGCTGCGGTGCTTCCAGAAGTAACCTGGAAGTGATGTTATCGCGTTGCTCATGGCCGCACACGTGCAATCCCCGCCAGAGGAGAGGGTGGACCTTGCAACCCTATTAATAGCCCAATTTCAATGGGGAAAAAAGAGGGAGACATGTGATTACCTACACACTGGGGTGGACCCTACCCAATCCTACCATGCCACTGAGCAAAGTTGGAAAACCTCCTCCAGCCTAGGCAGCCTCCAGCCAAGTCACCCTTTCTCTAACAGAAGAGCCGCTTAAGTTGGAGGAATGCTCCTTAGACTGGCAAACGATTCCAAACTTTGCTCAGTGGAGCAGCAGGTGAGGGACACTTTGTGCAAAGCGCATTTGGCGCTTCAACTCTACCATAAATATGGAAGTCCGTGCTCTCTAGCAACTGTGTATGCACCTCAGAACATCCTACAGATGATTCCAGTACTTTCTGGAATTCAGGTATAAATCATACCACTGTGTATAGTTTGTTCTACCTATTGCTGTAAGTTGGTTTCCTACTATATAATCTTTGCACTGTTTAATGCAGGTATAAATTATACTACTGTGTATAGTTTGTTCTATTTATTGCCCTAAGCTGGTTCCTAGTATATAATCTTTGCGCTGTTTAATGCATCGTGTTAATATTTACACTTTGCCTTGCTTCACCTCTCTCTCAGATCTCTGGTTAGGTCCAGATTTCTACAAGTCAAAACCCTATTGCACCATCTATTGGATGCCCCATCCTGTTGACTGTATTGACTTATTCTGTTTAATCCACCTTGAGTCCCAGCGAGAAAGGAGGACAATGAATAACATAAAATAAAAAAATATATAACCCTCTATATAGCGAGAAGAGCATTTTTCAAGGTCCATTCACAATATTTGAATTCTGTGCTTAAGTACCAGGACAACAGTCAGTGCGTTCCTGAAGGGGGGCTGAATGCTCTTTGGAGCTGGCGTGACCCCTACGCTGGTGCATGTGCCACTTGCGCTGTGCAAACGGGCACGGATGCCAGCGTAGTGCCACTTATGCCACACACCCCCGGACCGTGGTGGCAGCGTGGGGCTTGGGCGCTGGTGGGGTCTCCTGCCAGTGTTCTCCTCACACAAATACCCATGCCAGAGTCCCAGGAGGCATTCCCAGGGTGTTTTGTGGGGAGGAGGTGCCATTAGGCAGCTTCCAAACCCCTTTCACCCTGGGAAAGCCTCCTAGGATGGCGGCAGTAGGCCCACATTCCCCTATGGGAATTCCCCTATTTCCTGGTTTTATTTTGGAAAAAAGGCTTTTACCCCCTCCCCGTACCCCGCAGTTTGTCTCCCCCCTTCTGGAATGCACTGAGAATCTTAACCTCTGAGTATTAAACATCCTGAGCATTCCTAAGAATTCCAGGAATCAGAACAAGCGTACTGGGAAGGAAAAGTAGAGCACATTAACCACATGCAGCGAGGTTACTTACAATCATGGAAGAGAGTTGTTCCCCATTCGAATCGGAAGTGATCTGAAGTCTTCTGTTCAGTTCGTCCGACAGCTCCGGAGGACTAGTCCGAGAGATGGGCGAAGCAGGTGGGGGCGGCAAGGACAGGCTCAGGGAATCTCCACTCGTGCTCACTTCTTCGGAAATCGTTTCCCAAGGCTGACGAAAAGAAAAGCAACTGTAATAAAGAGGCCAAAAAGCAACCTCCTCTGCAGGAGGCCCTTTTGCCCGTGATCCCTAAATACCGTTTCGAGCCTCAACGGGGACCACTTATCGAATGAATGGAGAGAACCAACACATACTTTTAAAAAACACCCTCAAAAGGCAATTAGCATTTGCTAATCAGCTTTGCTTTTAGCACACTGTACTGCTGACTTTATATACAAGGAGTGGAGAGGGGGAAACATGCTGGCAGATAGCTGTGGCAGGATACTTAGCATTTATGAGCCAGAGAAAAACGTGTGAAGATTTTGGATTGGGTGTCATTGGAAATAGAGATAATAGTTATGACAAGAGTGATTATGGGATTTCAGAACAACTCCACAGTTTCTTAACACAAACTATGCTATGGACCATCAATAGGAGACCTCCGTACTTGTATTTATTGATTATTCAAATAATAGCTGTTTTTTTTCTTTCTTTCTTTCCTTCCTTCTTCTTCCTTCCTTTCTTTTTCTTCCTTCCTTTGTTCCTTTTCCTTCCTTCCTTTCCCTTCCTTCCTTCCTTCCTTCCTTTCTTCCTTCCGTTCTTCCTTTCTTCCTTCCGTTTTCTTTCTTTCTTTCTTTCTTTCTTTCTTTCTTTCTTTCTTTCTTTCTTTCTTTCTTTCTTTCTTTCTTTCTTTCTTTCTTTCTTTCTTTCTTTCTTTCTTTCTACTGTGATTGTTTTCCATCCAGGACTCAATTTAACAGCCCTAAAACATACCATGGGCCCATTTGGCAGACTCCTTCCTTTTCCAATTTTATTTGCCCCTATGGGTCAGTAGTCGTTTCTGTCAGCCAACTCAAACACAGAAGTTCAAACCCCTATCTGCTCCTATCTCAGAGGAAATTAATAGTCAAAAAAGAAAAAGCCAGAACACAGAAATCTCAACTGTACAGAAGGAATTGTATAGAAACAGCAGGGCCTCTACTGTTGTAGCCCCAAAGCCATGAATGGCTTTCCAACGGTTGATGCATTATAATGAGTTTGGGTGAAATTGACTGCAATCCAAATAAGGAGATCCATATAAGAAGGCGGCTTTTTGGTATGCATTCCTTGCTGAATCAGGAATACAGACATATGCATATACAGCTAAGCATGAGAATATAGATGCAGTCCTCCTGTACTATGTTGCTTTCAGTGGGACTTGCCTTCACATGCGCATCTGGATGTGAATCCTCAAGCAACAGAACATATAAATACCCCTTTAAAGCAGAGCTAGAGTTAGACAGGTGAGGACAGAAAGCAAGCTTCAAAAATACTGTGCACAGGATGGATTATAAATGGAAATCAAGTCTATGCAGATTTACTAGTATGTAAGTCCCGCTGATTTCCATAAGGCTAGGCAAGCACTCACGCAATTGTATCCTAAGTAACTAAACAGACCGCCAGTCAACCCCCACCAGCATTAAGCCTTATTTAAGCTTTCCTCCATCCAATTATCACTAGTAACAATTAATTACAGAAGGCCTCTGTCTTTACAGTGGGGAACAGGTTGTGTTTTTTTTTCAAAACCACTGCATCTTTTGAACTTTGCCTTCACAAGCACATCTTTCTGGAAGCTTTAATTTTGGGACGTACTTCTGGTGCCTCTACACTCTCCATAGGCTCTGGATCCAAATCCTCGCTGATGTGTCTCCTGGATCGAAACCTTCGGTGGGCCGCTTCTTGATTTATCTGTCTGATGTTGTTGTCAGATTCGGATGCTACATCCCTGAAAGGTAGAGTTCGTAAGAGAATAATGAGTTTGGGGCAGGGGAGTACAGACTTTATTATAGTAGCAGTGTTGCTAAATTAAGATGAAAATAAAAACCATCATTTGATCGGATATATAGTAGGGTCTTGCCTTGTGCATCTGGATTGCATTAACAGTGGCACCCAGTGACAAATCACATCTCTAAATCTCCAGCAAATTAATTTTAAATGATCATCCTGTTCTCCAAAGCAAACAGAAAGCTTGTGGCCAGTCTTAAGCCATTAGCTTTACCAAGGGCAATTTCCAGTGACCCAGATGGCTAAAATATAACAGGTATTAAATCCAGGTATAGTATCTTAAAGAACAATTCACACTGAATACAATCATAGTTAAATTGTGGAACTCCCTGCCCCAGGATGTGGTGATGTCTGCCAACTTGGAAGGCTTTAAGAGGGGAGTGGACATGTTCATAGAGGATAGGGCTATCCATGGCTACTAGTCAAAATGGATACTAGTCATGATGCATACTAGTATCAGAGGAGCATGCCTATTATATTAGGTGCTGCGGAACACAGGCAGGATGCTGCTGAAGTCGTCTTGTTTGTGGACTTCCTGGAGGCCCCTGGTTGGTCACTGTGTGAACCTAATGCTGGACTAGATGGGCCTTGGTCAGATTCAGCATGGCGCCTATGTAGCAAAAGTAGGCTGATTGAAAGTTCCCACAACAGCAAGCAAAGGGGATTTTTTTGTGAAGCTCCCGTGGGGGCATTTTTGGGAGTAGAGGTCCCAAATTTTCAGGGCAGCTTTCAGGGACTCTCCTTGCACCAACCCCATTTGGTGAAGATTGGGTCAGGGGGTCCGGTGTTATGGGCTCTGGTCACCCCCTCCCTCCTCCATAGACAAGCATTAGCCGATTAGTGAACGAACAGAGAATCTGACTCTCCTGCTTGTATATGGAGGCGGGAGGGGCGACCTCTTCCAGACCCCATAACTTCGGACCCCCCTACCCAATCTTCACCAAACTTATTTTCGGTTCGGGTTTATCGATATGCACAGCCCTAGTCATTAACAAGAGCACATACTATATGACCAATGTGCTACATCCTGAACATACTAGCAAAGATGAGGACAGGGGGAAGTGGTCTCTTAGAGTATCATCCAAAGGAGAGTAACACCCTTCTAAGTCTATGGCACACCACTAGTAGTAGAAGAAGAAGAGTTGGTTTTTATATGCCAACTTCCTCTACTACTTAAGGCAGAATCAAACCGGCTTACAATTACCTTGCCCTCCACACAACAGGCAAGAGACTAACAGGCAAGAGATTTTCCAAGGCAAGAGACTAATAGAGGTGATTTGCCATTGCCTTCCTCTGCATAGCAACCCTGGTAATTCCTTGGTGGTCTCTCATCCAAATATTAACCAGAGCTGTCCCTGCTTAACTTCGGAGACCTGACAAGATCTGGCTAGCCTGGGCCATCCAGATCAGAGCATTCAATGGACTTAGAAGGGCATAGCTCTGTTGACGATAGCACTGTAAGACAACTGGATATTAGACTCCTACTATAATGCTATTAATGGAAAGCCATCGCCTCTTTTGTCATAATTAAAGCATCAAACTTGCGATAAGCAGGAGTTAAAGACTAACATATTTTTATTACAGCATAATCCTTCTGTTGACATCAGAAGCAATGCATGGCTCATCAAGAGGCAAACCTTTTACGTAGGAGCTATAAAAAGCAGGGGTCAAGGGGTGCTGAAATGGTGAAAAAAGCTGGGTCAAGGGGCACTGAAATGGTGAAATTTAATGATGTACAATTTAAATCTATCTTTAACCTGGGCGGGCCAGGCTAAATGAGATCTGACAAGATTGGGTAGCTAACCAGGGTCAGCCCTCATTAGTAATGAGATGGGAAACCACCAAGGAAGTCTACGGTTCATTAGAGGAACATTCCTAAAGAGTGTGTTTCAAAGCCTGAGGCTGATCCTCCATTGCCTGCAGAGGCGGGCAACTGCGAACCATCTCTGTTCGTCTCTTGCCTTGAAAACCCTACAAGATGGCCATAAGTTGGCCACCACTTGACTTGACACCACTTTCTACCCAAATTGAAATCTAACCAAGAAAAATCCAGAGACCACTCAATAATTTTGCTAAGCTCCTTAAAAAACCTGTGATAGCTGGATTATTTTTTTCAAGGCTCAAAAAGGTCTGCCTCGTAAGGAGCCATCATTGGGTCTGAAGAAGTAGGATCTAGTCTGGGGACACTTATCTTGGGATCAAATTTTGTTGAACCCCTGAAGGTATCACAAGACTCCTGTTTTGTATTTTGTTTTTGTTTTACTGCAACAGACTGACATGGCCACCTTTCTGGAACAAACAGCAACGTTCTTCAGGCTTTAAGCAAATGCTCAAAACCAAATAAAAGCACTTTAAATTCATAATATTCTCCAAAGGGCCGCCATGTTGGTATATTGCAGAAAGAACATCCATCCGTGAGACCCTAACAATTTGCTGCGGCTTTCATAAACGAATGCCTGCTTCATGAGATGCAAGCTGATAACTTCAAACATGTGTATGTCTTAAGTGCCGTCAAGTCACTTCCGACTCATGGTGACCCTATGAATCAATGTCCTCCAAAATGTCCTATCTTTGACAGCCTTGCTCAGGTCTTGCAAACTGAGGGCTGTGTCTTCTTTTATTGAGTCAATCCATCTCTTGTTGGGTCTTCCTCTTTTCCTGCTGCCCTCAACTTTTCCTAGCATGACTGTCTTTTCCAGTGACTCTTGTCTTCTCATAATGTGACCAAAATATGACAGCCTCAGTTTAGTCATTTTAGCTTCTAGGGTCAGTTTAGGCTTGATTTGATCTAGAACCCACTGATTTTTTTTGGGGGGGGGGGCAGTCCACGGTATCCGTAACACTCTCCTCCAACACCACATTTGTCATGGTGCATGATGCTGCAATGTCACTTCCAGGCCCGTAGGGTGACACTCTAGGAATTCCCCAAATTGCTATGGTAAAAACCACTGAGATTTGGGAAATGGCTAGAGCATCGCTGCAGTGCTGTGGCATCACTTCCATGTATGTAGCTGAAAGTGACGCCATGTCATCATTTTGCTCCTGTGGTTCCATCAAGCAGCAGCGGGAGCCCATAGCTGGGGACAGGGAGAGGTCTTCTCCTATAGCAGGAGAGCTGGCACACCTAGAGGCAGACAAGATGCCTCCAGCTTAAACCCACGATTAAAGCCACAATCATGACACAAAAGTTCCCTCCCCTTTGCCCCTGGTATTTAGAAAACTGCTGCCTCATCAACATGGAGGTTCCATTCATTAATTTAAAATATTTTTATCCCGCCTTTCTCCTAGAGTGCCCTAGGCCAAGAAAAGTTCCAATGGAATTAAAAAAACACACACATTAAAAACTGTCACAGTTATCTCTTTGACAAAGGGAGCTTTGACTCTCGAAAGCTAATATCCTGAAAATCTGGTAGGTCCTCTACGGTGCTACTGGACTCGAATGGATCTGTTTCACAGTTATCCACTACATCACAAAAAATGTTACCTACAGCTGATTGGCTACAAAAGCGCAAGCTCTCACCTTCAACAAAGAGCCCATAAAATCAGCAGAAAACACTGTGGAATAAAATGGCTTTACATTTCCCCTGTCCCCTAAAAGCCAGGGATGTTGGGCCTGATTTCTTTGGGCAAGCCATGGCATACAGTCGGAGCTCCGACCCAAAAATCCCAAACATGGGCTGATGAACATCAAATGCTCCTAAGGGGTGGGACAGAACAGAGGCACTGCTTAGAGGAGTCCAATCAGCATATGGTTCCTATGGAAAGATATGATCACATCTAATAGATATTGATCGACTGACCCTAATTTGTCTCGTCTTTTCTCCATTGCCTTATCCTGTGGCTTATAATTATAGGTCGCGTGAAGAAGAACACTTACATTAAACTTGGCCGGTGCCACTGCGTTGTCCTGTTGTTATGGTTGACATAGTAGGTACGCCCGAGATTGTCCACTTTCTCTTCCCATCCAGGAGGTAAGGGAGGGGGCGGTAACTCTTCCTGGCGCTGAGAGGCAGAATCGTTGGAGTCCACAACCTCCCAGCCATGCTTCAAAGGGAGAACAAAGAAAAGGGCGACATTAATTCTAACACACAGGAGCCGAAGCATCTGCAGGTCCATCATGGAATTAAAACACATGTCCTTTCCACTGATGATATAACACATCACAAAGTGGTAGCCACGGCTCAGACTAGGGTTGCCATCCTCTAAGTACTAGCTGGAGATCTCCTGCTATTACAACTGATCTCTGCTTAACTGCTTAAGTCGACCTGAAGAACTGGCTTGCAGGGCCGCATGGGGCCACTCAACCGAGGTTGCTCCAGAGCTGCTGTCACTCGTGTTGTTAACAAACTCCGTATAATTAGAGCCCAACAGAGTAGTTCTGTCCTGAAACGTTGACGTGGCAGCCCAAGAAGGAATTCCACGTTTGATTCCTCTCCCGGAACTGACATTTATTCAATTCGTTTGAAAACAGTGCTTCATTCTGACTGCTGTCCCAAAGAATAAAGAGTGCAATAACTCATTGCTGATTCACTCATTGTATGATAACTAGACATCATTTCCAAATGTAGCGTGCTACAGTTCTCGCGGCTGATTCACACAACACTTTTAATGCATTGCAGTGTGGGTCTGTTTGGCTTGCAACCCATAATAAACTGCAGAGAAAACAGTTACCCTACGGCTTATCATGCCCACAGTGAAGTGACAGTCAGTCAGCTGTGTGGCGAACCACAATCCACAAGTACGGTGAAACGATCAGGTGAAAGCTTTTGCTGACGAGTCAATGCTCTGAATGCCATGAACATATGAAGCTGTCTTATGCTGAGTCAGATCATGGAACTATCAAAGGTCAGTACTGTCTACTCAGGATGGCCGCAGCTCTGCAGGGTCTCAGGTATAGGTCCTTCACATCGCTTGCTACCTGATTCTTTTAACTGGCGATGCCAGGGATTGAACCTGGGACCTTCTGTATGCAAAACAGATGTTTTTCCACTAACAGCGCATTCCTGATCTCTAAGAGCGAAAGCCCTTAGGAGGCCAGGAAGGCGCGGTGCCAGCATTCGGGCCCCCTGTGCCAGTGTCCGTGGCCTGAACGGCAGGAAGCCTTGGAAGCTGGTTGTGAGTTGGTGCTGCGGCAGCACCGCCCAAGGACGCCGACAGGGCCTTCCGCCAGTGTCTCACCACTGTCAAAGCCCACGCTGGCGTCCCAGGAGGCGTTCCGGTGCTGGGTGCGTTTAGGTGGCCTCCAAAGCCCTTTTGGGCTGGGAACGCCCCCGTTTTTAGGGGGGCAAGATACTACTTCTTCTTCTTCTTCTTCTTCAGATATCACTAGTCACCTTGCATCTCTTGGCCTACCTGTAATCCCCAGGGGGGCACGAGCCCAACTGCAGCTGTCCCTGCTCCCCTGGACATCTGCATGGGTCCCAGTAATAATTTTAATACTCAAGGTGTTTGACATCTGTGTTTGGTAAGGAGAAGGGAGACCCAAATATAAGACATTTATTGCATAGGTAAACTTTGGTTTGCACGGTGCACAACCTGCATTGGCATTGTGGGCAATTCTGTAAAATGACTTTCCGATTGACTGCATCCTCACTGCGGGGCCCAGAGGAGGATTTTTGACACTTGGGATCTAAGACATAGCATAGGCATTGCTTATTCATTAATAATACTTAGCCTGGATGCGAAAAGATTTGCCAGTGAAACAATTCTGATCTGACAGCTGAGCAAGAAAAATTATGAAGGTGATAAAGCAGCAATGGAAGGTATGTTTTATTATTATTAAGCTGTGAGTGTTATAAAAACTCACTGGCTTAATGCTTCTATGAGGAATATAGCCACAGGGAGATTCCATACACTGTAGTCTTTTATGGCTGGGGGACTGGGGGCAAGCTAGGAGACACCATCTTCCTTCTTTCTTGGCCAACCATCCAGCTGATTAATCTGAAGTCCTTTTCTGCTACTGAAGTTGAACTTGGTCAATCTGAGATAATTTTTTTTAGTATCCAGCCTGCTGTACCAGGATTGACAACTTTCTATGCAACACAAGTAACTCTTGCCTTTGCACTCCGATTTCAAGAAACTTAGGCTACTATTGTCCTATGGAAACTTTAGAGGGGAGGGACCGTGGCTCAGTGGTAGAGCATCTTTTTGGCATGCAGAGGGTCCCAGGTTAGGCAGATCATAAGAGGGAGGGCACCTTTGCCATCTTCTAGGCATGGAGTATGGGTCACTGGGGGAGTGGTGGGTAGTTTGGAATTTCCTGCATTGTGCAGGGGATTGGACTAGATGACCGTGGTGGTCCTTATGATTCTATGGTTCAGTCCCTGGCATCTCTAGTTTAAAGGATTAGATAGTAGGTGATATGAAAGACCTCTGCCTGAGACCCTGGAGAGCTGCAGCCATTCTGAGTAGCTAATACTGACTGTGACGGATCAATGAACTGATTCGCTAAAAGGCAGCTTCATGTGTGTCCATTACGATTGTGATCTTAGCCCACTTTAATCTCTAAGCAATATAAGCTATCAAGAGGAGAGATACCTTGCATGCCTATCACCATTATTTCAGGTAAGAAAGTTTCAGAGGTTTGCAGTAGACCGTGTTGAACTGCAGTAGAACAGCAAGATTTGAGCCCAGTAGCTCCTTAGAGACCAACAAGATTTTGGGGGGTATAAGCTTTCAAGATTCATAGCTCTCTTTGTCAGTGAGAGCCAGCGTGGTGTAGTCTAGGTTAAGAGTGGTGGTTTGGAGAGGTGGGCTTTAATCCAGAGAACCGGGTTTGATTCCCCACTCCTCCACATGAGCGGCGGTTGCTAATCTGGTGAACCAGGGTTGGTTTCCCCACTCCTACGCATGTTGCCAGCTGGTTGACCTTGGGCTAGTCACAGCTCTCTCAGCCCCACCTACCTCACAGGGTATCTGTTGTGGGGAGGGGAAGCGAAGGAGATGGTAAGCCAGTTTGATTCTCACTTAAGAGGTAGAGAAAGTTGGCATATAAAAACCAACTCTTCTTCTTCTTCTTTGTCAGATATGTATCTGACAAAATGATCTTTGAGTCTTGAAAGCTTCTACCCCACCAAAATCTGGTTGGTCTCTAAGGTGCTACTGGACTTGAATCCAGCCATTCATGTAAGGAGTAATCAAGAAACTGGAAACGCCTCAAATTAAAAGCCACTTACCTCAGAGTCCTCCCTCTGGTCGCCATCCTCATCTTGGCCACCATTCTTTGGCATGTAGGCCATCTTCAGCCTCAAAAAACCCTTTACCCGAGATTTGTGGCTGTCAGGAAGAAAGCAATTGTAAAAACAGATGAGCTACTTAAGATTTGTGTGCTAGAAAAGCAATTTCTTAGCAAGATGGATAGATGGATGGATGGATGGATGGATGGATGGATGGATGGATGGATGGATGGATGAACGGATAGACAGACTCACCTTCTTGGCCTGAGAAGGAAATCTTTAAATGTGTAAGGCCGTTCCATAGTTGGGTCTTCTGTCTATTGATAACAATAAGAAAATTAAGTCAGTTAATACTCAAGAACACATTCATACATGCCTGGCAGACTTTCCAAAGAAGCTCTGAACAAAATTTCCATTTTGAAAAGGAACTCTGCCTCTATTGGCAAGCGGAGTGAATTCTCAACTGGACACTTCCACTAGGTGTCACCCTCAACAGCACTATGGAGGCAGCCAAACAAACAATGTCCTGGTGCAGAAAAATGCTCAGGAGGCAGGAGTGGTCTGAGATGCAGAAAAAGTTTTTTTTTTAAGCCCTCGCTACAAAACAATAATGTAACCCCAATGCCCAAGTCTACTTCCTTTTTTTTATTTGTTTGCTTCACTAACACACTTCTAGTATGCACAGAAGAGTCAGGCCCTTTACCGTGTACATACAACAGCCCCTTAAGTAATGGACTCCCACCCCAGACTAGGGTTGCCAGTTCCGGGTTGGGAAATAACTGGAAATTTTTGGGGCGGAGCCTGAGGAGGGCAGGGTTTGGAGAGAGGAGGGACTTCAGTGCCACAGAGTCCAATTGCCAAAGCGGCCATGTGGAGATCAGTTGTAATAGCAGGAGATCTCCAGCTAGTACCTGGAGGTTGGCAACCCTACCCCAGACACATCCACACATTAGCAAGGTGAGAAGTAGGAAAGATGTTAGTTGAAGAGCTGCAGAGGGAGGGGGGAGCCCTCTTCCTGCTCACCTCCCCCCGCCCAAACTCTTCAAGCAATGAGTTATTGTGGCATAAATTAGGAAATTCCTGGATACTTTGTGGGTGGAGCCTGGGGAGGGTGGGGTTTGGGGAGGGACCTCAGCGGGGTACAATGCCATAGAGTCCGCCCTCCAAAGCAGCCATTTTCTCCAGGGGAATTGATCTCTGTATCCTGTCGATCAGGTTAAATTTCGGGAGATCTCTGGGTGCCACCTGGAGGCTGGCAACCCTACAAGTGTGGCAGTTGGTTGGAAAAAAGGTGACAGGTAGAGACTTCTCCAGACCTCAGCTCTGTAACTAACGGCTTCCCATTCCTCAGCCATGCTGAACACTGCAGGCACGCAGCAAGAGTCCAGCGTGACCCGGGGATGAAGTGCTATATTGCCTTGCGATTATTGTCCTAGCCGTAAGAATGTCCAAATAATGACACTGCATTTTAAAAACTCAGAGTCTAACACCATAGCAAAGGGAGAGGCAATCTCACCAGAGGGGTCACGTTTCCAGCAATGTGGGAACTCAGTTCTGAGAGGCGCCAATTAGTGTGGTAATTGCAGCCAGCGATGCATTTGCTGCATCCACAAAATTCTACACTGCATATTTTTTTAATATCAGCTTGAGTGCCTTGTACTTTGGAACATCCCACAACCCAAGAATTATCAGTACGAACTGGCAAACCACAAACAAATGGCCCTAAATGACATTACACTTTTTTTTGCATTCATTGTTGCTCGTTAAAAAGGGGGTTGGGGGAATCACCTGATTTAAGCTCAGTCACTTGCATGGGGGCTTGATGTCTGTGGGTGTAGGTTGGTGTTCTGGGCGTCCTGCCTTGGGCCAGGGGGTTGGGTAGGGTGGCCAGGTGCCTGTTAAAAGCGGGCAATTACCCACCAATTAACAGGCCTGGCCGCCACCTCAGCTGGCTGGTGGGGGAAACAGGCCAGCTAAAGGGGGGCACGATCACCAATCGTGTGCAGCGTGGCATGGCATAATAATGTCCCTTCCGAATGTCCCTTCTGAGGTCCAGAAGTGACAGGGAAGCTCTAGTACATTCCTCCATGGAAACCATAGAGGTTTTTTTAGGAACAACCTAAAGCATCCCCCTCGCATCCGGGTTTATCCCAGAAAGGGCATTATTGCACGAACACGCTGCATGCTCGCAAATCGCCCCCCACACCAAAGCCCCCGCCGATGGCAAGGGTGGACCTGGTAACCCTAGGGTTGGGGTAGATGGTTTGCAGGCTCCTTCTGGGCCCATGACTCTATCAAAGTTTTGGTTTTACCTGGGGTGTTGCCATTTGCTCTTGTTATGCAAGTAGAAAGCTGCAGTTCTCACTATGCAGATTCTCCCTTATCTCTACAGTGAACCACCTACTTCCAGACACCGCAACTACCTATTGATAAAAGCAGCATTAACCTCTTGCTGGAGCAACCAAGGTTTAAATAAAATTGTGCACAGTCCCTCAGAACGCCCCTAGCCATGTACCCGTCCAATATAACCTCTTTGTACTTCCACACTCATGAAAAATTGGCACAGCAAGCAGTTTAAAATACGTTTGCTCGGTATTTTTTAAAAAAATGAACTAATCTACAACTTTTAAATATTTTTCTTACTGCATTTTTTAATTTTTTTGTGCTCCGCCTTGACTCTCAGAGAGAAAGGCAGCCTGTAGGAAAACAAATAAATCAATTCAAAAAAGCTCGTGGCAACTTACAATCCAAGAGCCTGTTCAACCCGTGAAGCAGTTACGATGCTTCTTTTCAACATCAGCATTCTTTTGATGAAACCAACAAACACTAAATCCTCGGAGAAGTCCAAGGATTCTTAGTTTGTAGGAGAGTCTGTTAGACATACATCCTTATTTACACAGGACGACAGCTAGAGGTTTGTTATAGTCCAGCGTTGATCTGAATTTTCGCTGATTCTGACGTTTGGCTTGAAAATTGTCCTAGCAGTGAGGCAGAGCTCACTGCCAGAAAAAAAGGCAACCTAAGAGAAATCAAAGTTGCCAGGTTTCTTTCATGGGGAGCAATTTCTTAAGCATGGAGCACTGAAGCTCACAAGGAAATGCTAAAGGCGTCATTTTCAAAAGGACACAAACATGAAATTGTATAAACAGTTTTGACTTTCCCCTAGTATGAACAATTTTGCACTGAAATACGGTCTAGTTCTTTCAGTGTTTATTTCCACAACTCTCACAGAACCATGCTGGATTCGACAGGGCTTTTCTTGTGCTCCGTTTCCTCTGGATTTCTATAATAATAATTTCCATTCTCGGCTGAAAAGAACATTGGTGTCGAGAACCTGCTCAGCTGAGAGGGTTTCTGATGCAGCTGCCTCATTTGCAAGGCCAGAGAGCCTTTCTAGCTACGCCTACTTGCAAAGGAGAGCCATACTTCTTAACACAAGAGGAATATAACACGTAACTCTTATTTGAAAGCAGACAAAGAAATGCCAAAGGTCTTCATGTGCAATGCGAACCACAGTGGTTAAGGAGGCAAAGATCCTGCAACACTTTTATGACGTTTAAACTCACTGGTCTGAATTCTATCACTCTGCTCAGTAAAGTATGAAACCTTCATTTTCTAAATAAGTGGTTCTTCTGCTGAAACAACAGGCAAGGAGAGAAGAGAAGTAATATTTGGATATATGGTATGGCTGATGTATATATAGCCCTGACCTGGATGGCCTAGGCTATCGGAAGCTAAGCAGAGGTGGCCTTGGTTAGAACTTGGACGGGAGACCACCAAGGAAATCCAGGGTGCTATGGAGAGGCAGGCCATGGCAAACCTCATCTATTGATTGATTGATTGATTGATTGATTGATTGATAGCCCTCCCTCCCCGGCCAAAGCCCGTCATCTCTTGCCATGAAAACCCTCCAGGGTGGCCATAAGATGGCTGAGACTTGATGGCACTTTACCCAATACTAGCCATCTCCCCTCCCCCCCGCCACAAGTAATTCTTAATTCGAACAAAACACTACCTCTCTCACCCCCCACCCAATGTGGACCTGGGAAGACAAGGAATTGGATATGGAAAATTTCCACAAGCACAACAATCCTTGGGCAAGTGGAAGTCCTCCTTGTCTGCTTGTACTACATGAAAGCAATTGTTATCTCCACTATCTTTTTCGTACACACAAGACATAGAGCAAGTTATTTCTTCTGGTACAGTTTCAAAAACCAGATTAAATGAAATCCTGTGAACCATTGGGAAAGGGCTGTGGCTCAGTGGTGGAGCATCTGCTTGGCATGCAGAAGGACCCAGGTCCAATCTATGGAATCTCTAGCTTTTGTTTCAGACTTCTGAAATCCTAGTTTTATAACTTTGCTTATCAGATTTCTTATTCTGTTGAATGCCTGACCTACCCTGTGTAATGTGCCTTGAGTCTGAATGAGAAAGGTGGACTGTAAGTAAAGTAAATAGATAAACCTCCCTCCAACTTGAGCAGCTCTTCTGCCAGAAGTGCCATTTATTACCATGTATCCAACCACCTGCAAACTTTACAGAACAAGACTTTCCTGCTTTCACCCTGCCCCCCCAACACTACTGCAGACTGAGGGTGAAAACGGGAGGGAGAAATCGGCAGAAATCACAGCCCCGTTTTCAACAAATGGATATGCTGTTCTGTCAGAGAGCTTGGGTTGCCAGGTCCCTCTTTGCCACCGGCAGGAGGTTTTTGGGGTGTAGCCAGGGAAGGGCAGGGTTTGGGAAGGGGGAGGGACTTCGATGCCATAGAGTCCAATTGCCAAAGCGGCCATTTTCTCCAGGGGAACTGATCTCTTATCGTCTGGAGATCAGCTGTAATAGCAGGAGATCTCCAGCTAGTACCTGGAGGTTGACAACCCTACACAGAGCCTGAATGGTTGGATACCATGCCATCATTATTATTTTTAAAGAAAAAATACTAGGCTTTAAACTTTGGTGTGTGCCATGGTAGGGTTCAGTTCAGTGAGTTTAAATTTCAGCAAATTAGATTTAGGTTAAACCACAGGAAAAAACATTTTAATATGAGGGATGTTGAAGTATATTGCATAATCCGCTTTCCTGGAGGGGTTCCAGGAAAGTCTATTAGGAAATAACGGGATAGATCCTACCAACATTTCCACTAGATCTTGCCTGATTCCCCTCTTCACTGTAGTTCCCCCTCATGGCTTTTGTCCACACAGGTGCCATAATACCAGCCAAAATCCTCCCAGAGGCCATAAAGGGCCCCTTCTCCCACTTTAATTGATGGAATAGGTAGCAGGATCCAACACAGTGTGTGTATAAGTTTATAGGTGCTCCACACCTAGATGATGCTATGAGAAAAGTTGAAAAAGCTGGGTATGTTTAGCCTGAAGAGGAGACAACTGAGAAGAGATATAACCATCTTCAAGTACTTGGGTGGCGCTGAGTTATTTTCTGTTGCCCCAGAACGTCGGATCAGAACCAACGGGTTGAAATTAAAAGAGTTTCTGTCTACATTAGGAAGAATTTTCTAACAGTTACAGTGGTTCATCAGTGGAACAGGCTTCCTTGGGAGATGGTGAGCTCTCCTTCACTGGAGGTTTTTAAGCAGAGGCTAGATGGCCATCTGACAGCAATGCTGATTCTATGACCGTAGCCAGATGATGATGAATGGGAGGGCATCTTGGCCATCTTCTAGGCATGGAGTAGGGGTCATTGGGGGTGTGGGGGAGGAGGTAGTTGTGAATTTCCTGCATTGTGCAGGGGGTTGGACTAGATGACCCTGGTGGTACCTTCCAACTCTATGATTCAATGATTCTATGATTCTTTGTTTCTATATATCCAAAAAGAAAACAACATTTAACATCTTTGACTAGTGTTTCCTATTCTGATCTGAATGCTTGCTGTTACTGGCAGGCATGATTACTTAAGAACATAAGAACATAAGAAAGGCCCTGCTGGATCAGACCAAGGCCCATCAAGTCCAGCAGTCTGTTCACACAGTGGCCAACCAGGCGCCTCTAGGAAGCCACAAACAAGACGACTGCAGCAGCACCATCCTGCCCATGTTCCACCGCACCCAAAATAATAGGCATGCTCCTCTGATACTAGAGAGAATAGGTATGCAGCATGACTAATATCCATTCCAGCTAATAGCCATGAATACCCCTTTCCTCCATGAACATGTCCACTCCCCTCTTAAAACCCTCCAAGCTGGCAGCCATCACCACATCCTGGGGCAGGGAGTTCCACAATTTAACTATGTGTTGTGTGAAAAAAGACTTCCTTTTATCTGTTTTGAATCTCTCACCCTCCAGCTTTAGCAGATAACCCTGTGTTCTAGTATTATGGGAGAGGGAGAAAAACTTCTTCCTGTCCACTCTCTCCAAACTATGCATAATTTTATAGACCTCTATCATGTCTCCCCTTAGCTGCCTTCTTTCCAAGCTAAACAGCCCTAAGCGTCTTAACCGCTCCCCATAGGACAGTTGCTCTAGTCCCCTAATCATTTTGGTTGCTCTTTTCTGCACCTTCTCAAGCTCTGTAATATCCTTTTTGAGATGTGGTGACCAGAACTGTACGCAGTATTCCAAGTGTGGTCTCACCACAGATTTGTACAAGGGAAGTATGATATCAGCAGTTTTATTCTCTATTCCTCGTCTAATTATGGCCAGCATGGGATTTTCCTTTTTTACAGCAGCCGCACACTGGGTTGACTTAAAGCTGGTGTGATACAACAGTTAAGGGGATGAGTCGGGAAGTCCTCCGCTCAAATGTCACCTCATCCACGGACTCACTGGGTGGCCTTATGGAAACACTTCTCTCTGTCCCAAGACTGGTTCACCCAATAGCATTGCGTGTAGATGAAGGATGTAAAGTGCTCTGAGTATTATGAGAAAGCATAATAACACTAAATTAATAATCATAAATAATGTGACTTAACACAGAACTTGCTAAGCAAGCAAGCAAATTCTTACACGGCTGCTTTGCTCTTAAACAAACTGCAACCGAATGCAGGTACCACTAATTAAGTTTACTTATTGCAATAAACACAATTAGTGGTTACTCCTCACATATACAATAATGGAAAACTGATACGCTGGCGAGATTCAACTTTAGGACTATTTCTCAAAATGTAAAAAACTAAACAACAAATTAGTTTAACGCTTGGAAATAGTGTTTGGCAGAATTTCAAGAGCCACTAAAAAGGGGGGGGGAGGAATAGGTTAAAGAGAGAGGAGGGGTGTATGGTTCAAATGTTCTCTGTAAAACAATTCAGATTTCCCCCCCCCCCAAGTTAACAACGTCTTTCATAAGGCGGTTGCAAGGATAATTGAGATAAGAATTGTAATGCACTTTGTACATGGAATTGAAATGATTAATTACAGTAATAAAATGGCATGCGCTGATTGAAGAAACTGGAAGGATTCCAGCTATGCTGTAAATTTTTCATGCCGTTATTTAACCCAAGAATGAAACTGCTCAGACATTTCTTTAAAACCTGTGCTCCTTAAGCAACAGACTAGAACAGCTGCACCAAAGACATATTAAACTCTCAGACAAAGGCGAAGTTACAGCGTTCAGGACACCAACAACGCCAGCCGAAATGGCTGGAAACAGTCTGGAATTGTTCTTCGTTCCCACTCATTACTAGAAGGGGGAACTCGGCGACCAGCCTGATCTGACACAACGCGGTGGTCTCGTCTGTCCCAAAACACTTGGCCTCGTAAGAGTACAAATAATGATCCCGCCTCGCAAGAGCATAAATAATACCAGGGCACATTGTCGAACTAGACAGCCCTGTCTGTGGGGAGAAATTCCAAACTACGGCTTTCGCACATAGTGTTCTGGGACTGGCATAAGGGAGAAGGCAGCTAGCATTAGCCCAAGCGAAATGGTTATTTACTTGAGGAGTGACCCGTTTCTTACCCTGTACCCTTCGGTGGAATATCTGGAAACCCATGTAAGCACACATATTGGCTGTGGGAGGGATGGTGGTTGACAGCCCGCGTGGTGTAGTGGTTAAGAGTGGTGGTTTGGAGCGGTGGACTTGGATCTGGAGAACCGGGTTTGATCCCCCACTCCTCCACATGAGCAGCAGACGCTAATCTGGTGAACTGGATTAGTGTCCGCTCTCCTACACATGAAGCCAGCGGGGTGACCTTGGGCTAGTCACAGCTCTCTTAGAGCTCTCTCAGCCCCACCTACCTCACAGGGTGTCTGTTGTGGGGAGGGTAAGGGAAGGTGATTGTAAGCCGGTTTGATTCTCCGTTAAGTGGTAGAGAAAGTCAGCATATAAAAACCACCACTACCACTACCACTACTTCTTCTTCTTCTCCTCCTCCTCCTCCTTCTTCTTCTCACAGAAACTCTTGCTGTTGGACAAGCAGGTAACACACATGAAACCAGCTCCAGGAATGTGATATTTCCTTCCTCGGTGGCCCATCACAGACTTCCAGCCTCTTAGGGGCACTTACCCAAAGGTAAACACAAGCATCCTGAAAAAAAGCAACTGACGAAACTCAAGAGCAAGCCTTCCCTTGTGGGAACAGCTGCTTGGCAAGCGGCGAGCCGCCTCCCTCTACTCCGCTCTTTGCTAATCCTGTGCAACGTTCGGTTCATGGGAACATGCGAGACATATGGCAGTTAGAGGCTTAAGGGTACGCAAATGCGTGCAACCCCTGGGGGCCAGGCAGCACCAGAAGCCGACAGCGTATCACTGTCGAGATGCCCTCTTCTTCATCAAGAATCCCTGTGTGGACCATGAAGTTAATTGAGGTCATTTATGCATGGGAGTTAGCCTGAGGCTCGTTGCTGGCTGGACCCACACTTTCCAGTTGGGAATCTCTGCACCACCAGTCTCCAAGCTCGAATCGTCCCGCCCCTTTAAATCTGCTTTGTAATTGGCTTACTCCGCAGTGCTTACTGTGAGAGAAAATCCCCTCCCAAAAAACTCAACTGCCGCATAAAAAAGCATTTTAAGAACAAAAAAGCAAAAACCCGAGCTTTCTTTTGCTCAGAAAGAGCCCTGAGGAAGCAGGAAGCATTTGAATCTCCGCCTCTTTACATGCTGCTTTGTGATTGGTTGTGAGAGAAAGCAAGCTTCTGTGTCCAGTGTTTTGCCTTCTGCACGGGGATTTCAGCCAGGCTGAGCTCAGGGGAGAGGGAAGAGTCGGGTTAACAGAGGAATGGGAAGACCTGGACATTGCGAGGGCTGGCAGCGAGGTAATTGCTAATGGATGGAAAACTCATGCAGAACTCCAAGGAATAACTGAGGCAGACAGGGGGATAACATGAGTCCAAGTACCCATGCATAAATGAAGAAGAAGAAAAGTCGGTTTTTATATGCCGACTTTCTCTACCACTTAAGGAAGAATCAAACCGGCTTACAATCACCTTCCCTTCCCCTCCCCACATCAGACACCCTGTGAGGTAGGTGGGGCTGAGAGAGCTCTAAGAGAGCTGTAACTTGCCCAAGGTCACCCAGCTGGCTTCATGTGTAGGAGTGGGGAAACAAATCCAGTTCACCAGATTAGCCTCCACCGATCATGTGGAGGAGTGGGGAATCAAACCCGGTTCTCCAGATCAGACTCCAGTGCTCCAAACCACTGCTCTTAACCACCACACCATGCTGAACTGAGTGACCTTGGACTAGAAGTCCCTCTCTCTCAGTCTAATTCTCTGAGGTTGCTGTAATGGGGGGAAAATGGGATAACCCCATCCGTGCATGCCAGCCCAAGCTCTGCGGAGAAAAGGCAAAATTATAATGCAAAGAATGCACAAATGGGAGAAAAATCAATAGACTTTTTTCTTCCAGACTCCCTCCTTTTCAATGTGGGTGTGTAAAGTGCCGTCAAGTCGCAGCCGACTTATGTACAGACGACTAAAAGTAAAATCCTATGCAAAGCTACCCCAGTCTAAGCCCTCTGAAATCAACGGGGCTACAGGTGTGTAACTCTGCATAGGATGGAACTGTAAATCTTTTATTGCTATTTCCCCTCCTCAATCAAATGAGTGTGCTCTTTTAAGAAAAATCGTAATAGTACCAATGGTCCACCAAATTCAGACATCAAGAACAAAAGAAGAAAAATGTTCAACAGAAATCTGCCATATTTCTGGAACTCCCATTCACAGGAAATTTAAGTGGCAGTGTAAGATGTGGGGATCCTATCTGGGTCAAAAGGTGGCATATAAAGAGAGCCAGCGTGGTGTAGTGGTTAAGAGCGGTGGATTGGAGCACTGGAGTCTGATCTGGAGAACTGGGTTTGAGTCCCCACTCCTCCACATGAGTGGAGGAGGCTAATCTGGTGAACTGGATTTGTTTCCCCACTCCTACACACGAAGCCAGCTGGGTGACCTTGGGCAAGTCATTCTCTCTCAGCTTCACCCACCTCACAGTGTGTCTGTTGTGGGGAGGGGAAGGGAAGGCGATTGTAAGCCGGTTTGATTCTGCCTTAAGTGGTAGAGAAAGTCGGCATATAAAAAGCAACTCTTCTTCTTCTTCTTTAAATAAACATATAAATTTGTTTGGGTAAGTATTTGGCAGCTGAAATTAAGGGAATAGACGAGCATTTTACCACCTCGGGCTCTGGTACAGGGAAGCAAAGATGCTGATACAAGTAAAGAAAATTAAATTTCTTGCTACACTAACATGCCATCTTGATGCCAAGAACACAATTTTTTTTGCTTGTGCAACACAATCTCGATAAACCTAAACCTACAGTTTAGGGATGCAAGACTGCATAGAATACACAATTTTTGTCTTGAAAACTAGATAACACATCGTACAATCGTGACCTACTACTTGCCCCAATTCAGCTTATATTCTGAGCTGAAATAGCCTGAATCCAGAGCCAGGGAATAGTTACAATCAGCCACAGAGCTGAATTCATGCACAAGCTAAGTAAACTACAATTTAAGTACCACCACCACCCGCCCCTAAACATTACTAAATTACCTAAAATTGACACATCTTAGCACCTGATTATGTCTTAATCCAGCCCTGGTCAACCATATGGGCGGTTGCTAGGGTTGCCAACCTCTAGGTACTTAGCAAAACAAGAAAAGAGCACCTCCGTGCTAATACCGTCAGGTTTGGAGACTGGCACGGGAAGAAATCAGTACAATAATACTGATAATGAAGATTTTGTGATCATTTATACATGTACCTGATGGACTTTTTAAAATACTTTTCTATATACTAAGAAGATTCTACTATTTATAGACTGTACTATTCATAGACTGCATCAAACACGTTTTGTATATTTTGTATATATCGTTTATTGTCACTTGTTGTAGTCCATTGTACTTGCTGAAATGTTTTGAAACACAATATACACATTTTGTATTATTGTACTGATTTCTTCCCGTGCCAGTTTCCAAACCTCTAGGTACTAGCTGGAGATCCCCTGCTGTTACAACTGATCACCAGCCAATAGAGATCAGTTCCTCTGGAGAAAATGGCCACTTCGGCAATTGGACTCTATGGCATTGAAATCCCTCCCCTCCCCAAATCCCGCCCTCCTCAGGCTCTGCCCCCAAAACCTCCCGCCGCTGGCGAAGAGGGAACTGGCACCCCTAGCGGTTGCAGAGGACAAAGCTAGTAGTTACGGCCCACCTTTCAAGTAGCCATTTCCTATTGGCGGACTGATATTTTTGGGTGTGGAGGGAAGAAGGATTTGTGACACTTTCCGACAAGTTAACAGCATGGCTGTTTAATCAGATTTGTGAAGGTTCCTCCTTCCCCACTCTCACAACAGGAACCAAGTCATGTGAAAATGCATCTTTAGCCTAATTTAGCTCTTGTGACGTTCTTAGCAGCACTGGGCTGGCTTTCCCCTCTCTTTCTTCACGGATGTGTCCACAAAGCCCTCCTACCCGGAAAGCTCCCACAGGGCTAAATTCTTAGCTAGTTTTCTTTAAAAGGCCCGCTCTACATGGAATCCCTTATTTGTCAGGAACACGGCCTATCTTTATTTCTTTTAAGAAAGTACATTTCACATTGTGAAGGGAAAATGCTCCACAGAGCAAAAACAGCAAAAAAAATACACACCCCTGTGCCTTGCAAATGCTTTGTGCAGAGACCCTGAAAAGCAAGCCTTGAATGTGTTCGGTTGCGAATTTTTTTAATGCTTCCTCCTTTGCCTGGTGAAGGAATCAGCTAAGCTCAAACACATACGACTCACGCGCATTAAAGAAGAACTGTAACTCATACAGTGTGCGAATCTTGTGGACGACTTCAGATTTTCTACCCATTTTAACAATTCTCCATAAACTACGTTTCACAGCGCGTTTGTTTCCATGTAATAATAAGATCAACATTGAGATAAACCTATTGAAAATAAATTTAAGCAGGACAGAGCTTGACGTTTGGCCTTTTAAAGACATTAAAACAAGGCCCAGTGTGGACGTAAAGATCCCAACTTCATGACCATGACTCAGAAATCTGGGTGGCCTAGGAAACTCCCACCCAACCCATAATTTCTGTTGCAGTGTTCTATTTACCCTAATATTGCTAATATTGATTACTTTTAAGCCAGAAATGGTGGTGGAAAGGGCAGTCAAGTCACAGCCGACTTATGGCAACCCCTAGGGTTGCCAACCTCCAGGTACTGAGAAAAATATGCACAAGTACTACTGGGAAAGTAGTGGAAATATAGTACTAGGCTCAAACCAATTTATTTAAATAATACACAAGCAAACTATGCAATTCGAGCAGCCTTTTTGGTGCAACAAGACTGAATTATTCTCTCTGTATTAGATTGCTATTATTGCATCTACAAAGACAAATCAATTAATATTTATGAAGATTCCAGCTGATGAAGCTGCAATTTTGCAGTGAAAACGCTAGTGTGCATCCAGACCGCGTTACTGTGGACTTCTTCAATTTTTCAGCTTTCCTTGTGTTGCTTTTTGAAGAAAACAACCTAGAGATAAGACTCTTACTTACCTTGAAAAAGACTTTCCATCTTGGATTTGCTTATACATACTATCACTGCTGTTTTCACTTGTCTGTAGATGTTACACATTGTTCACAATATATGTTTGCATAGTTTGCTTGTGTATTATTTAAATTAATTGGTTTGAGCCTAGTACTAACCTCCAGGTACTAGCTGGAGATCTCTGGCTATTACAACTGATCTCCAGCCGATAGAGATCAGATCACCTGGAGAAAATGGCCGCTTTGGCAATTGGACTCTATGGGATTGAAGTCCCTCCCCTCCCCAAACCCCACCCTCCTATGGCTCCATTTCAAAAATCTCCAGGTATTTCCCAACCTGGAGCTGGCAACCCTAGCAACCCCAGAGGGTTTCTAAGGCAAGAGATGAACAGAGGTGGTCTGCCATTGCCTGCCTCGGCATAGCAACCCTGGACTTCCTTGGGGGTCTCCCATCCAAGTACTAATCAGGGCCGACCCTGCTTAGCTTCCCAGATCTGACGAGATTAGGCCAGCCTGGGCCATCCAGGTAAGAGCTTAAACCAGAGTACAAGTGCCTCAATTCTGATTTGAAGATAACCATGGTTAGTGCAGTCATATGACTATTTGGTTCTTTGTAAAAAGGGAAGAGGAAAGTTCCTATACACAGGAAGCAGAAGATGCCACAGAACTTTCTCTTCTAGACATGGTTATCAATAGATATGGATGCATATCTCACTAAATTTGATTACACAGGAAAACAAAGAATTACTGGATTCTCCAGTAACTAAAGAAGAATTAGAAGAAGCAATAAGTAAAAGTAAATTAAATAAATCACCCGGGCCAGACAGATTTACCGCATTTTATTAAAAAGTATTTAAAGACCAGTTAATTCCCTATTTAATGGAGGTGATGAATTTAGGTTTGACAAAGGGTATTATCCCTCAAACATGGAAACAAGCAAACATAGTACTAATACCAAAGGTAAATTCTGATATATCGGAAGTTAAAAATTATAGACCGATTTCATTATTAAATACTGATTATAAATTATTTGTTGCAATTTTAGCTACTAGACTGAAAAGGGTATTAAATCAATTAATACATGCAGACCAAGCAGGATTTTTACCAGGAAGACTGATCAGTCAAATGTAAGGGTGGTAATAGATCTTTTAGAATACGCGGAACAAGATACAACCCCGATAGCTATGATATTTCTGGATGCGGAAAAAGCATTTGATAATGTAAATTGGCAGTTTATGATCAAGATATTAGAGTTTATGGATTTTGGCGAGAATTTTAAAACTGCTATAAAAAGTGTATATACTCAACAAACTAGACATGGTTATCACATTTACCCAAGGTCTGAGATTTTTTGTATCGCATGTGAGCGGTTTTCAGCTTGTTATCTTTTTTGTAACGTGAAGATCTTTTCCTTCAAAGTGTGAAGCATCCCGGGATTTCCTTCTTCCCCCTTCAAAATAGCCTATGTTCACTCTCCAGAATGTGTTGCTCTCTGCTGCTCCAAAGATGAGCAGAGTAAATTCCAGGAGACAGCAGGGGAGGCCACAATCAGCATCTTGGCATTTTCTTTTTAAAAGGAAATGCCGGCACAGGGAAGCTGAGAACTTGATCACAGGAATGGCATTGAGGGGGGTGGGGAGACAATGCTTATTTATCTCCTTTTGGGGGGAGGACAGAAGCTGGGGAGGTGTTTTGACTGCACAAATGGCTTCCTTTCCCAGTGCCACTGGTGTGATAAAATTTGCACACACATACACACTTCTAGAAGCCTGTAGCAAAGCAGTCAAGATGGATATTTTCTAACTTACAAAGAAAAGGAGTCAGGGAAGAAGCCTTTTCAGCTGGGACCAAGTTGCTCTCCTACATACAACTTGAGAGCCAGCGTGGTGTAGTGGTTAAGAGCGGTGGTTTGGAGCGGTGGACTCTGATCTGGAGAACCGGGTTCGATTCCCCACTCCTCCACATGAGTGGGGGATGCTAATCTGGTGAACCAGGCAGGTTTCCCCACTCCTCCGCGTGGAGCCAGCTGGATGAACTTGGGCTAGTCACAGTTCTCTTAGAGCTCTCGCAGCCTCACCTACCTTACAAGGTGTCTGTTGGGGGAGGGGAAGGGAAGGTGATTGTAAGCCGGTTTGATTCTGCCTTAAGAGAAAGTCGGCATATAAAAACCAACTCTTCTTCTTCATCTTCTAAATGGGATAGTGAAAGGAATGGATAGAGCTATTTTATGAGAACCAAGCGGGAGCTCAAACCATTTTCCCACAAGGAGCAGAAAACTGTAGGGGACTTATTATTTTTTATAAGTCATCCATAACAAACAGTGCTCTTAACAAGTTCCCAAGTGATTTCATTTTAGATGGCAAGGAATTCCACACACCCCTAACAGTGCTATGGTTGTCAATGCCGTTGACTAAGGAAACTAATACATGAAAGCTTCATCAGGGACATTTAACAAATATACCTGCTGGCCAGATTATCATGCATCAAGCAAGCCAGGACCTCATTGCTAGACTGGTGGGCCTAGCAGGTTTGTAAAATTCAGCACTGAACTACAGCGGATATTAATATCAATTAAAGAATGAAAATCCCAGTCGGTTTATTTTATGTCAACACAGGATTCCCTTAGTCTTGTTCCTCTTCTCTTCCATCTCAGGGGGCAAGAGCAACTGCCCTATGAGGAGCGGTTAAAATGACTACGGCTGTTTAGCTTGGAAAGAAGGCAGTTAAGGGGAAATATGATACAGGTCTATAAAATGACGTATGGTATGGAGAGAGTGGACAGGGATAAGCTTTTCTCCCTCTTTTCATAATACTAGAACGTGGGGTCATCTGCTGAAGCTGGAAGGTGAGAGATTCAAAATAGATAAATGGAAGTATTTCTTCACACAGCGCATGGTTAAATGGTGGAACTCCCTGCCCCAGGATGTGGTGATGGCTGCCAACTTGGAGGGCTTTAAGAGGGGAGTGGACATGTTCATGGAGGAGAGGGGTATTCATGGCTACTAGTAAAAATGGACACTAGTCATGATGCATACCTATTCTCTCCAGGATCAGAGGAGCATGCCTATTATATTGTGTGCTGTGGAACGCAGGCAGGATGGTGCTGCTGCAGTCGTCTTGTTTGGGGGCTTTCTAGAGGCACCTGGTTGGCCACTGTGTGACCAGACTGCTGGTCTTGATGGGCCTTGGTCTGATCCAGCATGGCCTTTCTTATGTTCTTACGTTCACTGCATCTAAGTGGGCCCAACTCTGGGAATATTTGAGATCAACAATCAACATTTTAGTAGTTCAGAAAAACACTGTTGCTGACAGAACAGCAAACGTTAAAAAACATTGAATGCCAGTACTTTTAAATATGGTTTCCTACTTGGGTTCCTCTATTGTTACTTCAGAGGGAACTTGGTGTAGAATAAAATGTTGGGCTTTGAGGTGGGAGAGGAAGTTCAAATTTCTGCTCAGCCTTGAGGTTTACTGATTTCCCCAAGGCAACCCACTATCCGTCTCCTTTGCTCACCTAACACAATGACCCAATGCCAAGTTAAACACGTGGATACGTTTAAGTAAAGATATATCGTAACTTTCTCTAGGCCCTTGGGATCAAATACCACAGGAACTGGATTCAATAAAATTCACCTGTTACTTGTAAAAGAACTTCAAAGGAGTTTTCAGTATATTTCCCTCGAATTGTCTAATTTGGATTTATTGGGGTCTTATCAGCCCCTCACAAGCAGCTATGAGTAATTTCTCATAAGGCCTATGACCTTTAAAAAAAGAGAGAGAAGAAAAAAGAATGAATGATATCCAGGTTTTCTCTAGGTATTAAAATGGAATGTGGACAAATGAGGAATGTAATTTAAGGGTTAGATAGAATAGAGTAGATCAGTAATGATAACTTGAAGCCAAAGGTGGAGCACCTGAAGGGAACTTTAAGAAGAGATGCCCAATTCGTCATGGAAAATGACGGTAATCTGAAACCTGCTTGTCAGCATTGCAAGAAATACAGTGCTGGAGAAGGAGAAGAGTTGGTTATACCCCGTTTTTTCTCTGCCTTGAAGGAGTCTCAAAGTAGCTTATAATTGCCTTCCCTTCCCCTCCTTGTGAGGTAGGTGGGGCTGAGAGAGTTCAGAGAGAACTGTGACTAGCCCAAGGTTACCCAGCAGGCTTCATGTGGAGGAGTGGGAAATCAAACCTGGTTCACAAAATTAGAGTTCGCAGCTCTTGTGGAGGAGCGGGGAATCAAACCCAGTTCTCCACATTAGAGTCCGCCACTCTCAACCACTACACCATGCTGGCCCCGTGCTGAGGATGTTGCAAGATTTAAGAAAAATAAACAGCACCCCACCAATGTAAAGTAGACTCTGGAGCTCAAGGTGCCAAGCTATGGTTCACAGCTAATCATCAATGGGGTGGGGTGGGGGAATGGCGGACACTGCAGCTTTTCTGTCTCTGCTCATCCTGCTTAAAACCCACTTGAAACCATAATACCAAATCATCAAGTCAATGTTCCAGACTGTGTAGTCTAGTCATACTACGATTCTAGATATTCTGGCTCGGATCAAATAAATTGTTTACAGAAAGAATTCACAGAATTGATCACTTTCCCTTCCCTGGCAGTCTCTTATGAGTTATCCACCCCCCACTTCCTTGTGAGAGCCATAAAATCCTTGGAGTGTGATGTGGGGGGGGAGGGAGAGATGGGAACCTACAGCAAGATAGAGAATTAGGAGGAATTCCCGAACAAACATCATGTGCAAGAGATCATGCAACTAAGACCTGCCCATTTCCCTTTGTGTCACAACTCCATCACATTCTCTTCCTGTAGGCCCCCATGACTCTCAGGAGTAAACTGGGGGCTGAAGGAGGATTCTTTGGACCCAACCCACTATCAACAGTCGGATCAAATTCTGACTAGGATCTTGAGCACAAAGTTTTAAAAAAATCAGTAAGACCAGAAAATGTTAACAATAACGGAAGGCTTCTGTCTCCCTCAAACTGCCCAAACAAATGTAAACTTCTGAGACTCATTCTCCATCTTCTAGACTGAAGCATCCTTGGTGCACATTGGGTGTATCGCAGTGGCCCGTGGAACTTCACATTCATTCACATCATTCCAGCATCCCATTCCATCAGCTTTGTTCTCCTGAGCTAAACAATAGCTTTCAGGCAACACCAGATGAGCGTAGATGGATCAGGCTACTAGGGTTGCCAGGTCCCCCCTGGACATCACCAGGGGATGGAGGATAGGGTTGCCAGATACAGGTTGGGAAACTCCTGGATATTTGGGGATGGAGCCTAGGGAGGTCAGGGACCTCAGTGGGGTGCAATGCCATAGAGCCCACCCTCCAAAGCATCCATGTTCACCAGGGGAACTGATCTCTGTAGTCTGGAGATGAGCTGTAATTCAAGGGGATCCACAGGTCCCACCTGAAGGCTGGCATTCCTAAGGGCTACCAAGCCCATGGCTCCCATAATCTAAAAAAATCTCTATAAGGAGACAATGTGATGACACTATCGGGCAAAACCCAGAAGTGAATTGCCAGAAACAGTATGGTTTTACCACAGAGTTTCCAGCAGTTCCTAGAGAGGTGTGACATCACTTCCAGGGTTTCCCTGGAAATGACACCATGCCATCAATGACAGAGCCCCCCCATGTCCCCGCCCTGGTCTCCCACTGGTTGCCAGGCTGTGCCCCCCATAGCCAGGTAAATGCTAAGCTCCTCAAGCCAGGAAGGGTCTGTCTTTTTTTGCCTGTGGTTCTTGATTTATTACATGCTGATGCCATTCTCCTTTAGTGCTAGGGAAATAGTGCAGGTTGGTCATAAAAGATCTTACCGGAAGATGATTAAGGGGCACATCAACTTGACCCAGGAAGTCGTCTCTGGTCTGTTAACAAAATAGGAAAGAAATGCTTATTAGCTCAATCGCAATACCAGAGGAGCAAACCAAGGAATGCACAAAACAAAGACAACTGTGTTGACACTGTATCACCATTAGCACCACTGTGATCTACTGGAGTCCTAAAGATCTTTTCCACTAAAGATCTAAATGTCTTCTATTGACAGGAAAGTTATTCCTCATCTTGCATTTGTCGTCTTGCATGCTAAAACTGAACATAGTAGTCATTAAAAAATGAAATTTACGGGCAAATATACTATACTGTAACAGCGGCTAGTACAAAACTTCAGATCTAGATACGATAAGCCATTTTAACTATCTGACCCCATTTTAAAACACGCATATTAATATTTTATAACTACTCTGAATAAACAAGGTAAAAGGATAGGAAATAGCATTTTTTGCAGCATGCCACCTTAGGGTGTTCCTAGTAACTGCTAATGCTTTCATTAAAAATGTAGGAAAAACAAGTTATCCTGTCTGTAGAATACTAACAGCCCAGTAAAAGTTCAACGTGAGCCCTGATACTCAGATGTGGTCTTGCATAGATAAACTTCCTTGTTCATTGTAAAGGACAGACCTGAGCCATACATTAAAAGCATATTGAAAGCAGGCATAATGTCGTGGATAGAGTGTTGGACTCAGATCCGGGTAGGGCTGCCAACTCCCAGTAGGGAAATTCATGGAGATTTGGGCACGGAGCCTGGGGAGGCAGGGTTTGGGGAGGGACCTCAGCAGGGTATAATGCCATAGAGTCCTCCCTCCAAAGCAGCCATTTTCTCCAGGGGAACTGATCTCTGCAGTCTGGAGATCAGTTTTAATTCCAGGAGATCTCCAGGCCCCACCAGGAGGCTGGCAGCCCTGGATCTGGGAGATCTAGATTTTAGGTCCACACTCACCAATGAAACTCAAGGGGTGCCAGAATACCATTCACACTTTCTTATTGTAATCACGCTAACAAAGTTGTGATGAGGATCAAATGGAGAAAAAGGAGGGCCATGCAAGGCCACCCTGAACACCAATGCAATTGAGGGAAGATGGGATAAAAATGAACTACTGGTTTATTTATTACATTATTTATAGTCTGCTTTCTCACCGAGGCTCAAGGTAGTTACGAGATAGATAAAATGTATGTACTATTTTTATTTATTTATTTTTGCGATTTGTAGCCCAGCCTCCCCAGCCGAAGCCAGGATCAGGGGAGGTGACATCATTTAAAATACATCAACAATATTAAAACTTTTGCAATTTATATAGATAGGCATGTTTTATTGGGTTATTATGTCTATTATAATCCAATTTGGACTATAGGAAGGAAGGAAGGAAGGAAGGAAGGAAGGAAGGAAGGAAGGAAGGAAGGAAGGAAGGAAGGAAGAAAGAAAGAAAGAAAGAAAGAAAGAAAGAAAGAAAGAAAGAAAGAAAGAAAGAAAGAAAGAAAGAGAGGGAGGAAGGAAGGAAGGAAGGAAGGAAGGAAGGAAGGAAGGAAGGAAGGAAGGAAGGAAGGAAGGAAGGAAGGAAGAAAGAAAGAAAGAAAGAAAGAAAGAAAGAAAGAAAGAAAGAAAGAAAGAAAGAAAGAAAGATTTCTTCCATGTTATCCTTGAGTTAAGTTTGGCTGAGGGAGCCCAAGGTCGCCCAGCAGGCTTCCAGGGCATGGGAGGGGGGGTTCAAACCTGGGCCTCCCCAGATCCTAGTCAGATGCTCTAACCACTACACCACACTGGCTCTGATGGAGCCAGGCTTCATGCTTGATCACCAGGAAGAGAAGCAGCACCTGGGTGAGTGGGTCAGCTCTTTGGAGACCATCCTGGAAACCACCAGTGCTGAGCTGGGGCCCATATGGGGTGAGAGAGGTTGCAGGCAAGATCACAGTTGCCAAGGGGACAGGATTACTCCCCAGCCAACATCAAGACAGCTGCCAGCTGTGGCTAAGACGGTTGCCCCAGAAACCATAGAATTATAAGGCTCCAGGGTCCCAAGAGACAAGATGGGAGGAGGGCAGGGAAAGGGTGGGGCCAGTTCAGGGGAGTTAAATCCCCACCAGATCCCAGCTGAGGAGGATTCCCTGCCCCACTCTTGCCAAACAGCTGATGGGCTGGAAAACGTAGCAGAGTCTCCCTTCCGGGTCTAAGGCCTAGTGTGGTCAAGGTGAGTCTAGGGTTGCCAACCAACAGATACTAGCTGGAGATCTCCTGCTATTACAACTGATCTCCAGGCGATAGAGATCAGTACACCTGGAGAAAATGACCTCTTTGGCAATTGGACTCTATGGCATTGAAATCCCTCCCCTCTCCAAACTCCGCCCTCCTCAGGCTCTGCCCCAAAAAACTCCCGCTGGTGGCAAAGAGGGACCTGGCAACCCTGGGTGAGCCAGAAGTCCTCACTGTGTGTGTCCTAGGGTTGCCAAGTCCCCCCCGACCACCAGCGAGGGATGGGGGGAGGGAGGTGTTAGAGTTGCTAGATCCAGATTGGGAAATTCCTAGAGATTTGGGGATGGAGCCCGGGGAGGACAGGGACATCAATGGGGCACAATGCCATACAGTCCAACCTCCAAAGCATCCATTTTCTCCAGAGGAACTGATCTCTGTAGTCTGGAGATGAGCTGCAATTCTGGGGGATCCCCCGGCCCCACCTGGAAGCTGGCATCCTTGGCACGCCCCTTCCACTGTGCTGCCCTAAGTGGAACCCTAGCATAAGTCCATTTGTGCACATTTTTCTCCCACATTTCCCTTGTCTCTGTCCTTTCTCCTTTGCCTCTTTCCATAGTCTGTCTCTCCATTCTCAAATTTTAGATTGATAGCTGCTCAGTGTAGGGACCTGGATTTATGAAGAACTGGGTTAACTGATATGCATTTTGCACAAGCTGCCTGAGGAACAGATAGCTGAAGAGGGGGGGATACATTTAAAAATAAATAAAAATTACATTAAAGAATAAAACCTGAAATAAATGCTTCATAAGCAATCTGGTTTCTGCATGCAGTTCTCCCTAAATGCTAGTTGGTGGTTGTTCAGAGAAAGGCTCTCCGTTGAGCTCCTCCGCCTGATACATTCACGGAGACTTCTGATCTAAATGCATCGTAGGCTGCCCGATTTAAACCTAGCTATTCCACAACAGACAAAAACAAATTAGATATTGGTTCCTGAAAAATCCAATTGTTTTGTCATTTGGGAAATTAAGCATTAACAACCAGCCAAAAACAACAAAAATAGAACCGACTTTCTGAAACGCTTATTCCAACAATACAAGGGGGAAGGAGAAAAATATAAAGTCCACAAGGGTAACACTATTACTGTGCAAACATAAATCGAGTTATATCCTTCACAGGCCGCTGACTTCAATGGACTTAAGAAAGGCACAATTGTTTAGTACTGCACTGCATGTTATCATGGTACAGCCTGCCATCAGATACATGAAATATACTCTCAGTTAGCAGAAAGAAGAGGAGTTGGTGTTTATATGCCGACTTTCTCTACCACTTAAGGAAGAATCAGACTGGCTTACAATCCCTTCCCCTCCCCACAACAGACATCCAGTGAGGTAGATGGGGCTGATAGAGATCTAAGAGAGCTGTGACTAGCCCAAGGTCACCCAGCTGGCTTTATGTGGAGGAGTGGGGAAACCAACCCGATTCAACAGATTAGAGTCCACCGTTCATGGGGAAGAATGGGGAACCAAACCCGGTTCTCCAGATTAGAGTCCATCGTGCTCCTAACCACCGCTCTGAACCTCTACACCATGCTGGCTCTTCAGATTCAGATACATGCACACAGGTTAGGGTTTCTATTGACCTCCTTAGATAGGGTTGCCAATCTCTAGGTGGGGCCTGGATATCTCCTAGAATTACAACTGATCTCCAGATGATAAGAGATTAGGTCCTCTGGAGAAAATGGCTACTTTTTGAGTGTTGACTTTATGGGAATTTAACCTGTTGAGGCCCCTTCCCTCTCCAAACTTCACCCTCCCTAGGCTTCACTCCCAAATCTCTAGGAATTTCCCAACATGGAGCTGGCAACCCTACTACGGCGGGAGACCTCCAGGTAATTATGGCCCTTCCAAACTGATGTTCAGCTGGCCGACAGGTGGAAACTGGGACCAAATGGGGGAGGGCACTCATCCTGGGGAGAATTTTTTTTTTTTAAATTAAAAATAAACATAAGGCCTTGTCTACTAATAGGAAATTTTGACCACAGAGTTCCTGTGGTCCTGTAGGCAATTCCTAGAGCTTCCCAGAAGTGATAAAATCTAGCTCTAGAAAACAACAGAAACTCAGTATTCCGCTAAGTCTTCCTTCAGCATAGAAAGACTTTCTCCATAGATGGAAATCTTTCTCTGCTGGTGGTTGTCTTTCTTCATTGGAGGAGGAGACTATGGAAGGGAGTTGCTGGGACCAACCTGCAGGATATCATTTTATCTTCACAACAACCCTGCAAAGTTGGGCAGGATGAGAAACAGTGCTTGACTTAGCGCCATCCGCTAAACTTAACAACAGAGAAAGAAATTTGACTGCTCCGGGCCTTCCTGTTAAAATCCAGCTCTATCTAGTGTACCACGACCTTTAGTAATGTTTCCACTGAATTTTCAATACTACGTTTCATAGATTTTTATTCATGCTAACGAAGACATGCACTAAGAATGATGAATTGTCTTCCAAACCAGCATCACAAGATAGCTGCAAAGAGAAAGAAGTGCCTCTTTTCTAAGCACGTGCATTAGAGGGCTCATTATTCACTTATGAAAGAATCCGATAACATACCGACAGAAACAAAATGATTGCTTCTAGAGAGAACGTTTTGCCATTTTCCCGTTAGACACCAGTCTCCTATACTTTTTTAAAAAAAAATCACCTTAAATTCTAGTTTCTATTATTGTTATTTTATTTCGATTGTAAGCCACCTTGACTTGTGTAAGGTGGAAACGCGGCTAAGAAGCGTTTTAAATAAATAAATAATAAATTGAAATAAATTAATAAGCCCCGGTTAAACTAAACGAAAGGGTATCTTCTTATTAACCAGAAGTATTTGTCACCTGTGTCTCTCTGCTGAACAAATCCCGAGTCACCATAACCTCTGACAACTGACATTTCTTGTGGCTATTTTTAAGGTGGTAAAATCCTGCCAATTCCTCCACACACACGCGCGCGTGCACACACACATACTTATCACTTAAACAACTGCACCCACTGCAAAAACCATTTTTTCTTTTTCTTTTGATTTTATCTAATAAACCTTGGAACTTTGATGCCAGCTGTTTATCTGCTATCCTGCTTAGTTTTTGAAACTACCTCTGTACTAATGACAAGAGCTAAATCAAAAGAAAGAACAGGATGCCAAGCATATCATAACCGCTCTTCAAATATATTAAACCCAAGACTCAGTTCCAATCTTGTGTACAATATTGCAACTAGAACTCCTCCAAATGAGGAATACATACAATACAGTCCACACAGAGTCCATAAATGGAAATCCTCAAAGCAAAGTGTATCTTAATATTCCATACAGCGATGTTCAGCTCCAATTCCAATTTCTTGCACAGACTGTGATCTATAAACACAACCGTTCCATGGAACCTTCTTCAGTGTGCTGTGTAACACAAATTTCTATTATATTCTCTCATGTACAATCTCTCATGTAGGAAATTTCCCATTCCCATCTTCAAGTTATTTCCAAGGTTGTATTTAAGATACATTTTGCTTTGAGGATTTCCATTTATGGACTCTATATGGACTGTATTGCATGTATTCCTCATTTGGAGGAGTTCTAGTTGCAATATTGCACACAAGACTGGAATTGTGTCTTGGGTTTAATATATTTGAAGTGTGGTTATGATATGCTTGGCACCCTGTACTTTCTTTTGATTTAGTTTTTGAAACTGCCAGCTATAATTTTAAATTAACAGTTCTTTGCAATGATATTATGACTTAGCTGTTATTTTATTATTATTGCAAATAGATCAGAGTGCTATTATGGATGAAAGGAGGTATATAAGTATTATTGGTTTTTAAAAAGCTAGATTCAAGTCCAGTAGCACCTTAGAAATCAGGGTATGAGTTTTTGAGAGTCAGTTCCTTTCGTCAGATAACGACGGTATGTGTTAAAGGGAGCTTTGACTATTGAAAGCTCATAATCTGAAAATTCTGTTGGTCTCTAAGGTGTGACTGGACTCAAATCTAGCTGTTCTACTGCGGACCAACATGGGTACCCTCTGAAACTATCTTGTAGGTTTAAAAAAATGCATGTAACAACGCTAATTCCTAATATTGTGGGCCATCAACAACAAATTCCTAATATTGCATTCAGAATTGTAAGCTTTCTTTTTGATGCTGGGAAATATAGCATACACACACACCAGTTTGAAGGGATGAATGTATAAAAAAGGTGTGTCAGATTTCTAATGACAACATTTCCTTGAGAAAAGCAGAGAGGCAGAAGATGCACTTGGAGTCACAAAACAACACAGAAGCTGGGTGATATATGTTATGTTGTAAATGATTTACTTCATTTTCCACCCTCACCTTTCCCCCCCTACAGGGACCCAAAGAAAGCAGCTTATGTCATTCTCCTCCCCTTTATTTTATCCTCAGAAAAACCACCCTGTGAGGTGGGTTAGGCTGAGAGTATGTGGCTGACCCAGGTCACCTAGCAATCTTCCTTGGTAGAGTGGGCATTCAAACCTTGGCAGACCTAATATTTGCATGCAGGCGTGAGGTTTAACTTCCAGTAAAAGGGTGGCAGGTGCTAGAAAAGGGTTCCGTCTGCCCAAGACCCTTGAGAATTTCTGCCCATCAGAGTAGACCATTCAAGCTAGATGCTCCAATAGTCTCACCTGCCATAAGGCAGTGAAATTAGAGCAATTCTAAACGGGTCTTGACAGCACAGAGTGGTAAGCTGCAGTACTGCAGTCCAAGCTCTGCTCACAACCTGGGTTTGATCCCAGCAAAAGTTCGTTTCAGGTAGCCGGCTCAAGGTTGACTCAGCCTTCCATCCCTCCGAGGTCGGTGAAATGAGTACCCAGCTTGCTGGGGGTAAAGGCAAGATGACTGGGGAAGGCACTGGCAAACCACCCCGCAAACAAAGTCTGCCTGGTAAATGTTGGGATGTGACATCACCCCATGGGTCAGTAATGACCCAGTGCTTGTACAGGGGACCTTTACCTTTTAAATGGGTCTTGGTATCCTACTGAGGTCTATTCAGTGGGGTTTACTCCCAGGAAAGTATTCTTGGGGTTGTAATGTTAATTAATTGTGTGCCATCAAGTTGCAACCAACTCGTAGCAACCCCAGGACCATGGAGTTGTTAAGGCAAGAGACGAGCAGAGATGGTTTGCCATTGCCTTCTTCTGCATAGCAAATCCAGTCTTGGTGGTCTCCTATCAAAGTACAAACCGTTGTCAACCCTGCTTAGCTTCCAAACTCTAGATGAGTTCAGGCTACTCAGGGCTATTCAGGCCGCTATTGCACTATTGTGTGTGTGTAACGTGCCATCAAGTTGCAGCCAACTTATGGCGACCCCTTATGGGATTTTCAAGGCAAGAGACTAACAGAGGTGGTTTGCTAGTGCCCTCTTCTGCGTAGCAACCCTGCTATTTCTTGGTGGACTCCCTTCCAAATACTAACTAGGGTTGACCCCACTTAGCTTCCGAGATCTGACGAGATCGGGCAATACAATACTGCCTTCCTTCTCACTGCATTATTAGTCCTTTTCAAACCACACACAGAAAAGAAGAAGAAGAAGAAGAAGAGTTGTTTTTTATATGCCAACTACCACTTAAGGAAGAATGAAACCAGCTTACAATCGCCTTCCCTTCCCCTCCCCACAACAGACGCCCTGTGAGATAGGTAGGGCTGAGAGAGCGTGACTAGCCCAAGGTCACCCAGCTGGCTTCATGTGTAGGAGTGGGGAAACAAATCCAGTTCACCAGATTAGCCTCCGCCACTCATGTGGAGAAGTGGGGAATCAAACCCGATTCTCCAGATCAGAAAACCACCGCTCTTAACCACTACACCATGAGTGTTCATCTTCCTCATTATGTCCATGAAGGATTCAACATGGAAGATCAAAGAAGAGTCGTCTCCTATAGAACACACCATAAATTCTGCAGTGACCTACATCAATTTACCTGCGGTCTAAGAAACATCCTTGTAATGTTCATAGACTATCATAATGTGGTCTGTCCAAGTACATTCCTGTACTAAGTGCTGGTTGGAGAACAAGCAAGCCCTGTTTCAGAAGAAATCAGTCTGCCAATAATAAAAAATGTGGGGAAGTACATTATAATCCCAACTACTTGAACGTAGCTTTGTAAGGATTTTTATCAAAGCAATAAGGCTTCACTATAGTTCCATCTCTATTAGGTTCAGCAATGAATGTTTCCCACTAAAGCAATTTGCAGGCTACTGAATGCCCCAACTATTAAGTTGACTGGCTGAAACGTTTGCTTTTCCTTTCAGACTGTCTGGATAACAATTACTCTAAAGCTCTTTAAGCAAGTAATGGTTTTCTGATGTATGATGACATAGATCAAAGGAAAGTCTTAAAATACATAAAAGAATTGCTACCGATGTGTGTGTATTAAGTCGCTTCTGACTCATGACGACCTCAAGGTCCTCCAAAACATCCTATCCTTACCGGCCTTGCTCAGGTCTTGCCAACCGAGAGCCATGGCTTCCCATTGCAAAGTCAACCCATTTCATGTTGGTCTTTGTCTTTTCCTGCTGCTTTCAACTTTGCCAGTGACTCTTGACTTCTCAAAATGTGACCAAAGTACCGTAGCCTCCATTTTAGTCATTTTAGCTTCTAGGGACGCTCACCGATAAAGTGAGCTATTTTCCAGTTCACTGAAGGAATGTCAGAATTCTCTAGCACGAACCTGATTATGGTTAAGCCAGGATCTAGGAACAAGAGTAAACATGAGCCTGAGAAAGATAGACATTGTGTCCTTCTCTCTCTTTCCTGTAGTCCTCAAGCCACAAGCCACCTTAGTTACAACCTGCTCCCATCTAAGTTTCTCTATCCACCTATAGCTGTCCATGCAGCTTCTGGTTTCTTCACTTCACTCCCAGTTGCATCCCTTAGGAAATAGATAGCTGTTTTTAGAGAGCCAGCGTGGTGTAGTGGTTAAGAGCGGTGTTTTGGAGCAGTGGACTCTGATCTGGAGAACCGGGTTTGATTCCCCACTCTTCCACATGAGCGGCGGAGGCTAAGCTGGCGAATTGGATTTGTTTTCCCGCTTCTACACATGAAGCTGGGCAACCTTGGGCTAGTCACAGCTCTGTTAGAGCTCTCACAGCCTCACCTACCTCACAGGGTGTCTGTTGTGGGGAGGGGAAGGTGATTGTAAGCCGGTTTGATTCTTCCTTAAGTGGTAGAGGAAGTTGGCATATAAAAAACAACTCTTCTTCTTCTTCTATTCCCTCAGCGACACAATGAAGTAAATCCCTGGGCCACTCCCAACCCAGGTACAACCAGGTCACCCGACCTGCTACTGTAGCCTTAGAACCAGCAGCAAGTATTGGGAGTATCCCTCTTGGGGAGCTACCGTGGCTCACGGGTGGAGCATCAGCTTCACAGCTGGAAGGCCCTTAGTTGCATCCCCAGCATCTCCAGTTAAAAAGATGAAGACCATGGAGAGCAGCTTCATATGTGTGATGCTCCAGGCCAAATGATTGGCCTGATGATAAATTCTCCAATGTTACTAATATAACTGGGACCATTCGCTGCCTTTCTTTGTAGGACTGGATTATACCAGAATAAGGACCAATGTTTTTCAGCCATTCTTTCTTATATCTAAAAGCTTGGTTATCTGTTAACCATTGAAGAGCCCTTTGCCAACATTTACTGAAAGACTTCAGAGATGAGTTTAAACATCCCTTCTTTTTTATTACAGGAAGGAAATTGAAGCATTTAACCTTCCTTACAGCACAATCAAACCAGTTCTGGCCTCTCTGAGGAGGATTCCACGGTTGCCCATGGCAACCTTAAGGCCTACCAGACCTGTTGTCAACAATCCCGTTTCATCTAGGTTGTCAGTAGGCTGGAGTTAAACCTGCCTGGCCAGAATGTTTTTCTATACAGCTTTGATTTTTTAAAAATATTTCTGCAGCACTTTCCCTTAATATCAATTATCAGGCAATTACAGAGCATTCCTGGGAGGAATGCCTGCGCCGGTCATAGGAGGCAGCGCAGCTGTGCAGCCTCCAAAGGCATATCTCCCGTGCAACCCTATGAAGGGTTGCTCGGGAGATATGCCACCTAAAAAGACAGGGCCGAAAACTCCCAGCAGCGTAGAAAATCCTTGCAACCCTTCATAGGAGATATGCCACCTAAAAAGGCAGGGCCGAAACCTCCCAGCAGCATAGAAAATCCGTGCAACCCTTCATAGGAGATATGCCACCTAAAAAGGAAGGGCCGAAACCTCCCAGCAGCGTAGAAAATCTGTGCAACCCTTCATAGGAGATATGCCACCTAAAAAGGCAGGGCCGAAACCTCCCAGCAGCATAGAAAATCCGTGCAACCCTTCATAGGGTTGCACGGGAGATATGCCACCTAAAAAGGCAGGGCCGAAACCTCCCAGCAGCGTAGAAAATCCGTGCAACCCTTCATAGGAGATATGCCACCTAAAAAGACAGGGCCGAAACCTCCCAGCAGCGTAGAAAATCCGTGCAACCCTTCATAGGGTTGCACGGGAGATATGCCACCTAAAAAGGTGGCGTATCTCTCAAAAACAGAAAGGGGGCATTCCCGGCCCAAAAGGGCTTAGGCGGCCCTCCCCCAGCCCGACGCCGGAACGCCTCTTGGGACACCGGGACCCCCCGGGGACGCCTCCCGGGATGCCGGCTCAGGCTTTGATGCTGGTGGGATGCCAGCGGAAGGCCTTGTCAGCGTTCTGGGGTGAAGCTGCTATGGTGGCACCGAGCAACTGGCATCCGGGCCTTTCCGTCGGCGTTCGGGCCACTTGCACCGGCGTGAGTTGCTCAGACGCCGGCATGGGGGACCCGAATGCCACCGCGGCGCCTTCCTGGCTTCCTAAGGGCTTTCGCCCTTAGAACTCAGGAATGTGCTGTTACTCTGATTCATAGGGGCTAAAGATCAACATCTTTTATCAGTTCCTTCTCTTTCCAATGAACTGTTTATTTTACAATTTTTTTTGAAAGAAACACAGTTGTCACTGGGTTCTGAACGTGCAGATGGGTACAGACATACAGCCCAAGATATAACTGTGTGTGTTATTCATGTTTTCAGGTCACACGGCGGTGGCACAGTGTATATATACCTGAGATATGTATTGGTACGTAGCCAACCATCTGCCAGCAACATTGGGGTTTTCTGTGGGAGGGGAGAGTCAGCAGAAATCGCTGCTGCCTCTTCTGCATACACACAGAAAATGTCATTGCATAGGAGGAAATGTCATTCCATAGGAGTGGATACATGTCACTGAGTTCTGTTGCTCAAAACAATTAAATTTCATTTGGGGTAATTTGCGACTCATAGGGTCACCATGAGTCGGAAGCGGCTTGACGGCACTTAACACACACACACAAAATTTGCGAACACACACTAAAGATGAATTTGAGGTAACCAGTTATTCCCAAAAGGGCTTTCTTCTCCTGGGTTCAACTCAAGATTAAATAGGTAATTTACCTGCTGTGTTAGGTTGGAAAAGAGTGTTTTGCTGGCTTGGGGGAGGCTAAAAAATGTGGGGGTTTTCCTTGCAGTGTGAGAGAGAGAGAATTTGTGCGCCCAAACAAAGATAGGGATTTTTTAGCCACAGTTGGTTAAAACAGAAGCATCCATAAGAACATAAGAAAGGCCCTGCTGGATCAGACCCAGGCCCATCAAGTCCAGCAGTCTGTTCACACAGTGGCCGACCAGGTGCCACTAGGAAGCCCACAAACAAGACGACTGCAGCAGCACCATCCTGCCTGTGTTCCACAGCACCTAATATAATAGGCATGCTCCTTGGATACTGGAGAGAATAGGTATGCATCATGACTAGTATCCATTTTTACTAGTAGTAGCCATGGATAGCCCTCTTTTCCATGAATATGTCCACTCCCCTCTTAAAGCCTTCCAAGTTGGTAGCCATCACCACATCCTGGGGCAGGGAGTTCCACAATTTAACTATGCGTTGTGTGAAAAAATACTTCCTTTTATCTGTTTTGAATCTGTCACCCTCCAGCTTCAACAAATGACCTCGTGTTCTAGTATTATGGGAGAGGCAGAAAAACTTCTCCCTGTCCATACAGTGCCATTAATCTTTCGGAATCAGGTGCAGGATTAGTAGTTGTACTTCCTGCCGTAGTAGTCCATTTGCCTCCAGTATGTTCTTGTTATATAATTGTCAATGAACAGACATTATAAAATACCCCAAGTCTCCAGTACTCCCTACTGTCCAAAGGAAACTGACTGTACAAATCCAATGCAGACTTATTCCAGTCTAAATCTATTGATTTCAGTGGGCTTAAACTGGAGAAACTCTACAGACGATTGGACTCTGGCCATGTAGAAAGGATAAGGGAAGACAAACAAAGGGGATAAAATACCAGTATGAACAATTACACCACAATTACACCTCATTTAGCATGCAGCCTCCTGAACTTTCCTCTCTGCCTCTAAAAATGGATCATGTTTGCACTGTGAGCAAAATTACAAAATGGAGGATGTGTGATAATGGCCTGAGGGCAGACTTTTACAGATCTTGGTTTAATAATTAGACAGTAAGAGCAGACATCAATTACCTTAACACTTCCAAGCAAAATACCGAGTCAGACTATTTGTCCATCTAACACAGTACTATCTAATCGGAATGACATGAGGATATCCAAGGTCTCAGACAGAATTTTTTCCTAGGTCTGATGCCTGTGACCCTTTAACTAGAGACACGGGGATTGAACCTGGAGCATTCTGCACGCAAAACTGAAGATCTAGCATGGAACAATGGCCTTTTTGCTTCTTGCAAGCTTTGCTTGGGGAAGAGAAATTGAATTTTCCCAACTAGTTGTTGGGAATGCTGTACTTAATGAACTCTCCCCTTGTTTCAGAAAACACCTACTCAGAATTAGCAGTTTCCCGTCAGAACTGGCTGGCATCTCCACCAGCTTGGGTCGCCCACGTACAGTGTTCTGCCAAGCACACGTGTTGTTTCCCAGCAATGCTTTCAAACACAGACACCTCACCTGTATCGAGAGAATAAATACGGTACCTATTGACAACTGGCCTGAGCATGGTCAACGCCCGCTATCCTGTTTTCATACTACATCTTAAGAGCCTTGGTAGCAGAAGTTTAAAAATGTCAAAACTATGTATTTGGGTGCTATATTTCTAGGGCAGGATGAAGAATGCTTTGGGCTTATTATATCCATATGTGAGACAGCCCTGGTCCAGTATATATAATAATATATAAAGCACTTCCAATACCCAATATCAGCTATCAAGTAGATTGGTGATTTGTTGAGAGATCCGGCAACTTTTCTCTTTATACTGTCAAGAATGAATTAAATCTTCATCCCCCACCCCAGTGTGAAATGGTGGATGAAAAGCTAATGGCTGTTAAATCTAGAGAAAGGCAATATCCATATGCAAAAGCCTATGTTTTAAGATGGTAGAGAATTTTGGAGTTGAGTCTCAACTTTCTTTTTTGAGCAATTCTAGCCACCAGGCGCCAGCCCAGGGGCTTCTCTTTATGACATTCATGAAGTAGAAGATTTCTTATATATTTTAAAATAAGGATACTTATTTTAATCAGTCCAATGACGGAGGGCATGTCATCTATCTACAGTCCTCCAAGTACATCTTGTGCTTGTCTCTCCTGGTTCCTCCTCCTTTGCCCTGGTCGCATACAGCAATTTAGATCTGATTACAGGCTGCGATTCCATGAAGCTTTCCAGAGACACATTCAGTTTTTCCATCACGGCTCCCCCCCCCCTTGCTATTTCCCTTCAGCTGCAAGATGTAACAGCAGCAACCCATTCCACTTCACCCCACACATGGCTACCGGCCCTGTCTCACACAGAGTACGAAACCTCTCTCCGTCCTGCTTATAAAAGTCCGCCCACGCCCTTCCCAGCAAAACCTCACAGGGTGGGTTAACAGTTGGAAGACTGAGGGCAAAAACCCAACCGCGTTCACCCAAAGGGAACTGGAAGGCGGAAGATAGCACCAGCAGGAACAACCATGATTGCTATGATTTCTATCTCGCTTTGAACAGCAATGGCTATTCTGTGAGCGGGGGAAAGTTCCCCCTAGAGCCAGCGGACAGACCCGGCTGAGAAGGGCTATCAAGGGACTGGATGTAGCCATTAATAAAAGCCTTGGCAGGAAGACAGCCAACATGTGTTGCCCTTTGGAAGGTCCAATCTTTGTGCAAATGTCACTGTCATTGTTCTCTTGGCATTAGTGTCTGTTCTGTGTCAGTACCACAGGCCAACAGAGATAACGCAGCATATGGTTTGGAGGCTGGAGGTGAGACAGCAAGCCTGGGTAGGAGGTGTTGAAATTCCCAAGGCAGGGTTCTGCACGAAGGAGGAAGCGACGCTTTAAGGTTACCGAACCGGACCGGCACACTTGGTCTGTGCAATTAAACAGCAGAAATCAGTAGAGTCCTATGATCGCAACATGTCTGCCTTGTCCCAAAACAATGCCCCATCACAATTCCAATCTTATTTGTGTAGGAAGGGAATGTTCAAAAATTGGCTGCAGGCTTAGATTCGGAGCTTAGACCAATGACACTCATCCGGTGAGCACAGTTGAACACATGATGCTGCCTTATACTGCATCAGACCCTTGGTCTATCGAAGTCAGTCTTGTCTACTCAGACCAGCAGCAGCTCTCCAGGGTCTCAGGCAGAGGCCTTTCAAATCACCTACTTGCCTAGTCCCTTTAACTGGAGATGCTGGGGATCGAACCTGGGACCTTCTGCATGCCAAGCAGAGGCTCTGCCACTGAGCCACGGTCCCTCCCCACAAGTTCATTCTTTTGGCACTTGCTCCCATGTTCCAGGAAAGGGGGCAAGACCATGGCCCATTTTGAAACGGCCACAGCTGGAAAAAGAAGAAGAGTTGGTTTTTATATGTCGGAGAATCAAACCGGCTAACCATCTCCTTTCCTTCCTCTCCCCACAACAGACCCCTTGTGAGGCAGGTGAAGCTGAAACAGTTCAGAAGAAGAAGAAGAGTTGGTTTTTATATGCCAACTTTCTCTACCACTTAAGGGAGACTCAAACTGGCTTACAATCACCTTCCCTTCCCCTCCCCACAACAGATACCCTGTGAGGTGAGTGAGGCTGAGAAAGCTGTGACTAGCCCAAGGTCACCCAGCTGGCTTCGTGTGTAGGAGTAGGGAAACAAATCCAGATCACCAGATTAGCCTCTGCCGCTCATGTGGAGGAGTGGGGAATCAAACCCGGTTCTCCAGATCAGACTCCACCGCTCCAAACCACTGCTCTTAACCACTACACCACGCTGGCTCTCAGAGAGAACTATGACTAGCCCAAGGTCACCCATCTGGCTTCATGTGGAGGAGGGGGGAAACCAACCCGGTTCACCAAATTAGAGTCCACCGCTCATGTGGAGGAGTGGAGAACCAAACCCAGTTATCCAGATTAGAGTCCACCGCTCTTAACCACCACACCACACTGCAAGCTTCCCTGGGGTGCAGTCCTCATGCCAAGAAGTAAATGTGGCTCTTTTGGTTGATGATAATTGTAAACATGGCTCTCTGCATGCGCGTGGGAGCCGATCAGGTGGAGGACGTTTGTGGAGGGGGGGAGGGGGGAAGGCTGAAGCCTGGTCGCATGGAGCCAGTTGTGTGTGTGTGTGTGTGTGTGTGTGTGCGTGTGTGTGTGTGCTTTTTCTGTCACTCTCTCTCCTATTTTTTCTCTCCTCTTTTTCTGTCTCTTTCTTCCCCCCCTCTCTTTCTCTATTTTTTCTCTCCTTCCCTTTTCTTTCTTTCTTTCTTTCTTTCTTTCTTTCTTTCTTTCTTTCTTTCTTTCTTTCTCTTTCTTTCTTTCTTTCTTTTTCTTTCTTTTTTTCTTTCTTTCTTTCTTTCTTTCTTTCTTTCTTTCCTTCCTTCTTTCCGTCTTTCCTTCCTTCCGTCTTTCCTTCCTTCCTTCCTTTCTTCTTTCTTTCCTTCCTTCCTTCTTTCCTTCTTTCTTCCCTTCCTTCTTCCCTTTCTTTCCTTCTTTCCTTCCCTGCAGATCAACGGCAGGCTGCAAGGTGCGCCCCCCTGGCACCTCGGTTGCCTGGGCCCACCGCTGGCTGCCCTCCCACCTGGGAGGAGGGGAAGACCTGGGGGAGCAGAGGCCCCCTCCAAGCCTTCTCTGCATAGCCTCCCTTAGGGTTGCCAACCTCCAGGTGGTGACTGGAGATCTCCTGCTATTACAACTGATCTCCAGCCAATAGAGATCAGTTCCCCTGGAGAAAATGGCCACTTTGGCCATTGGGCTCTATGGCTATGCAGTCTTCCTCCCCAAACCCCGCCCTCCTCAGGCTCCACCCCAAAAACCTCTCACCAGTGGTGAAGAGGACCTGGCAACCCTGGCTTCTCCCCCCCCCCCGCCACCAGGAGATCTACGCCCAGTATGGCCCCCGACCTATGTTATAAATATGCAAATGGCCCTTGGCAGAAAAAAGGTTCCCCACCCCTGCTCCAGGGGAACTGATCTCTATCGGCTGGAGATCCAATATAATAGCAGGAGATCTCCAGCTACTACCTGGAGGTTAAACCAAGTAACAGCAGTATTGGCTATGAAAAATACAGAAAAATTAAAGTGAACAGCTTAGCTTTGTTGTCAACTGAATACTGTTCAAAAGTACATTCAAATACAATCATATGTTACAATGTGCAGTTCTTACATGAATAAAACTGTTGTATTCTCAATGTAAAGTAGAGAGAATTGTAAAGAATTAAAGTCCAAGTCCATGCCCAGAACTCCTTGAGATGGAAAGGAACAATCAATCCCAATCTCCCTGGCGCTGTGTAGCAAGGTGCAGGACTTCAAAAGTGGACAATAATTGGTTCAAATGAACCCATCATAGGACAGGGATCCAGTATTCTTCCTGTTTCGATAGGTTCTTCATCAGGGTTCAACACAGACTGCACAGTAGCAAGTTCACATGTTGATTGGAACAATGTCCTCACTACCTGGAGGTTGGCAACCCTAGTCAAGTCACAGCTGACTTATGGTGACCCCTGTAGGGTTTTCAAGGCAAGAGACAAACAGTTTGCCATTGCCTGCCACTGCGTAGCAACCCAGGACTTTCGTGATGGTCTCCCATCCAAATATTAACCAGGGCCAACCCTGCTTAGCTTCCGAGATCTAACAAGACTGGGCTAGCCCAGGCCACCCAAATCGAGACATTTAGCTGTTTAATCCCCTTTTAAAGTCCTCTAAGCTCCTAGCCACCACTACATCTTCTGACGGTGAATTCCACAATTTTTAATTTTGGCTGCAGGCAAAATATACACATAAAATATTTAAGTTTGCTTAATTATACACAATAATTAATATTTACTAAGTACAAGCCAATACTAAATGAACAGCACTTAAGCCTCATTGATTTCACAAGAGCTTATTCATGGCCCAATGTATGAGAGTGCAGAGGATGGTAACGGGAAATGTTGGATTTCTGCCTGTATTCAAAACCATCAGTTCAATTTTGCTATTGTTATTAAATTTCACAGTAATATTTTATGATTCCCATTGCAGCATCCAACATTTGAACTTCAATCCAGACATTAGAAGGATTACAAATTATATTTGAAAAGTTTTTTCCCTTGCTAAAAATAAAGAAGTTGCCACAGTGTACAACCTGGGTGATAGGGTTGCCAGCTCCAGGTTGGGAAATACCAGGAGATTTTGGAGGTGGAGCCTGAGGAGGAGGGGTTTGGGGAGGGGAGGGACCTCAGCAGGGTATAATGCCATACAGTTCTCCTTCCAAGGTGGCCATTTTCTCCAGATTAACTGATCTCTGTGGCCTGGAGATTAGTTGTAATAGCGGGAGATCTTCAGCCACTACCAGGAGGTTGACAACCCTACTGGGTTATGAGGCCAAAAGTGATTACCAGCTGAATTACCATACAACATTTGTCTTTGGGGTAATGTCTTCAAAACTAGGCAACAAAATAAAACAAATATACCCTTATCTGCTAGGGAAAGTTTGTGTAATATCTTTTAACAGAATTGGTATTATCAAATCTATTCACATACCAAGAGCCGAGCATAACCTCTTTGAATGGTCAGTAAACGGGGGAAAGGACGGTTTCTAATTATTTGCTCTTATAGAGTGATTATAATCTTGCAAGTTGGGAACCTGTGAAGAATAAAGGGGACGACGACAAACAATTAAAGAATTTTCTGAGATCCAAATTCCCCCTTCAGGACACTACAAGCTCTCAGGGGCTCAAGGTCTATTTCTCCATCTCCCTTTAAGTGACACTTAACTGCTTTGATCAGTCTTAACTGTTTAGAAAACAGTGAGCATGCTTAGTCCTCAGCAAGATGCTCCGGGGGGTCAGGGTCGGGTCCCTTCTTGAATTCTCAAAGTCATATTCTTTTTGCTAAACGTGGAAGTCCATTCAATATGCAGAAGCCTCTGCTTCATCTGTGGCCTTTGTTTTGCTAACTACAGCGTGGTGTAGAGGTTAAGAGCGGTAGTTTGGAGTGGTGGACTCTCATCTGGAGAACCGGGTTTGATTCCCCACTTCTCCACATGAGTGGCGGACGCTAATCTGGTGAACTGGATTTGTTTCCCCGCTCCTACACACGAGGCCAGCTGGGTGACCTTGGGCAAGTTACAGCTCTGTTAGAGCTCTCTCAGCCCCACCTACCTCACAGGGTGTCTGTTGTGGGGAAGGGAAGGTGATTGTGAGCCAGTTTGAGTCTCCCTTAAGTGGTAGAGAAAGTCGGCATATAAAAACCATTCTTCTTCTCCCTATTTTCTCCAGGATCAGAGGAGCATGCCTATTACATTAGGTGCTTTGGAACACAGGCAGGATGCTGCTGCAGTCGTCTTGTTTGTGGGCTTCTAGGAGGAACCTGGATGGCCCACTGTGTGAACGGACTGCTGAACTTGACGGACCTTGGTCTGATCCAGCATGGCCTTTCTTATGTTCTTAAACGCTGCTAAATATTTCACAAGCCGGCCACTGTACTTGCGTCAGCTATCCAATTACTCCAAGCTATTTTTAGCATGAATATTTAAAACCAACATTTTACCCTCTACTCTCCTTCTGTTTGTAAACATTAAGGCCTGCTACAGAATGATCCCATTCTTTTGGCAATGTGCTGAACAGGGCACTGATTGAAAGGGACGGAAACCGTGCCAAAACAGACAGCGTTAACAGAGAAGAGTTACCTACCATTTGCTTTTCCCAAACAGCCATCTCCCTTATCCTGCTTGACTGTAAACACAGCATAACTGGATTATATTTTATGGTAACCCTCTTTTAAAGAAAAAAAGTCAAAGAAAAAACTATACCAGCCACTGTCTAGGAAGAAAAAGAAGAAGAGTTGGTTTTTATATGCCGACTTTTTCCACCACTTAAGGAAGACTCAAACCAGCTTACAATCACCTTCCCTTCCCCACAACAGACACCCTGTGAGGTAGGTGGGGCCGAGAGAGTGTGACTGGCTCAAGGTCATCCAGCAAGGGTAGGTGTAAATATCTAAATAAATGTTCTTAATGTTCTTCTTGTGTAAGAGGAGGAGAAGGAGGATGCGAAGAAGTGGGTTTTATATGCTGACTTTCTCTACCACTTAAGGGAGACTCAAACCGGCTTACAATCACCTTCCCTTCTCCTCCCCACAACAAATCTATTCACATACCCTGTGAGGTAGGGGGGGCTGAGAGAGCTCTAAGAGAACTGTGACTAGCCCAAGGTCACCCAGCTGGCTTCATGTGGAGGAGAGGGGGAAACCAACCCGGTTCACCAGATTAGAGTCCATCACTCCAAGCCACAGCTCTTAACCACTACACCACTAAGCTTAATTCTTCAAGATCTCAGCAGGACAGGAAATGCTACCTCTCCTGGGCAAAAAATATGCATGCATGAAACACTCTGGATCCAGAGAGTTTGGCAACCATGAAGTGGTTTGGTTCAGAATCAGACTGATATCCAACCAAGACAAGTAAAATTGATTTTATTTATTTAAACCATTTTATTCTGCATTTCTACCCGATCAGGGTCCCCAAGGTAGAGGGCATAAAAACATATGAGCAACTAAAAAAAATTAATATGAAGAAGAAGAAGAAGAGTTGGTTTTTATATGCTGACTTTCTCTACCACTTAAGGAAGGATCAAACTGGCTTACAATTACCTTCCCTTCCCCACAACAGACAGGTAGGTGGGGCTGAGAGAGTGTGACTAGCCCAAGGTCACCTAGCTGGCTTCATGAGTAGGAGTGGGGAAACAAATCCAGTTCACCAGATTAGCCTCTGTCGCTCATGTGGAGGAGTGGGGAATCAAACCCAGTTCTCCAGATCAGACTCCACCACTCCAAACCACCACTCTTAACCACTACACCACGCTGGCTCTCTTAGCACAAAAAAAATTCCACCCCACCCCCCCGCACATATACACCAGAATCAGGCTGGAGGGCCAGTAACCATTATTTGGTACACCAAATGAAAACTGTAAAAGCCAAGTGCCTTGTCTTTCTCATAAAATTCTTTATTTACTTTTAGACAGTCAGTGGTGATGCTCAAGGGAAGATTATTGCATTTCATGGGCACGCACCAATGTGGTGATTCACCACCAAGCAGGTTCGAGCTCTTCGCGTGCGAGCCGAACTGCCCATCGAACATTCGGCTTTCTTGACTGCAACATGTGACCACAACGTCAGCCAAACCAACATGCACTCTCACTTTCTTTACAACGTCATCACCACATGGCTCACACTGCTAGGAAGAAATATTGCAGATCTACTCCTTGGGTTGCCAGCTCCGGGTTGGGAAACACCTGGAGATTTTTGGGGTGGAGCCCGAGAATGGCGGAGTTTGGGGAGGGGAGTCCAATTGCCAAAGCGGCCATTTTCTTCAGGTGAACTGATCTCTATCGGCTGGAGATCAGTTGTAATAGCAGGAGACCGCCAGCTAGTACCTGGAGGTTGGCAACCTATCTACTCCCCTTGAAGAAGAGTGTTATCTCCGTGGTCATGTTAATTTGTAATGCTGCAGGACCTGTTTGGCCAGGAGGATTTGGAAAAGTCATGCAATGCTGCACATTCACGAAATTACCAGGAGTCCCCCCCCCTGCCCCCAGGGGCTGGAAAGACCTAAAGATAATGTCACAGCATTCATGCTTTGCATTGAGCTTGAATCCCTCCACTTGCAACACTCCAAGAGTCACCTAAACATTGCCCAGGGTGATTGACAGTAATTGCCTTTTCTGAACAACCACTCTGTCCACACAATCGTCATTTTATTGCCAGATCTGCTATTTGAGGATGATCATGTATGCATGCCATGATATCTCCTTTTATGCTAAGAGTACTTACCAGCAGTCACAACTAAAGCGCAAACTGAGCGGGAGAACGTAAACGGGGAAAGCAACGTGCTGCTTTCCAAGTCTAACTTGCTCAAGTTGAACTATTCCCTGGCAGAAACTGCTAACACTTCCCTTAATATCAGGTGGGCTATAGTGTGTGTGTGTGTGTGTGTGTGTGTGCGTGTGTGTGTGTGTGTGTGATCAAGTCACAATGTCAGACTCAACGTCAGGCCAAGATGAAGAGATGGGCCTGACATTCTGCCCCCTTTAAGGCCTCCCCCCCAACGATTGGGGCTTGTGTGGATAAGCCTCATGGAACTCACATATTAGACGAGGAGCTGAAACGTGGTGTTCAGCTACCCATTCATCATGACCGCGCCCCAAGTGTTTCCAACGAACTAGGTAAAAGAGTCCCTTCCCCCGGACCCTAGAATCCAGGATTTTGGAAATTTTGAAGTGTTCTCCCCCACCACTAACAGGGGGGGTTCGGGGGTAGGCTCTGGGTGCCAGTTGGGGGCTGACACAGTCTTTTTGAGGAGACATGGAATACTGGATGAATGTTTCTGAGGGATTTTGGAAGAGTGAGTTCCACAGTAACTTCGTTTGCCAACAACCTGGAGAAAAAATAGTCCTATCCCCTAGAATAGAAGCTTAGAATCATAGAGTTGGAAGGGACCACTAGGGTCATCTGGTTCAACCCCCTGCACAATGCAGGAAATTTACAACTACCTCCCCCACCCACACACCCACACCCAGTGACCCCTACTCCATGCCCAGAAGATGGCCAAGTTGCCCTCCCTATCATCATCTGCCTAAGGTAATAGAATCAGCATTGCCGACAGATGGCCATCTAGCCTCTGCTTAAAAACCTCCAGGGAAGGAGAGCTGACCACCTCCCGAGGAAGCCTGTTCCACTGAGGAAACGTGGATAGAGGCGAGAAAAGATTGTAGAAAAAAAAAGAAGAGAACAACTCACCCGTCTTGGGGATTGTCCTGCATACTTTTCAATGATTGACAAAAGAGAAACAATCCTGGTCTCCTCATGTATACATGCAGTCCAAAGGCCAAAATGTTAATGTGACACTCTGTTGACATTAATTCTGTCGCTATTGAAGTATCGAATGCTGTAAAGGTTTTGTTTCTCTTCACACCAATTCTGTTCTTGCAGAGCTCGAGTGGTGTAGGGGTTAACAGCGGCGGACTCTAATCTGGAGAACCAGGTTCGATTCTCCACTCCTCTACATGAGGCCTGCTGGTTGATCTTGGGCCAGTCACAATTCTTTCAGAACTTTCTCAGTCCACGCAGAGGCAGGCAATGGCGAACCACCTCTGAACATCTCTTGCCTTGAAAACCCTATGAGGTCGCCATAGATCAGCATGTCTGAATGGGCCCAAATACTTTAAAAAGAATTAGCATATTGGTGTTATAGTTTCACCTTTTCTTTGACATGCTAGTTTTCTTAGCGGAGGAAGTTGGGTTTATTTTTAAGTGTAGCTTGGCTTCAAGTTTCATGACCAAGAAGGGTTTGTATTTAAGAACATAAGAAAGGCCATGCTGGATCAGACCAAGGCCCATCAAGTCCAGCAATCTCTTCATGTAGTAGCCAACCAGGTGCCTCTAGGAAGCCCACAAACAAGACAACTGCAGCAGTATTATCCTGCCTGTGTTCCAAAGCACCTAATACAATAGGCATGCTCCTCAGATCCTGGAGAGAATAGGTATGCATCATGACTAGCATCCATTTTTTACTAGTAGCCATGAATACCCCTCTCCTCCATGAACATCTCCACTTCCCTCTTCAAGGCTTCCAAGTTGGCAGCCATCGCCACATCCTGGGGCAGAGAGTTCCACCATTTAACTATGCGTTGTGTGAAGAAATACTTCCTGTTTTGAATCTCTCCACCTTCCAGCTTCAGCAGATGAGAAAGGGAGAAAAGCTTCTCCCTGTCCACTCTCTCCATGCCATGCATAATGACAATGTCAATATGTCAATATGACTTATGACAATATGTCATGTCGGCTTCCAGCTATTTATCAAATCTCTAATACAAACTTTGTCCCAGAGGCTCAGGTCAGCCTACATGGTTCTCTCCCCCTGTTATCTTCACAAACATCCTGACAGGTAAGTTTCGGCTGAGACAGCGTGACCACCCCCAAAGCCACCAAGCGAACTTTACAGCCGAGAAGAGACTTGAATCTGGATCTCCCAGCTCTTAGTTTAAATGCTCATCATTGCATCACAGAGGCTGTTACGAGCATGAATGCATAGCTTCACTAACAGCCAAAGGTGGAACGGGACAGAGAAGAGAAAGAAGAAGAGCTGGTTTTTATATGCCGACTTTCTCTACCACTTAAGGGAGACTCAAACCGGCTTACAATCACCTTCCTTTCCCCTCCCCACAACAGACGCGCTGTGAGGTAGGTGAGGCTGAGAGAACTCTAAGAGAGCTGTGACTAGCCCAAGGTCACCCAGCTGTCTTCATGTGTAGGAATGGGGAAACAAATCCAGTTCACCAGATTAGCCCCCACCGCTCATATGGAGGAGTGGGGAATCCAACTGGGTTCTCCAGATCAGACTCCACCGCTCCAACCACTGCTCTTAACCACTACAGCATGCTGGCTCGTTGGAGGTAATGGGTTCAAGTTCATGCTGTACTAATCTATAACATCCATTCAACTGAGAACTTTAGGTTTTATGGTTAAAAGGCACGGTGCACTCTGGGAGCCAGTATACCATAGCGGTTAGAATGTCACTCTAGGATCTGGGAGACCCAGGTTCAAATCCTACCTCTGCTAAGGAAGCTTGCTGGATGACCTTGGGTCAGTCATGCATTCTCCACTGAAACTACCTGAAGGGGCCATCGTTGTGCGGATAAAATGAAAGATAGGAGAATGTTGTCAGCTGCTTTGGAACTATGGGATTCATTGCCAGTGGTTGTAGAGGTGGACACCCCATTGGGGGTTAGACAGATTCCCGGAGGAAGAATGCATCAATGGCTACTGGCCATGGTGACTAAAGTGAACCTCCATATACAGAGGCATCAAACCTCTGAATACCAGCGCTAGGAGGGGAAGGCTCAGGCCTCTATGATCTGTTTCTTGGCCCTCCACGGCAACTGCTGTATGTTTAGCTGTATGACTACAGCAGCGAGAATGGTATTGGCAATAACTTGGAAACAAGAAAAAACTCCAGAAATAGAAAAATGGCAAGATAAAATGGCAGAATACGCAGTGATGGCAAAACTATCCAATCTGGTGAAAGAAAAGTAGATCGATGGAAGAATTTCAGAAGAAATGGGTGCTTGACTATACAAAGCAGAAATAATAATTCGGTAAAGAAGGGTGGAGGTATATCAGTGCATAATAGAATAGTAATATAAAGGCAGTAGACTCATTGAACATATGAAATAGTCTACCGTAGTTTGGAGCAGTAGATGGAGAATAAAAGTAAAGCATAGACCAAAAGAAACTGTAAAAATGGACAAAATTATTCTTATAAATGTGAGATATGAATTGTATTAAGTACTGCATTGATAGATAGCTTTAAGGGCGGTGGAAATATTGATAAAGGATTCAAAAAGATCATTAATTAAACAAATTTCTAGGATGATATGAAATATTAGTTGAAAACGAATCCCCTGGAAGATTGATTATACTGTATGTATGTGAATGAAAGAGTATGTGTGTGTGTGTTTTTTAACATTTTTAATAAAATATGTATTTAAAAAAAAACTCTGAATACCAGCACTAGGAGGGGAAGGCTGAGGCTTCAATGATCTGTTTCTTGGCCCTCCATGGCAACTGCTTGGCTGGACTAGATGGACCACTGATCCATCTGATCCAGCAGGTTCTACTGAAGTTCTTATGTTCATTCAGCCCTTTGTGGCGCAGAATTTTGATTTTTTTAAAAAGCAGCATTGCAAAAGACAGATTTTCAAAAACTTCCAAGCTCCTCTTTTCCCTTTGACCAGCAGAAGGTGGGTTGTTTTTTTTGGGTTTTTTTGCCATCAAGTCACAGCTGACTTACGGTAGGATTTTCAAGACAAGAGACCATTCAGAGGTGGTTTGCCATTGCCTGCTTCTGCATCACTCCCCTGGTATTCCTTGGAGGTCTCCCATCCAAATACTTTGCCAGGGTCAAGGCTGAGAGTGTGTGACTGGCCCAAGGTCACCCAGCAAGCTTCCGTGGCAGAATGGGGATTCGAACCTGGGTTTCCCAGATCCTAGTCTGACGCCTTAACCACTACACCATGCTGGGTCCCCAGAAGGTGACTATATTATGCAAATTAGATAAATTATGCACATTTGCCCAGTTTGCATTACATGTTGTGGAATTTAGCATTTTAGCGTGCAGGATATAAGTGGCAGGGGATTTAGAATTTTGAGCTTTAGAACACTTTAAAAGTCGCTCTCTCCATTATCTTGTCAGGAATTACAATGAAATTTCTTGTGGAGAAAAATGCCTGGGGAGACTTTGACTTGTTTCGAAGGCTTCACACTCGTTTTCTGACACCTGATATTCAGAGCTTCTCTATCCTACGCCATTCTGGGCTTTCATTATAGCACAAAGTGGGTAATTTTTTTTCTTTTCAACATGCTGCTATCCAAGCCTAACTTGCTCAAGTTCATAGAATCATAGAGTTGGAAGGGACCACAAGGGCCATCTAGTCCAACCCCCTGCCCAATGCAGGAAATTAACAACTACCTCCCACCCCACACCCCAGTGACCCCAACCCTCCCCCCACCATGCAGGATCCCACAATCAAAGCCCTCCCGACAGATGGCCATCCAGCCTCTGCTTAAAGACCTCCAAAGACGGGGACTCCACCACCCTCCGAGGCAGTGCATTCCACCATCGAACAGCCCTCACCGTCAGGAAGTTCTTCCTAAAGTTTAGGTGGAATCGCTTTTCTCTTAGTTTAAATCCATTACTCCGTGTCCTAGTCTCTGAAGCAACAGAGAACAAGCTAGTTCCCTCATCAACATGACATCCCTTCAAATATTTAAACATGGCTATCATGTCCCCCCTCAACCTTCTCTTCTCCAAACTAAACAAACCCAACTCCCTAAATCTCTCCTCATAGGACATGGATTCCAGACCTTTGACCATAAGTTGAACTATTCCCTGGCAGAAACTGCTAACACTTACCTTAATATCAGGTGAGCTATAGTTTGTGTGTGTGTGGTGCATATGTGTATGTGTGTGTATGTGTGTGTCATCAAGTCACAAATGACTCATGGTGCATATAGTTTGTGTATGTGTGTGTCATCAAGTCACAACTGACTCATGGCGCACCCTGTAGGGTTTTCAAGGCAAGAGATGTTCAGAGGTGGTTTGCCATTGCTTGCCTCTGCCTGGGCTTAACCACTATGCCAGTGATGGTATTGCCAACAACCTAGAGAAAAATAGGCCCATACCCTAGAATAGAAGCATAGAGTTGAAAGGGACCACTAGGGTCATCTGGTTCAACCCTCGGCACAATGTAGGAAATTCACAACTACCTCCCCCCCACAGCCCCAGTGACCCCTACTCCATGCCCAGAAGATGGCCAAGATGCCCTCCCTCTCATCATCTGCCTAAAGTCATGGAATCAGCATTGCTGACAGATGGCCATGTAGCCTCTGCTTAAAAACCTCCAGGGAAGGAGAGCTTACCACCTCCCGAGGAAGCCTGTTCCACTGAGGAACCGCTCTAACAGAAAATTCTTCCTAATGTCTAGACAGAAACTCTTTTAATTTCAACCCGTTGGTTCTGGTCCGACCTTCTGGGGCAACAGAAAACAACTCGGCACCCTCCTCTATATGACAGCCCTTCAAATACTTGAAGATGGTTATCATATCCCCTCTCAGTCTTCTCCTCTTCAGGCTAAACATACCAAGCTCCTTCAACCTTTCCTCACAGGACTTGGTCTCCAGACACCTTAAAAAGGTAAAGGTAGTGTGCAAGCACTGGGTCGTTCCTGACCCATGGGGTGACATCACATTTTGACGTTTACTAGGCAGACTTTGTTTACGGGCTGGTTTTCCATTGCCTTCCCCAGTCGTCTACATTTTACTCCCAGCAAGCTGGGGACTCAATTTACCGACTTCGGAAGGATGGAAGGCTGAGCCAACGTTGAGCTGGCTACCTAAAACCAACTTCCGTTGGGATTGAACTCAGGTCATGAGCAGAGCTTTTGACTGCAGTACTGCAGCTTACCACTCTGCCCCACGGGGCTCCTACCCAGACCCTTTAAGAAAGGCTTAATAGCATGTTATTTATTGGGTGATGTTATTTGCCTGCATGACATTCCACACATTAAGCCTCCATCAAAGAGGTGGGACTTTCCCCCCTCTCCATGCTGTTAGCAACCCTAAAAGATGGTGAGGCATGGATGGCAGGGGTGGTGAGATAAGGGTGGTGGTAACAGAGGCAGCTGCCTCCGACGATCTAGCACCCAAAGTCACAGCCTCGCCTCGCTATAGAGCCAGCCCTGCCCACTGACAGTTTGTGAACAACCTTGGGCTCTCCAGAGGAAAAGAGGGATTATCAATTTGTCAAACAAATAGCCAACTGAAGGGTTCAACCTATTTTTTAAAGCTGTTTTTATCACCTGCTCAAACCTGCTTTATAGATATCATTTTAGGCTGCTGAATATTATGGCTTGTTTTAATACTGATTTGGGGAGGGAGTTCACAGGGTTTCATTTAAACTCTTCCATACAATTTTGTGTTGATTTGATGTCAGCATTTTAGAGGCCATAATACAACAGCAGGTACTAGCTGGAGATCTCTTGCTGTTACAACTGATCTCCAGCCGATAGAGATCAGTTCACCTGGAGAAAATGGCTGCTTTGGCAATTGGACTCTACGGCAGTGAAGTCCCTCCCCTCCCCAAACTCCACCCTCCTCAGGCTCCGCCCCAAAAACCTCCCGCTGGAGGTGAAGAGGGACCTGGCAACCCTAAGCATTTTACATAAATAAAAGTACAGCTCTAATTCTGCGCTGCAATATACAAGATCCGCCGGACAAAGCAGGGGCTTGGCAATCTAGCTTAAAACGGAAAATGTTATTATCAATTTGAGGTTTTTATCTAATAGTAACTTGTTCATCTTATTTAAGAATTATATATCCCATAGTTTTAGATACTGTATCTTTTAATTCTATTTTGTAACCGATATGAATATTTTAACGGCTTTGCTGTATTAATAAATATGACTGACTGAAAATATAGCTCTACATGTTGTATGGGGAGGCAGGGAGAGCACACACCCGCAAGACAAAATTTCCCGATCGCACGGAGGAAAAGAAGCTTCATTTGAACAGTCACTAATGAAATATCAATGAACCTGAAGAAACTAGAACTCCAGCACAGCAGTGGATTAGCAGGATTTAACCACTTGATACAATGTCACCACACCATGCAAAACAAAATAAATTATTCCAAGGACAGCAATGTATAATTATTCAAGCTTTCTCTTTTCCAACCTTGAAAATAACATTTTTAAAAATCTCACATAGCTCCACAGAGCGGATTTTATTTCTCAAGCTATTTGTTTGTCTTATTGATTTGCAGTTGAATAGCGATTCGTCTAATAGTTAGATAACGTAAATGTATTATTAAGCAAAAAAAGTTTTATTTGGTACAATATTACTCTCTCCTCACTCCAGTCTTTAGGATAAATGCTTGACATTTATAGTGAGCACTGATTATTAAAAGCACTTCAGATACAGTGAGGGGAAAAAGTATTTGATCCCCTGCTGAATTTGCCCGTTTGCCCTCTGACGAAGAAATGACCAGTCCATAATTTTTATGGTAGGTTTATTGTAGCTGTGAGTCGTAGGCAGCATTCCTCCTCCTCCAAACACAGCGAGTTGAGTTGATGCCAAAGAGCTCGATTTTGGTCTCACCTGACCACAACACTTTCACCCAGTTCTCCTCTGGGATATTCAGATGTGCATTGGCAAACTGCAGACGGGCCTGTACATGTGCTGTCTTGAGCAAGGGGACCTTGCGGGCTCTGCAAGATCTCAGTCCTTCACGGCGTAGTGTGTTACCAACTGTTTTCATGGTGACTATGGTCCCAGCTGCCCTGAGATCATTGACAAGTTCCCCCTGTGTAGTTCTGGGCTGCTTCATCACCGTTCTCGTGATCATTGCAACTCCACGAGATGAGATCTTGCATGGAGCCCCAGACTGAGGGAGGTTGACAGTTAGGGTTAGGGTTACTGTTGTCACCTTCTCACCAAGCTGCTCGGCAATAGTCTTGTAGCCCAGTCCAGCCTTGTGCAGGTCTACAATCTTGTCCCTGACATCCTTGGGCAGCTCTTTGGTCTTGGTCATGGTGGCTAGCTTGGAATCTGATGGATTGATTGCTTCTGTCGACAGCAGAACCCTAACCCTACCCCTACCCCTAATCTGGCTGGTTGATAGGGGATCAAATACTTATTTCACTCATTATAATGCACATGAATCTCTGACTTTTGTCTTCTGGGTTTCTGGGGGTTTTCCTGTTGTTATTCTGTCTCTCACAGCTACAATAAACCTACCATTAAAATTATGGACTGGTCATTTCTTTGTCAGAGGGCAAACGGGCAAATTTAGCAGGGGATCAAATACTTTTTTCCTCACTGTAGATAGATTACATTTGCTAGAACAGATAAATAGATGCAGACCTCTTAAGGGTTGGCTTAGAGGTGTCTGAGAATAAAGTGAGTCCACATATCTCTAGCTCAACTCAATTTCAAGTGAGAAGCAATGAGTTAATTACAGGAAGAAGTAGCTTTAAAGAGCTACTGAATCACTTTAATGTATTTACTTATATATATAATGCATTTATAGCCTCAAGGTGGGTTACACAGTTTGAAAACAATGCAATAAGAACATTAAACAACCAACCAACAATGGATAAAAATGGATCACAACGTTGGAAAACAAGGTATAGTATACTACGTTAAAAAACAGTATATTGTGTACAATATAATGGTATGACGCATACGAACAATGCAGCAGAGCTAGATTGCAAAAAACTCGAGTAAAAACCGTGCAATATATACAAGAAACAAAACAACGAAAACTGCCTAAAATGAACAACTACTAACTGAAATGAAGTACAACTTTTCATGGAGATGATTTAAGGGAAAGATTCAAATAGTACAGAACCCTCAAGTACTCGATTGCCTGCTTTCCAGCAAGGTGTCTAAAACAACCTGGATTCCTTTTGGCTCTATGGATCGGAATTTATAGGGTTGCCAGGTCCCTCTTCACCACCAGCAGGAGGTTTTTGGGGCAGAGCCTGAGGAGGGTGGGGTTTGGGGAGGGGAGGGACTTCAAGGCCATAGAGTCCAATTGCCAAAGTGGCCAGGTGAATTGATCTCTACCGGCTGGAGATCAGTTGTAATACCAGGAGATCTCCAGGTAGTACCTGGAGGTTGGCAACCCTAGGTATTTAACGAGGAACTCTGTCTCCCTTTGTACCTGAGCCCTTACCTCCATGCTTTTAAATGGAGGTATCTGGGTCCAAGTCGTTTACCTTTTTGTTCTCCTGTACAGCATTTCAACCCTGAGGAGTATGCAACATTCCCTAAAGGGTGGCTCAGGGTGTTTTTTTTTACTGGTACTTTTGCCAGGAAACAAAATCAAAAGGCTAATCTTTTAAAAACAACCAACCAACCAAAGAAGCTGAGAATTGGGAACTCTAACTAGCCTGGATCCTCTCAGTCCGGGACACAATACTTGGCACTCCCCCTGAAGTACTAAATATTAAGTATTAAGAACTACTAATCCAGTTCTCTGGGTGGCTGAACGACTGGATATTCCCTCGAACACCGTTGGAATGAGTCTGCTCCCACTCGTCCAGAAGCTATGATGTGAAAAGTCTTCATTACCGTAATCCCTTGGCATCACTTCTGCCCATTAAGGGCAGTTAATTATGAGCCGCTGTAGCATTGGCTCCCAAGATATTACGCACACTTGTGCATGCCTGATCAAGAGTAATGCCCGGCCATACTTTAGCAATGCCTAGCATCCAGACACCGGGCCCACATGGATTAAGCCAGGAATAAAAGACATGTTAAAGCTACTGTGACCAGGGGAATAGAGGGCCCAAAATAGCCACAGCGGAGTGAAAATAAGCATGAAGTACAGCCAGGGCAGCCCGCACCGACAATTAGGTCTATACTAAAAAGGATCCAGCTCACTGAAATGCCCCAAGGATCGGACATCTGACATATATTTGTGTTCTGCTCCAGGAAAGAAAAATTCAGCACTGGGCTGGCAAGAGATCTACCCTAATGGAAGCCACATGCGGTGATCTAAACAAAAGATAGAAATTAAGCTAATGTTGTTGTTTTTTTGCTTATTTCTTGCATAGCTGATTCACTTCTAAAAACCCATGTGGCTTTTAATTATTTCGCAAGAACATGGCATGTGGGGAGAAGGGAAGGAGAGTATAGTCTCTGTCTATCCCAGTGGTTCCCAAACCTTTCAGGCCACTGCTCCCTTGGTTCCACAAACTCAACCCCAGCACCCCCTACCCTATCCAACAACACAGTTGAAGGGGCCCACCTCTAGCGCCCCTGCTGTCCCCTTGCCTCTTAGTGCCCCCTAGATAATCCCCCCCAGGGGGTGGTACTGCCCACTTTGGAAACCATTGGTCTATCCCTACATCCAGCTTCCCTCGTTGAAAGGACTGTCCATATGTGAGATTGTAATTCGTTCTCCATTAATGTGTGTGTGAGTATCGTCAAGTCACAGCTGACTTGTGGTGACACCATAGGGTTTTCAAGACAAGAGACATTCAGAGCTGGTTTGCCATTGCTTTCCTCCGCGTGGGCTGAGAGAGTTCTGAGAGAACTGTGACTGGACCAAGCATGGAGGGGTGGACTCAAATCTGGAGAACCAGGTTTGATTCCCCATTCATCCACAGGAGTGGCGGAATCTAATCTAGTGAACCAGGTTTGTTTCCCTACTCTTTCACATGAAGCCTGCTGGGTGACCTTAGGCTAGTCACAATTCTCTCCGAATCCTCTCAGCCCTACCTACCTCACAAGGTGTCTGTTGTGGGAAGAGGAAGGTAAGGTGATTGTAAGCCGGTCTGAGATTCCTTAAAGGTAGAGAAAATTGGGGTATAAAAACCAACTCTTCTTCTGAGAGTACTGTGACTGGCCCAAGGTCACCCAGCAGGCTTCATGTGGAGTGGTAGGGAATCAAACTAGCTTCTCCAGATTAGAGTCTGCTGCTACACCATGCTGGCTCTATTCCATTTATACTCCAATGCATCCAGCAAAGGGAGCCCTGATTTACGAAAGCTTATGTTGGGAAAAAAATTGGTTAATCTTTAAGATATCACTGGACTCCATATGGATTTTGATGCTACACACTCACAAAGTTACCCATCTCTGGAATTAATAAACTTTAGTCTCTACATCTTGTCCCTGTTTTATCACTCTAATACTACCACCCTAAAAGTATTTTACATGAAAGGAGATGACAAAAGCAAAGGGAAATATACCTACTGGCTCTTAACAAGGATGCATTATGTGATAACACTGAAGGTCTCCCTTCCCCATCCCTGTCTGACTGCTTCACTGAACTTTTGAAGTTGTAATCTCTGAAACAAAATAGATCCTTCAGAGTTCTTCCTCCCTTTTCTCTTTCACTGCCTTTTAAATTTCCTTCCAGAGAGGCTGAAGTCTGTGAAACACATCCCTGCTTAGTGAGTCTTCTGTAGCTGGAAGTGGAAAGGAGGGGAGGGAACACCATCGACAGCTGAATACAGCAGAAAAGTTTCCTGCTGGTCTGTGCTTCCCTCTCTGCATGCAGGAGGCTCAGAAGGGCAGTGCTACTGAACAATCTGGTGTTTCTGCATTCAGAAATCACAACAAACTGTAGTTAGTACAAGCCGAGGACAAACCATGGTTTACAGTCAGTGCCATTCCTAGGCAGAGTAACATCCTTCTAATCTCACTAATTTCAACAGCATCCATCCACAAACCACAGTCTCTACAGTAGTCTGCATTCAGATATCACTCTAAATCAGCATTAAATCAAACCAGGGTTATATGGTATATTGTGACATCTAACTGCAGTAAGTAAGCATCCAAGGCTGCATTTCAGTCAATTACCCCCTCCCCACACACACACACACATACTTGCTTGCCATAAATTTGGTCACCCTCGCTTTTCCTCTTGATGCATACTTTGCAAACATCTTCGTGCAGTAATTGGACCCAGAAGCAAACCTTTTTACCTACAGGTGGTGACACCTGCTCTGTCTTCCTGCCCCGCTAATTCCTGATCTCATTATGAGGCTCAGCCAAAATCTTTGTGCACCTGTCAAGATCATTGTGTGACAAGCTGACAGGGAGGCACACGGCTCAGTGGCAGAGGCCACGCGTTGCAATAACAAGATCCCAGGTGCAATCTTTGACATCTCTAATTAATTGGTCTCAAACGGCTTCAGATCTTGAGGGGTGGCTGTGAGCAAACCCTCTATGAAAAAATACTGATGTAGAGTTAGAGTAGATTACCACCACCAATACAAAGAGCAATATTTTAAAAATAAAATACCGAAGAGACAAACATGCAACAAAGGTCATTTATGCATGGGCGTTTTACCTCAGGTTTGTTGCTCGCTGGACCCACACTTTCCTGTTGGGAATCTCTGCACCAGCAGTCTCCAAGCTTGAATCAAGCCCCACTCCTTTAAATGCTGCTTTGTAATTGGCTTACTTTGTACAGCTTACTGTGAGAGAACCCCCCCCTCCAAACCCAATTGCCACATAAAAAAGCATTTTAAGAACAACAACATAAAAAATGGAGCAATCTGAAAGTGGTTGTGGGGGGAGAAATCCAACCCTTGGTTTAAAAAAGATTTTCCTCTGCTCAGAAAGAGCTCCAAGGAAGCAGGAATTATTTGAATCCCCGCCTCTGGACATGCTGCTTTGTAATTTGGCTGTGAGTGAAACTAAGCTTGCGTGCCCCACGCTTTGCCTTCTGCATGGGAATTTCACCCAGGCTTTGCTCAGGGAATATGGAAGAGTTGGTTTAACAGAGGAATGTGAAGACCTGGACATCGCGAGGGCTGGCAGGGAGGTCATCTCTAATGGATGAAAAACTCATGCATAACACCAAGGAACAACCGAAGGAACATGAGTGAAAGTACCCATGCATAAACGACCAAAGACACTCCAACAAGCCTTCAAGAAGTTTGCAACTGGTTTGCAACTGGTACAATCAACTTTGAACATTTTGTTCTGGACTAAAAAAATGTTTACGTGAAAAGGGTGGCTTACAGTTACAAAACTGGGATGGTTCTGAATACAAAAGTGTGGGTCCTTAAATCTATACAAACATTGATACAGGAGGAGATAAGTTTTCCAACAAATACCTGGCAAGACCTCCACACAGAATCCCTCTCTCTCGAGCCCTGTTCACAAGTAAAAGTGAATGTGCATACAATCCGGGTATTTCATCGAATCACAGAATCATAGAGTTGGACGGGACCACCAGGGTTATCTAGTCCAACCCCCTGCACAATGCAGGGAATTCACAAATACCTCCCCCCGACACCCCCAGTGACCCCTACGCCATGCTCAGAAGATGGCCAAAATGCCCTCCCTCTCATGATCTGCCTAAGGTCATAGAATCAGTATTGCTGACAGAATTTGAATGTTCTTTATATGTGCATTGAATCACTCTCATGTTACAGTCAACATATTTTACAGCTGAACATGTGATACAAATGCCACATTTATCCAGGTAAATTAAAATGCTTATTAGTAACGACTCTCCTAAGATGCTCAAAGCCAAAGATGGATGGTATCACTCAAGCAATTTTCTCATTGGCACTCTGTTACCATTCAGTATCAGCTCGCTTTCACCCCTGACAAGCAAGAGATTTGAACCTGAATCTCCTCTGGCCTACTCTAACATTAATCATTACACCACACTGCCTCTCCAGTTAAGGCATGTTGAGTCCAAACACAAGATCACAGGGTCTTCATCACATTATTACATGCCAAATTACAGATCAGAGTGAAAAATCTTACCCATGCAGTTAAAGAAAGAGGTTACTGCTATACACACATCTAAGAGTGGAATCCATTGCTTGGGGGGATCAAAAATCCAGTCATTATGTCTCTGCTTTCAAACAAATAAAGCAACTGCATTGTTTTAAAATACAAAATGCTATATTCCAAAGGGGTTACAGCACTTTCAGAAAATCCCATTAAACAATCGACATGCAGCGAGCGTATCTTAGCAGAATGTTTTTGACAGTCTAGAGTTATAATTTCCATAATCCTCTCTGCTTATCTATCGAGTACATTGAAAGAGACATTACAAAAATTAACCTTCAACATGCATTAGCAAGCAAGCAACAAAATATCAGTTTGTACCACAGAAAAGAAAACAATTATTAGCTCGCTTTGGTATATGGAATGAAAACTAGCCCTTAAGAAAGCTCTTCTCAGCTTGAAAAGAGAATCTTGAAATAGCATGGTGGCGGGAGGCGCCATCAAGTAACAGCCCACTTATGAAGACCATGGGCGAACATGCATGGTCGCTTTGTGTGTGTGTGTAAAGTGCCTTCAAGTCGCAGCCGACCTATGGCGACCCCTTTGGGGGTTTTCATGGCAAGAGACTAATAGGGGTGGTTTGCCAGTGCCTTCCTCTGCACAGCAACCCTGGTATAACTTGGTGGTCTCCCATCCAAATACTAACCAGGGCTGACCCTGCTTAGCTTCTGAGATCGGATGAGATCAGGCTAGCCTGGGCGCCTCCTTTATTCCCTGTTTCAGCCAGGATTCAGCCTGGATCGAATGCATGCGTTTTGCCGAATGCGTGTTCGATCCTGGCTGAATCCTGGCTGAAACAGGGAATAAAGGAGGCTAAAGCGACCATGCGTTTTCGCCCCATGAAGGGTTTTCAAGGCAAGAGACGTTCGGAGGCGGTTTGCCATTGCCTGCCTCTGTGCAGCAACTCTGAGCTTTCTTGGCGGTCTCCCATCCAAGTACTAACCAGGGCGAACCCTGCTTAGAATCCAAGATCTGTTGAGAGTGGGCTAGCCTGGGCCATCCAGGTCAGGACAAAAAAAGCATAATTATAGTTTAAAAGAAAACATGAAGAATCAGATTAAAAATGGGCCAGCTATACAAAGTTATATCTACAGCAATTGTGTTAGCCAAGACTCCAGCACAGGTGTTCATTTGGTGAATTTGAACTGAGACCCCCCCCCCAATACCTTTATTTATTGGACTTTATTCAATAACTTTGATTCTACTTCATTGTTTATATATATCTTGGGTTAAATGCACTCATTCACTAGGGTATCAAATTAGTATTTGTTTCAATTAAAGCTGGTTTCACATTATCCAGAAAATGTTTGCCTATTATAGGATTAAAATATGAATGTTTCCACTGTAAATCCCACTGACAAGTTTATCATTTGCAATGTGTATCAAATTAAACTATAAGCACAGTTTCTCATAATATATAGTTTCATTTGTGTGTTTTTTAAATCCAGCTGTTTTTTGCCTAAAGGCACTCAAAAGTTGATTTGACTTTTTTTAAAGTTGGAAGGAGGTATCTGTATTCTTGCATTTGATTTAAAGAACCATTTCCAAACTGATTTATTGCCGCAATTGTTTTATAAGGATATAAACAAATCCGTTAAATTAGGTTTTCTCTTTTTTCCTACTAATATAACGGCACTAGGAACTATTTAAGTGTATTGGAAGACGACTGCTTTGTGGAGAAACTGCATTTGTGCGAAATATTTCATCCCTTTTAACCAATATGAGGACGTTAATCTCATTTTACAGATTGGAAATGGAGGGCGGTTGTGCCTGAAACCAGGCAGGATCAATCCAGTTTCAGTGAGAATCAACGCTGAGTAGTTCATCTCTTCTCAGAGTTGTTATTTTCATTTGTATTTACTCCCTGGCAGCAGATAGACACAACCATACTTTTCACACCTCTTGGCTTCTTCTTGGTCCCCCCCCCCCCGCCCCGCGACCTCTTTATGTTTATTACGCCCCCCTTTTTAATCATTTCTCTGCTTGCCATTAATGGCCTGATCTACACATGCAGCTGAATGAAGCTGTCAAATTAGTTTAATTTTTTTTTAAATTTTCAACACAACATCGAACACACGACAAGCATACGTAGCTATGACAAGACATATCCGCCATTATTCGAAGAGGGTCCATAACCATCTAAATTCTGTTATTCTAAAAAAATTATTTCTACATATGGAAAATAAAAGCAGACTTTGCAAGGGAAGGAGGGGGAAAAACTAAATATATACCCAAACCTTCTTACACAAAAATAAGTTGTAATCCTTATTATAATATAATTCCACATAAATGTGATGAGCCTTATACTAGAATACACTGCAAAACAAACCAATATTTTATTAATTTCATATTATACTAAAACCATTCAAATATTGCCATTATAGTAAAATAGCTTAAAATACTTATATCATATAATGCTAAACATTTGTAGCTGAGCTACCACTCTGTGACCATAACTACTGTGATATTTCATCTTATTGTTTACCTCTTGTATTACTCTAAAATATAATCATCATACATTCTCCAGTTCTTTAAAAACTCTTCTCTGGGTCTTTTATTCACGATGTTTGTCAGCTTGGCCATCGAAGCCGTCAAAATGTGAGGCAATAGAACAGACGGGCCACTTCCTGCCTTGTTACCACTGTTTGCCCCAGGTCCTCATTCTCCCCTCCCCAAAACATCTGTTCAGGAGAAGGTATCTGCCCTACATCTTCAACAGTGAAGACAGACGAGAAGTATGCATTTAGTTTCTCAACTCAACAATTCAAACTCTTGTTCCAAAGGGAACCCTGGTCAAAGTTCTGCTTTTGACTGGGGAACTCTTGCAGAGACATTTTCCCACCTCCTGCCATGATAACTTTTTTTTCCCCTGGGGGGAAAAATTGGCAGTCTTGGTCTATGTATAATGCTAAGCCAAGGAAGGAAACTCTCTACTGTGCAGGACTAAAACATCGCAGTATCCTAGAGAAGAGGGAAATAAAGGTCTCCCGTTTTCGTAATTGTTAAAACAGACTCATGTCATCTCTTTCATATCTTCCTCCAACGTGCCACACGCTTGGGCATTTGCCCCTCTCAACGGTTCAGGGCACACTGAACCGCTGGTAATCCCCACGGTGCTTTGATATCCACTGTAACTTGACCACATAACACCACCGTTGTCAAACGACCAGAGAGAGTTTTGAAAAGCCATTCATGGTGTGTTTTTTCTGACCCCCTGTGAACTTGCTTAATAAAATGCTTGGCCTTACAGGCCGACAGAAAATAGCTAGCATTTATGCAAGCTACAATTCCCACCGCAGAGAGATCAGTTATGCTCAGTTACCAGAACCGTGGGATTCTGACCGCAAGACCCTGTATTCTCCTACTGAAAGAGTAGAACACCACCCTATGCTCAACAAGCATTGCATCAGGCTGGAAAGCTGGGACATGTGGTAGGTAACATTTTAATAGCTCTGTTCGGCTCAATGCAAGTCACATTTCCAAATGAAAACTCAAGGCGAATGCTGTCAGTCTCAAAGAAGACAGAACAGAGGTGGGGAGAAGGGCCCAGCATAAGAACATAAGAAAGGCGATAATGGATCAGACAAAGGTCCATCAAGTCCCGCAGTCTGTTCACACAGTGGCCAGTCAGGTGCCTCTAGGAAGCCCACAAACAAGACGACTGCAGCAGCACCATCCTGCCTGTGTTCCAAAGCACCTAAGATAATAGGTATGCTCCTCTGATACTGGAGAGAATAGGTATGCATCATGACTAGTATCCAATTTTGACTAGTAGCCATGAATAGCTCTCTCCTCCATGAACATGTCCACTCTCCTCTTAAAGCCTTACAAGTTGGCAGCCATCAACACATCCTGGGGCAGGGAGTTCCACAATTTAATTTTAAGCAGCATAGAGCTTTAAGTAGTAAGTAATTGTCTACCTAGAATACAATAGAATGGAATCATAGAGTTGGAAGGGACCAACAGGGTCATCTAGTCCAACTTACTGCACAATGCAGGAAATTCACAACTACCTCCCCCCCAATACCCCCAGTGACCCCTACTCCATGCCCAGAAGATGGCAATAAAAACCCTCCAAGATCCCTGGCCAATACGGCCTGGAGGAAAAATTACTTCCTGACCCCAAAGTGGCGATTGGCACTACCCTGGGCATGCAAGAAAGGGCCACGAGAGTCAAACACTGGTGCAAACCTTCCTGCCTTCCCTCTCATGATCTGCCTTACATACTTAAAAACATTAAGCCACGCTAATGAGCTAACAGCGCCATCCCAAGAAAACTTGCCTGGGAGTAAACCCCACTGAACAGATTTGAGTGGGATTCACAACAGACCTGCGTAGGGCTTTACACGTGCTTAGTGATATGTGGTGTTTGTCAGAAGTAGTTGTGGGCTCAAGATATGCAATACAAAACAAAACTGGCAGAAGCAAGAAAAAGGAGCACTGGTAGCAAAGCAAGGAATGTTTGAAGGGCCTGGTCAAAAGGTGATTGTAAGCCACTTTGATACTCCTTTCGGTAGAGAAAAGTGGGGTATAAAAATCAACTCCTCGTCTTCTACTCTTCTCAAAACAGTGTAGAGGGGCAAAGCAGGGGTTGGCAGGAAGCGAAGCTGGCAAAAATTATGCTTCCATCTTCCACCAACAGAAGTTCCATTATGGTGCCATAAATACGGTTGAGGCTTTGGATCCAACCCATAATTCCAAGTGTGGCTTGCTTACCATCTAGAAATGTGGTTATAGCGCTTTATGCTTATGATGGTTGTGCAATCGTTTTCATGTGCCAACGGAGACAGTTATGCGATTGTCTATGAAATACTAATTTCTGTCTCATTCTCCCCCCCCCCCCGAATAATTAAATAATCCAATCCAATAAAATCTCCCTCCTGAGGCCAGATGATACTTTAAAAAAAAAGACTTAAATATATTGCAATAAATGTCAACAATAAATGTTATGCAGAGCTCAATTTTAAAAGAAAGAAAGAAAGAAAGAAAGAAAGAAAGAAAGGAAAGAAAAGAAAAGAAAAGAAAAGAAAAGAAAAGAAAAGAAAAGAAAAGAAAAGAAAAGAAAAGAAAAGAAAGAAAGAAAGAAAGAAAGAAAGAAAGAAAGAAAGAAAGAAAGAAAGAAAGAAAGAAAGAAGGAAAGAAAGAAAGAAAGGAAAGAGAAAGAAAGAAAGAAAGAAAGAAAGAAAGAAAGAAAGAAAGAAAGAAAGAAAGAAAGAAAGAAAGAAAGAAAGAAAGAAAGAAAGACTTGGAGCCCATCCAGATGACATTTCAGCCAGCTCTTCACTCACGAATAACTGCGCACAGAAGTGATCTCTTGGCGCAAAGAGTATAATAATACCAGGAAAAGGAACATCTGTGAGATCTTGGCTCCTCCTCTGCACTTAGAAAAAATTCATCTTGCAATTTTCCTGTTTGCAGAGCTCAGCTCTCACACCACGGTCCCTTCAAGGACAATGAAGAACTCATGTGAACAGTGAGCGCCGGAATTGTGTAGTGGTTAAAAGTATCTGAAACAAAGATCTAGAACACCCCAGATGAAGAAGGAGGAGGAGTTGGAGGAGTTGGTTTATATATGCCGACTACCACTTAAGGGAGACTCAAACCCGCTTATAATCACCTTCCCTTCCCCACAACAGACACCCTGTGAGGGAGGTGGGGTTGAGAGAGTGTGACTAGCTCAAGGTCACCCAGCTGGCTTCATGTGCAGGAGAGGGGGAAACAAATCCAGTCCTCCAGATTAGCCTCCGCCGCTCATGTGGAGGAGTGGGGAATCAAACCCAGTTCTCCAGATTGGAGTCCACCGCTCCACACCACCGCTCTTAACAGCTACACCACGCTGGCATATATTGAGGTTTGATTGTTATAATATACAGAATGGCATTTAAAGGGTAAATAAATAAGGTCTGGAAAGCATTACTGGACAACAAAGAATAAATAAGGGTCAATTAAGTTTAATAGAGAAACTTTCAGAGGTTTTGTATAACAAGGGACCATCTCCACCCAAAGGAGCTGGCCTGTGACCTACAATCAGCAGCTGTCAACCTACCCCATACGTCCATGGGAACTGAGATAGGATCAATGGGAACCCCTAAGAGGTTAGCTTCAGAAATGGGCTCCAGATTTTTGAACTCCACGCCCCAGGAAACTCAGCTTTCTCTTTGCTTCTGGTCTTCTGGGGATCTATTAAACCTATTTTGTTCCAAAAAGGCATTTGATGGTTGATTAACAGAACTGGCTGAATTTTTATCCCGTCCGGTTTTGTTGCTTTTTAAAAATGATGCTGTTTTGATTGCTTCTGTTTATACATAATGATATTTATCGCTGCTTTTATGACTCCTGCTCCTATCAGGTCTTTGTCCCTTTAAAGTTTTAGTCTTTGGCATTTTAAAATGTTCACACATAGGCCACACTGAATGCTATATGGAGTAGAAACACGAGGGATGGCGCTTTGAAGCGAATAAACGAAGTTATCCTCATTGAGACCACAGCCACTGTTTTGACTGACGAGATGAAATTTCAGGTTTTGTCTTTAATCTAAACGCGTGTGAGTCAATCCTTTTCATTTATGCGAAGGAGTGTGCCTTCAGTGCGCCCAAGTGTTTTCCATTATCCAGAAGCATAAAATCAATTTCTGAAACGTTGCTTTTCAGCCCAATCCATAATGTAAGCACTCAGTGGATGAAGTGTGCCTTTTTGGGATCGGATGTAGCAGCAACAGCCAGCATGGAGAGCCAGCGTGGTGTAGTGGTTAAGAGCGGTGGTTTGGAGCAGTGGAGTCTGATCTGGAGAACCGGGTTTGATTTCCCATTTTTCCACATGAGGAGCCTGTGTCTTCCTGCAAAGCACAGGCCAGACACAGGCCAAAACATACACGCTCTGCTGGTTAACAAACGTTGTAGACTTTCATACCACTGTCCCCTGTCTTGATAGAATCCCATACAGTCCACCCTCCAAAGCAGCCATTTTCTCTAGGGGAACTGATCTCTGTAGTAATTCCAGATCTCCAGGCCTCACCTGGAGGTTGGCAGGCCAAGACAAAGAAGGAGCAATTAGCGGGGAATTACTTTGCAGGGGGTAAATTTTGAAGTGGGTCCCTCTTCCAAAAGTTTAAGGATACCTATATAAGTAGCAACAATATCAGCCACCCACAACGAACCAAAGAGAACTCTAGATCAGGGGTGTCAAACTCATTTGTTACGAGAGCCGGATATGACATAAATGTCATTTGGTCGGGCCGGGCCATGTGTACCAGCCCACAGTCGGCTCACCAACCCAGATCAGAAGCAGGGGGGATGGCTTCCTTGGCTGGTGAACATGCATCGGGCTCACCAGCCCAGATCATGGTGGTCCGAGCCGGCAAGCGACATGGATTGGAAGGCCCCGCAGCCCAGAATCAGGAGCGGGAGGGGGGGCTGCCTTGGTTTAGGGCCGGATAACAGCACTCAAAGGGCCGGATCCGGCCCGTGGGCCTTATCTTTGACTCCCTTGCTCTAGATGCTGAAAACAAGGAAGAGAACTCTGTGTACCCTATGTTCATCGTACATGGACACAGAACTTGGAACCATGTAAAGAATTCAACCTCCTCTAGAAAAACCAAAACAAATAAAAAGCAAGTTTCTAGTCTTCATTCAGAGGCCAGGGTAAGATTTCCAGTTGCCAACGGACAGAGTTTCCACGCTTCACAAAATATTTGTCCTTTCTCATGACAGTCTAAGAATAAATTCCACAAAATAAGCAAATATGCAGGAAAGCTCACTACGCTGAATACATATAGACAGGTTCAATTTGCTTAGCGTAAAATGTTGAAGTTTTTTTTAAAGGACATACAGGCTTGGAAAGGAGCCGTTGCAGGCTTATCAAGCCCCCACTAGCGGCAGGGGATTCCTTCGTCACAAGCGGGGGCTTCCTTACCGTCGCTCACCTGACCAGCAGGGGGGAGAAATGGAGGGAAACTGGGGGACCATCCGGGCATGCTGATGTCAACCCCCCATATGCCCAGAAACGATGTCAGTGTGTTGCTGGGAGGGGCCATGGCTCACTGCATGCTTTGCATGCAGAAAGTCCCAGGTTCAATCCCCGGCATCTCCAGTCGAAAGGATCAGGTGGGAGGTAATGTGAAAGATCTCTACCTAACAACTGGAGAGCTGCTGCCAGTCTAAGTAGACAATAGTGCTCTTGATAGACCAGTGGTCTGAGTCAGTATATGGCAGGTTCATGTTATGGGGAGGGGCTGTGGCTCAGTGATAGAATATCTGCTTGGCATGCAGAAGGACCCAGGTTCAATCCCTGGCATCTCCAGTTAAAGGAACTAGGCAAGCAGGTGATGCAAAAGACCCCCTGCCTGAGACCCTGGAGAGCTGCTGTCGGTCTGAGTAGACAATACTGACTTTGATGGGCCAAGGGTCTGATACAGGCTAAGGCAGTTTCATGTGTGTTCATGTGTGATAGATGGGAATGCTCTGGCGTTTGGGCAAAACTCCATGGTTAAACCTTAGAGTTTTGCCCAAATGCCAGTATGACCCCAGCAACATGCTGATGTAACTTCTGAGCGCACAGGGAGTGACGTCAGCGCATCACCAGTGATGCCAGTGCATTGCCAGCAAGCCCTTCAAAGGAAAGTGAGTCTCCAGCAAGCTGCCTCGGAGGCCCTGGCAACCCTAAGCCATAGTCAGAGCTAATGCTATGGAACAGGCCTATAATTCTGTCCCAAGAGCTTGGAAACAGCATAATTTGGACCAAAAGAATGGGACTTTCAGATTTCCTATTTGTTAATTGTAGCAGAACTCTGTTCCTTAGGGCCATATCAAGCTGGTGTAGTGGTTCAGAGCAGTGGTTTGGAGTGGTGGATTCTGATCTGGAGAACCGGGTTTGATTCCCCACTCCTCCACATGAGCAGAGGAGGCTAATCTGGTGAACTGGATTTGCTTCCCCTCTCCTCCACACGAAGCCAGCTGGGTGACCTTGGGCCAGTCACACTCTCTCAGCCCCACCCACCTCACAGGGTGTCTGTTGGGGGGAGGGGAAGGGAAGGTGATTGTAAGCCGGTTTGAGTCTCCCTTAAGTGGTAGAGAAAGTCGGCATATAAAAACCAATTCTTCTTCTTCCTCCTCCTCTTCCTCTTCCTAGGTCAAGTAAAAAGCAATACCTTGTATTTGAGTGCCCTACAACACAGACCACAATAAGAGGCACAAGCATCTACCGCCCTGACTCCAAAATTCTGAGTTTCTACTCATGTCCTGGGAACCGCTACGTCGCTTATTTTACATTTATGTTTCCCGTTTAACTTGGAGCAGATGGCCACATTCAGTGTGGTAAACCTCCGTCATCACACGGTAGGATTCCTCTGGAATTCTGGTCTGCCCGAGCGAGTCCCACGAAGAAGGAACTCAGACGCCGCCGCAGCTATGCAACAGATCCTTCATCCTGAATTTCATGCAGAACCCCGCTGCAAGGAAAACTGAAAAAGTCTGCATCCGACGAGGAGAAAAATAAACGTCTGTTCGGGGAATATCATCACCGGCCAGTCATGCCCACCATTGGATATTAATAGTGGGATACTATTAAATCGGAGCTGTTAATAGTTTATATCATTCCCAGGGAAGAATACAAAATTAAAATAGTAATACGAGAGAAGCCACCGCTAGAACTCCAGCCCCATGGAAAATGAAGCTGGCAGCACAAATTGGGGACACTGAATTCTTTCACCCGGCCTCCTGTTCCAACATCTGTTTTGGCTGGCGTCTGACACAGGGACGCTGTCTCTTGTCACCTGGCCAACACAGCACTGCTGTAAGCTTGCGAGTCAAGGGGGGGGGGAGAGAAACCACATACTAGAAGAGTCACACAAGAGCAGAGAAGCTGCCGAAACAGTTTAAGTAACAGATTTCCGACAGCGCTGCCGAAAACCTGACCGATTCACAGAGTCCCTTTCATCTTAAGAACATAAGAGAGGTCATGCTGGATCAGACCAAGGCCCATCAAGCCCAGCAGTCTGTTCACACAGTGGCCAACCAGGTGCTTCTAGGAAGCCACAAACAAGACGACTGCAGCAGCACCATCCTGTCTGTGTTCCGCCACACCCAAAATAATAGGCATGCTCCTCTGATCCTGGAGAGAACAGGTATGCATCATGACTAGTATCCAATTTTACTAGTAGCCGTGGATAGCTCTCTCCTCCATGAACATGTCCACTCCCCTCTCAAAGCCTTCCAAGTTGGCAGCCATCACCGCATCCTGGGGCAGGGAGTTCCACAATTTAACTATGTGTGGTGTTCCACAATTTAACTATGTTCCTCTTTAACTATGTCTTGTTCCTCTACACCCCCCAAAATTATAAACAGATTGGTTCTTGCTGAAAAAATGTTGCCCTGCTTCATTTCACACTCGCCATTTGATTCTTAGGGCAGCAGATTGTGACTGGCTGGCGAGGAAATGGGAACGCATCTCTCTCCACTAATGGGGAAGAAAGAATTGCCACTTTCCATCGAATGGGCTGTACGTAGTGGCTTCCTAAACAGAGTTACACCCTTCTAAGTCTGTTGACTTCCATGAGCTTAGAAAAGTGTATTGCTGCTTAGGGTGGCCCTGTGAATTACTCTCAAGGTTGTGAGATGCAACTGTGGTCAAAGAAGTTACAACTGGGAAGTAAAATGGTTGCTTTAGCCGTGCTTAAGAGTTGGCAACCCCTTCACTTTTTTCCTTCTTTCATCCGCTCCCGTGCTGCCCCAACACTGCACGTTCTTCACACGACATATAGTTAACTTGTGGACCCTGCTTAGCTTCCGAGATCTGACAAGATCGAGCTAGCAGAGACAGGAGCAATTTCACTGCTGCTGCTTTCCCACAGATTCGGAAGTTACAGAAATGGGTTTGTTTCCCACTCAGGAAATCTTTAATGCACTTGGCTAAATCATGCAAGCTTCAGATCCTCAGGAATGTCTGCCTGTTAGACCTCAAAACGTATTGCTGAGTTCTTCTCTTTTTTAAAAAATAAAATATTTTAAACATCCCTTTTGCATCCCAACCACACTTCTAAAATGTATTGGCAATATTCTATTCTGCATTATCCTGTGTTGATCTTACATAGCCAAAACACTTTAAAAAAAATCAGTCCACTGCAAGCCACTATTTAAACGCCAAGAAAAGATACAATTGTCCAGCAATAGGATCATACACTTAATTTGAAAACACCCTACAAAAGCCTTGTGGGAAACATCAGCAGTTGGGCCTTTCAGGCAATTTCCAGCAGTCTGTTCCCTAAGATCAGATCTGTAAGAAAAGGAATGAGGGCCTTTCTGAAGGAGACCACACATGACTAACAGAGGGCATTGCTAGAAGTAACTCTTGTGATGCCAGTTTTATATCAATAGCTAGAGGAACTAGCCTTTCCAGAAAGATACTCCTTATTCAAGGCCTGGTCACCTTAACCTGACTGCCAACCAAGAAGCTCATAGGATATCTCAGATATCTCTGTGTCCAGAGATATCTGGACTAGTAGGTAAGACAAAAGGTTTTCCCTTCCAACAGAGCAACTGAAAGCTGCAAGGAACAGTACTCGGAAAGCAAGCTGTAAACAATTACAAAATAAGATCTTAAATGAGGATTGGTCCTTAGTGTTTAAGGACGCAAATCATACATGTTCACCTCGCTTCTTCCAGATACTCTTCAACAGAACCTTTTCTTGCCAGACTAGTTCCGCTGGATAGAAATTCATAAGTTCAAATTAGCTTTCTTAGTGGCAAGACGTAATGCCCTAGACTCAGCCGAGACACAAGGGCGATACAATAAAGAAGAATGAAAATGCCCATTTTGTCCGGATCAAATAGACTCCCTATCCCACATTGTTTTAGCATGTCCACAAAATAATATTGCACGAAATAAATATATCAATCCCTGGATAAAACAGCTAAAGACACTTTCTGAGAAGTGGATACTGCATTATCTGCTGTCAAATAGGTCGGTCACTTGCATGAGAGATGTGGCAACTTTTCTCTTTATAGTGTCAAGGAAAAATTAAATGTCATCTCCCCTTTTTAAAGTGTGAAGTAGTTGATGGATAGCCAATGGCTGTTAAATCTAGGGAAAGGATAAAGAATCCTCCCGCTTTTCAGACAAGACACATGTCCTAGTCTTCCTTATACCTCTATTTTAATTTTTCCAACCACCTTCACCTTTTACAGTGACTCTTCTAACAACTACACAACAGAAATACCACACATGTTTTCCCTACCACTGATTCTCCATAGTAAGGAAAACTGTACCTGCAAGATTTCTGCCTGCCACAGATACAGCTCAGCCTCAGCTCGAAGAAAGAGGGCTGATGTGGAACAATAATGATACTACAGAGCAGGGGCGTCGAACTCATTTGTTACACAGGCTGGATATGACAAAAATGTCACTTGGTCGGGCCAGGCCATGCCTTGTCAACCCAGATTGGAAGTGGGGTGTGTGTAATTGCCTCGGCTGGCGAGCCTGCAGCGGGCTCAACAGCCCATATCGAGAGTGGGTGGATGGCTGCCTTACGGCCAGTGAAGAAGAGCTCTCAAGGGACCGGATCCGGCCCGCAGGCCATATGTTTGACACCCCTGCTATAGAGGAATAGTATAAGGCAGCTCCATGTGTGTGTGTTTAAAGGGCTTCTTAGAGATGCTTTATAGAAAGGGAAATGATAGAGATGAATAGTTGCCAGGAACCCAGTTAACACACAGATTTATGCAGGTGCATTAAAAGAGTTGTGCATGGTGTTCCAGTGTGTTATTTATTACTTATGCGCGCTCTTTCCTAATAAAGGACTCTCCGCAACCAGTGCTGGGGCTGAGGAGACTGTACAGACCATTACTCAATGTGACAATTACTGGTCAAGTTAAATTTTCAGTTGGGTATATGGGCTTTCTTCTGCTGGCTTTTCGTCGATCTCTTGCTCTGAACGTTAGATGTTTGGCTCTCTCATTAATAAGAGGTTGCTGACCCCTGCGCCGGCCCACTTCGTGACGCCCTTGGAAGAGGACAGGATCCTGCCGTTCGAATGCTCTTTAAATTTTGTTTGGGACTGTCTCCTTAGCAATGCTTGGAAACATTTGTGGAGGTGGTATTCCTTCCCCCCCTCCAGCTTTCTTAAACACTTTCTCTGCAGTTTCCATTTGGGCAGAATAATTTCGAGCCTTTTCCAGTCCAGCTAGTTTGTATGTATTTGAACAACTCCCCAGAATCCATGTGTGTACAATGCAAAAACATATGCCACTGTACTGTAAATAGGGGTTGCCAACCTCCAGGTACTAGCTGGAGATCTCCTACTATTACAGCTGATCTCCAGCCGACAAATATCAATTCACCTGGAGAAAATGGTTGCTTTGGTAATTGGACTCTATGGCACTGAAGTCCCTCCCATCCCCAAACCCAACCCTCAGGCTCCACCCTCAAAACCTCCCGCTGGTGGTGAAGAGGGACCTGGCAACCCTAACTGTAAAGAATTGCACACAGTTCTCCTGTGTATATTAATTACCTATTGTGTGCATTTTTGTAATAAATGACTCACAACAACTAGTGTTTGGGCAGCGGAGACTTTATGGGTTATTAATCAACATGCCAATTATCAATAAGGTTAAGTTGCACCGTTTTAGTTATGCAAATGGACTCTTTGTCGGTCTTTTGCAATGAATTTTAACATAGTTGGGCTGTTTAACTGTACAAGATTGCAGACCCTTAGTTTATGATGCCAATTCTTACTTAAGCTATCAAATCCTGAAATGTCACAGGGTGTTGGTTTTTTGGAGGGGGACACAAATACCAAAGATCAGGTCATAACGCCCTCTTGGAAAAGTCACTTGCTATTTTTGCTAGCCATTTCCTTTGCACAGTCAGAACAAACGGAATTGAAATATCCCTGAAATATGTGTTTATAATATTTTCCCCGTTAAGGTTCAAATCAATCTCTCTATAAAAGAAAAGAAAGGCTGCTCATAACAGCACTAATATGGGAGAATATTGTTTCAAAAAGGGATTGCTTAAAATCTGCTGTGTGTGTGTGTGTGTGCATGTAAATGCTATCAAGTCACAGCTAATTTATAGCAACCCCATAGGGTTTTTTAAGCAAGAGTCATTCGGAGGTGGTTTGCCATTGCCTGCCTCGGTAGGGTTACCAGGTCCCTCTTAGCCACCAGCTGGAGGCTTTTTGGGCGGAGACCAGGGTCAGAAGCTGACAGGGAGGAGCAAAAGCAGGAAAGATCTGCAATCATCAGTGACTTCCCATGACAGATCACTGGATCCAACCCATTCTATTCAGCAATAGCCTTGTCAAACAAGGATCCCGGGGGGCTAATTTGTAGCGCAAACTTGAACTCGCCCAACACTAGCATTACGCGTGCCATGAACATTTGCTACAAATCAATCCCAAAATTCCTTCAGACATGCAAAGTCTTAAAGAACAATTAACTATATACGTAAACCTAATCTCAACCGTCCATTTAAACTCCAGACAGAACAAAAAAAATGTAGTTTTCTAATTGAGGTCTCAAAGATCTCAATGGAACTCACAGAAATAATTTTTAAAAGGTCTGGCCATTTTATTGAGCATGACACCAGCCACAATGCAAAAGAAATCTATACTTTATGAACCATTTTCCCCTTTCCCTTTTTGCACTACCGGAACCGAATAGCAGCAAAGAACCGGGGAGGCGGATATAAAAGTATATCATTTTATCCATTGCACTCTATTGGCCAATTTCAGTTTCCCTTTCAACGACACCGGTAGGTAAAGATGACCCTAAAACGTCAGGTAAAAGTTTCAAGTAGGGGTCATAAAACACCAGAGGGGTCATAAAAACTCATCAAGGTTAAGAAGTACATCAAGTTGCAGGAGACTGAAAGCAAAGTTTTATCCCTTTCTCTCCTCACTTCTTGGGGTCCATCTGACCCCACTGTGTTGTTAAGGATAAAAAAGTGTTGGCAAGAAGGAGAGAGGCTTGTAGGGTAAAATTACATTTTTTAAAAAAGGTCAAAGAGCAAGGGGAGTGTCTGAGCAGCATGCCACACAAGGGCAGGGAGGGATTGCTGTCAGCTCAGTAAAGAGAGCCCCCCAGGCAACCACCTCCCCATAAACCCAGAACATGTGATGTGCCGGCAGGAAGAGGAAAAGCTCATTTTTGCAATCTGGTGCCATCGCCCTAAGGCAAATTGGGACAAGCCGCCCACCGAGCTATGCCTGCAGCTGCAAAAAAATCCTCGCTTTTAATGACAGCGTGACCCCATGCTCCTTTCCTCCGTCCCAGTAGAGGAAAACTTGACAAACTGGGGGCCATAACCAGAAATAAGTATGCTACTATTGTGGCTAGAGTTATTCTTGCAAAAAGATGGAAACAACCATCCCTCCCAGATGTGGAGGAATGGAAGGACAACCTAATGGAGTATGCAATCATGGCCAAAATGACCCATATGATGAACAAAACTGACGATGTGATTTATGATCAATATACCGATAAATGGAAACTGTTCCATAGATGTGTTGAGGCTGAAGGTTAATCGAAATAACGTTAAAAATTAAACGCTATAAAATCACAAGGCAGCCTCTCAGTGTAGAGTAGAAAATTGTTTGGACAGTTACAAAATATATAAGATGTTTACTCTTTCAATTCATTTATATTCTTGCCCGGATAACAGCCAACACAAAAGTTATAATGTAGTCTGCTAGATTAATCTTTCAAGACGAAGTGTTTATGCTGTTTTTCTTTTTTATCCTTAGATGGATATCCCTTTATGTTTACCCATCCCTTTTTTCCCTTCTGCACCCCAACACAAAATAAATAAAATATTATTTTTAAAAAAAACAGAAATAAGCCTTCACATAGGGGCTTGTTATTTTTGCTAGTGGCTGGATATAACCCTACAGAGTACGGAGGAAGACGTGGGCCACTGTCGCAGTGGAAGATCTTGCATTCTCATGCTCTAGAGAGGTTTGTACTTTCCTCGGCAATTTCTTAAGGCATCTGACTGTGACAATATTTTATTTGCCAGGGCCCTCTGTGGCTCGCTCCGACTTGTGCTGCCGACCAAAAACACAGCAATATCCACTCGCACCAGTTGCCTGTGGGTTTGTTTGTTTGTTAACCAGACTGTTAGAACAGAATAGACAGACACCAATGCGCTGGTATCAAATTATACTAAAATACGGCATAATCCTATTTTTAATTAGGAAGATGCAAATCTGGAAGGACACCCCCCCCCCCTCCGGTCAGTGGTTGGTAAAATATCCGTCTTTGAGATCTGCGGCGGGGTCTTCCTGAACACATGCATTTACCAATTAAGTGTTGTGCGCTTCAATGTTAGGTCACGTATTCTTATTTTACTTCGCATTCTATGATAACCTGTAATGAAATACATCCTGCCGGCCCAAAAGCTCCACTGACTAAAAGAGAAGATATTTGAAAGGTCATAAACACTAAGTAGCAGCAGGACTACAGACGCCCACATGAATGTTTTCACTCTAGATAAATAAGGCCTGAAGCAGCTGCTGCCTACAGCCCAAATCCCATGTCCTATATCAATCAAATACATACAAACTAGCTGCACTGGAAGAGGCTCGAAATTATTCTGCCCAAACAGCTTTAATCTAATAAACGGAAACTGCAGAAAAAACGTTTAAGAAAGCGTTGGCGAGGGGAGGAATACCACCTCCACAAATGTTTCCCGGCATTGCTAAAGAGACAGTCCCAAACAAAATTTAAAGAGGACTCGAACGGCAGGATCCTGTCCTCTTCCAAGGGCCTCACGAAATGGCCCGGCGCAGGGGTCAGCAATCTCTTATTCTTGAAAGAGCCAAACATCAATGTTCAGAGCAAGAGGCGACGAAAAGCCAGCAGAAGAAAGCCCATCTGCCCAACTGAACATTTAACTTGACCAGCAATTGTCACATTGAGTAATGGTCCGTACAGTCTCCTCAGCCCAAGCACTGTTTGTTGAAAGTCCTTTATTAAGGAAGAGCGTGCATAAGTAATAAATATACACTGGAACACCATGCACAACTGTTTTAACGCACCTGCATAAATCTGAGCGTTAACCGGGTTCCTGGCAACGATTCACTTCTATCATGTGCCTTTCTGCAAAGCATCTCTAAGAAGCTCTTTAGACCCATAAAAATATCTGCCTGCCATGTCCTTCATGTACTGGTTGTTCTAGGACCCCACCTACCTTTCCAACATTCCCTTGATTTGTATATTTAATTTTCTTTTTTAACAAGCCACATTTGGTTCTGTATTGAGTCACCACCATCTTTCGCTCTACAGCAATAGGCTTCAGACCTCTGGACATGCAAGCTATCTTGCATGGGTACCATACAGCTAGTTACTGGCATTCCGTTTGGGAAAGTTACTAGAGGTTGCCCCGCACCACCCTAAAACATAACCTCTGCACCATGCTGCTCTTCTAGCTGCCGGACACCGAAAGAAAAGAGTCTGGTGGGAAATTGAGAGACGATTGCCTAACCCTACTAGGCCTGTTCTACTACAAAGAAGGTAAGTAGAAAGCTAGGCTCAGAAAACATAATTGGTAACTAAATAAAAGGCACATTTCTACAGAAGCACTGCAACCCAACCGGGCAATTATACAAGGCAGCTAAGCTGCATTAACATGATTCCTTTATTATGAGCAAGGTAACGCTTAAAATGGCCTGTGAGTGATTTATCGCAGCATTCAGAAGGGCTTGCCCAGAGCAGCTTACAAGCCAAACAATTTTTACTTGATGGCAAACACAGTAGTGATCCCAAAGCATATTTGATAACTAAGCTTTCGAATGCATCCCAATCCCATTGCTTGTCTACGGTGCTTAGGGCGAGCAAAACGAACAGTGGAAAACAGGTTTAGGAGAAATCTTATTGTACAAGAAGTGTAATACAATTTATATTGCTTTGTTTGGAAGAGACTGATATTCGACAGCATAAACACAGAATCGAGAAGATGGCCATTTTGTCCCTCCCCTTATGATAACACAAGTCCATTAACCTCTCAGTCCACCACCGACTACCCTTAAACCTCCAGCAAATCACTAAAAAGAGTCTGCCATTGGCGGAGCTCAGGTTCATTACCCAAATGGTACCCACACAGCAAAAAATATCCAGGTAACTTAATAGTCTATGCTAGATACTGGAAATCTAACACAATACCAGACATTACATAATGGAGTCACAAACTTCTGGATTTCGCATTCATGGCCAGACTAACTCACCTGCTAAAAATGAACTCGACAGATGAATTTAAGATAAAATGGCAACCTTTACATGATCATTACTCACATGCTATGAATACTTATTATAAACAAAGAGTATAGAGCATTATTCAATAACTATTCAATGAACGTAAACAAGAATGAATTCCCGTTTAGAATGAAAGATGAGATTTTGATATGATTATATTTCAGACTATGTGAAGCTCGGCAGACATGACCCCTTCCCCTCTATTCCCTTTTCTATTTTCTGTACCTTTTTATAAAAATATTTTTTTTTAAAAAAAAGAAAAATTGTCAATAGGCCACATACTGGGGTAGAACCCCACATTGTCCTAAATTGGGACTTTTGCAGTAATTCCCATGCTTTATTCTTCCAGCTCTGTTTCTATTGCTTTAAGGGTCCTTCATCCCAAAACTCTTACGAGGGTAATCACTGCATAATTTTACACTTCTTTTTTGTGATAACACACTGTAAGTATAGAGGAGTACATAAAATGTAATTTTATACTCCTATTAAAATCCTTCTTCTGACAGTCGTTTCTGTAGGCTTTTCTTTTTTAACCGTCAGTGCATAATCATTAGTTCTTTGACCCAGAGCTTTCCTTACTACCTCCCTTTCACTGAAAAGCTCGCAAGTGTAGAACTAAGAAGAGAACTTTCACGCAAATCTCAGCTTTAACATTTTTCGCAGGGCAGATTTCAAACTCCTCTGGTTGCAAGGATTGGCTTGAATGTGCATGCTTGGGGTGAGGGGGATACTGAAACAACCAGAAAGCAGATTCCTGCTTATCGATTGCCAGAATCCACAGCTTCTGCAACCTGCACAAGGTAACGTAAGCAGAACACTTTAGGAGTAGGAACTTGTGAATCCATTCAGTTACTGACAGCACTTTCCCCTGGTGCATGGAGAAGTGAGAAGTAGGGTTGGCAGGTTCCTCTTCACTACCGGCGGTTTTTGGGGCGTAGCCTGAAAAGGGCGGAGTTTGGGAAGGGGAAGGACTTCAATGCCATAGAGTTCAACTGCCAAAGCAGCCATTTTCTCAGGGGAACTGATCTCCATCGGCTGGAGATCAGTTGTAATAACCGGAGATCTCCAGCTAGCATCTGGAGTTGGCAACCCTAGCGAGAAGTGAGCCCCTGGTTTCCAGGGAAGGCTCCTTGTACCAGTGGGAGTCACTGCCAATAGCGGAATGAATCTATAGGATCGAACCCTATGTAAGATGCAGATGTCCATACAAATCAGCTTAATTCATGCAATTTATACAGGATGCAGTACACAGGTTACTTTTGTTAAAGAAATCTGCATTTTTCAAAAAAATGCGTTGACCAGAGCCTAGGATGCTTTTCTTGCTGCCATGTGCCCCCTTCCCGTCACCCACCCACATACAATCTCTGCAGAGTGCTACCAAATTCCCTCTCAGCCACCAGATACGAAAAGTACATCCACAGTTAAACGCATTCACCAGATACCTGTCATTTCCAAACCCACAGTTCTCCTGTGAAAATAAGAGCTAACCAAAGAACAAACAAACAAACCAGTTTGCTACTTGGATGAAAACACAGCAGCTTTTAGAGGAATATGGAAAATGCCTACTGAATAGGGTTGCCAGCTCTGGGTTGGGAAATACCTGTGGTTTTGGGGGGTGGAGCCTGAGGAAGGCAGGGTTTGGGGAGTGGAAAGACCTCAGCAGGGTATAATGCCATAGAGTCAAACTTTCCAAAGCAGCCATTTCCTCCAGGGGAACAGATCTCTGTCTCCTGGAGATCAGCTGTAATAGCAGGAGATCTCCAGCCACCACCTGGAGGTTGGCAGCAGCCACAATACATGGTTAAACTGTAGTGAGATTCAACTGCAGAGATCCACAGCCTTTTAAAACCACCTGACAAGGGTTGCCAACCTCCAGGTACTAGCTGGAGATCTCCTGCTATTACAACTGATCTCCAGCCAACAGAGATCAGTTCACCTGGAGAAAATGGCCGCTTTAGCAACTGGACTCTATGGTATTGAAGTCCCTCCCCTCCCCAAACCCTCCCCTCCTCAGGCTCCACCCCAAAATCTCCAGGTATTTCCTAACCCAGAGCTGGCAACCCTACACCCAGCTGAAAATATGTGTGAATGGAAGCCCCCAGGTCAAAGACTGCCGAATACACCCAAGAGGCCCTTCCTTACTACCATCTTGCTACGATTTTACAGGGAAGATTTCACAGCTCTGTTACGATCCACACAGTTCTTCAGACTCACAACACGAGCCCCGAAAAGCTTTCACAAAAGGGAATAGCAACAACAAACAAAGGGGTGCAAGTGATCCTTTGTTCACAAGCAAACACAATCATGCCGTTCTTGCCTGAAATGTAAAAACAAGCCATGCGAAAAGATCACACAAATTTTCTCCGAATAATTTTATGCAAGTGGACAGAGTGAAGAGCCGTTACTTCAAGAGCCCTTGGAGCAGGTACGAATTCATTACAGCCCATCCGAAGCAGCATGCCGCCAAACACAGGTGAGAACCTGTGCGCACACAGGTACATAGCAATCGGGTGCATTTGTGCGGGCTTGGAACACTATGCTACATAGTAACTGTGCGAAACTCTACTTTCATTTCCAAGAGAAGACGAGCCAAGACGAAAGGTGAGGCATAAATGTTTGAATAAATAATTTAACAAATTAATGTTAAAAAAATTCCCACTGCGGATACAATTATGTTTGAGTGATATAGGATGCATCCCTCTCTGACCCTGAAGGGCACAGGAACTTTATGTGCATTCCAGCCATGCCTCATTGCTGACACGTACTAATTTGTACCTAAGAGTGAGGCTCACCTACCAATGGTATGTATTTGGCTAGCATAATATCGCTGAAGTTACTTGGGACTGCATTTAACAACTTTGACAACCTTGAAGTGATAACTGAGGTAGCAATAAATATGCTCCCCTCTGCTACCCCTGCAAGGCAGACTGTCCTTTTTTAAATAATCAACACTGTCTAATGTAAAGGTAATAGTTTTGAACCATCACTTGTTGTTGGTAATTGATAAAAAGTGATTTTATGCTATTAAAAATATCCCCATATTCTTCTTGTCTTTTCATAAGAAATCAGCATCCCCTGAATTGATTTTTATATCTAATTTTCAATTGGTTAGTCTAATCAATACCTGTGCAATAAATTACCAACTTTTAGAGGGCATCATGAATTTATAAATCTGAAGAAGAGTTAAAATGAACTGCTAAGGAGATGGTATGCCAATTTGATTTTTAGGATTATATTGTAACTATAAAAGGGATAATGCAAAAATAACGTATTGGAAATGTTCCTGAAAAAGGCTAAATATACTGAAATACATTAGGATGCTGGCAAGGATTTTTTGAAATAATTTTCATTTCCATGAAAATCTGTATTTCGAAAGACTGCCAATTCTTGTCCATCTCTGCGCCCTGACCTTTCAGAGTGGGTTGAGATATGCACCTAAATAAAAAGATGAATAAAGCATGCATTCGCTTTTTTTAAAATGTACATATTGAAACTAACATTTCGAAAACATTCTTTGACATAGCATGTTACAAGTCCCAATGGAAGATAACTTGTCTAAGGGCTTGTACATTATCACATGATGAATTCAATATACATTTTCCCCCTTTGTCAAATGCTTGATAGTAGAAATATACTTTGGGCCCTAATTTTCACCACAGTACGTTCTTCTCTCAAATCACCCTCACTCAATTATATCAAAAACATATAACCACATTATGCTCTGCATCTAAAGAGACTTAAACAAAACTCTCCAACTAGTATAGAACTATAAGCAGAAGTCTAGAGCTTTAAAAAAAATCTACCACACAAGCAAATTAAAAAAAAACAAAATAAGAATTTGGGTGCCCTTTCATTGTGTCTGAGATAAAACCTGAAGCATGTGACTAACTTGGGGAAAACCAAACCCATAAAAAAAATCTGGAAAATTCAAAGTTTGACATATGCTAGCTGGTAGAACTATGTACCACCTAAAGATGCTTTCAACTCTAGGGCTGCAGTCCTAAGAACCCTTTCCTGGGAGTAAGTCCCATTGAATAAAATGGGACTTACTCCCAGGAAAAACTTCCCAAAAAAATCAACAAATGTGATCCTTTATTTAGAACCCTTCTCAAATGTATATACGCATACTTAAAACAAAACAAAAAAAGCAAAAAGAGGGAATAAAGGTTTTCTGTGAGGAGTTCTTGTTACTAGTATTGCAGAATCATCATTTTGCCCCTTCTAGTTGGACACTGCCTTTTCACACTTCAGTTTCCCCCAGAAGTGTCTGATTGATCTACGTGCACACATTCATGGAAACAATCCAGCCTGGAAACCTGTCCTAGTGTTTATTGTTTTTATATGGTTATTACCTATTATGCATACTAGATCACCAAGTTTAGCAACTCAAGTTGACTGAGTTCAGTGGCACTGCACAGCAATCAAACACCAGTTTTCTTTCGAATCGTTTCATATATTATGTGGCAAAAAAAGGTAACTAAAGCTGATTTCTGGTACTACATACAAAAAAATGTGTTTCTTAAAACAAGTAAATTTCCCCTCTGAGGTTATGTGCAGCCATGCAAGTCAAAACACTTGTGATTTCAATTATTCTTTACCGCACATCATTTCTCACTTCCGACTGGACAGCAAGCAACATAGCACAGGCAAAACTTCACCATTAAAAGTTGACATTGGTCGAAAGTCAACTTTAGTTTGTTTGATTCAACAATTTAGATGATCAGAACTCTTGGTATTCTGAAGCTGTAATCCAGACTCCCAATCCCACACTGAGCTAGACTCTTTATTCAGCATGCTTTAGTATAACCAAGCTAGTTGAGAAACAAGGATGTAAATGCTTCAAATAAATAATAAACAATGTTGTATTTTTGGTTTGTTTATTTACAACATTTCTATGCCACCTTTTTGCCCAATTTGGGGTCCTCCAGGCAGGGGTTTTATAACTGTGCACTGATTAATTTTATAAATAGAGGCACTGGGTTAGATCCCACCATTCTGTTCAACTCACTCCTCTGGTGCGAGGTGCCTTCTACTGACCTAAAGTGCTCTTGTGAGGACATCTTCCACCACTGAACGGTGTCTTGTGCTAGAAGACCATATAGGTGTCAATGCACCTAAATGGTAGGACCCAACACGTGACTGAGATGATGTAACAATTAAATAATATATGTGCCACTAAGATACTTAATATTACTGTAAAATATTACTGTGGATGTCATTATGGGTGAAATCTATTTTAGCTTAACAAAACAAGGATGTGTCAAGATGGTTCTAGAAGCTTATAGACCTTTCCAGTATGAACAGTTGCATCCCACAGCTGAGTAGCATGCCAAATCCAACATATACATTAAAAAAAAAAAAAATGTCCCCTAAACACGCAGAGGGAAAATGAGTTCAGATATTAACTTACAGAGGAGTTGGTTGCCATAGGAGCAGGAATATTAGAATTTTCCTGTCCAGAAGCTTGACTTTTCTCATTACTTCCACGAGTGACAAGAATTCTGAAGTGCTGTTGCCTTGAGTTTTGATCCGGTCGGATTTTAAATGTGCACCCTTGCCCTGGAGAAACCCGCTCCACTGAATTGCTTCTCGATATTTCTGAAGAATTCCCCCGAAGTGCTGTATTCATGCCATCATCCAGAGGGCTGACTCGTTCCGATTGTGGCTGAACTGGGTACGAGGTACTTCTTTCCAGACGGATCCGGGGATACCGGACCAACCTATCCCCTTTTGTTCCAGTGAAACCAAAATTGCAATCTGCCCCTGCCCCTGGACTGTTCAAATGCGGCTGCTGCAACTGGAAAACAAATAATTTTTTGCCTGAATTGCCGGACCCATCTGGCAGATGCTGTAAAGACCAACGCCTAGGTTCGGAAGAAGAAGCGTTATTTGGAGTGTCTGAACCAAAGGGCATCAGCGTCACCTGAGGCACGTCCACACTTGAGGCACGATGCTGAATTCTTACTCCGCTAATGTTTAACCCAGAGAGGGATTTGTTCGCTTCATCATCTTGAGCAGTAGCTGTACCGCTGTCATTCCAGTTATTGGAAGGTATTGTACAGAATATTCGTCGGTTGGAGGATCCTCCATTCATCTCTTGCCCTGTGATCTCAGGCTGCCTGGGTGGGGAATTTTCTGGAGTTACCTGTGGACTGCTTGCTGAAGAAGGGGTCCCAACCTGAGAAGCACAAGGCTCCCCGAAGTCTGAAAGTTTACACGTCTCCTCTGGGGACTCTGGTGCCCCACACTCATCGGCGTGTCCGTTCACAGCCTTGCGCTGAAGGGAAATCTGCATGGATGAGCTCCTGGTTGGGCGCGCATCGATATTGTTCAACAGCTGAGGAATAAACATGGAGGTGCTCCTCTTCAAAGCCCCCACTTCTTGCAAGTCGCCCCCGCCATCACTATAATCCATTCTGCGCCTGGAGAAAGGGTGAGGCCCGTTCCTTCTTGGCAAAGTGTGGAATGCCATGAAAAAGTCATCATCCTCCCTCTCACGGTCTAGGATCTCCGATTCGGGAGCTGTGTTGCTTCGTCCAGAGCCAAAATGAAACCGCAGCCGATGGGCCATGGTTTAAGGAGAAAAGAGAGGGGGGAGGGGAAAAGGCAACAAGTCCACAGGCACTGCCAGAAGTTAAGAACTAAAGACATAAACTCCAAGAAAAAGTGTCCCATCTGCCAAACTGTTAGCACTGCTACACTGATAGCGACAGATAGCAGAAATAGCCCAAGTGGCAAACAGCATTCCAGGCATGATTGGATAAGAGCAATCAGCGCTCCTCCGAACTGTGACATGGGGTAGGATGGCTGGCATCACATGACCGTTTCTCCCTCTCCAATGCAAGCTACAATTTTTTCTAATACCAGCAAGAGCCTGAAACAGCACCTTCACAGCTGCTCCTTTTCCATCAGAAAGCAGCGGCCCCCGTGGGAGATCTCTCACAGCTGACTACGGCAGCAAACGTGCTCGGCTCCGCTGTAAATCTAAACTACATCATATTCGCAGAACACTTCTGTACTAAGCCAAAATTGAAAGGAGGGGGGAATACAGCAGCAGCAGCAGCAGCAGCACACACACAAACACACACACACACACCACCCTCTAAAAAACCCTTTGTTTTTGCACCGACGTTGTCGGGCAGATCAGGAATAACGAAAATGGCCGAAGGGAGGCACGCAGAGAAAGTTTGTTTTCGTTTGAATCCGGCTGCTGCCTTCAAGTAACCCGAATAAATATCAAAGATTGACTAGGAGTTAGATCTTTCCTCCCGTAAGAGTAAAATGATTTAAGTTGGTCGTCCATTCACGGCAGAAACGGACACAGATATCAGATTGCCGCTGCAGAATTCACCCGCTTCGGCTAGCCACCGAATTTTCTTCTTTGCTGACGTCAAGGGAAACAAAAAGAGACTCTGACATGAACGAGTCAAGCAGCAGCAAGGATGCAAGAAATAGTCTTCCTTTCCCAGTTTTTTTTTTCCTTGCTGAGGGGGGGAGGCCGAGAAGGCAAGCGAAATCAGGAGCAGGGGTGCACACGGAGAGCTGCGCAGATTCGACTTCGACACCGTACAGAAAACGCTGCCCAACCCTGGCCAACTTCCATGGAGAAAGCGAGCAATGTGAGTGGCCTGGATTGCCAGCATGGAATACCGCGCTGCTTGTTAGACGCCAAAAGCCTCCGAAGAACAAACAGACGGACTGAAACTCAAATTTAAACAATGCCCGAATTCGGTTCTGCTATGTGTAACGGCTTCAATCAAGGGGCGGAGGTAAGGCAAGATAGGGCCTGAAAACACTCTCCCAGCATGAATTAGAAACCAGGTCGATGAAACTTGAACAATGTATTATAGAAGCAAACAAAACGGTTTGATCAGTAAATGCTTCACGAGAGCAGGGGAGTGGGGTTGTTGAGTCCACCAGGCTGAGATATTTAGGCATTTGTTTTCTAACGACTTGTTTTACACACAGAAAGAGAGCAGCCCCCACTACAAATAAAAATGAAAGTAGCTAAAAATTATAAAACTTGACAAAGGCCAGTACAACCCTCTATTGTTTCGACCAGATTGCGAGCCAGCAACAGAGACAAACAAATGTTCTCTGGCTACACAATGAAAACATCAGGCCTTGGGGCTTGACAGGGCAGAGAGGAAGGGTCTACATTTGTAAAATAAATAAATAAAATAAAACGAGCATCGAACAGGGAAGTGTTCATCCATGGAGGTTTAGCATTGTTTTCACACAATTTTTGGTATGTCCAACATATTCTCAGTGCTAGTTAAGGAAGTCAAACTCCTTCTACAACCGCAAACTTGCAAACATGAGGCTCAATTCAGGGAATCCTTTGAGAGGTCAGAGGGTTTTTGGGAGGGTGGGCGCACACCTCCATGGACTTCCCACACTCTTCAATGAACAAGCAGGCCAGTAAACAACCCATTTAGGGTTCAGGTACACACACACAAACAAGGTAACCAAATGCCTTTACAAACTGGCATTTTGAAACTCCACTGGTTGTCTGGGTGACAAAGACTTCCTGGAAAAGAAGTGGATAGAGAGAACTTTTTCTCCCATGATACTAGAACTCGGGGAAGTACATGGAAAAAGTTGATGGGACAAAATATTTTTTTTTTCTGTGTAATTTGTGTAATTCACTGCCGGTGGATGTAGCAATGGTCACCAGCATAGATGTCTTTAAAAGGGCACTAGACAGATTTCATCCATGGCTAAGAGCCATGGCGAGGAAAAGGAACCTCCACTGTTACAAACAGCATACCAGTGCCAGGAGGCATCATAAGGAGGAAGGCCTTGTCCTCTACAATCCATTTGTTGGACTTCCAGAACAACTGACTGTCCACTGTGTGAAACAGGATGCTGGACTCAACGGGACCACTGGTCTGATCCAGCAGGGACCACTGGTCTGATAGGATTCTGAAATGCTATGCACCTGCCCCCTGCCCCTCTTGGAATTGTTCTCTCCCCGGACGACTATTGAAGAACAGCCCTGGGTCTCTTGTATATACATTTGAATGCAAGATGCAGGTCAACCCTTGATGTTGCAGTGGTCAGATAATGAGTAAGCGGTTTGTGTGAGCCAAATCAGAGAGTCAGTGTGATGTAGTGGTTGAGAGCGGTGGTTAAGAGCGGTGGACTCTGATCTGGAGAACCGGGTTTGATTCCCCACTCCTCCACATGAGCGGTGGACACTAATTTGGTGAACCTGATTGGTTTCCCCACTCCTACACATGAAGCCAGCTGGGTGACCTTGGGCTAGTCACGGCTCTCTTAGAGCTCTCTCTTCTTCTACTACTACTTCTTATTTCAAACCTTACAAAACGGTCCTCTCTACCTACACTTAGAAACTCGACTGGGTCAGTTGGAAGGACCTATGCTACAACTAAACCCAGTGCTGTTTTCTTCCTCTCCTGCCCAGCTTCTAGAAGAAGAGCTAGTTTGTGGAAGAAGGAATATAAATTTACCATTACTAATGAAATAAGAGAAAATTTATACAAAATGTTTTACAGATGGTATATAACCCCAGTATTACTAAGCAAAATGAAAAAAGAGGATGAGGGTCTTTGTTGGAAATGCGGAATAAATATAGGTACATTCATGCACGTCTGGTGGTTTTGTAAAAAAATTAAGAGATTTTGGAGATTATTTCTAAAGGAAACCAATAATTTGATTAATTCAAAAATAAAAAAAAGATCCTGCTTTTTGTTTATTGGGTATTCCTAAAAAGAATCTAGATAAAGGTGATAGAGTCATATGCCAATATAGCTTTGCTGCAGCTAGAATTACAATTGCTAAGAACTGGAAGCAAATAAATAAACCTTCAAAGATTAGAGAGAAAAGTTATGGATGTATATGCGGATGGCCAAACTTACAGATTCTTTACATGGTAAAGATAGGGATGAATTTAAAAAAACATGGTCAAAGGCCGCTGCATATTGGGATAAATTGGCAAAAATGGATTTTACAGGTATAGTTAATGAATTATAGTTTAATGTGTTTTTCATAAATGAATATAATAATAGGTTTTTAAATACTGTCATAACACCTCTCCGGAAGTCCAAGGGTGGAGGGCACAAAGGTGGGTGGTGGAGGTTTGGGCACTATATATTTTATAAAGGATAGTATATAATGTACTTACATTGGATGTAATAGTGCTCTATGTGTGATTTTGTATTTTTATGTTCTTTTTTGTGTATTGTATTATGATTTTATTTTTGTTTTATTTTTTGTTTAATTATAAAAAGCAATTAAAAAAATTATAAGAAGAAGAGCTAGTTTTTATACCCTGGTTTTTCTCTACCTTTAAGGAGTCTCAAAGCGGTTTACAACTGCCTTCCCTTCCTCTCCCGACAACAGACACCTTGTGTGGTATTTGGGGCTGAGAGAGTTCTGAGAGAACTGTGACTAGTTCCCAAGGTCACCCAGCTGGCTTCATGTGGAGGAGTGGGGAATCGAACCCAGTTCTCCAGAGTAGAGTCCACCGCTCTTAACCCCGACGCCACGCTGGCTCCCTTCCCCGTCTCACTTCGTCCCCAGCCTGAGGATCCTCCTTGGGGAACGCAAGACCTCATACCTCCCTTTCAGCAACCCCAGCGGACAGGTTTTATCACCAAGGTACCAAGCACTATTTCCACCTGCTACTCAAGGAACATGGGGAGACTTTTCCAGAATGGACCAGATTTTGGGGGAGGGGGAGAAACTTTACAATCATGGCAAAAGGAGAGGACCACATTTGCGTCTATACAAAGGAGCAAGACTCACCAATCTATTTTCATCAAACACTTCGAAGAGCAGTCTGTGGTTAGAGGGGTTCACCTAAAAGAGAAAGAAGATGCGGTTGTTATTGAAAGAGAGAGAAAAAAGGTCTTCACGAGCATAGCAGTTATTTTGCCGAGGGGCAGCTGATGCAGATGCAACTTGCATCTTATATTTTTAAAGCATGCATCTTTTCGGTTCTTGTAGGTTGTCCGGGCTGGGTGACCATGGTCTTGGTATTTTCTTTTCTGACGTTTCACCAGCAGCTGTGGCAGGCATCTTCAGAGGAGCAACACTGAAGGACGGTGTCTCTCAGTGTCAAAGACACTGCCCTTCAGTGTTACTCCTCTGAAGATGCCTGCCACAGCTGCTGGCGAAACATCAGAAAAGAAAATACCAAGACCACAGTCACCCAGCCCGGATAACCTACAAGAACCGATGAACTCTGACCGTGAAAGCCTTCGACAATATTTTCATACATCTTTTATTTTTTTAAAACATATTTTATATTTTAAAACAGTTATACCAGCTGCCAGGTTGTTTCTGAGTTCAGTTCAAGGTGCTGGTCGTGACTTTTAAAGCCCTCATAGCCTACGACCATCTCTTCCCAAATATCCCTGGGTGCCAAATGCAGTTTACTGATTGCCTTCTTCTAGTTGTTCCCCTGCTTAAGGTAGCACATATAATTATTTTGTTATAGTTTATATTGCTCAACCTTGGAAGCTCTCTCTGGCCATCTACCAGGACCTGGTTTTTCCCAATTGTGGTTCAGGTAGGGTTGCCAGGTCCCTCTTCACCACCAGTGGCAAACGTTTGGGGCAGAGCCTGAGGAAGGGGAGGTTTGAGGAGGGACTTCAATGCCACAGAGTTCAATTGCCAAAGCAACCATTTTCTCCAGGTAAACTGACCTCTATTGGCTGGAGGAGGGGAGGGACTTTAGCAGGATATAATTCCATAGAATCCACCCTCCAAAGCAGACTTTAAAAATATTTATTTATTTATTTATTGTAGGGGGAGTGATCTCTGGAGATCAGTTGTAATTCTGAGTGGTCTGCAGGCCTCATCTGGAAGTTGGTAACCCTAGTCCTTGCTTCAACAAGCCAAGAAGGAAGGGCAGAGAAAAGCACCTGTGGAGGTGCCTCCGTGGAGTGGAGGTGCCTGAGGCCGTGCCTCAGTGGTAGAGCATCTGCTTGGCATGCAGAAGGTCCCAGGTTCTATCCCCGGCATCTCCAGTTAAAGGGACTAGGCAAGTAGGTGATGTGAAAGACCTCCGCCTGAGACCCTGGAGAGCCGCTGCCAGTCTGAGTAGACAATACTGACTTTGATGGACCAAGGGTCTCGTTCAGTATAAGGCAGCTTCATGTGTTCATCCATTTAAGACAATAATGTGATCTAGTGGCTTTCTTCAAGACCAAAGCTGGATTGGGTCAGGATGAGGTCAGAAAAGGAGATTGCATATCTTCCACCATCTCAACAGGTGATTCCCACTTGTATGACTTCTTCCTACAAACTCAGCAAAGGCCCTCTGCTCCTACAATATTTCACAATAAGCCACCTCTCCTCTGTGCTATTTTAATGCAGGGAATTAGCTTCGTATAAAGAATCGCCTCTTTTCCCTTTTATTAGCACTCCCTAGATTATCCCTAGCCCTGCCACGGTGACAGGAAATGAGGCTATAAAAACCGACATACGCTTGTGCGGATAATGAGCACCACATGGCAACTCTTGTTGGAAAGCCTCTTGCGGTGTTAAAAAAATACTGACCTACGGCAGTCACCTATGACTTTTTTTCTGAAGATGGCAGAAATCAATTAGAATAAAACAAGCTTGTTGCCAAGGTCTGCTCAAGGCAGCTTGTTGCTCCAAGCAAGATACACCTGTCACATATACTGTATATGTGAGATCAAAAAATAATTTGGAGTAGAGTGAAAGAAATCCTTCTCCAAACTAGATATTTTTACAGTTAGTACCCCCTCTTTTGTAAAGAAGGATTCTAATAGACAGCAAGAGGAAGGGCTGTGGCTCAGTGGTAGAGCCTCTGCTTGGCATGCAGAAGGTCATAGAATCATACAGTTGGAAGGGACCACCAGGGTCATCTAGTCCAACCCCCTGCACAATGCGGGAAATTCACAACTACCTCCCCCCCACACCCCCAGTGACCCCTACTCAATGCCCAGAAGATGGCCAAGATGCCCTCCCTCTCATCATCTGTCTAAGGTCACAGAATCAGCATTGCTGACAGATGGCCATCTAACCTCTTCTTAAAAAACCTCCAGGGAAGGAGAGCTTACCCCCTCCCGAGGAAGCCTGTTCCACTGAGGAACCGTTCTGTTAGAAAATTCTTCCTAATGTCTAGACGGAAACTCTTTTGATTTAATTTCAACTCGTTGGTTCTGGTTCGACCTTCTGGGGCAACAGAAAACAACTCAGCACCATCCTCTATATGACAGCCCTTCAGGTACTTGAAGATGGTTATCATATCAGGTTCAATCCCTCGCATCTCCATTTAAAGAGACTAGGCAAGTAGGTGATGTGAAAGGCCTCTACCTGAGACCCTGGAGAGCCCAGTTTTATTGGCCCATATGCTTTCGTGGGCTAAAACTCTACTTCATCTGATGGATTGTGAACCCTCTGAGGATCTGATGAAGTGAGCTCTTATGCCACAATAAATCTGCTCATCTTTAAGGTGTCGCTGTTGGGCAAGCAGGGATGCCAAATGCCAGAAGAAAAAACATCCTGTCCCTTTAACAGAGGCTTAAAAAGGTAAAGGTAGTCCCCTGTGCAAGCACTGGGTCATTCCTGACCCATGGGGTGACGTCACATCCCGACATTTCCAAGGGAGACTTTGTTTACGGGGTAGTTTGCCAGTGCCTTCCGCAGTCATCTAGACTTTACCCCCAGCAAGCTGGGGAATAATTTCACCGACCTCGGAAGGATGGAAGGCTGAGTCAACCTTGAGCCGGCTACCTGAAACCGACTTCCGTCGGGATCGAACTCAGGTTGTGAGCAGAGCTTTTGACTGCAGTACTGCAGCTTAACACTATGTGCCACGGGGCTCCTGTAACAGAGGCTTAATGGGATGCTATTTACCAGGTGATGTTCTTTACCTCCATGCCCAAAAAAGCTTCAGCTACGCAGTTCCGTACACTAAGCCTCTATTAAACGTGCAGATTCTCCCACCCCCTTCATGCACTTGGCAACCCTGCTACTGACATATACGTTTGATAAATTAACACGATACTCTCTTTCTGCTGAAATCCGAGGAACCTTTTATGTGCCTCGAATCAATCTGGATTGCCAGGTTAGTACCCCTTCTGGGTTTTTTTTTTCAGACCTAGGGACGGCAGATGACATCTCTCCCGATTTTCACGGTTAGGATTTCATCACATTTTGCAGTAATCCACAAAGTAGTAATTAATAAGAGATCTGTGCTCGTCGCAGAATGTAGATTACTGATTGCGGGCAAGATGTGAGATATAACACTTCTAGCACATTATGGTTTTTTCCCAGGTGTTCACAGATGTGAGGGACTCCTTCAAAATCAGAGAACAGAGCCTCAGACTTCAGGGGTTTCGCTTTCTGGAAGTGTTTGAGTCAGGGATAAGCTTCCCTTTATACTTTCCACTTTCTTGTCCCAGTGAAATTTCAGATAAACGTTGCCCTTGAAAACTGCACAAATAACCCTGTCACGTGTAGGGAAAACGTTACATGGAGACTGTATAGTCATTCAGAAGCAGGCCCTGCTAAATTCAATCGACTTATTCATGAACAAGAATACATGGGATTGCTGCTGTGCATTAAAAGTATACAATAGAATTTACTGAATAGAAATAAGTTTACTCAAGATTATAACACAGAATGGTTTAATAATGGTCAGTTGTATTATGTAAGTTTAAAGCACTTATTAGGAGCCCCGTGGCGCAGAGTGGTAAGCTGCAGTACAGCAGTCCAAGCTCTGCTCGCGACCTAAGTTCGATCCCAACGGAAGTTGGTTTCAGGTAGCCGGCTCAAGGTTGACTCAGCCTTCCATCCTTCCAAGGTAGGAAAAATGAGTACCCAGCTTTCTGGGGGTAAAGGGAAGATGACTGGGGAAGGCACTGGCAAACCACCCCATAAACAAAGTCTACCTAGTAAACGTCAAGATGTGACGTCACCCCATGGGTCAGGAATGACTCGGTGCTTGCACAGGGGACCTTTACCTTTTTAAAGCACTTATACCATGTGAGTGAAAGATTGAATAAAAAGCAGTAAATAGTATAAAGTTTTAATAGCATAACATAGGGAAGATAGCTAGAGGGAAACAAAACAGTATATCTTCACCCAGTTAAAGCTTGGTTTTGTATATTTTGGATTCTGAGTATGTATTGTATTGCCTGTGGGTTTTTTGTTATGTATTTTATGTTTGTAATAGTATAGTCATAAAATAAAAATTTTACGTTAAAAAAAGAATACATGGGATTGCCATTTACAGTGCCATCCTAAATGGAGTTACACCCTTTTAAATCCAGTGGCGTCAATGGGCTTACATGGCTGTAACTCTGCTTGGGACAGCACCGCTAATATCTTCAAGTATAACAAGACCAGACAGAAGTTCTGGTAGAAAGATTCCTACATATTAAACCTTGTTGTGACTAGAATGGAAAAAGCAGGGACCAGACACAGAATTCATTGCCAAGACAATTTCTAGGGATTGTGTATTACTAATCAAAACAAGCACAGCCCATTTTTCCACCCCTCTCATAGAGTCTACAAGAGGAATCAATGCAGTTAACTAGGACAGTAAAGATGACGGCTGAAATAAAACCGTCTCTATTTTCACTATTTAAACAGGCTATAAAAATCAATTTGAAAACCATTTATGATCTCTCCAAATTGAGGCGCTGCTAAAAATACTGGTTCCAAATTGTTCGTGGTGTGTGCGTGTGTGTGGGGGGGGAGCCAACTGCATAGACACCATCTGAAAAAGATACCATCGTTTTTTAACAATCTACAATGCCCTAGTCTGTCTGCAGACAGCTGCTCCAAAAGATTAAATTTAAACTGCTGAATTGTTACCTTTTGCCTTTCGCTTTTTGAAAGAATACTTTCATAGAAAGATGAACGACCACATTATAGTAACAAGACATCAGTGGTGTGGAACTCAAGACGCGTTCGTCACATTTGATTTCAAGTAATCTCTGGAAACAAAAACCTTTGCTACTGGTTGAAGTAGTCCAGGTTTCATGAAAAATACTGTGTAAAATATAGACAAGGTTTTAACTAAAGTTCTAGAAACCTGTTTTGCATAATTTGTGTTTAAGTGGAAAATAAAACACTCAAACAAAGCCACAGAAATATGACTTCGCCACAGTTTCATTCGTTATACTTCTGCCTCTCTGGCACGGATCTGAAATTCCCAAACCATAAAATAAATCCTCTTCGCCTAATTAGATTCACACAACCATATAGAAAGAGTGTAGAATGGCACTTTACTGGTTAAATTATGTAGCAGAGATCACAATTTTTGTTATGTTGCAGAGATTAAATTTTTTGATGTTGGCTGTTACAGCACTAGGTATTCCCAGCGATGTATTAAGGGTTTGAAAACGTTATAAAAAATACTGTTCGCACTTTCTATGTATTCCCGCTGATGTATTAAGAGTTTGAAACTGTTATAAAAAATACTGTTCGCACTTTGTTTGGCCCCTTTAGCTGTGAAGACGTCTTCCAACCATTTTTTAGCCGTAGTATCCAAAAACCCTTTTAAAGCGATGTTTTTTATAACATTTCCAAACTCTTGATACATCGCTGGGAATACCTAGTGCGGTAACAGCCGTTGACGTGTCCACTTTCTTTTGGGGCTGAAGTCCTTTTACACTGAACCTGTTCTCGCACTTAGCACTCATTCCACCTTCTCCTGCGTTTAATAAATGGTCTAGGACCAGGGAGATCTGGGTTCTAATTTACACTCAACTCTTGCAGCAGCCTGGAAACCGCCCCCACCCCCAATCCTGCTCAAAAGCTTCGGGAAAGTAATCTCGCAAACACTTCCTCTAAACCATCGGTAAGGCTTTTTCTGGACTAGTGCAAACCTGGGTTTTGTTCCCCAATTACTGCAACTAAATGAAAACTTTAGTGGAAGGTGAATGGGGGACCTTGCAAGGGGGGAAGGTGGGTGTGATTTTGCCGTCAAGTCACAGCTGACTTATGGTGACCCCGTAAAGTTTTCAAGGCAAGAGACATTTGAAGGTGGTTTGCCATTGCCTGCCTCCGTGCGGGCTGAGAGAGTTCTGAGAGAACTGTGACTGGACCAAGGTCACCCAGCAGGCCTCATGTGGAGGAGCGGGGCATCGAACCCGGTCCTCCAGATTAGAGTCCGCCACTCTTCACCACTACTCCACGCTGGCTCCTGGGGAGGGGGGAGGGGGAAAATCTTTTGCAGGAAAGTGGGGAGGGGCCGTGGCTCAGTGGTAGAGCATCTGCTTGGCATGCAGAAGGTCCCAGGTTCAATCCCTGGCAACTCCAGTTAAAGGAACCAGGCAAGTGGAGAGCTGAGACAAAAATCTGTACTGATCCAACCCATCAACTTCAATCTGGGAGACCTATGGTTACAGCCTGCATCTATGCACACCATTTTAGCTTCCTCACAGGGTTGCTGAGATAAGACGAAACATTTGGCAAATTAAAATGTTAGTATATGTTTTAAAAAAACTAGTAATAGTGACAACAGTAGCTGAGGCTCAACAGTGACAAACAGGTCCATCAACCTCGGATTTAGCTATTTTAAGAACTGACTTCCTTGCTAGAGCAGAGCAAAAGCTCCTTAATCCAAAATCTGTCTTGAATAGCTACCAGCCAGGTGCCAACTGGATGCACGCAACGGAGACCCGCCGTTTAAACCAATCAAGAAAACCCCACTTACTCTAAAATAAAATTCTTCATTCCATTTCGGATTCAGAGTCTGCAAGAGAGGGGGGGAAAAAACATTATCATTGAGCAAGAGCAACAAAAATAATCTGCAGCCGTTTCCCAAACCTCTTCAGACCTGCCTGCGGGTACATTGTGCTACGGTTTAAAACAGGAAACGGAGTTCTTTTTTCAAGAGTCAGAAAGGCAAGGAAGAAAAGGAGAAATGCATGGCAACAACTCCCATCAGTAATAAAGAGACCGTCGTGGAGAGGCTTCAAATTCATTTGCTGAGCAAACTTCGCGTGGGAGGCTTATGCGAAACGGGATGAAGCAGAAATAGACGGTCAGCTATAAATAGGAACCTCACAGCGGGAGGCGGATCACTGGATGACCTGGGCAGAGATGTCTTAATGAAGGCCGTTAAATATTTCATTATTAAAATTCTTTTAACGTGTTGCCGGCGGTGTGGCGACGGGGTATGCACAAATGACCACTGTGCGAGTGGAGGGATAAATTTAGATCGCCGAAGCTAAACCGTTAACATACAGACGGGAATTCATCTCCCAGTGGAAATGCAGTTTTCCTCCACGCAGTAAATTTTTAGATGAGAACGTTAGGATTGTAGCAAACTATTAACTTATTGCGCTATTGTTCAACGGTATCCTTCCTCATTAAGCAGGCCCTCAGGGTGTTTTAAAATAAAGTTGAAAACCACGCAGCATCCCTATTAACACAATAAAAATACAAACAATAGTGACAAAGCTCAGAGCCCAAAGATCAGAGCTCAATTCAAAAACTAAAACCAACAAATAGATTGTCCCTAAAGCCTCTCTATGGAGCCCCGTGGAGCAAAGTGGTAAAGCTGCAGTACTGCAGTCCAAAGCTCTGCTCACAACCTGAGTTCGATCCCGAGGGAAGTCAATTTCAGGTAGCTGGTTCAAGGTTGACTCAGCCTTCCATCTTTCCGAGGTCGGTAAAATGAGACCCAGCTTGCTGGGGGTAAAGTGTGGATGTCTGGGGAAGGCAATGGCAAACCACCCCTAGTAAACACAGTCTGCCTAGTAAACGTCGGGATGTGACGTCACCCCATAGGTCAGGAATGACCCGGTACTTGCACAGGGGACTACCTTTACCTTTAAAGCCTCTCTGAAACAGCAGCTTTCAGCCGTCTTTCTAAAGGCCATAAGCAAGTGGGACTAATGTGCTGTGTGATAAGTAACAAATTTCATCATCGAAGGGTGCCACCACCGGAAAGGCTTTGCTCTTCATACGTAACAGCCTGAAGCCTGGAGCAGACTATTACCTGACTGGCTGTTCACGTGAGGCCAGCAAAGATGGCTGCAGATCCTTCCATACGGTGATGATTCCATGCAGCTTTCAGTCCCTCTGCAAGTGTGGAGGAATCTGCAGCGGCCACGGAGCAACCACATAACAATTTCCCCACCATTTCCTTGCTTTGGTCTCCTGTTGCTGACATTCCTCCCGCTCCCGAACCATCAAAGGGCTTTTTTGGGCTTCAAAAAAGAAAAGCCCAGCAACTGAGGTATTGCTACAACGTTATAACGACCCATCTCCTAGCTCCACTGCATCCCCGGATAAAAGTTTATCTCTTGCCCGTTTTTGTTGCAGAGATATAAGGGTAAAGGCATACTCCATGATCCCAAACATAGCTTTTACAGTGGGCAAAAGGGTCTCCTCCTCCCTCTTTTACTGGTGGGAAAAGTTGGTAGGATGTAACCCTCTGCTTACTTTCGAAAATATCCTCAAGAAGCACTGTTCATGTATGTGACAGAGCCTACTGTTTACTTGACTGCATCTATATCAGATCAATAGATTGGGACTACTGTGTGGTTCTGCACACCTCTACAGAGTTAATACACACGCCTTAATACTACCACAGCTAAGACAGACAATGAATACCACTCACGTTATATTTGTTTTCTTCCATCTCTGGCAGGAATGTAAGTATACGATAACGGCAGTAGTTAAGCAGTGCTCATGGCACATAAGATGGGGGGGTGGGAGGACAGAGCACATGAAAATGCAAACCATACGCTCCAGCTTCCCTGGGGAACACTTTGCGCTGAGTTCCAACGGCATGTCAGGCAGAAGAAAAATAACGGCCTCCTGCCACTTTCGGGAGCTTACCCATTAATCAAAACATTGTGCGGCTGGGAGAAACCACTCAAGCCCAATTCCAGGACCTCTGTGCATTGTACAGAGAAAACCTTTGGCTCTTTTTGACAAATCCAGAACACCCAGCTGCAAAAGACCCACGGGGGGGGGGGGGGGACGACAAACGTTTCTACTTGCTCTCACTGGCAATGGGGGCGATTGAAAGCAGGGGGTGAGACCTGCTGGAAGCGCCATGGACTTCAGCTGCTTGGGTGATCATAAAACTCAAATGACTTGAGAAACTAACACTTGCAGCCAACTTTAAGGGTGACCTGCAGTGGGGAGGGGCCGTGGCTCAGTGGGAGAGCCTCTGCTTGGCATGCAGAAGGTCCCAGGTTCAATCCCCAGCATCTCCAGTTAAAGGGACAAGGCAAGTAGGGGATGTGAAAGACCTTTGCCTGAGACCCTGGAGAGCCGCTGCCGGTCTGAGCAGACAATACTGACTTTGATGGACCTGGGGTCCGATTCAGTATAAGGCAGCTTCAGGTGACCATGTGGATCTGGAGAACTCAGGTTCAAAATTCTGATAAATATTGGGAGATCAGAACAATCAACAATTCGTGTGCGTCTGAGAAAATAAAAGGGTTTTAGCTTAGCGCCAGAAAGTCAACAAGTTTGACACCAGTAGGGTTACCAGGTCCCCCCTGGCCACTGCTGGGGGGTGGGGTGGGGAGGCCAGATCCAGGTTGGGAAACTCCTGGAGATTTGGAGATGGAGCCTGTGGGAGAACAGGAACACCAGTGCGGTACAAGGCCATAGGCTCCACCCTCGAAAGCTTCCAGGGGAACTGATCTCTGTAGTCTGGAGATGAGCTGTGATTCAGGGGGATCTCCAGGTCCCACCTGGAGGCTGGCATCCGTAGACAACAGGCAGGGCGTTAAGAGGAGAGGATCAAATACAGAGAAAGAAGAACGTAGGCCTGGGAGAAGACGGTGAGGGTCTTTTTTTATGGGAACGGTCAGATACATAATGGGCAGAGCAACTGGGGAGGACTGGGTTCAGAATCCCACTTAGGCACAAAGCTGTCCAGGTGACCTCAGTCCACTCACATTCTTCTCAGCCTGACCTACCTCACAGGGTGGTTGCAAGAACAAAATAGGGACAACCCCATATAAGTTACCTTGAGATTCTTGCAGGATGGGAAGAAGAAGAGTTGTTTTTTAGATTCTGCTTTTCTCTACCTTTAAGGTCTCAAAATAGCTTATAATCGCCTTCCCTTCCCCTCCCTCCCAAAACAGAATTCTTGTGAGGCAGGTGTGGCTGAGAGAGTTCTGGGAGACCTGTGACTAGCCCAAGGTCACCCAACAGGCTTCATGTGGAGGAGTGGGGAATCTAAACCCAGTTCTCCAGATTAGAGTCCGCCGCTCAGGTGGAGGAGTGGGGAATCAAACCCGGTTCTCCAGATTAGAGTTTGCCGTTCTTAACCACTACGCCACCCTGCTGTGATACATTAAAACTTTGCAGGGCAGTAGAGAGATGGAGCGTGCCCCTTGAAGGTGACAAAAGTCTCTTGCATTCACATGTTCGAACGCACTCATGACGAACCACGAATGGGCTCTATGCACCCTTCCCTCCGGCTCAGTTAAAGGAGCTTACCTTTTTAATAGTTTTCGTCTGCACCAGGGCAAGCTCTCTGTTTTCATCCGCAACGTACAACGAAAGCTTCACATAGGGGTCGCTGCAAAAAAAGAACAACGGAAGAGCCTGGGTTGAATCTTAACACTTTAAAACTCAGAAAAAGCACACGCTGTAAAGGAAATGTAGCCTGATTCATTATCTTTCTGGACTCCTCCCCCCGCCTAACTTTGTATTAATTACTCCAGTTAACTCATGTTACAAATCATGTTACCAATGATTGTTAATTAAGACATGTTTGCATCAACTGAAACAGGTTCCAGAATTATTTCATAATGTCTGAGAGAAAGAAAGAAAAACCTGGGATCCCGTCCACGTCACAGTACATAAAATGCCATGTATTATTAGCGAATGAAATGCCCTTTCAATTGTGGTCATGCAATTTACATTTTTTTTAAAATACTGAAAATAAACCGGCAATAGCAAATAAGCCTTATTTATTGTGCAACTGCTGCATTTAAAAATACATCAAGTATTTTAATTTTCCTCTGAAAAGGCCAAAACCTGTTGCGTATCCCAAAAAGAAGAAAAGTTGCCAATTAATGGAACTGAAACGATCAAGTACCCTCTAGTGGCTACAATGAATGGTACAAAAATAAAACACAACCCAAAGAAGTTACGGTGCGCCATGAAGCTGATTATCACCTGGGATTAATATACCTGACAGTGAAATCCTCTGTAGAGTTACTCCAGTCTAAGTCCATTGATTTTAGTGGGTTTAAAAAAGATAAACGTAGTCCCCTATGCAAACACCGGGTCTTTCCTGACCCATGGGGTGTCATCACATCCCAACGTTTCCAAGGCAGACTTTGTTTGCGGGGTGGTTTGCCAGTGCCTTCCCCAGTCATCTTCACTTTACCCCCAGCAAGCTGGGTACTCATTTGACCGACCTCGGAAGGATGGAAGGCTGAGTCAACCTTGAGCCGGCTACCCGAAACTAACTTCTGTCGGGATCGAACTCAGGTCGTGAGCAGAGCTTGGACTGCAGTACTGCAGCTTAACACTCTGCGCCATGGGGCTCCTCATCCTTAGTGGGTTTAAATGGCAGTAATGCTGTACAGAATTGCGCTCAAAGTTTATACCCGAGGGAACGAAAGAAATCCACACAAACCCACACATAAATATATGCCATTTATCCACTGGCTGTCAGTTGTCAAACCTTTAAGAAATCAAATTAATATATTTCAGATAATGACCAAATAATGAGGGATTCTTCTACAGACAATATATTTGCCACTTTCAAGTTGAGCAATATAAAGCGCCTTAAAAAATAAACCGTGAAAGACGTTTTTAAAACCTACGCGAGCCAGCTTTCCAACAGTCTCCAAAACAAAGGGGTGTGATCAAACCAGCTTTTCCACCTGGCCTTCCCAATTCTCCTCCTTATGATGACCCCCCCTACAATGCCATGTAGATTTCATCCATACCAGTCCCAAAATTTCCACTATAGTCATTTTGAATGGTCAAACGGGTCCCTTCCTCCCTTTTTCATCAGTGAAAAAAGCTGACTGGTTCCATCCCATCAACCTTTTCTGCCTCCTCCACCCTCACAGCCCTTGCTGCAGCCTTCTCTGACTTCTGACCCTGTAGATCACATGAACACATGAAGCTGCCTTATACTGAATCAGACCTTGGTCCATCAAAGTCAGTATTGTCTGCTCAGGCAGGCAGGGGCTCTCCAGGGTCTCAGGCAGAGGTCTTTCACATCACCTACTTGCCTAGTCCCTTTAGCTGGAGATGCCAGGGATTGAACCTGGGACCTTCTGCATGCCAAGCAGAGGCTCTACCACGAGCCACGGCCCCTCCTCAATGAGTGAACCATGAGAAAAACACATGAACACATGCAGCTGCCTTATACTGAACCAGACCCCTGGTCCATTAAAAGTCAGTATTGTCTACTCAGACCAGCAGCGGCTCTCCAGGGTCTCAGGCAGGGGGTCTTTCACATCACCTACTTCACTAGTCCCTTTAACTGGAGATGCCGGAGATTGAACCTGGGGCCTTCTTCATGCCAAGCAGATGCTCTACAAACTGAGCCACAGCCCCTCTCCAAATATGGATCAAAGTCATTTCAATGGCCGTTGAAGGGTGTAACTCTGCTACCTGGGATGTTACCCTCAGCTAAAGCCTAGTAGGATGTGTATAGGGAGATGCCCACCGCGAGTGGGAAATCTCTCACTCCCCCAGAGGGCATGTGGCAACCTTAACCTGAAAGCATCTAGTACTCTGTTAAACACTACAGCCGGATGAGCATCATCCACTAAATAAACAGAAAACTGCAAACTAATTAAGAGGTAAATTATACTCCAAACAGCAGTACTTTCTTCCTGACCCATAACCAGCCGTTGAGAACATTATAAAATCCGGCTTCAGCAGGTCAAGTTCTCATTCACCAGTGTTCCCTTTTTGTCTTTTTAACAATCTTGAACTAATTACCAAAGCACTATAAAAGTATGCACAACCCTTTCTTCTAACCCCAAAGTTCATTGTGCATTGCCTGCAGCAGTAGGGCAGTGGAATGGGAAATGCCAAGATATGCAGACAAATGTAAATTTTAAAAAGGAAGGATAGCGGGAAATCTCCAGCCACCACCTGGAGATTGGCAACACTAGACCTGCAACACTGCTCACCAAGTCATAGAATCATAGAGTTGGAAGGGACCACCAGGGCCATCAAGTCCAACCCCCTTCACAATGTAGGAAATTCACAACTTACCTCCCCCCTCCACACCCCTAGTGACCAGAAGATGCCCAAGATGCCCTCCCTCTCATCATCTGCCTAAGGTCACAGAATCAGCATTGCTGACAGATGGCCATCTAACCTCTTCTTAAAAACCTCCAGGGAAGGACAGCTTACCACCTCCCAAGGAAGCCTGTTCTGCTGAGGAACCGCTTGTCATAAACAAGGGCAGCCAGTTCTAAGCATGCCATATTCCCTATGATCACCCCCCACCCCAGTTTGCTGTTCCATATTTGAAATTTACAACAGCATCTCACGTAGGGAGCAATTCTAAGCCAGTGTGCTTGGAAACAAGTGCTGTCCCACATAGCAGGACTTACTCCCTGCAATATGTTCGCAGCCTTAAGTTTGGTTTGCAGTACAGGCTGTGCCTCTGTTAACTGAGCTAAGCAATAGGGTTGCCAACCTCCAGGTACTAGCTGGAGATCTCCTGCTATTACAACTGATCTCCAGCCGATAGAGATCGGTTCACCTGGGGAAAATGGCCACTTTGGCAATTGGACTCTATGGCATTCAAGCCCCTCCCCTCTCCAAACCCCACCTTCCTCAAGCTCCACCCCAAAAATCTCCAGGTATTTCCCAACCCAGAGCTGGAAACCCTACTTCTGAAGAGATTCATGGGGGGTGGGGCTCTGATTGCATAATTTACTACGGTAGCAAATTCCAAAATAACATAAACCTTTTACATGATTTTATCTCTTATAAAAAATATTTCCCTCTTTTCTGTAAACAATAATTAGAAGCTGGATTGTTTAAAAATATATATGATTGTATTACATTCAGAAATAAGGGCTGAGGAAAGTAACATTGTCTCTCTGCACTGCTATTCTAGAGCAGATGATTTATTGCTAGGGCTGCCAGGGTGGGCCTAGCAACCAGCAGGAGGGTTGGGAAACAGGGAGATGGGATGGAGTTACGTCACTTTCAAGTACAACCCAGAAGTGATAGTAGGTAGCTCTAGGAATCACCAGAAATTCTATGGTAAAGTCATAGAGTTTCCTGTAATAGAGCAACCCACTGTCATTTCCAGGTTGTACCCAGACGTGATGTACCAACACAGGGGCTGGCAGAATTTTTATTTGTCTCCCACCACTGGTCGGAGAAGAGTTATGGAAAGGACTTATCTGGCGGCTTATTTTTGGTGTACAGATGCCTCTTCACTAGGGTTGCCAAACTCCAGGTACTAGCTGGAGATCTCCCGTTATTACAACTGATTTCCAGCTGATAGAGATCAGTTCACCTGGAGAAAATGGCCGCTTTGGCAATTGGACTCTATGGCATTGAAGTCCCTCCCTCCCCAAACCCTGCCCTCCTCAAGCTCCACCCCAAAAACCTCCCACTGGTGGCAAAGAGGGACCTGGCAACCCTACTCTTCACTACCACAATTCTGCTACTATGATTAGTCCCAAATCTTTACTATGTAGTGTCTAGAGTAGTGGAATCAAACAAGCAGCATTTAACATCACATGCATAGTTATAAAAAACACCCACAAGGTTACAACAGGAACAAGCAGATGTTCTCTGAAATTGTAAGAGATTATAGGAGAAGCTTATAGAAAGTGGCTAGGGAGTAATTAGCTTACACAACCTCTGCCAGTTAACCCTGACCTGGTTGAGATAATGACCGAGGTTCATGACTTTGATCCAGGGTAGAATGAACAAGCACACCACCAACTGCTTACAGGAAAACGGTGCACCCTCCTCCTCACCCCATACCATAAGACATAGGAGCTCCATGCAGCTAAGTGGACAGATGCTACCCCAGACATTTTTCCCCTCTGAAAAAAAAAAGGATAGATCAGACAACATGGTCTTCCATACGTTTGGGAGTCAACATGGAGCACATGTCATGATACAAGCTTGGTGGAGAATCACATGCGCACACCCATGTCTCTTCAACAACAGTTTCCTGGACACAAATAAGCAGCCAAACAAGGCCTATGTTACAAATTAAGAGCTGCCGTAACTGATGATTCACCAGAAACTTTCCTACGCTTTACCCTCCAGAAAGTATAAAGGGAGCTTCACTAGGTTATGTCCTATTCTAACATACCAGCTCCTCTCTCTTCCAAAACAAAGTCCACGTTGGGTTTACATTCACTGTCCTCACCTGCCAGAAGATTCTTGTAGTTGAAGGCATGAGTTGGACAGAAACTCAACTCTTTGCCATAAGCTAAGAGACAGCTACTGCCCTTCTAGATATTTTCCAGCTAGTCCACAGATTCAATTCTAAAACATGCATGGCCAGATAAAAACAGCTGGAAGGTGTAATACCCCTGGACAAGTGCAGAAAGGTCTACATGCCTGGCTACAGAACAGCCTGCACATCACCACTCCTATTGGCCAATTGCAGTTTCTTCTCTGTTTGCTGCTCTCCTGGACATGCAGAAGGTCCCAGGTTCAATCCATCAAAGGCATCTCCAGTTAAAGGGACTAGGCAAGTAGGTGATGTGAAAGACCTGAGTTCCTGGAGAGCCGCTGCTGGTCTGAGTAGACAATACTGACTTTGATGGACCAAGGGTCTGATTTGGTATAAGGCAGCTTCATGTGTTCAAATACCCTATTTGTTTATTACTTCATTGATAAGAACATCAGAACATAAGAAAGGCCGTGCTGGATCAGACCATGGTCCATCAAGTCCAGCAGTCTGTTCACACAGCGGCCAACCAGGTGCCTCTAGGAAGCCCACAAACAAAGATGACTGCAGCAGCATCCTGCCTGTGTTCCACAGCACCTGGTGTGAACGATGGATGGATCATCCTCACGTGGATGGCCAGGCTAGCCTGATCTCAGAAGCTAAGCAGGGTTGGCACAGGTTAGTATTTGGATGGAAGGCCACCAAGGAATAACCGTGTTGGCATTCCCCACCTTTTTCTCCCAAGGTGATTCAAAGTGGTTTAAGTCATTCTCCTCTACTCCATTTTATTCTGTGTGGTAGGTTTGATAAGAGTATATGAGACTGGCCCAAGAACACAAAACAAGCGTCGATGGCACAATGGGGATTCCAACCTGAGTCACCCAGAATCCAGTCCAGCACTCTTAACACCTACATTACGCTGGCTTGTTTGTACCCTTTTCCTGTCCTCTGCATGAGGAACAACTGTGATCTACATAGGTCCTTCAACTGGGTGTGGACAATGTCTGTGCCAGGTGACCTATGGGTCCTCCTTTCTCAAAGTTCAGAGATGCACAATCGGAGTGGTGCCTATCAGGAGTGCAATTTATCAGGACTGAATATGTAGAATGATGGATGGGAAGGTCGTATAAATACAAATTGTGCTGCTGTCTCTTCCCTATCTCAGCAGGCTAGAAGGAAACCATCTAAAAAACAGAGTGCATGTGAATTGTACATGGTGGTGACGGAAAGTGCTGTCAAGTCACAATAGACTTACAGAGACCCCATCAGGTTTTCAAGGCAAGAGACTAACAGAGGTGGTTTGCCATTGCCTTCCTCTGCATAGCAACCCTGGTATTCCTTGGGGTGGTCTCCCATCCAAATACTAACCAAGGCCGACCCTGCTTAGCTTCTGAGATTGGGCTAGTCTGGCCATCCAGGTCAGGGCGAACCATAAATAGTTCACACTCAATGGATTTTCTCAGACATTTGCCCTAAGTTGCAAAAAAGACTAACCTTTGTCGCCCAAAGCCACTCAAGAGTTATTGAGTGTGGACCAGAAACAAAGAGGACTGATTTCAAATCCCTACTCTGCTACAATGCTCAATGGGTAACTTCTGCCCAGTCACTCTCTTTCAGCCTAACCAAGGTTGGTTATGCATGGGTACTTTCACTCACGTTCATCCTCGGACTGTCTCGGTTGTTCCTTGGAGTTATGTATAAGTTTTCCATCCTTTAGAGTTGACCTCACTGCCAGCCCTCACAAATCCCAGGTCTTCACATTCCTCTGTTAACCCAATTCTTTGATCTCTCCTGAGATGAGCCTGGGTGAAATCTCAGCGCATAAGCCAAATCGCACAACAGGGGAGTTGGGGTGGTGGTGATGTTTTTCTCCCAGCATGCACCAAAGCCAATTATAAAGCAGTGTTTCAAGGGGCGGGACTCAAATGCTTCCTGCTTTCTCTGAGTTCTTTTCACACAAGAAAAGATTTTAAAATGAAGCTTGGATTTCTCTCCCCCTGCTCCTTTAACAGAGCTCCATTTTTTTCCCAGACATGCTTTTTAAAATAGGGTTTCCATGGGTGGGGAGGAGAACTGGATGTTTCTCTCACAGTAAGCACACAGCCACTACAGCCAATTACAAAGCAGCATTTGAAGGGGCGGGGACCCAGAGCTTCTGGATTTGAGCTTGGTGACTGCTGGGGCATAACAAATTTTGGATTCGCAACGGAAAAGCATGGGTCCAGCAAGCAACGAACCCCAGGTAAAACTCCCATGCATAAACGACCCTGGTCTTCAATGTTGTGGTGAGGATAGGTCAGGAGACCCACAAACACTACCCTGAGCTAGTTAAAAGAAAAGCTGGATTTTTTTTAAATCACGCATGAAGGTCTTCATATCTAGATGCCATTACGTTATATTAAGATAAAGGGAACAGATTCTGGAAAATGTTGGTCCATGTATAGAGGTTAATGAAGTTTCGCACATCTAATACTAAAGAATGCAACTAAGATATCTGTATAGGGGCCGGGGTGGGGGGAGCCAAGTTGTTTGTTGAGAACTGACCATAATAGCATTTAAAAAAAAAAAAAACCCTATATTTTCCAACATCCCCTTAACATGGACTAACCCTCATTTACTTGCTTTAGACATTTGCATTGCTAGGGTTGCGAGGTCCCCCCTCTACCCCAGCGGGGGGTTGGGGGTTGGGGCAGAGCTGAGGTAGGGATTGTATGTGCATGGCCGCACCAACACGTTGTGGAACAGGCTTCCTCGGGAGGTGGTAAGATCTCCTTCCATGGAGGTTTTTAAGAAGAGGTTAGATGGCCATCTGTTAGAAATGCTGATTCTGTGACCTTAGGCGGATGATGAGAGGGAGGTCATCTTGGTCATCTTCTGGACATAGAGTAGGGGGTCACTGGGGGTATGTGGGAGAGGTAGTTGTGAAATCCCTGCATTGTGCAGGGGGTTGGACTTGATGACCCTGGTGGTCCCTTCCAACTCTATGATTCTATCATCACATCACTTCCGGTTTATACCCAGAAGTGCTGCATCGCAACAGGCCTTTTATCACTCAAACTAAGAGTCTGAGTGGTAGAAGGCCCGTTGCGACGAAGCGCTTCCGGGTGTAAACCAGAAGTGACACGATCGCTTCGGTGCGGCCATGCACACAAGTGATCCCCGCTTCTGAGCCGGGCAATGGATTGGCGGGCAATTGCCCACCTATCTAAGCAACCTGGCAACCCTATGCATTGGCATTGTGTGTCTAATTCACTTGTCTCTACTTAAGGATAGATGGACTCACATTCTAGCTGTATCTGAAGAAGTGAGCTGCGGCTCACGAAAGCTCATACCCTGCCAGAAATTTTGTAAGTCTTTAAGGTGCCACTGGACTCTTGCTCTTTTCTACTACTATAGACAGACTAATACGGTTACCCATTGTGATAGACCTCATTTAAGAAGATGCCAACTGAAGAACACTGGAAAAGACAGTCATGCTAGGAAAAGTTGAGGGCAGCAGGAAACGAGAAAGACCCAACAAGAGATGGACTGACTCCATAAAGGAAGCCACAGCCCTCAATTTGCAAGATCTGAGAAAGGCTGTCAAAGATAGAACATTCTGGAGGACATGGATTCATAGGGTCACCATGAGTCGGAAGCTACTTGGTGGCACTTAACACACACACACTCCTGCCACAAGCATGCAAATGGAAACCCTATTGCAAGCATCTGGGAGCATGCTTGGGTCCTTATCAGTTTGGGGCGGGGGAGATAGCAGTGCGTACAGGGGTTCTTCCAGTCAATTCACAAGCAGCCTGAATAGCCCAGACTAGGCCAAGCTTGTCAGATAGGACATTTTGGAGGACATTGATTCATAGGGTAGACATGAGTCGGATGCAACTTGACGGCACTTAACACACACACACACACAACTGAAGACTGCCAGTTCCATCACCAAAGTTTTCCAAAGAGGAGACCCTTATGAAACACTTTTGCCCAGCAGCTCAAGTAACACAGCGAGACACAGCGAGTTCCTGGGCAGCCCCAGAAACTGAACTTCTATAACCCTGCAGTCGTCAGAAGGTGGGTGACTAACAGTGGCTGCATTCAGACTAAGGTCGTATTTTTAAACGGCCCTGTAATTTCTAACCGTGTGACTTAATCCTGAGATGTACCGACTGCCAATGCAATGTCCGTGGAAGACACAGAAGAGATGATACATCAAGTACCAAACCCTGTTTAAACTCATTTCCACTGCATTCCCAGGGCAAATGAAGAAGCTATAGGATTTCCTTCAGATGGCATTTGGCGGCAGGCCAAACTAGAAGGTCTTAGTGCTATTGGGTAGATTGTGCAGTGTTACCTATCTAAATCTGACCTATTCACAGATTATGCTGCTTTAAATGTAGCTTTACTTTTTAATGTGCCTCGAGCAAGCTTCTGAAAGGTAGGCTATCAATGGCTTGCTTGTTTGTGCACTCAAAGAAGAAGAAGAACAAAAAGAAGAGTTGTTTTTTTATATGCCAACTTTCTCTACCACTTAAGGAAGAATCAAACCATCTTACAGTCACGTTCCTTTCCCCTCCCCACAATAGACACCTTGAGAGGTAGGTGAGCTGAGAAAGTTCGTAGAGAATTGTGACTAGCCCAAGGTCACCCAGCTGGCTTCATGTGTAGGAGTGGGGAAACCAACCCGGTTCACCAGATTAGCGTCTGCCGCTGATGTGGAGGAGTGGGGAATCGAACCCGGTTCTCCAGATCAGAGTCCACCGCTCCAAACCACCGCTCTTAACCACTACACCACGCTGGCTCTGCTGCCCAAGACTGTTCATGGTTGACAGATCTGATTTTTAGTCACCGAACCACATTCCTTAATTATCACACATCAGTCTTACAGGTTAATTAAGACTGAGGTTGCAGGTAGCCACACTGGCCCCAAACACTCTGGAAACAAAAGCTGCATAATCCTGTTGGTTAAGATCAACCGACAGGAACACAAGAGAGCCTGCAAAGTTGTTGAGTTCTGCCAGGACGCTTCACCAAGCTGTATACTGGGAGTGGTGGTGGGGGAGGGAGGGCTTCAGGCCAGAATCTGAAGGCTCCCTGCCTACATCCTGCATAAAATGCCAGGCAGATTTGAAGAGGTAAAGAGGTGCTGGTTGAACATAAGAACATAAGAAAAGCCCTGCTGGACCAGACCAAGGCCCATCAAGTCCAGCAGTCTGTACACACAGTGGCCAACCAGGTGCCACCGGGAAGCCCACAAACAAGACAACTGCAGCAGCACCATCCTGCCTGTGTTCCACCGCACCTTGAGAGGTAGGTGGGGCTGAGAGAATTCAGCTGGAGTTTGTGGCAGGTGGCTTCTGAGAAATAAGCAAGAATGGCAGCTCAAAACTGAAAACACATACAAGTGGGGACCTGGGAGACTTGTGGGGGGTGGGGAATTCCATCCCTCCTTGCTCACCAGAATAGCCATATGAACACACATGAAGCTGCCTTATACTGAATCAGACCCTCGGTCCATCAAAGTCAGTATTGTCTACTCAGACCAGCAGCGGCTCTCCGGGGTCTCAGGCAGAGGTCTTTCCCATCACCTACTTGCCTAGTCCCTTTAACTGGAGATGCCGGGGATTGAACCTGGGACCTTCTGCATGCCAAGCAGACGCTCTACCGCTGAGCCACAGCCCCTCCCCACTTGCTGGTCAGCCCACCCACTGGCAATGCCACTGCTGCCTCTTCCCTACCCTCGTTGCCTGCCAGGCTCACCCACCCATTCACCAGCTGCCAAGCAGGGGGGCAACACTGGTGACTCCTTCCTCACTTGCCCATCTGTGTGCATTGCCACCTCTCCACGGCTCTGGGGGGTGGGGGTGGCAGTGGCATTGGTGGCTCCTTCCTCTGCCTCTGGCCGCACTGCCACCCCTCCATGGTTTTCGCACGAGAGGAGAGGCAGTGGCAGGTCCCCATCCAACTACTCTCGTGTCTGTCCTGGTCCCCAACTCTTCACAACAAGGGGGTGTTGGCAGCGGCTCCTGGTTCCCTTCCACCACCTCAATGACGGGGGGCCCAGTGATGGCTTCCTCTCCTTCCCCCCCCCCAATTAAACTCCAAAGTCGAGGCATTCACAGCCTGCCTCAAGGTGTGCGGGCTACTCTTGATCATACATTTACATTGTCTGTGTAAATCTCCCTTCACTCTGCATGGCTGCAATTTGAGGATTTAAGTATCCGCAGGTGGGGCCGTGTTGACTATCATGATGCACTGATAAATATAAAAAAATATAAATCTGATCAGTGGTTGACTGGATGTCTCTCTAAGACCGAACAGACCACACCAGTCCCTGAAAAGGCTGAGAACGGAGTGAGAGAGCAAAATGGAGCAGTTGTTATATTATTGGGGTACCTCAGAAGGAATTTGGGGGAGGCTTAACAGCTTGGGCAGATTTGTCTGTGTTGTTAATCTCCCCGTTGCTTCTGTGTTGTTATAGGTTACATTGCTTTTGCCTATCCGTTATGCTGCTTTTGTGTCTGCACAACTTTGCTTTTTGTGTCTGCACAATGTTGCTTTCGTCTATCTGCTACGTTGCTTTTGTGTCTGCACAACTTGTTAGCCGCCTCAAGTCTGAGGAGGTCAGGCGGGATAGAAAAACTGTAATTAAACACAAACCGGAGGTTAATTTTAGATAATGAGCTAGGTAAGGAATCAGTGGAAGCCAAATTTGGCAACACTACCTAATGGTGGGAAGATCCCATAAGCATAGTTCTTTCCCAGATCATTTTCTCCCAGCTTCCTCCTCCTCCTTCCTTGAAGAGCAGCCTGACACCCAGCAACATTTTCTCGATTCAAACTCGCTTGGGATTCTTGCAATGCGCCCTGTACAGCAGTCTTAAGACCAAGACCTGAAACTACTACTTTACAACAAACAAACATCCAATCTGGCAAGGAGTTCTAGCGAACTTGGAAAGTTTACACTTGGAGAGCTAACATGGTGTAGTGGTTAAGAGTGGTGGACTCTAATCTGGAGAACCGGGTTCGATTCCCCACCCTTCCACATGAGCGGCGGACTCTAATCTGGAAAACCGGGTTTGATTCCCCACCCTTCCACATGAGCGGCAGACTCTAATCTGGAGAACCGGGTTCGATTCCCCACCCCTCCACATGAGTGGCGGACTCTAATCTGGAAAACCGGGTTCAATTCCCCACTCCTCCACATGAACGGCGGACTCTAATCTGGCGGTAAGGTAAAGGTAGTCCCCTCTGCAAGCACCAGGTCATTCCTGACCCATGGGGTGACATCACATCTCGACGTTTCCTAGGCAGACTTTTTTTACGGGGTGGTTTGCCAGTGCCTTCCCCAGTCATCTATGCTTTACCCCCAGCAAGCTGGGTACTCCTTTTACCGACCTCGGAAGGATGGGAGGCTGAGTCAACCTTGAGCCGGCGACCTGAAACCGACTTCTGTCGGGATCGAACTCAGGTCGTGAGCAGAGCTTGGACTGCAGTACTGCAGTTTACCACTCTGCGCCACGGGGCTCTAATCTGGAGAGCCGGCTTCAGTTCCCCACTCCTCCACATGAAGCCTGCTAGGTGACCTTGGGTCAGCCACAGGTCTCTCCGAACTCTCAGCCCCACCTACCTCGCAAGGTGCCTGTTGTGGGGGGAAGGGGAAGGGAAGGTGATTGTAATCCGCTTCAAGACTCCTTAAAGGTAGAGAAAACCAGGGTATAAAAACCAGCCCTTCTCCTACACGCTCTTTTGCATTTCTTTGGTTGGTCTTAACGAAAAGGTATTGCACGCCATTTGTTCATTAGCCGGCACATGTCTCAATTACCCTCTCAGCAGGAAAAGAACCAGGCCTCCGCTTCACAAAACAACTAACACTCATTAAACGTTGTTGCTGACAGCCAGAAATTTGACCCATGGCGCCAGAACTGCCTTCCAGGAGGCTGGCAAAGGTTCCACCTTCCCAAAACGTTGGGTAAATTCATTGGGCAAAGCCATTCAACTGGTTATGAAGCAACCATCTCACAAGACTTCTGAATTCTCTGGCACTCTCTCGGTGCTCTCTTGGCAGGGAAGGTGGAGGCCGCAGAGTGAAAGATGCTCCCTTAGCTGTGAAGGTCTCCAGTTTTTGCTCCTGTTCTGGCTTTGCTTCGGGGTGATATACAGTGTGGGAATGACTGGATGATCCAGCCTTGGTGTGGAACTCTCTTCTCCCTTTTCCTGCCTCAACTTCCTTCAGTCCAAACACTGAAGGAAGAATACAAAGAATAGCGGAAGGGGGTTATTAGGGTCGCCAGCCTCCAGGTACTAGCTGGAGATCTCCCACTATTACAACTGATCTCCAGTCGATAGAGATCAGTTCCCCCGGAGAAAATGGCTGCTTCGGCAATTGGACTCTATGGCATTGAGGTCCCTCCCCTCCCCAAACCCCACCCTCCTCAGGGTCCACCCCAAAAATCTCCCGCTAGTGGCAAAGAGGGACCTGGCAACCCTCTTGGTCATCTTCCCCGTCTTGTGAAGAGCCAGGGAACAAGAGCATCCTTCCTGCCTCTTCCATCAGCAAAGTAGCACTGATGAAATGGGGGGGGAGGGCAGTTTATCCTCCTCCTCTCTTCACTGCAGCCCACCAGCCAGCGTGATTGTGGCAGCTAGTGTAGTGCGGTGGTTAGAGAGTCATACTAGGATCTGGAAGACCCAGTTTCGAATCCCCACTGTTCTATGGAAGCTAGCTGGGTGTCCTTGGGCCAGTCATGCACTCTTAGCCTGGCCTACCTCATAGAGTTGTTGTGAGAGAATGGAGGAGGGGAGAATGTTGTACGTCAATTTGGGTACCCTCTGGGGAGAAATGGGGGTATAAATGAGGTAAAGCGTGGTCACCCAGCAGGTTTCAGAGCCAGCGTGGCTGAGGTTAAGAGTGGGCAAGTGGTTAAGAGCCAGCGTGGTATAGAGGTTAAAAGCGGGTTTGATTCCCCACTCCGGCATATGAGCGGTGGACTGAAATCTGGAGAAACGGGTTTGATTCCCCACTCCTCCACATGAAGCCTGTTGGGTGACTCCACAGCCAGTGTGAAACAGTGATAAATGTGTCAGAACAAGAGGCCCAGGTTCAAATGTCCACTGAGCCATGAAGGTCTCTGGGTGGACTTGGACCAGTCTCTCTCTCACTCACACACAAATATACATGCACGCACACACACACAAATAATCAGGGCCAAACTAGACTTTATGATGTCCACAGGTCCGACCCGGGGACGATGACACCATTTCAGAGATGAATTTTGGGCATTAGCACACCTTTTAAAGTGTCGAAATGAATATTGTGTCAGCACTTGGGAAAACGTAGAGAATAAGATTGCCTGGTCCTGCCATGCCAAGGGCCCGATCAGGATCAGGCGGTCCTGGCATTTTTTGAATTGTCAAATTAATAGGTTGGACCTGTGGACGCGAGAACATCTAATTTGGTCCTCAGCTAAAACTAGAGCTGTAGTGAGGATAAAATGGGGAGGAGGGATCATCTATACTGGCTCCTTGGGAGAAACGAATGATAATAATCTACTCTAAATTAATATTTTATTGTGTGGTTTAGGCAAACCAGAGTGCCACTATTTATGTGCAGATTATCTGTAAGGGACATCTGCATACACATATTCCTCTAATAGAATCGCACACTTTGTCTGACACCGCCAAAGAACACATTTATCTCTAATTTTCAAATGTGGTTTAAGCAACAAACACTCCAGGTAATGGGTGTTTTCAATTGGAATCAGAATTCCTATTTAAGCATAGCCAATGTGCTCCCACGCGTCCCCGTTTCTCTGACCTTACTATGTGTTATTCCATCAGCATTATCAACAGAGACAAATAAAAGTACCTGGGTGCTTTTTCTGGGACACCGCCTGTCCCAGAATAGAAAGTGTGTGTGTGTGTGTGTGTGGGTGGGTGGGTTTGGAAGGCGTAGGTATATTAATACCCGAGCCATGTATTATGCAGGCCTTCCATCCCGACTTTGAAGGGGTACTGATTAAGGCTCCATCCGATCTCATTTTGAGCTGGAAACTACGTAACTTGTCACGGGAACGGCAACTGCGGCGCAAAAACTGCAGCAAATATGGCCAGAACTGTGTATCCCCCTGAAAGTGGTTGGAACACCTGGTAACAAGATTCAAGAACGATAATAAAAAAAAGTTTAGGGATAACGCCAGGTGTGCCGCAGCAGGGCTTTTTTTTTAAAAAAAAAGATACATTCAATGTCAAGAATTGCTAGAAAAGAAATGGAAGCGTAGCAATATTAAGAACCCTTTAGAATGCAATGCATGTGCAATATTCTTTCCCAAGTAGGGCAACTGCAAAAGTCTAAGTTTGTAATGATCAGAGGCCTGGAATATCTTCACTATAAAGGCACGTTTTAGTTGGTGGGGGGGGGGGGGACGACGACGACAAACAGAAGATAAAAGAAGTTCTCACCTCTCTTCCTCTCCTGAACATACAGAGAAAGATACACACACACACCACACTAGAGCTCAGTTTCATTCAGTGACATAGGCTGGTTTCAGGGTAAACAAAATAACGTCCTCTTTTACACAATGCACACATTACAGAACTCCTTCCCAACATACCTGGGGCCTACTTAGGGATTTCAACCGTTTAAAAACCACACACAAAAAAAAAAAACCAAGCATTCGAAGATTCGAGGGAGGTTGGACATAGCAACAGCTTTTCACCGGATTGCTAGGATGGAACCACCCTGGTCAGAGTTGATGTGCCAATTACCAGATGCCAACCGGACAGCTCTTGGCACTTAGCTCTGGTTTTGAGCTCCCCGGGAACACCTGGATGTCAGAGACTTTTTTTTTTTTAATTAGACCCTTAAAGAGACGAACGGAAGGGGAGGAGCAGAACAAACAAGGCAGGGAAGGAGACAGCCGAAAAGGAAGGGACAGCCGCCTCTCTCTTCACCCAACCCCCCCAACTCTTCGTAGCACCCAAGCCAGGAGACGGAAAATACAAAACACAAAGGCGACTCTCCTTCCCTACGTAAGACAGGCCCTAAGCAATATCCACTTCTTGCCCTAAGGATTGATGTATTGAGGGAAGCACGGCTGTGCTAGTAAGAAAAACCGATGGGCTTTCGTTGCTGGGAGAACGTTAGTAGGCCAGAAGTGAAGCTCAAATCACAGGCAAGATTCATTACCAGGAATGGGGTGGGGGAAGATACAAGGGTACTTTTCGCCCTTACCTTTACTACCTTGTAGACGCTTGGCCTCCTGCAGCGGTAAAAAGCGCCTCTCTTTCCCTGCAGCGAGTGAAGACCCTGTACAACTAGATTATTTTCCCACGCTCCCCTTCCCCCTTCAGGTCCCCAAGGACAAAAGCGCACCTCTGCCACCCTCTTAGCAATCCTGCAAGGCTCTCGGCACGGCTAAGCTGGAATTCCAGAAGCTGCAGGCTGTAAAGATGACTCACTGGAAAGACAGCTCTGCCTGTGTGCACGAAAAGGGAGCTTTAAAACACACACACACACACACAACATCCAACACCAGACTCCACCTATGCTGCCTCCATCGTTCAAGGTAGTTATTTTAAACATGTGCCCAAGAACACTCCTCCCTAGTCGGATCACGATATCCTGCCCACATCAGGATTGGAAGGAGGTGGACAGGGGGGAAAAAACACCTATCATTTGTTTAGTGCTTTCGAGTGCTCCAAAGGCATTATCTTGTAATCCTTAGAACAAACCTTGAGAAGTAGGCGAGGGCTATTATCCCTGTCTATATATATAGCTTGCCTAGCAAGCACCTGCTCTAGGCACCTTGGGGAAAAAATACCCAGGCTCTAGTCCGTGAAAACTTATGCTAGAATAAAAATGTGGGTCGGATGAGAGATTTACGGATACCGCGGACCACCAAAAAGACAAAGAAGTGGGTTCTAGATCAAACCAAGCCTGAATTATCCCTAGAAGCTAAAATGGCTAAACTGAGGCTATTGTACTTTGGTCGCATTATGAGAAAAGACTCACTCGGAAAGACAATAATGCTAGGAAAAGTTGAAGGCAGTAGGAAAAGAGGAATACCTCAATAACGGAAGCCATGGTCCTCAGTTAGCAAGACTTGAGCAAGGCTTTTAACGATAGGACATTTTGGAGGTCACTGATTCATAGGGTTGCTTTAAGTTGGAAGCAACTTTACGGCATCTAACACGCACACACAGAGTCCTTGACATGCAGCAAGACTCATTATTTTTACTGCAACAGACTAATATGGCTACCCGTTTGAAATGATCTCTATATTGCAAATGCAGGACTGAAGGCAAGAAACAGAGGCAGCTTTCCTAAGGCCTGCAAGTGAGCAACCCCTAAGAATCCCAGCAATTTGTGTACATAAAAAAAACCCCTGTGCTCTGTCATACACTACCAAGAATTAGAAGTCAGGATGGGGCTTTGTTGGTGGGAATAAGCTTGATTCTCCCAAGGGTTCATCAAAGGGTTTAGCCCCTACCCCTAACGGTAAACCCAAGCTCACACCACTGAGTCCTAAGCAGGACAAAGCAGATAACATTGGGAACACTGTGGCAACATGCCCCAACACGGGGAATCCAGAACCAGTGTGGCTTACTGGTTAGAATGCCAGACAAGATGCTCGCTGGGCGACCCTGGGCTGGGGACACTCTCTCACTCAGCCTAACTTACCTCATGTGGTTGCCGAGAGGACTAAATGAAGGAAGGGAGAACCACTGTTGCCGGCTTGCGTTCCTCAGATGAAGGGCAAGACAAATATGTGAGTGAGAGAGATCCCAGCTCCCACTCACGGGAATCCTGAAACCGAGCACGCTGGGAGAAGTGTTTTGTGCTCTTCGGGGGTCCTTACATAATACGTGCCCTGCTCCACTCATATACATATCCACCCCACCCATCCCAACTGAGGAGCATTTTGGCGAGTACATAACAAGGGGTGGCGAAAGATCTTCAGCCATTGAGTGTTAGAGCTGCATTTTGTAAGAGGCTTAATTATGGTATCAGGAAAGAGGCCAACATCACTGTGAACTGATAAGGCAAGAAAGATTGCATGGGGCAAGGAGGTCAGAAGCATGTTGCCTAATGCATCACACTACCTTAGGGTTGCCAGCTCTGGGTTGGGAAATGCCTGGAGATTTGGAGGTGGAGCATAAGGAGGAGGACGACGAGGAGGAGGAGGAAGAAGAAGAGTTGGTTTTTATATGCCGACTTTCTCTACCTTTTAAAGGAGAATCAAACTGGCTTACAATCTCCTTCCCTTCCTCTCCCCACAACAGACACCTAGTGAGATAGGTGAGGCTGAGAGAGTTCAGAGAGAACTGTGACTAGCCCATGGTCACCCAGCTCCTTTCATGTGCAGAAGTGGGGAAACCAACCCAATTCACCAGTTTAGAGTCCGCCACTCGTGTGGAGGAGTGGAGAATCAAACCCGGTTCTCCAGATTAGAGTCCACCACTCTTAACCTCTACACCACGCTGGCAGGGGTTGGGAAGGGAAAGGGCCTCAGTGGGTATAATACCACTGTCCAACCTCCAAAGCAGCCATTTTCTCCAGGGGAACTGATCTTTGTAGCTGTAATTCTGGGATCAGCTGTAATTCTGGGAGATCTCCTGGCCACACCTGGAGGTTGGCAACCGAATTGGCCACTGTGTGAACGGACTTGATGGACCCTGGTTTGATCCAGCATGCCTTTTTCTTATGTCCTTATACTGTCTCCATCATGCTATGTTTTTATCACAGATCCACGTAGAACTGTGCAAGTAGCCATATGAACGTCAGGATTCCCAAAGGTGGTGGTGGTGGGGGGGAAGCATATTCTTAATCACAAAACCCACATCGTTTTCTATAATTAAGAAGAGGCAGCTGTGAGCCGGAGACAGCTCCACCAAATACGCCCGCACTCGAAGGAGCACGAAAGCTACAGATGACATTCGCCGAAGGGGTAACACACTGAAAACATGCCTAGTACTAAGAACGCTAGGCGTTCTCCTAACCATTCTTCACTGGAGGATGCTGAGATACAGAGAGAAACGGAGGAAGAGAAGAGGCAACACGATATGCGAAAATCCAATTACCAGAGACGTCAGCCACGGCGCATGGTACACCGTGGAGACATTTAGCAATTAAGAGAAGGGTTTTCCTTTTTTTTCTTAATGCCTGCTCCCATGGTAACTTTGGCTTGAACACACATCATGATGAAGGCGAGGGGGGGAATACTCAGGCAATCCCATATGCTTCAGCTGTGTTTAAAGAGCAGATGTTGCGTCTGAAGAAGGCTGTTGACTAGAACAACGGCAGTTCCGCCAAACCCAAGAAGAACCCCACCGTTTAACTCTCCTTCCGAAAACGACTGCTGGATCACCCAGTGGTAAATAATGGGGAGGGGCTGTGGCTCAGTGGCAGAGCATCTGCTTGGCATGCAGAAGGTCCCAGGTCCAATCCCTGGAATCTCCCGTTAAAGGGACGAGGCAAGTAGGTGATGTGAAAGACCTCTGCCTGAGATTCTGGAGGGCTGCTGCCAGTCTGAGTAGACAATACTGACTTTGATGAACGAAGGGTCTGATTGAGTACAAGGCAGCTTCATGTGTATATGTGACCCGGGTTCAAATCCCCACTCTACTATGAAGCACTGACCCAGCCACTCAGCCTAACCTACCTCACAGGGTCGTTATCAGGGTAAAACGGACTAAATAAACACACAGAAATAAATACATCCACACCAAAGGTGGTGAAATGCAAAATGTTACCGCAACAGAATCAACTCCAGGGTGCATTTCCCCAGTGAAGCAGCACTGTTTATTTTGGCTCAGCAGTAGCATTCCTTTGCAGAAATGTGCCAGGTGGGAAAGTATACGGTTGGTGACACATGCTGTATGCGTTTTGTAAAAAAGACCAAGGACCATGTCACTGCAATTCTCACGCAGAGTCACTTCAGTCGAAATCCACTGATTTCAATTGGCTTAGACTGGGGTAACGCTGTACAGGATTGCACGGTGAAGTCACAACAGAACGGTGAGCCAGGAAATCTCATTTCTATTTAGGCCAGAGATGATCTACAACACTGGACTTCCTCTCTGCAAAGTGAGAATAATAAAGCGGACCCAGCTCACAGGGGAGGGGCCGTGGCTCAGTGGCAGAGCATCTGCTTGGCATGCGGAAGGTCCCAGGTTCAATCCCTGGCATCTCCAGTTAAAGGGACGAGGCAAGTAGGTGATGTGAAAGACCCCTGCCTGAGACCCTGGAGAGGCGCTGCTGGTCTGAGTAGACAATACTGACTTTGATGGACCAAGGGTCTTATACTGATTCAGTATAAGGCAGCTTCATGTGTTCACGTGTGTTCACAGAACGTTTAAAAGCTTGCATGTGTATGTGCACGCATGCTTGTTACACACACAAACACACACAAATAATACTAGGTGCATGCATGTGGGTGGGTGTTTAATAGATATGTTAATTACAGACACATGCATACATCAGATCTTATTATTAATTTAGCCTTTGTAACACAAAGCTAGTGGTGAAAAGTTATCTGAGCCTGGGATCCACAATAGTGGTTTACTATAACACTACCCTAAAATAGCTGCACGTGTGATGTTATTACTTTCTCCAGTATATACAAAATAGGGCTGCCAAGCCTTTGGTGGAGCTGAGGGATCCCTTGCCCCCAGCTTCTGCTGCCCAGCGCCACTCTGAGCAGCAGCAGGAGAAAAATAAAATTAAAAAAACACATCAGCACTGCATAGGGTGGTACGTCCCTTCCAGTAAAATCCTGAGAGTGACATTGGGGTCGTTCTAGGAATAACCAGAAACTCAGTGGTTTGACCATAGAGTCCCCAGCAATTCCTAGAGCTACCTGTGTCACTTCTGGGTTGTTGTTTATTTGCCAGACGTTGCATGGCACTGCAGCTGGCATCACAATCCCTCCATATCCCCACCCACAACCCGCCTGCCAGTTAACATAAGAAAAGCCATGCTGGATCAGACCAAGGCCCATCAAGTCCAGCAATCTGTTCACACAGTGGCCAACCAGGTGTCTCTAGGAAGCCCAAAAACTAGACGACTGCAGCAGCACCATCCTGCCTGTGTTTCAAAGCACCTAATATAATGGGCATGCTCCTCTGATCATGGAGAGAATAGGTATGCAGCATTAGTTATTCATTTTTACTAGTAGCCATGAATACCCTCTCTCCTCCATGAACTTGTCCACTCCCCAGTTAAAGCCTCCCAAGTTGGCACCCATCACCACATCCTGGGGCAGGGAGTTCCACCATTTAACTATGCTAGTTGCTTTGACTCACAAAAGCTCATAACAACAACAACAACTAAGGGCCGTCAAGTTGCAACTGACTTCTGGCGACCCCTCATGGAGTTTTCACGTTGCCAGGAATTAATACAGATGGGTTTAAGCACAAGCGAACTAAAATTCAGGTTGGGGGCTCAGATGACAAGCGACCTCTAAATACAAAAACATTACTCAACAATTACAGAATTGCTATGGGGACTATTAAACTTGACATAGCTTAGGAGGAGGAGGAGGAGGAGGAGGAGGAGGAGAGTTGGTTTTTATATGCTGACTTTCTCTACCACTTAAGGGAGAATCAAACCGGTTTACAATCACCTTCCCTTCCCCTCCCTGCAAAAAATACCCTGTGAGGTAGGTGGGATTGAGAGAGCTCTAACAGAGCTGTGACTACCCCAAGGTCACCCAGTTGGCTGCATGTGGAGGAGTGGGAAAAGAAACCTGGTTCACCAGATTTGCCTCCGCTGCTCATGGGGAGGAGTGGGGAATTAAACCTGTTTCTCCAGATCAGAGTCCACCGCTCCAAAACACTGCTCTTAACCACTACACCATGCTGGCTCAAGGCCTGTCTTCATCAGGCCTAATTGTACAGAATGGTACAGGCGAGAAAGAAGGTAAAGAAAGAGACGGAGCACATAGCTGCCCCAGTACTGCCTGGAGGTAAATAGGGTTGTGCAATGGAAGTTGTATGCAGAACTTTAACCCTTTAGCCGCAAAGGGAAGTGAACTGCACATACACATTAAACAGAATAAAACTATGAAAGTGTGCTCATGATTGGCTCACAGTCTTCCAGAACTGTGGCTAGAGAGGATACTCATCATGCGTGAACCAAGTCCCAGCACCTGCAGTTAAAAGGATCAGATAGCAGGTGATGTGAAAGATCTTCAGCCCAAACCCTGGAGAACCGTTGCCACTCAGAGCGGACGCCACCGACGGCCAATGGGTCTGACTTTGCCTGAGACAGCGTCATGTTGTCAAGTAACTTGGCTTGTTGGCTGCACTCTGGTCACGTCCTCCTAAGAACATTTGCGGGAGGATTCCCAGATTTCACGCACAAACACGCAGAAAACGACAATGCAAAGAATTCTGAGAAAGATGTGGAGGTGAGCTTGGAGGTAGCTGCAGACAACTGCAGACGGCAACCTAGCTAACAGATATACACTGCCTCGCTGCTGTTCCAGAGCTCCTTCAAAGCTATTTTTAACCGTACAGCTCATCTTTGTCCATGAGATGAGATAAACGATGAGAGCGGGTGAGCAGAGAAGGACTTTTTATCTTCAGAGAGGTACCTGCATCTGGGTGGAATATACTAATGTGTGTTAAGTGCCGTCAAGTTTCTTCCGACTCATGGCGACCCTATAAATCAAAGTCCTCCAAAATGTCCCATCCTTAACAGCCTTGCTCTGGTCTTGCAAATTGAGGGCTGTCGCTCCCGTTATAGAGTCCATCCATCTTTTGTCTGGTCTTCCTCTTTGCCTGCTGCCTTCCACTTTTCCTAGCATGATTGTCTTTTCCAGTGACTCTTGTCTTTCCATAATGTGACTGTCAGCCCTTGGCCCACAGAACCAGAAAACACCACAAAGTCATATAGAGTCCAAACAGATGGCTTTTACTGGTCAATTAGGCATACAGTGCAAACGAATAAAATGACAGCTATGAAAGGCTCACTAGCTGGGAGATATTATAGGGCAGGAAAGGCGGGAGATTACACGCAGGAATACAGTTTCCCAGGAGCTGAGTTCCCAGGCTTAGGCTTAGGCATGCGACCTTGGGGGGCAGACAATACAGCACAGAGACAGAGGCAATAACGAAACCGAGATAGTAGCCTGACATTCTGCTCCCCTCAAGGCCCCCTCCCAGTTCGCAAGGGGGCTGGCCTGTTCGGGTAAGCAATGTGAAAGGCGTCGACGAGGTCGGGGGCGGAGACATCCCGTGCGCGCACCCATTCGTCATAGGCAGGGGGGAAATGTTTCCAACGAACGAGATACTGGAGAGTACCATGGTGAATACGGGAGTCAAGGATCTTGGAGACTTCGAAGTGTTCTTCCCCCCCCACCATGATGGGTTGCGCAGGCGGTGGGTCCGGATGCCACCGTGGAGACGCAACATGGGGTTTGAGGAGGCTTATGTGGAAAACAGGATGCACACGCCTCAAAGATTTGGGGAGAGCCAGTTCCACTGTGACAGGGTTTATGACCCGAGTAATGGGGAAAGGGCCAATGAATTTGGCGCTGAGTTTATGGCACGGTTGGGTGGACCGGAGGTTTTTGGTGGAAAGGTAAACCAAAGCACCCACTTGCAGATCACCCCCGGGGGAGCGATGTTTGTCAGCTTGCGCTTTGTATTTACGTTTGGCCCGGTCGAGGTTGCTAACGAGCCAGGGCCAAGTGGTACGGAGGGCGTGTGCCCAGGAGGCAATGTCGGGGTTCCCCTCCCCCTCTACATCATCTGTAGGAACGATGGGACTGAAATCTTGTCCATACACAGCGAAAAACGGGCTAAAACCTGTGGATTGATGCATGGCATTATTGTAGGCATATTCTGCTAAAGGTAACAGTTCTACCCAGTTATCCTGGTGGTAGTTAACATAACAACGCAAATAACATTCGAGTACAGCATTGACACGTTCAGTTTGACCATCAGTTTGAGGATGGTATGCACTAGACATTCCCTGTTCCACCCCCACCAACTTGAGGAAAGCTTTCCAAAACTTAGAAACGAAACCACTTCCGCGGTCACAAATTATTTTACGCGGAAACGAATGTAAACGAAATATATGCGTTACGAAGAGGCGGGCCAGTTTCTGAGCAGAGGGGATCCCTGCACATGGAATCAAATGTATTTGCTTAGAAAACAAATCAGTAACAACCCACAACACAGTTTTACCCCCACTGAGAGGGAGATCAGTCATGAAGTCCATAGCAATCACTTCCCAAGGTCTGCTGGGCGTTTCAAGAGGTTGTAGCAATCCCGGGGGTTTGCCCTGCGATCGTTTCGTAGCGGCACAAACGGGACAGCTGCGGATGAAGGAGTCAATGTCGGAACGCATTCCCCCCCACCAGAACTGTCTGCGCAATAAGTGAAGGGTCTTCAGAAACCCAAAGTGCCCAGCTGTTTTGGCTCCATGAGCTAAATGTAAAACGTCCTTCCGGAGAGCTTTGGGTACATATAACTTTGAGTCTTTATACCAGGACCCCCCTTGTTCCAAAACACCAGGGGGTAGGGTATGAGCGGAACGTTCTAAAAGGCACTGGTCCCGGAGGACAGTTAAAAAGGATTCGGAGATGGGGATTTTGGAGGGAGCCCCCCCGTCGGTCTTGGAGATCTGAGAAACAGTTATAGGGTTAGTGCTTACGTGCGGCGGCGCGCAGACTGCAGGCGGCTGAGCGGTCGGAGGGGTAGGAGGGGCGGGAACTCCGGTCTGTTGCGGTGGCGGCTGGGCAGCCGGTTGGATTGGCGGAGCTTGCGAGTCAGGGAAGGTGTGCTGGGATCGGGTTTGCACAGCCAGCATAGGTAGGGCCCCACGTTGCATAGGGGTGAACAGAGAGTTGGTGGGTCTTTCGAGTTTCACCGGATATTGTGGTAAACGGGAGAGGGCATCCGCGAGAACGTTCTGTTTCCCAGGGACGTGCTTCAGGGTGAAACGGAACTGAGCAAAGAACTCCGCCCACCGTTGTTGTTTCGCCGATAGTTTATGGGACCCCGTGAGGGCAGCTAGATTTTTGTGGTCGGTCCAAACTTCAAAGGGGACTTTAGACCCTTCCAAGAATTGCCGCCATAGAGTCAGTGCGTGATGAACTGCAGAGGCCTCTTTCTCCCAGATGGGCCAGTTTAATTGAGAGTGCGCAAATTTTTTTGAAAAGTAAGCGCAAGGGTGAAGAAGACCGTCCGGTCCTTGCTGGAGGAGAGCCCCTCCCATGGCTACATCGGAAGCATCGACTTGCACAATGAACATTTGATTTGGGTCTGGGTGCCGTAGCACCGGCTCCGAAGTGAAGAGGCGTTTGAGGGCCAGAAAGGCGGCTTGGCATTGCTCAGTCCATAGGATTTTCGCGGAAGGCAAGGCAGCCGAGTTTACTTTTCCTTTAGTTTTCAGCAGGTCCGTAATGGGTAAAGCCACTTGGGCGAAGTTAGGGATGAATCCCCGATAGAAGTTTGCAAATCCCAAAAATTGCTGTACTTGCTTACGGTTGGTGGGGGGAGTCCAATCGAGGACGGCTTGGACTTTGGCGGGGTCCATGCGAAGACCTTGGTGGGAGATGATGTATCCCAAAAACGTGAGTTTGCTTTGGTGAAATTCACACTTAGCTAGTTTAGCGAAAAGTTGATGGTTACGCAGGCGTTGTAGAACTTCTCTGACCAGAGTCACATGCTCGTCCATAGTTTTTGAATAAATGAGTATGTCATCTAAGTAGACCACCACCCCACGATATAGAAGATCATGTAGAATTTCATTGATGAGTTGCATGAAGACCCCCGGGGCCCCTTTCAATCCGAATGGCATTACAAGGAATTCATACATTCCGAAACAGCTAGAGAAGGCAGTGAGGTGCTCATCCCCTTCGCGGATACGGACTCGGTAGTAGGCTTCCACCAAGTCTAATTTAGAGAACACACGGCCTTCCTGTAATTGTCCCAAAATATCCGATATTAATGGGATAGGATAGGCATTGGTCTGGGTAACCGCATTGAGCTTTCTGAAGTCAATGCACAGGCGAAGGTCGCCCTCTTTTTTCCGGACGAAAAACGCGGGGGCCGAGTTTGGGGCATTCGAAGGGCGAATGAACCCTCTGGCGAGGTTTTTGTCCAAAAAGTCCCGGAGGACAGTGCGCTCGGAAGCACTCATAGGGTAAATCTTACTTTTGGTTAATGTGCAGTCTTTCACTACTTCAATCGCACAGTCTGAGGCCCGGTGGGGGGGTAAGGCATCACATTCCCTAAGGTCGAAGACATCTTCAAAGTCCCGGTATACAGCGGGTAGAGCCGGTGGTGCTGGGGCAGTAGAGGTTAATGCTGGAACGGGCGGAAATCGCAGAGCAAAGTTTTGCCGATGCTGGTCGCAGGTGGGACTAGCGAAGGAGATAGTGTTTGTTTCCCAATCAATACTGGGACTATGTCCTTTAATCCAGTTAATTCCCAAGACCACTTCAAATCGGATAGGGGCTATAGTGAAGTCTATTTGTTCCCAGTGGGAACCAATTCCCATTGCTACCCCTATGGTGCGGTGATCAACTGGACCCCCCTGGAATTGGCTCCCGTCCATTTGAGCAAATTGGACGGGGGCGGGTAAAGCCTCTGAGTCGGCTCTGAGTGCAGCAAACGTGGCTTCGCTTATGAGAGTGCGACAGCAACCGGAGTCAATTAGTGCTTTGACGGGGATTTGTGGACCTCCGTTAAGTTGTTGTAAAACTGCATCCACGTAGACGGTGGAGTCCACTTCTTTGATTTTGGTAGGAGCATTCGGTTTGATAGGAAGATCCTGAGAGGTCTGTGGAGATGCTCCATTCACCACAGACCGGAGCCGTTTTTTGACAAGTCGAGGGGAGATTCCAGGTTTAAGGCAGGAGAAATCCAAGGATTTTCCTCATCCGAAGAGGGAAAGCTGTCCCCCAATGGGGCACTTGTAATCCGAGACCCGGCGGGGTCGCTGGAAGCAGGCAGGGAGGCTGGGTCCCCGGCATGGAGTGCAGAGGGTGTGGACCTTCCCGGAGCTGCGCTGCGGGTGGCCGCGGTGCCTCTGCGTGGTGGACGACCTCGGGCGCGGGTTGTCGTGCTGGGACGAAATAATTCCTGGCGGCGTGGGCAAACGGCCGCAAAGTGGCCCATTTCTCCGCATGTAAGACAGGCACCCCTCTGAAATCGGACTTCCCGTTCCTGGAGCGGACGTGGGGGATTTCGCGGGACGAGCAATGGTGCCTTGGGTTGAGGCTTTTGGGTGCCCTTCTCCTTGTGCTTTTGACGGACGAGAGAAATAAAGCGGCGGCGGCTTTCCACTTCCTCGGCTAATAGGATCCAGCCTTCGAGGGTATCGGGATCGCCTCGCATGTAAGACCAGTTCAGAATGTCAGGATGCAAGGCTTCCCTGAAATGATGGATCAGGGTGGTCTCGGGCCAACCTACAATTTTACTTGCCAGTCGTTGAAATTCATCGGCAAATTCCCGAACGGAAGCAGAGCCTTGTTTTAATTGTAATAGTTCCGTTTTGGCTCTTTCCCCCAGGAAGGGGTCCTCAAACCTCCTTCTCAGGGCAGTCATGAAGTTGTTGAGGGAACGAATCGCACGAGAGCGGGTGTCAAATTGGAGGACCATCCAGTCAGCCGCTTTGCCTGTCAGGAGGGAAGCTACGTACCGCACCCGGCTATCTTCCGTGGGGAACAGTTGACCTTGTTCTCGCATATAACTGTCCACTTGATGCAAGAAACAAGGCAAGGTCTCAAGAGATCCGTCATACGTAGTCCTCAATTTGAGTTGCTTCCAAGGGCCGGGTGCGGGTTGACCCGGTTGCACGGGTGGTCCAGGCGGAGGAGCAACAGGAGCTCCAGGAGGCAAGGGTGCAGCAGGCACATTAGCAGGTGGTTGCACGGGTGGTCCAGGCGGAGGAGCAACAGGAGCTCCAGGAGGCAAGGGTGGAACAGGCACATTACCGGGGGGTTGTACGGGTACCCCTTGACCCGGTATCGGAACGGGTTGTCTCTGAGCTATCAGGGTTTGATGTAATTGCCTGTTTTCTTGAAGCATAAGTTCCATTACTTCCTGGAGTTGATCAACACGGTCGGAGAGCTCCCGATTCTGGGCTCGTAAAAGATGAACCTCCTCACTTGGGCCACCAGTAAGATGAGGCTTACTGGTTCGGAAGCTCGTGGCCCATTGAGAGCTATCCCCATATAAATCCTCGTCTTCAGACTCATCTGAATCTCGACGTCGGTCAGCCAAACGGCGTGCGCGTTGGGTCGCACGCGACGGGACAAACGTCGGGGAAAAAGTTAGACCTGATAGTCCCAGTACATAATCCTTGGGGCGCGTGCCCACGTTCGCCTGATTCCTAATCCTTTCTGCAGCCGCCCTGGCTGCTTCCGCCGCCTCTCTCTCTCTTGCGACCCTAGCCGCTTCGGCGGCTTGCTGGTCCGCAAGAACTTTGGCGTTCTCGAGCCTTAGGGCAGCCTCTGCCGTAATGCGCGGCAAAAGTTCTGTCTCGAGGAGCAAGAGTATGGGGTCAGGTTCCCCGCCCAGCAGAGGTTGTACTCGAACCGCCAGTGCGGATGCCTCGGCTCCAAACGTCGGGGTCAAAACTTGAGCCAAGGTGGCTACCGGGGTGTCCTTTGTACATTCCACAAGGAGAAGAGCGGTGCTAATAGCGACTCGCTTGGCCTCAGCCTGGCAGCTGGCTGCATCCGGGATCAGGGAAAAACCCTCCGGCGGGGCTCCCGCCATGGTAGAAAGAGTTTGTCGAGAAATAAGGTTGTCCAAAAGTCCAGTTAATATTTGTAAATCCTCAGTCGCCAATCGGGCATCGTCCAGTAATTGATCCAAGTCCTGAAGATCTAAACGAGCGTCAGTATCCTCCGATGTTAACATCCAGAGACGTCCTGTAAGAGATTGCCACTGCGCCTGTACCAGTCCCCTCAAGCGGCAAACCTCTCGGGTCGTCCGGAAAAGTTCAGCGATTAAGTCTTGTAACAGAGTAGGGTCCTCTGAGAAGGGCTCCAGGGTAGTAGATCACCTGGAGAGCTGCACAGCTCCCATCCAAGTGGCAGGCGAACCCCCCTGGGCTCTAGCCTGGCTAGTAGAACGGTGAAGATGATAGATAGCTGTCATAATGTCAGCCCTTGGCCCACAGAACCAGAAAACACCACAAAGTCATATAGAGTCCAAACAGATGGCTTTTACTGGTCAATTAGGCATACAGTGCAAACGAATAAAATGACAGCTATGAAAGGCTCACTAGCTGGGAGATATTATAGGGCAGGAAAGGCGGGAGATTACACGCAGGAATACAGTTTCCCAGGAGCTGAGTTCCCAGGCTTAGGCTTAGGCATGCGACCTTGGGGGGCAGACAATACAGCACAGAGACAGAGGCAATAACGAAACCGAGATAGTAGCCTGACAGTGACCAAAGTACGACAGCCTCAGTTTAGTCATTTTAGCTTCTAGGGTCAGTTCAGGCTTGATTTGATCTAGAACCCACTGCTTTGGGTTTTTGTTTTGGCAGTCCAAGATATCCGTAACACTCTCCTCCAACACCACATTTCAAAGGAATCTACTAATACTCTCTTTTTCAATTCATTTACATCATTGATGGTCCGTCCGCCTTTCTCACTGGGACTCAAGGCAGATTGCATAATGTGAGACAACTAAATCGACAGGAATAGGATATCCAATAAACAATGAAGTAGGGTCTGGAATTGCAGAAATCTGACAAATTTCCCAGGAGAAAATGGCTGCTTTGGAGGGTGGACTGTATGGCACGAACCCTGCAGAGGTCCCTCCCCTCTCCAAACTCTGCCCTACCCATTCCCAAATCTCCAGGTGTTTCCCAACATAGAGTTGGCAACCTTGGGTCTTCCTGTCCTAACTCTAGCATCTAGCTCCCCTTACTTCCTTTTCTCCTGCTTCTCCCAAATGGACATTCCTTTCTAGGGTTGCCAACCTCCAGGTACTAGCTGGAGATCTCCCACTATTACAACTGATCTCCAGCCGACAGAGATCAGTTCGCCTGGAAAAATGGCCGCTTTGGCAATTGGATTCTATGGCATTGAAGTCCCTCCCCAAACCCTACCCTTCTCAGGTTCCCCTCCAAAAATCTCCAGGCATTTCCCAACCCAAAGCTGGCAACCCTTTTCCTTTGCCATGCTGATGTGGTAGCAGAGGACTTATTTTCCAAGTGGCAACAGCCGAAAGAACCAGACATCCATAACCATTCAATAATGTCCAAGTTCATCTATCTAGAGAACAAACGGGAATAGAGAAACCCAGACCCCTCCAGTTATGGGGTGTGTGGTCTTTTTTCCCTAACTCTCAACATGGATCAACTCCATTTTAAACCCTGCAGTGTGAGTGACAGATCAAAACACCAAGGCTTCATGTCATCTGAAGCTACTGAGATGAAGCTACGCTGCGGAATGCAGCAATTCTGGTATTAGTAAGCGCCTCCACCTACGAGGGATTGAGATAAACAAACAGCTTGGATGTTGGCACTCAAAAAACAGTTCCAGGCGATGTTTCTGGCCTAGTTCTCAGTGAGGTGGTAACCCTAAGCCTGGGCTGCATGTGGGGGGTAGGGCTGCCAACCTCCAGGTGGCGGCTGGAGATTTCCCAATATTACATCTGATCTCCAGGCGGCAGAGATAGGTTCCCCTGGAGAAAATGGTTCCTTTGGCAACTGGACTCGATGGAATTGAAGTCCCTCCCTCTCCAAATCCCACCCTTTTCAGGCTCCTCCCACAAAATCTCCAGGTATTTCCCAACCAAGAGCTTCTTCCCTCCACACTAGGGTTGCCAACCTCCAGGTGGCGGCTGGTAATCTCCTGCTATTACAACTGATCTCCCGCCGATAGAGAGCAGTTCACCTGGAGAAAATGGCTGCTTGGGCAATTGGACTCTATGGCATTGAAGACCCTCCCTCACCAAACCCCGCCCTCCTCTGGCTCCACCCCCAAAATCTCCAGGTATTTCCCAATCCCGGAGCTGGCAACCCTACTCCACACCCAAAAATATCAGTTCGTCGAAAGAAAATGGCTACTTGAAAGGTGGGCCATAACAACTAGCTTTGTCCTCTGCAACCGCTAGGGTTGCCAAGTCCCTCTTCGTCATCGGCAGGTGGTTTGGGGGTGGAGCCTGAGGAGGGCGGGGTTTGGGGAGGGGAGGGACTTCAATGCCATAGAGTCCAATTGCCAAAGCAGCCATTTCCTCAAGGTGAACTAATCTCTATCAGCTGGAGACCAGTTGTAATAGCAGGACATCCCCAGCTAATACCTGGAGGTTGGCAACCCTAGTGAAAGGGGTCACACAGTTCTCACCACATTTTGCTACACTGGCTGGAAGGCACTGGATCTTCGTAAATTCAAAATCATTTTAAAAGCCATCTGTCCATGATTACATCCTATGAGAACATATTCGCCAATTTTTTAAGACTCTGTAGCGTGAAGGATCTTCCTTTTGTTTATCCTGGCTCTACAGTTAATGAGCTTCATTGGCTGGCTGCAAAGAACAGAGGACATGACGTACTGTCGCTAACATTATGTACCAGCAATCCATCTAATTGACCCCAAGGGACAAAAAACTGTAAAAGTCTTCACAGGCTACCAGTAATCTGGATGTTGAGATCACTAGAGAACAATCCCCAACCCCAGGCAAACATGGTAGTATTGTCATACACCAGCAAAAGTGGGCAGAATATAGATGCCCCAAGGCACAGAAGAAAATTAAGCTGCATTTATTATCAAGGAAATGAAAATTTATGTGGCATTATTAAATTAAAATACAGAAAAATGTCTAAAGACGGAAGAAAGCATAAAAATCAATACAATGCAAAGCTCCTGAAGGGAAAAGACACCTTGAACCACGAGAAAAGGCAGGATATAAATGTTATTAATAAATAAATAAACAAATAATAAAAAAGTGTTTTAAAATGCAGCATCTTTGGGGTCAGAAGCTCACAGACTTGGTGTTTAGAAAAGGCCAGTCCCTGCCCAGAATGGAGAGTATCACAGCACACCCCACCCCAGACTACAAAAGTGAAAGCTTTTACATTATGGAACTCCCTGCCCCAGGAGGTGGTGATGGCTGCCAACTTGGAAGGCTTTAAGAGGGGAGTGGACATGGAGAAGAGGGCTATCCATGGCTACTAGTCAAAATGGATACTAGTCATGATGCATACCTATTCTCTCCAGGATCAGAGGAGCATGCCTATTGTATTAGGTGCTGTGTAACACAGGCCGGATGGTGCTGCTGCAGTCGTCTTGTTTGTGGGCTTCCTAGAGGCCCCTGGTTGGCCACTGTGTGAACAGACTGCTGGACTTGATGGGCCTGGGTCTGATCCAGCATTGCTTTCCTTATGTTCTTATGTTCTTATCCCCTCCAACGTAATTCATAGCCTCCTGTGGCTGCTTTCCATTAAAAAAAACAAACCTAGGAAACTGTTCCATGCATCTATAATGCGGAATTTGGCCCACAGTTTCTGAACAAAAGTTGCCATAACCTTTCTAGCGTATCACTTTTTTTTAAAGCTAGCAATCAAAACCTTTACCACAAAATCCTCTACTCTGTTTCACGCTTGCACATTTCAGGGAAATGCATTTCTAGGGACCGGGGGACGCATTTCCATTCAAATGAGATCAGATCCACTGATAACAACACACTGTTGTAGATTTAACAAGATTCTATCACTTCTGCGGCGCTGCCTTTACAGACTGGAAGCCCAATCCACAAGTGAGCAACGTCAAAGCCAGTTGAGTCCGGTGGATTTTTAAAATTGATTGACTGAGTTGTGAATATCCCAGCACGCAGCACACACATTTCTCTCATGTAAGCAGCAGCCCAGTAACAAAATCCATATTTATTATTTTACAAGATACTTGCTCACAGTTTTCAGACAAGTCGCATGTTTCCGCTGTTGCCGATAATAAAAAGGAAATATAAATTGCGAACCCTATCTTGACAAATTTAGCATCCATTGAATATTTTTCAAGCGGATGGTGCAAGATAAAATTTTAAAGATGCAATATTTCTTTAAGGGAAAGCACAAATCAAATGTTTGGGTCTGGGTACTTTTATGTGCATATCAACACTACCAAAAGGCAAGGAAGATTAGCTAAAAGTAAAATCATCATCACAGTATGCTAGTTCCTCTTACATTTTAGAGCCAGCGTGGTGTAGTGGTTAAGAACGGTGGTTAGGAGTGGTGGACTCTAATCTGGAGAACAAGTTTGATTCCCCACTCCTCCACATGAGTGGTGGATGCTAACCTGGTGAGCCAGGTTGGTTTCCCCACTCCTCCACATGAAGCCTGCTGGGTGACCTTCTGCTAGTCACAGTTCTCTACGAACTCTCTCAGCCCCACCTACCTCACAGGGTGTCTGTTGTGGGGAGGGGAAGGGAAGGTGATTGCAAGTGGTTGGATTCTCCCTTAAATGGTAGAGAAACTTAGCATATAAAAAAGAATTCTTCTTCTTTAAAAAAGCAGCTTCTAATTGGAGTTTGTCCCCAGAACATTTTCGCATCACCTGTACTATCATGTATCAATTATCAGCTAACAAGAATGTGATTGCCTAGCTGGAATAAACCAAGGGTCCCCAACATGGCATCCATGGGCACCATGGTGGCTGCTGACACCTTTCCTGGTGCCCGTCAAGTTCTTTTAGAAACTGGGAGGGGCTAGGTGGGGCTTTTGCCCAGCAGGGCTTCTGCTTGGATGTGCATATTAAAAGGCATCCCCCTAAAAAGCATTTCTGCCTGAAATGTCAAATTGTTACTATTAGCTGTGTATAATCTCACTTCCTGACATTGTGTGGTTCAACATGAAACAAATAAACTAGGAAAGAATGAAGTAGCCCCCCCCCCCGCCACCCCGGTTGTTTTGTCCCGAGCATCTAGCACTCGGTGGTATACTGCCTCCAGATACATTGTATCTCTATGGAGGCACGGGGCGAACTTTCCCACCGTTTAAAGCCCGGCTTCTCCATTGAGATACATTGCAAAGATCACACTAAAGAATCTGAACACAGCCACTCTGCCAATGCTTTTCAATGGAGGAGGATGGGGGTGACCCCTTCCAGACCCCGAAATTCAGGACCCCCAGACCCAATCTTTACCAAACTTGGGGGTTCTTGCAAGGAGGGTCCCTTCTAGCTATCCTGAAAATGTGGGAACTCAACCTGCAAAAATGCCCCCGTAGGGTTTAAATGGCCGAATTTTTCAGGAAACCCGAATTTAAAGCCAAATTCCTACCTTTACTGGTATAGGAAATTCGGCATTCGGGTTTTCCCCCAAAACATGACCAATAAACCCAAACCCGAATTTAAAAAAAAAAATATTTCAACAGCAATGACATACCACCTCCGGACGTCACTTGACTTGAAAACCCTTCAGGGCTGCCATAGGTCAGCTGTAACTTGACGGCAAAAAAAAATACCACCGCAGAACAAGCTGCCTGTTGAATCTCTACGTGAGTCTGGTCTGGCTTTCTTCCAGTCAGCCTCTACTGAGGTAGGTAACTCTGCTGTCCCAGGTGAGACTGGCTCATTTACGAAGCATACAAAGATACAGCAGAATTACCCTTCCGAGGTAGAGAATGTCCGTTGCAACCTAATGTGAGTCCCTGCTCTGAGGTCTCCTCCTTCCAAACAGGACGCATGCCCAGAACCCATCCCAGAACATAGGGAATGGGGTCTTCCAAGGGTGGTTAACTCACACTCTGAATATAAGTAGAGTTGCCAGGTCCCTCTTTGCCATTGGCGGGAGGTTTTGGGGGTGGAGCCTGAGGAGGGTGGGGTTTGGGGAGGGGAGGGGCTTCAACGCCATAGAGTCCAATGGCCAAAGCAGCCATTTTCTCCAGGGGAACTGATCTCTATCGGCTGGAGATCAGTTGTAATAGCGGGAGATCTCCAGCAAGTACCTGGAAGTTGGCAACCCTAAATATAAGCCACTCCATACACCTCCAACACTAACTGAGGACAAAGAGAGGAGTTCCCGTAATCAGACATTCAGAAAACCTTGGATTAACAAAAAGATCGAGGAAGACAGGGCTTTGCGAGAGACACAGCAGGATGTTCCTGCCGCCTCCTTCTAGGCTCTGCATTTCCGACGTGAAGGAAAGGACTATTCCAGTGGGTTCATAAACATTCAATGGTTTCTGTGAGGGTCTCTGTCTATGTGTCTCTGCTTCTCATCACCTGCTTTGTTATCAGTGAACTCGTAAAAGCAGTTCACACCTTCTGGTCTCAGGCGCCAGGCCTGATTGCCCCAAGTATCTTCCCCCCCGCTGTTCTTCCTGTCAGTACTCCCTCAGGCCGATGCGGCCTTGGAAGTGTGATAGCTTCACCAGACTTCCTGGGACTCGTCTGATGTTTTGTATTATGCCAAGCTTGTAACTTCCCATAACAATAAGTGTGAACCCCAGTGCCCCAGTGCCCTGGAGTCAATATATTCTGTAAACCCAAATAGTCCCTCACTTGCAACTCTCTACCTGTGCCTGTCTCATCTCCTGATGTCTTCAATAAATCCTTTGTTTCTTTACCAACGTCTGAACATTTGATTTGGAGAAGCAAACTCAGAGAGAGGGGATCTCTCACATTGAGTTGCAAGTCTTTGCCTCTCGGACTGCTGCTGTACCTTTTGGGACAGAATGCAAGGCGACGAGGAAAACACCCCTACTACCCCTGTGGCACCGAAGGAACCGGTGGTGCCGGAGAAACCGGACCCCAAGGAGGAGGGTGCCAAGCCAAAGAAACCTAAGGATCCCATCCCCGACCAAGGCCGGGACGGACGTCCCCGAGGACTTTTCAACAATTGGCTGGACTCCCCCAAGGGTTGGTCTCTCTCCCGAACCGCGGCGAAAGATCGCCGGTTGGCCTTCCCCAGCACGGGACTCGAAGGGGACCCGGCACGCAAGGAGGCCCTGATGGAGGAAGAACGCAGGCAGTGGCAGGAGGATCGCCAAGCCATGCAGGAGCAGATGGAGACTATGCAGCGTGTGATGGGTGAGATGGCAGCGGCCCTTGACGCACTGAAAGTGCAACCGCCCGCCGGCAATCTCCCGGACGGGGCACCGGCAGCTCCTCCCGCGCCTCCTAGCCTCCCGTCCCGTCGGGACCTGAAAGTCACCTATGACGGTTCAGGGGACCAGTTGACCTTTTTCATGGTCCAAGTGGACATTTTTATGCGAGAACAAGGCCGGACCTTCACTTCCGAGGAGTCCCGGGTGCAGTACGTGGCTTCCTTACTGCAAGGGGAGGCGGCCGCCTGGATGGTGTTGCAGTATGAACTCCGCTCGCCGGTGCTGCGAACCCTGGACGAATTTATGGTAGCACTCCGAAACCGCTTTGAGGACCCGACTCTGGGTGAGCGGGCGAAAGCCTCCCTGATGCAACTGCGCCAAGGGACCAGGTCGGTGGCGCAGTATGCAAGTGAGTTCCAGTCACTGGCCAGCCGAATCCTGGACTGGAGCGAGGCCACTTTGGTACAGTGTTTCAGGGAGGGCCTCAACCCAGACCTCCAACATTGGGCCTTCATGCAAGGGAACCCCCCGGATGTGGAAGGTTGGGTTCGCCACGCTGCCGACATCGAGAATCGCAAACAACTTCTGACCTTGTCCAAACAACGCATCGGACGAGACCCGAGACCCCGGAGCGACCGGGGCCGAGACTTCCGACTGGGGGGCAGCGGGGGTCCCTCGGCCGCCGAACGCCGCAAGCGTTTTGAGACCGGTGTCTGCCTAACCTGCGGAGGTAAGGGACACTTTGCGTCGCAATGCCCCTCTCGTTCGGGCCGCCCCAACCTCCCACGCCAAGCCCCGACCGAACCACAGAAGGCGGCTGCCGAGGACCAGCCCCGCCGCAGGAGCGGACCACCGGGCCGACGTTTCGGCGCACCCTCCGCTCTCCATGCACGCCCCCAGGACGGGGTCTCCACTTCTACTGGCCCAACGGGGTCCCGGATTACAAGTACTACTTTTGATTCGGACGGGTCCCCGACCGCCACCACTCCTTCCCCCTCTTCCAGCGAGGAGGAGGAGTGGGAACAGCCGGCAAAAAACGCCGTCGGTCTGCTGTAGTAGGGGCTCCGCAGCAGACCGCCCCTGTCGTTGTGCAAGGAGCTCCACCGATGGTAAGCGCCCAAGAGGACAATGTGTATGTGCGTGTTCACCTATCCCTACCTAAAGGGGGTCCTAGTTTAGAATTCCCCGCGTTGGTTGACTCGGGGTGTGCCCGCACCATGATTAGTGAGGAAACTGCCAAGAAACTGGGAGTCCGGCGCAAGCGGCTTCCGGGACCCCTCCGCTTTTCCCAAATGGACGGGAGTGATTTTAAACGGGGCCCGGTGACCCACAGAACTGCAGCCGTGATTATGTCCGTAGGGGAACATTGGGAACGCTTATATTTTACCATCGCCCCTATTGTAACCCCTGTGGTGTTAGGGATGAACTGGCTACGGGGACACAACCCATCCATCAACTGGGTTGAACGGGTGCTCTCGTTTCCCGAAAACCCCTGTAGGTTACATGACAAGGAACGGGTTGTCCGGTCTCCGGCCGCCGCAGTGGTAGGGTTTCCCCCCCCAGCCACCGTTCCTCCTCAACTGCCCACCGAATACTCGCAGTTTGCGGACGTCTTCGATGTTAGGGAATGTGACGAACTACCCCCCCACAGAGAGACGGACTGCGCCATCGAAATTGTGGGGGAAGGCAAACTGTCTAAAGGGAAGGTCTACCCCATGAGCCCTAGTGAAAAGGCGGTGTTACGGGACTATCTGGATGCCAACTTGGCGAGGGGTTTCATACGCCCTTCCAAGGCTCCTTATTCGGCCCCAGCCTTCTTTGTGAAGAAAAAGACGGGAGATTTAAGACTGTGTATTGACTTTCGTAGGCTAAACGCCGTCACCCAGTCTAACGCTTACCCTCTCCCTCTTATTCCCGACCTTCTAGCACAATTAAAGGAGGGCCGAATCTTCACCAAACTGGACTTAGTGGAAGCATACCACCGCATTCGCATTAAAGAAGGAGACGAGTCCAAAACAGCCTTTTCCAGCTGTTTTGGAATGTTTGAGTACCTAGTCATGCCTTTCGGACTTTCGGGGGCTCCCAGTGTGTTTATGCAATTAATTAATGAGGTTTTACATGATTTGCTGTTTCGGGGGGTGGTGGTATTTCTCGATGACATCCTTATTTACTCTGAAACCATGGAAGAACATGTACGCCTAGTGCGAGAAGTGCTCCAGCGGCTGCGGGAGCACAAACTGTATGCTAAGGTGTCCAAATGTGAGTTCCACCAACCTTCCATTACTTTTCTTGGGTACGTGATTTCCCACCAAGGGTTAGAAATGGACCCCGCAAAGGTCCAAGCGGTGCTGGATTGGGAACCCCCCACTACCCGCCGCCAGCTTCAGCAGTTTTTGGGATTCGCTAACTTTTACCGAAACTTCATTCCTAATTTTGCCCAAGTTGCGCTTCCCCTCACTGCCCTGTTGCGTACCAAGGACAAGGGGGCTAGCGCCGCGCTTCCCTCAGCCCGTTTGCAATGGTCCCCCCAGTGCCAGCAAGCTTTTGAACGTTTAAAGCTGCTTTTTTCATCCGAACCCGTTTTGGCTCACCCGGATTGCACCAAGCCTTTTGTGGTGCAAGTGGATGCCTCGGATGTGGCCATGGGCGGGGCCCTATTGCAGAGGGATGAAGGGGGGCGGTTGAGGCCATGCGCCTACTTCTCCAAGAAGTTTTCCCAGTCCGAAATCAACTGGGCGATTTGGGAAAAGGAGGCGGCGGCGGTCAAACATGCCCTCACCATATGGAGGCACTTTTTAGAAGGTGCCGAACTGCCGTTTGAAGTGTGTACCGATCACAAGAATCTTGAGGCTCTCAAGGGAGCTAGAAAGCTCAACGCCAAACAGATTCGGTGGGCCCAATTTTTCGCTAAATTCCGGTTCACCCTCAAGCATGTCCCTGGCAAAGAAAATGCCCTAGCCGACGCCTTGTCACGACTTCCCCAGTATCGCAACGATTTCGATCGCCTAGTCGACTCCCTGTTCACTCCCGAGCAGCGAGGGGAGGTTCCAAGCTTAGCCGTCACTACCCGGTCCCAAGCCCAACAACCAGAAACCCCCCCTACGCTCAAAGGTATCCCGGAAGCCTTCCAACAGCGGCTCCGGGACGCCTCCCTACAGGAGGAGGAGCACCATCTCCTCCCCACTGGCTTGGAACGAACCAACACTTGGTGGGTGCAAGGGGGGAAACTATATGTCCCATCCTCCCTTCGCAAAGAGGTATTGGGACTTGTACATGGTGCCAGGTTGGCGGGTCATTTTGGTTTCATAAAAACCCTTCACCTGGTACGGAGGCAGTTCTGGTGGCCCGGTATGAGATCCGATGTAGAGCTGTATGTGCGCAGCTGCCCCACTTGCGCCACCGCTAAGAAACGGATGGGAAAACCCCCAGGGCTTCTCAAACCGCTTGAGAACCCCTCCCGTCCCTGGGAAGTCATCGCCATGGATTTTATCACCGACCTACCTCCTAGTCGGGGAAAGACGGTTCTCTGGGTAATCACGGACCTTTTTTCCAAACAGGTCCATTTCGTTCCATGTGCAGGTCTTCCTTCAGCCCAGGGCTTGGCTAAACTGTTCGTCACACACGTCCTCAGGCTACACTCGATCCCGAGGAAGGTCCTCTCCGACCGGGGGGTCCAGTTTGTTGCCAAATTTTGGCGAGCCTTTCTAAAGCTAATGGGGGTGGAGGAACAGGGCCTTTCTTCCGCCTATCACCCCCAGACGGATGGTCAAACTGAACGAGTAAACGCGGTGGTAGAATGTTATTTGCGTTGCTATGTAAATTTCCACCAGGACGACTGGGTCGACTTGCTGCCATTTGCCGAATATGCGTACAACAATGCGCCTCATTCCTCTACCGGCTTTAGTCCCTTCCAAGTGATATACGGGACGGAATTCGGTCCTTTCGGTTCCGCCCCCGTCACGCCAGATCTCCAGTCCACCCCTGATCTTCAGGAGTGGATTCAGGTAGTCAAATCTACCTGGCCATGGCTGCTCAAAAATCTTGAGAGGGCAAAAAGCAAGTACAAGGAACAGGCAGACAAACACCGGTCTCCGGGGTGGGAACTTAAGGTGGGGGAGCAAGTCTATCTGTCCACCAAAAACCTCCGCTCTCTTCGTCCCTGCAAAAAACTGAGCGACCGTTATGTGGGACCTTTCCCCATAACCAGAGTAATCAACGAGGTTACCGTGGAACTGGAACTCCCAAAGACCCTCAAGGGGGTCCATCCAGTCTTTCATATAAGCCTCCTCAAACCTTATGTGGCAGCTCCCCAGTTCCACCCCCCTCCCGCACATGAGATTCCTACCGTGGTAGGGGGGGATACCCATTTGGAAATATCCAAGGTTTTAGATTCCAAATGGAAGAAAGGGAAACTGTTTTACTTTGTTCGTTGGAAAAACCTTGGGTCCGCTCACGACGAGTGGGTGGCCGCACCCCACATGGCGGCCCCTCGCTTGATCCGAGAATTCCACCTCGCTTATCCCGATAAGCCTCGCCCTCTCGAGGACCCTGGAGGGGGGCCTTAAGGGGGGCAGAATGTGAGGGTCTCTGTCTATGTGTCTCTGCTTCTCATCACCTGCTTTGTTATCAGTGAACTCGTAAAAGCAGTTCACACCTTCTGGTCTCAGGCGCCAGGCCTGATTGCCCCAAGTATCTTCCCCCCCGCTGTTCTTCCTGTCAGTACTCCCTCAGGCCGATGCGGCCTTGGAAGTGTGATAGCTTCACCAGACTTCCTGGGACTCGTCTGATGTTTTGTATTATGCCAAGCTTGTAACTTCCCATAACAATAAGTGTGAACCCCAGTGCCCCAGTGCCCTGGAGTCAATATATTCTGTAAACCCAAATAGTCCCTCACTTGCAACTCTCTACCTGTGCCTGTCTCATCTCCTGATGTCTTCAATAAATCCTTTGTTTCTTTACCAACGTCTGAACATTTGATTTGGAGAAGCAAACTCAGAGAGAGGGGATCTCTCACAGTTTCCTACTCTGCGTGACATCTCTGTCGTATGCTCGACATCAGCCAAATGGAATCAGCAGGCATTCCTGAGAGAAGCATTTCCTTCTTCTGTGGGGGTGCACAAATTCTAAAGTGGTAGCTTTTACAGTTTTAGTCGAATGGGGTAGTGGCATTATTATACAGTCCTGCCACTAACACGTGCTTCCTCGTGTGGGGGGAAGAGGTGGCTCCATACTGCTTATTTGAAACCTTGCCTCTCTTCTGTGAGGTGCATTTCCACTCCAGCTACAGCAAGAAGTAGATTTGCAAGATTCCTTTTTAAGACATTGCCATGTGCGCATTAGTAAACACTGTCCCAAGTGTTCAGGCACTTTACCACTTACAGTTTTATTTCTGTAAACAAAAAGGTACCTGGGGTATAACCCCCCCCCCAATCAACGGATTTTGCCACCAGGGTGTTTTTTAACCCAATTTCATATGACGTAACAGGGTACAAAAATATCCCACAGCTCCCCCCTCCCCAGAAAACACTGATCCAGGAGAAGGGCTGCCAGGTCCCTCTTCGCCACCAGCAGGAGGTTTTGGGGGCGGAGCCTGAGGAGGGCAGGGTTTGGGGAGGGGAGGGACTTCAATGCCATAGAGTCCAATTGCCAAACCTACCATTTTCTCCAGGGGAACTGATCTCTATCGGCTGGAGATCAGTTGTAACAGCAGGAGATCTCCAGCTACTACCTGGAGGTTGGCAACCCTATCCAAGAGGTATTTTACGTGCTCTGATGAGATGACACCCCCTCATATAACCTGGAGAACATTTCCCTCACTACTGAGTGATACATTCACAGGGAAAAAAACGTAATCCAGATTGGGAAATAGCTTGAGATTTTTTGGGGGGTGGGGCCTGAGGAGGGCAGGGTTTGGGGAGGGGAGGGACTTCAATGCCATAGAGTCCAATGGCCAAAGCAGCCATTTTTGCCAGGGGAACTGATCTCTGTCACCTGGAGATCAGTTGTAACAGCAGGAGATCTCCAGCCACCACCTGGAGATTGGCAACCCTAATCATGCGCCTGTTTTAAGAAATGTTCCTGGCAGCAGAAAAAGGTATGGGGTGAAGGCAACATTACCCTTTAAGCCAGCATCTTGCTGGCTCCAGGGCAGCCCAAAGAGAATATGGAGTTTGAAGGGATGACTGTTTGTCGGCCCAGCAATACAAGAGGGAGTTTACTACTACCCAGCCCAACTGTGTCACACCCTGAAAGCAGCATTTACACATCTTTACAGACATGTGCTTGTTCAACAGCAATGAAAGATATATAATATATATAGCAGGGTTTGCTTTTAAAGGAGGGTTGCATCCGGCTCACTGTTATCCCACGGGGAGTCGAGCCACGTGACGTGAGAGGTTACAGCAACATGGCAAAAGAGAAAGAGTCTAAAAGCAGGAGCTGTACATTGAAGCAGAGATCTACAAACTTAAAAGCACAAAACTGGCCTCAGATGAACATTAGCAAACACCCAGAGAAGAAGCAGATTGGAGCAGAGATACTTTGGGGTGCAAATTTCACCATCCTCTCTGAGGCACAATGAGTTCACGTGGCTGGGCGGGGGGGATCAGCTCTGGTTATGCAACCAATTTCATGATGTGCACAAGTAGAGGAAAGAGCACGTGTTGGTTTCACCTGAGTTTTTCTTCTACAGAAAGCTGTGGCCAGTTCTGGTCCGCTTACAGGTGTGCCCAACATGATGTTCACGTTTGCAATTATAAGGATGTCATCTCCATGTGTCACATTCCTATTTGGATCTTATATGCTGCATAAGTGCTAACTTTCCTTACTCCCCCTTTCAAAGAAGTCATCTGCGACCCCCCCAACTGTTCCCCATGGGTCAATGGACCCTCCAGAAACATGACAGCTGTCAAAGGGGGGGGGTAACTGGCAAAAATTACCTGGCCACTCGATTACAAGCAGAAATGCCCATCGCCAAAAAGCAGCTCAGACCAAAGCCATTATGTTTAGGAGCATATCTAAAATATCTATAATGTATAACTATATCGTGTGGTGGTTCCAGGTAGGGCTGTCGATTCGGTTCATCCCGAACCGAAAAACAGCCGAATTTCCCCCGTGTCGGTGGTTTTCAGTTCGGATGGAACCAAATTCAAAAAAAGGCGGGAAACCGACGAGCCGAATTTGGCGAGTTTGGGGCGCGCCAAATAAATTCGGCAAATTTGGAGGCTCAGAATCAGCAGCATAACCGTCAGTTAGTAAGCAGCATTCTCCCGCGGCCAATTGGTAGCCAAGCTGGGTCTTCTTCTGGCCAATCATTCGCGGTTGTGTGCGTGAGCTCAGCTGCTCTGCGGCCCGGGGAGAGAAAGAGAAAGTGTGTGTGAGAGAGATCCCAGTGTGTGTGTGGGGGTGCACATTCACGGCTTTTCATGGCTCCGGGGGGGGGGGCATTTTTGGAGCTAGAGGTCCCAAAAATTTCAGTGTAGCTTCAGGGGACCCTTCTTGCAAGAACCCCCATGCGGGAGGTTTTTAGGGCAGAGTCTGAGGAGGGTGGGGTTTGGGGAGGGGAGGGACTTTAATGCCATAGAGTCCAATGGTCAAAGCGGCCATTTTCTCCAGGTGATCTGATCTCTATCGGCTGGAGATCAGCTGTAATAGCAAGAGATCTCCAGCCATTACCTGAAGGTTGGCAATCCTACCCGTCTCCCTGTTGAAAATGGCTGCTTCGGAAGGTGGACTCTATTGCATTATATGCAGCTGAAGCCTCTCTCCTCCCCAAACTCCACCACAAAATCTCCAGGAATTTCTCAACCTGGAGCTGACAACCCTAGTCAGGCCTGGGACCAAGGCCGGGAAGGGGCTCTGTCCCCTCCCACTGCTTTTTAGTGAGAGAAACTGAAGCTTGGAATCTGTGGTTGCCTAGTAACAGCCACTGAGGGAATTGGTTGCTTAAAGCGACAGGTTCTCCTTTTATCATTTTTGGATTAAAAAAAAACATTTTTGGATTAAAAAAAAACAATGATTTTTTTTTTTAAGATTTCAGATTTTTCTGCAAACCTGGGCCCTTTTTTAGGTTTGTGGGAAGATCCGTCTTGCCCATTCACAGCTCCAGTCACTGGATTTAAGAATCCAAAAATCTGGCTGACTTTACTATTGGAATATGTTGCCTTTCCAAAACTGCACCAAGATGGCAGAGAGAAACCACTAACAGCACGTAGAGTCCATAATTCATCACCACTGAGACTGTTCTGGGAAGGAATTTGCTTGTAAACTCTGACCCCCTACCATTATCTTAAACATTCATCAGTGTTTCATCACAGGCAGGAGGAAAGCCCATCTCCAGGATATGCATGTGCAGTCTTAAATATTCTCACCATCCTGGAGACATAAAAAGGCAATAGAAACTCAAACCTTCCCAGCTGCAAAAACGGCATAATTGCGATCACCTGCTCTCTAGTTGGCCACACAAACGGCATGAACAGCACTGGTAGAACTGCCCTTTCCCAGAAAAGGTTTCAGATTCAGAAGTTACGCTGCTATTTTCTACAATATGCTGAATGCACCTAAGCCTATCAAACATACAGCCATTTGTTTTGCCCCCCAATGCAAATTAGAAAACTTTAATTCAACATTCTAGCCAGGTGAATTAGAATCATAGAATCACAGAGTTGGAAGGGAACACCAGGGTCATCTAGCCCAACCCCCAGCACAATGCAGGAAATTCACAACCACCTCCCCCCACACCCCCAGTAACCCCTACTCCATGCCTAGAATATGGCCATATGTCAGCATTGCTGACATAGGGCCATCTAACCTCTTCTTAAAAACCTCCAGGGAAGGAGAGCTTACCACCTCCAGAGGAAGCCTGTTCCACTGAGGAACTGCTCTAATTGTTAGAAAATTCTTCCAAATGTCTAGACGGAAACTCTTTTGATTTAATTTCAATCCGTTGGTTCTGGTCCGACCTTCTCGGGCAACAAAAAACAACTGGGCACCATCCTCTATATTAAAGCCCTTCAAGTACTTGAAGTTGGACAGACTCTGGAAAGCTCATACCCCGAAAATCTTGTCGGTTTCTAAGGTGCTACTGGACTCGAGTCCAGCTGTTCTACGGCAGACTGATACAGCTACCGTCTGGAACTGTACTCGTGGAACCTGTTTCTGGCGAATCTCTATACCTGTTTCCCTTTTGAAAAACACGGTGTTGTTGCCGTACCTCCGGTTTCAGCTGCTGCTTCCAGATCTCTGGAATCTCCGAAGGGTGCGGTACTAGGGACATCTTGAGCACTTGCATAGAAATGCACGCGCACAAAATGCATTGTGTAGCTTGCAGGCTGCCATTTCGCAGGCTGTCGGGGGTGTGAGGTTCACGTCGGAGCGCTGATTACTTATCCGAGCGCGTCGTTGAGCAACCGAAACAAACGCTGCCTTGGGGCAGGACAGGCTATTGCAGAATATTTCAGTTTTGGGCACCACAATTTAAGAAAGATTTAGACAAGCTGGACCGTGTCCAGAGGAGGGCACAAAGATGGTGAGGGGTCTGGAGACCAAGTCATATGAGGAAAGGTTGAAGGAGCTGTTGGATATGTTTAGCCTGAAGAGGAGCAGACCGAGAGGGGATATGATAGCCATCTTCAAGTACTTGAAGAGCTGTCATATGGACGATGGTGCCGAGTTGTGTTCTGTTGCCCCAGAAGGTCGGACCAGAACCAATGGGTTGAAATTAAATCAAAAGACTTTCTGGCTAAATGTTAGGAGAAACTTTCTGACACTTAGAGAGGTTCCTCAGTGGAACAATCTTTCTCGGGAGGTGGTGGGCTCTCCTTCACTGGAGGTTTTTAGCAGAGGCTAGATGGCCACCTGTTAGCAATGCTGATTCTATGACTTTAGGCAGATCATGAGAGGGAGGGCATCTTGGCCATCTTCTGGGCATGGAGTAGGGGTCATAGGGTGTGTGTGGGGAGGTAGTTGTGAATTTCCTGCATTGTGAAGGGGGTTGGTCTAGATGACCCTGGTGGTCCCTTCCAACTCTATGATTCTATGAACTGGATGTGTCTGAATTGGATACCTGCATTCTGTCCTCGCAAATCACAACACACACACACCCAGATCTCACAAAATCACCTGCAGTAATGCATGGGATGTATACACAAAGCACTGTGTGCAGCCAAAAGCCCTTCAGTCTGTGGCTTTATAAGGGGAGGGGCACGTGTATCCCAAGCCCAATTTCTTCCCCACTGTGCCGGATCCTCGTGAAGATAAAAGAAGGGAGGGGAAAAACCTTCTCTTTACACTCCCCTACATTTCTCCCTATTAAAATGTTGCATAATTCGTTACTTATGGTAATATCTCAAGCTACACACAAGTTCTTTATTAGACACGTGCTACTATCAGAAGGAAAGTTTTGGTACATTTGGCTATGCACTCTTAAAGCAAACATAGGAGGAAGAAGAAGAAGGAGAAGGAGAAGGAGAAGGAGGAGGAGAAGGAGAAGGAGGAGGAGGAGGAGGAGGAGGAGAATAGTTGGTTTGCCAGCTTTCTCTACCACTTAAAGGAGACTCAAACTGGCTTACATCACCTTCCCCTCCCCACAACAGACATCCTGTGGGATGAGTGAGGCTGAGAATGTGTGACTTGCCCAAGGTCACCCAGCTGTCTTTGTGTGGAGGAGTGGGGAAAACAAATCCAGTTCACCAGATAATCTCTGCCGCTCATGTGGAGGAGTGGGGAATCGAACCCCGTTCTCCAGATCAGTGTCCACTGCTCCAAACCACCATTCTCAACCACTACACCACGCTGGTAAGAGCACAGAATGCGATTTTTTTTAATGCTGGTTAGTGCTTCTTCTAGATGGGTTAAATCTTGTGAGATGAAGATAACCATGAATGTGTAAATTGGATCCAAACGTACTCTTCCACTGATGTTTCATCACTTACATGAGTAGAAGTGCACTTTTGTTGGCAGAGGAAAGCTTGTAGAGTCCCCCTCCCACTGCAACCACACATACCCCCACTGTGCCTTCCATACTGTTTGTGAGGATCCCCCAACAACCAGGGCAGAATTGGGGTAGGGGCCTGTGCAGGAGGGGAGACAGAAAAATCCCATTTACTCCACTTAAAATACTTTGGATCTGACCCAATGGGAATATTTATGTCCCACCATTTGCACATGAAGGAGATGTCCAGTAAAAGTTAAAACAAATAAAGACAATTTAGAAGACCTGGAAAAGTGAAAAATAATAGAACTGGCACTGAAGTCACCCAATTAAAGTATCATAGGAACACAATAAAAACCAGCATTAAACTCTGTCAATAAAATAAAAACCAGCAGTACCAAAATATGCTACTCAAACCAGCAGAGATATTAAAACTGGTGACAATACACACACACACACACATACACACACACACACACACACAAATAGCAAACATCCAAGATCAGAAGAAGACAAAGAAGGGTTAAAAAAAAGACACAGGACAAGAGATCAGCAGTAACTGAGGAGCTATCAAAACCTCAGCAACATTGTTGAAACAGGCTTCCTCGGGAGGTGGTCAGCTCTCCTTCTCTGGAAGTTTTTAAGAAGAGGCTAGATGGCCATCTGTCAGCAATGCTGATTCTATGTCCTTAGGCAGATCATGAGAGGGAGGGCACCTTGGCCATCTTCTGGGCGTGGAGTAGGGGTCACTGGGGGTGGGGGAGGTAGTTGTGAATTTCCTGCATTGTGCAGGGGTTGGACTAGATGACCCTGGTGGTCCCTTCCAACTCTATGATTCTATGATTCTAAGATTGCTGTTACAAAAGAAAAGCAAGGTCTTTGAATTCAAGGGGCCAGTTAAAAATGCTTTTCAGCCCTCCTTCCCACCATGCATGTGTTAAAAACAGGAAAGCAGTTCTAATTGTACTTGTATCAGGTTTCAGAACTGACTGATTTACAATCACTTCCCAGACTTCCTGTGCTTTTTCCCAGGTGTGTGTGTGTGTGTGTGTGTGTGTGTGTGTGTGTGTGTGTGTGTTTTGAACTGACAGTCTTCCCAACATGCCTGAAGCTCTCTTTCTAAAAATAGTTTTGGGTGCATTTCAGTTACCCAACTGATTCTAAAGAACAGGCAGGGAAATTGACCCAGATGTCACCCCTGTGGACTTGGAAGTGATGCTGAGTCATGGAGAACAATGTGGGTGGGACCGTTCCCTAACCCATAAAATCCCAGGAAAGCCTCAGACGGGAAGGCTGCAGGGCAGACGGTTCTCACTCTGAGAGCACAATGCGTTCCGAAAAGCCTCAGCCTTCCTACTCCAAAAGACCATCCGCAAGACTCAGGGGTCTTTTATGGATGGGTGTTTCCCTCGCTGTCACCCCCCCCCCCCCCGATGACTTCAGGTCTTTGTGTTGATTATGCATGCCATTTCCGACCATCAGAGGTCGCCTCGAATGAAATTCGAGATAAAACAGGTCCCTGAAAACAAAGGCAAAATGCCGGGAAACACAGGGGGAGAGCGAGGCGACCTCTGATGGTAAGAAACCGCATGCATAATCAACACAAAGACCAGAAGTCATTGGAGGGGCAGAGATTGAAACAGCCATGAATAAAAGACCAGCATTCGGAATTGAGACGGCTAACCTGCCCAGGGATAGCAACTGGCACAGAACTCAGGTAATCTACTTGTTGTATGAAGAAAAGCCAAAATAAATTGAGTTTGATTGCAAAGTAAAGCAATAGCCTTCTACTGCATGCCATCAAGACAGAGGGGGAGATGCAGACCTCCGGAAATCTGTCTCTGTCTTTCTTGAGGCATCTTGAGACATATCACCAGGCCTTGACAAAACATTTTCAGCCTTGTGCCCATGGCAATAAGCAGGCCAGAATTGTGTGTGTGTGGGGTGTCAGGTGGCCCAGTTGGCACGGGCCTATGATTTTGAGGGGGCCTCTGTGTGAAACCAGATGCTGGCCTAGATGGAACACTGGTCTGATCCCAGCAAGGCACCTCTTGTGTATACAAAGTTAATTCAGACAGATAAACTATGGAATTTGATATCTGCATCTTACTGCATCATACTGTATCATACAGAGAAACTTATCTTTTATTTTTTCCAAGACCCCTGTTCACATATTACAGTGAAAATGTGTACATACTGCACACACATGTGTTCATTTATTTTGCTAAAAAAAAAGTCAATGTCTACACACTTTACAAATGAAAGTGGGGACCAGTACCAGGAAAGATGTGCTGTTTCAAACATACAATCAGCTTGCTTGTCTGCACTGAATGCATTGAATGTAACATGAGAATTACTCGACGTGTGCATAAATCAGGTGCACGTTGAACTTGGACCGCACGTGCATTCCCCATAACTTGCCAATGGGGCTAAGAATGCACTTGTTTCTATGTATTATTTAATACTTGCTGCCCTGTGGTTGGTTTTCGGTGTTGTTGTTTTTTTTAATATGCCGAGTTTCTCTGCCACTTAAGGGAGAATCAAACCGGCTTACAATCACCTTCCCTTCCCCTACCCACAACAGACACCCTGTGAGGTAGATGGGGCTGAGAGAGTGTGACTCGCCCAAGGTTACCCAGCTGGCTTCGTGTGTAGGAGCATGGAAACAAATCCAGTTCACCAGATTAGCCTCCGCCGCTCATGTGGAGGAGTGGGGAATTGAATCCGGTTCTCCAGATCAGAGTCCACCGCTCCAAACCACTGTTCACTGTGTGAACAGATTGCTCTTAACCACTACACCATGCTGGCACTCCTGTGGTTTCCACAATTCAAGAGGCGAACCTCTCATTCGTACAGCAGCTACTCAGACTGGGTCACAGAGCTGCCTGAACCCAAACCCTTCGGGCTTCACTCCAGCATGGATCACGCTGCACACCTCCTCGAACGGATAACTTACCTTCAAGGTCACCAGGACAGTTTGGGGAGGGGGGGAGCCATAGGCCTGGAAGGAAAACAATCCCATCTAACCCGGGCTGTTTTAACAAGCCCCATAAAACACAGCAAACAGTCGTTCTGTTCTCCAGTGTATATGTCAACTAAACCTGCGCTCGTAACTCGACTGTTATGAAAACGACTGCCGGCTGAAATGGGAAAAAGGGCAACGAGGCCAATGTGCTGAGAAAGAGACAAAGGGAACTTGTTCTGCCATGATGTTAAAGGGCACACATTACTTCCTAAGGATCTGGCTGGGGCAGGTTGAACGGCTAGCCTCCCCAAGTGAGCCAGCGATGCCCTTGAGTGCCCAAAACACTGGAAGGACATGAGACAGTCCCCAAGGCATCTGAAGGACAACTGGTTTCTTGTGCCCTCTGCAGCTTTCAAAAGCAACAGTCTAGCAGTCGTCCCATAACAAAGTCCTCAATTCTCTTCAGAGGGGCAAAGAAAAAAAAAGTTGTGAAATGTCAAGGAATACAAGCGTGGTATAGTAGTTAAGAACCGTGGTTTGGAGCGGTAGACTCTGATCTGGAGAACTGGGTTTGATTCCCCACATGAGCGGCGGAGGCTAATCTCGTGAACTGGATTTGTTTCCCCACTCCTACACATGAAGCCAGCTGGGTGACCTTCGGCTAGTCACAGCTCTCTCAGCCTCACCTACCTCACAGGGTGTCTGTTGTGGGGAGAAGAAGGGAAGGTGATTGTAAGCCGGTTTGATTCTTCCATAAGCGTTTGAGAAAGTCGGCATAAAAAACCAACTCTTCTTCTTAATTATGAGATTTTCAGCCTACCTTTCTTCCAAGGAACTCAAGACACTGTACCCGGCCGCTCCCCCAACCCTCTTTTAGTCTCACAACAACAGCGTCAGGTAGCTGAATCTGAGAATTGTTAAAATGCTTAGGGCTGTTTAGCTTGGAAAGAAGGAGGTTAAGGGGAGACATGATAGAAGTCTATAAAACTATGCATGGTTTGGAGAGAGTGGGCAGGGAGAAGCTTTTCTACCTCTCTCATCATAGTAGAGTGCGGGGTCATCTGCTGAAGCTGGAGGGCGAGAGATTCAAAACTGATAAAAGGAAGTATTTCTTCACAAAACGCATCGTTAAATGGTGGTACTCCCTGCCCCAGGATGTGGTGATGGCTGCCAACTTGGAAGGCTTGAAGAGGGAAGTGGGCATGTTCATGGAGGAGAGGGATATTCATGGCTACTAGTCAAAATGGATACTAGTCATGATGCATACCTATTCTCTCTAGTATCAGAGGAGCATGCCTATTATTTTGGGTGCGGTGGAACACAGGCAGCATGGTGCTACAGCAGTCGTCTTGTTTGTGGGCTTCCTAGAGGCACCTGGTTGGCCATTGTGTGAACAGTCTGCTGGACTTGATGGACCTTGGTCCGATCCAGCAGGGCTTTTCTTATGATCTTAGTCCCAAGGAGCCTTAAAAACCAGACTTTGGGGCAAACGTAGACGGGGAGAGAAATGGTCAGCCATTTCAAAGGGCATTCCAAAGTACGCTGAAAAACAGGAGGTGCTTTTTGACAATATCAAGAGTGAAATTTCAGAAGGTTTCCCCACACACACACACTCAGTTCTATTCCAGGCTCCTGAAACCAGAGACCAATTCCGCCTTGCCATTTTCACTCAGATCAGATTCCCATGTGCAAACTAATGAGTTTCTCATTAAGAACAAAGGGGCATCGTTTACATTCAGAATACACCCCTTTAAGAACAGTGACCGGGAAAGGATCGGTCCCTGGCTTCTAAGCATTTTACTGACACGTGTGCCACACTCTGCACGCGTGTATCTCTCACGCTTGGTGAGCGCCTCATGCGTTTTGTTATTCAATATCCATTCCAAGTACAAAACGTACAGGGACAGTCATCCCTAGAAGATAAACTAAAGAGGAACATTAAATTGCTGCTTCACGACTTAAATTGCTGCATTTTTAAATTTACCAACCCAGTTATTTTGAGTGGTTGACTCACCATCATGCCTGATAATGTACTCGTGGGGGGAAAAAATATCCTCCCCCGCATAAAAAACACTCCAAAATTTTGTAACAGGGAAACCCAAGTTCCTTAGCTCAGTCCAAAAAGAAAAATGAAACATGTAAACATTTATTTGGCATTTCATAATTACTGATCAAGATTTCATGATTAGTTATGAAAAATAAGAATACTTTGCCATGAAGGGAGTCGGGGGAAGACACAAAGGAAGGGAGCTGTAGGTTACAGAAAACTGAAACTCCAAACCTCTAAGATCCACTATAAGAACCTAATTCAAGAATGCACACAGAAGTGGAAACTTTGGGAGACCTATTCAGGAGTGTCGGCTGGAGAAGTTGGTACATCAGCAGTGGTGGCAAGAACAGGTGCAGGTTGGAGAAGGAGAAGGAGAAGAGGTGGTTTTTATATGCCGACTTTCTCTACCACTTAAGGAAGAATCAAACCGGCTTACAATCACCTTCCTTTCGCCTCCCCACAACAGACACCTGTGAGGGTGTCTGTTGTGGGGAGGCGAAAGGAAGGTGATTGTGAGGTAGGTGGGGCTGAGAGATCTAACAAAGCTGTAACTTGCCCAAGGTCACCCAGCTGGCTTCGTGTGTAGGAGTGGGGAAACAAATCCAGTTCACCAGATTAGACTCTGCCCCTCATTTGAAGGAGTGGGGAATCAAACCCGGTTCTCCAGATCAGAGTCCACCACTCCAAACCACCGCTCTTAACCACTACACCACACTGGAGAAGGAGGAGGAGAAGAAGATGATGATGAAGAAGAGTTGGTTTTTATACCCCGTATTTCTCTACTGAAAGGAGTCTCAAAGCAGCTTACAATTGCCTTTCCTCCCCCCCCCCCCAACAGGCACCTTGTGAGGTCGGTGTGTCTGAGAGAGTTCTGAGAGAACTGTGACTAGCCCAGGGTCACCCAGCAAACTGCATGTGGAGGAGTGGGGAATCTAATCTGGTTCTCCAGATAAGAGTCCACCGCTCATGTGGAGGAATGGGGAATCACACCCGGTTCTCCAGATTAGAGTCTGCCACTCTTAACCACTGAACCACACTGGCTTTAGATGTATCTGAAGAACATCTGCCCCGACATCCTCTTCTGGTAGCCCAAGATTATTTGACCTCCACAGCACATATGTCAATTCTACACATGGGCCATTCACCGCAAACCAGTTCCAAGATGAACTGCATGTTTACAATGGAGTATCCACAGATCTATGGAAACGGCACCATTGAAGTCGTTCCCCTTTTGGTTTTTCCCAGCCAAGCCTTGCCAACCTGAGAGCTGAGTGGCTTGCCCGACAAGGCCCCTAACAAATTCTTGACCACGGCAACTTTTGAATGTGGGGCTTTCAAGCTCCTAACATCTTAGGTAGGTCACAACTGCCCTGAAGTCCCCACACCAGCAGCAGCCTTTGATTTCCTAGTCTTCAGCCAATAGTGCCATACAGATTTCCTTTCTGGCACCCACCTCAAAGCTGCCATTCCCACGGCCAATGCCCCGCTGCAGGTACGTCCCACTTGGCAACCCTCCGCCCCCTCCACCAACTAGAAATATTAAGGCCACAATCCTGAGGGGGCGGGCAAATCTTCATAGGAGGCGGCGTGACCCCGCACCAGAGTAGGTGCCACTTTATCATGGGATAAAGTGGCAAACATGCCGGCGCAGGGGCAAACACACCAGCATCCAGGGGCAATGGAGCTCTGCTGGCCCCTGCCACCAATGCAGCCAGTCCAGGAACTAGATCCCGGAAGAGAACGGCCATGCTAGTGTGGGGGAGGCATTCCCACGGCATTTCTGGGGGTGGAGCTGCCTTTAAGAACCTAAGAACATAAGAAAAACCATGCTGGATCAGACCAAGATCCATCAAGTTCAGCAGTCTGCTCACACAGGGGCCAACCAGGTGCCTCTAGGAAGCCCACAAACAAGACAACTGCAGCAGCATTGTCCTGCCTGTGTTCCACAGTACCTAATATAATAGGCCTGCTCCTCTGATCCTGGAGAGAATAGGTATGCATCATGACTAGTATCCATTTTAGCTAGTAGCTGTGAATAACCCTCTCTTCCACAAACATGTCCACTCCCTTCTTCAGGCCTTCCAAGTTGGCAGCCATCACCACATCCTGGGGCAGGGAGTTCCACCATTTAACTATGCGTTGTGTGAAGAAATACTTCCTTTTATCTGTTTTGAATCTCTCCACCCCCCAGCTTCAGCAGATGACCCTGCGTTCTAGCATTATGGGAGAGGCAGAAAAGCTTCTCCCTGTCCACTCTCTCCACACCATGCATAATTTTATAATTTAGGCAGCTTCCACAGCCCTTTCAGCCTGGGACGCCCCCTAGAGCATCACCACCTCTTTTGGTGGTGCAGCCTTGTCTTTTTCAGTGGGGAATTCCCCCCCCCCTTTCTTTATTTTTAAATTCCCTTTTTTCCCCTCTGCGGCGGACAGGTAGCTTCAAATGAGGCACCGCAGCTGCACCGCAGCTGCACCGGTCCCGACTGCCATAGATCCACCACCCCCCTTTAGGAATGGGCTGTAGGTGTAAATGGGGGCATGAAGATAAGAGAAAAGGGTGAAGATTTCCTCTCTAGATCATCCTTCATTTCTCAGTTAAAAATCATCATCCTTCATTTCTCAGTTCTCAGATATCTAAGATAATCAGAGTTCTTCTGTGCCAAAACAGAATATCCAGCCTTTTTTTAGTTTGCATGCTTACTTAAGTAATCCACATTCCTCACGCACATCTGAGTTTCAAGAGGAGCAAGAGCAACAAATTCTGGGAAAGCAGCAGCATCAAATCCTCGCTCTGGTCTTATTTTATTAAATAAAACCCACTGTATTGCAGCTGGTCTCCAACTACAGATTTCATCTCTGTTATCAACAGCCACCAGGGGGAGCAGCCCAGTCCATAAGCATAAAGGGAGGTTTTGCAAAATATTTATTATTCATCTTAAAATCCTTTCTTTTAAAGATCCAGGAGAGGATCAGAACATAGTTCTAGAGTAAGGGTAGACCCTCACATCATTGGACCTGAAGGAACTTATGGAATTCCGCAGGGCCTGCAAAACAGAACTGTTCCACCAGGCATATGGCTGAGGACAGCTAAAGGTTGTGCTACAAATGCTGGCCTCCCTAATCTTTCCTCCGCTGCGGAATAACAACTACCTGCAAGCCATACTGTGGCCGTATACTGCAATTCCAAGCACCATTAGGAATCAGAATCTGTGGTTTTAATCCATTCAGGGCTGTTTTAATGTATTGTTTTATCTGATTTTTATTATTGTATTGTATATTTTGTAGATTAGGTGAACCGCTTTGAGCTGGACATGCTGGGGCAGAGCGGGTTACAAGTTTGACTAAATAAGTAAAATAAATAAATAAATTGCATATTGGGCTACTGTCGATACAGACCAGTCATTCACCTCTGGGAATTCCTGCATGGATGAGACAACTCAAGGAGCGAATGGTTATGTTTAGGTTGTATCTCTGGATATCGCACTGTCAATTTTATTTAGCAACCGCATCAGCCAAAGGCCTGAGCAGAAAACAAGAGTACAGGCCAGGAAGGCAAAATGTACAAAAAATCCACCAAGCAAAATATAACCCTTTCATCCCAAATAGTTTGTTTTTGCATCGAAACCTTCTCTCTACATTTTGCAGACGCCAACGCAAAGTTTTGCCGCTACCCTGATAACCCAAGGGCCAGTTGTTACACAATCCACATAAATGGCAACAGTCATACCTGGCTCCAAAGATGTCCTTTTTGGCTAGGTCTATTCCAGCAACAACTTTCACTCTGAGGGTACGAGATTCCTCCTGCAAAAACAAAGAAACAAACGAATAAATAAACAGGAAGAAGGAGGAGAAGAGTTGGTTTTTATATGCCTACTTTCTCTACCACTTAAGGAAGAATCAAACCAGCTTACAATCACCTTCCCTTCCACTTCCCACAACAGACACCCTATGAGGTAGGTGGGGCTGAGAGAGCTCTAAGAGAGCTGTTAGCCCAGGGTCACCCAGCTGGCTTCGTGTGTAGGAGTGGGGAAACCAACCCAGTTCACCAGATTAGTGCCCACTGCTCATATGAAAGAGTGAGAATCAATCCCGGTTCTCCAGATTAGAGTCTGCCGCTCCAAACCACTGCCCTTAACCACTACACCACAGTCCTGATAGATCTATAAACTTACATAGACACGCACAAGAAGAATGATAGATTTTCCAGCCCAGTATCTACAGCATAGAAAACACATTCCTACAGAAAAGACTCTGCAAGCATTTAACCACCATGAAATGCAGAGGCTCTGACTCTAAGAAGGGGGAACAGAGGAACAGGTCCATAGCCATCGTATTAACAGAATCAGAGAGCAGGTTAATAGGTCTCCCACTTGACCAGCACTCTGTTTTACATCACAGCTACACACCTTGGAGAAGAGGAGCTTATCTACCCCCACCATCAGTATTCCCACTGGCCCAGACCCCCATTCTAGAGAACAATCTTTCCCTGTTCTCTACTTACACAAAAATGCTTTTCAGGATTCAAAGAGACTAAATACACCTTCGGCATACCAGACCCACCTCGCACACAAAAGGTGAGAAAGAGATTAATTGCCAAAAGCCTAAAACCACAAGAATGCTTTTAGACATAAATGGCCAGCTCCCGTCTGCCGCCAGGGGTGACTGAAAAGCCAATGCTCATCTAAAAAGTGTAATGTGTTAGCAAAGGAATAGCTTCCACCTCTGTCCTTTTGTGAAGGATATTTGATACCACTTAGCGTACAGGAGGTAACCCTCAAGATGTCATCCTTTTTATACTGGTAATCGCTTTGCCATCAAGGGCACAGAGTGGAATATGGACTCCAGTATGACGGGGGATTGTCAATTTGACACTAGTTATTACCAAATTATTAGGAAGGAACAAGAGGCAGCCACTCCGACTATAGTGGGCCCCCATGAAAATGGAATTCCAATACCTCCTTTTTCTGAAGGACCTTTTCCTCTGAAGTGATACCTTTGTCTGCCTAGTAAACGTCGGGATGTGACATCACCCTATGGGTCAGGAATGACCCGGTGCTTGCACAGGGGACCTTTACCTTTACTTATAAGATTTGTATAGTGAGGGAAGGCAGCATGGTATATAGCCTGATCTTGTCAAATCTCAGAAGCTAAGAAAAGTCAGTACTGGAAAGGGGAGCCACCAAGGAAGGCTCTGCAGAGGAAGGCAACGGCAACACAAGCTTCCTTATACTGAATCAGACCCTTGGTCCATCAAAGTCACTATTGTCTACTCAGACCGGAAGCGGCTCTCCAGGGTTTCAGGCTGGGGTCTTTCACATCACCTGCTTGCCTAGTCCCTTTAATTGGAGATGTCGGGGATTGAACCTGGGACCTTCTGCATGCCAAGGAGATGCTATGCCACTGAACCATGGCCTATCCCCATACAAACCACCTCTGATTCTCACTTGCCTTGAAAGCCCCTCGCTGGGGTCACCCTGAGTCAGCTGCCACTTGACAGCACTCTGCACACACGCAAAAGGTTTGTATCCTGGACTCTGGGTGGTTTATGACATCAAAATTACAAGGATGAAACAATAAGAATGCAATCATAATACAGCAATAAAAATACTAATGATAACAAAATTATAGGCACTCATTCTCCTGCACTAAGATTCAGACTCTACAGAACATTAGCTGAAGCTGTATTTTCTCTAATCGTATATATCAAGGGCTGCTTTCATAGTTAAAGGAGGGATACATCCTGCTAGATTTGGGGGACTGCTAGAGCGTCACAGTGAGGCATGATGTCACATTCTGCTGTTTGCCCAGAAGTGATATCTCAGCATTGTGGATGTTTGTTTATCCACCCATCCATCTATATTCTTATAATTATTCTGCTAATGTATGTTTTATTCTGCTGGTCTATTACTATAATAAATGATTGATTGAATAGGTAATTGATAGATCTGGAAAGGTCTGCTCCCATATATTTAGAGGCCACATCATTATTAGGCAACAAAGAAATGGGAAAACCCCTTGTACATATACAGGAAAGGAAAAGAGGAAATAGTGGAGGAGAGAGATACAGGGGAAAACGATATTCCCCAGCAAGCCCTTGTGGGTCCCTCTTGTCACTTCCCTAAGTGCAAACAAGTAGAAGAGCCAGCGTGGTGTTGGTAATTTAGAGCAGTGGAGAATGCTCCCCTCCTGAAGATTAGGTATCCTTCTAGCTGCAGAAATGCATCTTTATTTAGGGATATGCATCCAGATATTTCTGGTCCAAATAAATAACTGAAATTATTGGTATTTTCTGGATATGATCAGATGTCTGGATAGTAGCCAGGATTTTTTGGGATACCAGGAAATGGTTCCCAAAAAATCCTGGAAATATTTGGGATTAATGAGGAATATCAGGAACCAGCATTTTAAGGCTGCCAGGATTATTTTTCTTTCATTTTACTGTGTGTCTGTCTTCTTGCCAGGGCTTGGTATCAGCTTGACAGTTTGGTTTGGCTTGGATTCTGAAATTGGTTTTGTTTGTCTTGCCACACTGGGTTCTTTGCTTAAGTTATTTGCACTGCTGTGTGGTATGCATTGGATTTATCTGGTTCAACATTGGCTTGGATTCTTGGGTTCTACATTGGTTTAAGAGTCTCATGTTTGACATTTGTTGGGCGTGCAACAATTCTCATTGCTTAATGGGTTTGGCTTGAGAGATTCTCTAGTTTGACATTGGTGTGGATTCTCTGATCTGACATTTGTTGTGTTAGGTTTGCCACATTGTCCTGTGCTACTGCTGGAGTACCCTGGTTCTACATTGGTTCTATGAGTTTGTTGGTTCTGTTTCCATTGGGAGGCTTTTGGCCAGTGGTCGCTTTGCTTGCACTTGAGTGTTTGGTTACTGTTTACCCTGGAGAAAGTTTGGCATTTTCTCCCCATATGAAACAATAGGGGATAGTCGGGGGCACTTCTTTAGGGGCTCATACAATTGGATCTCTCCATACTATTGACTTGAAACTTGGGGCTTATTTAGTGGACAGGCACTAGCAACTCCCCTGCAATTTTGGTGCTATTAGCTTTCTAAAAAGCCCCTTAAGCCTCCAGGAAAGCTTCCCCATAGTGAATAATGGAGTCAAATAATAACTGACCCCCCCCCCAAAAAAAAAAAACCTGGATCTGAACAGTAAACTGATATTTGGAACCTGGATAACGAGAAATAACAATATGTTTCAGCTCCCTTATATCCACATTGGAAAACTACAGATTTTTCCCCAAGGTGCACATCCCTGTCTTGTATTTAAGAGTTGTCTATGTCTAGATGGCCATCTGTCAGCAATGCTGATTCTGTGACCTTAGGCAGATGATGAGAGGGAGGGAATCTTGGCCATCTTCTGGTCACTGTGTATGTGTGTGTGTGGGGGGGGGAGGTAGTTCTGAATTTCCTGCATTGTGCAGGGGGGTGGACTTGATGACCCTGGTGGTCCCTTCCAACTCTATGATTCTATGATTCTACAGCATGTCCACATTGTCTTCAAAAGCATTTCACTGATTCTAAAAGAGAAAATATTTTATAGGAGTTTTTTCAGTGTGTGTGTGTGTGTGTGTGTGTGTGTGTGTGTGTGTGTAAAGTGCCGTCAAGTCGCAGCCGACTTATGGCGACCCCTTTTTTTGGGGGGGGGGATTTCATGGCAAAAGACTAACAGAGGTTGTTTGCCAGTGCCTTCCTCTGCACAGCAACCCTGGTATTCCTTGGTGGTCTCTCATCCAAATACTCACCAGGGCTGACCCTGCTTAGCTTCTGAGATTTGACAAGATCAGGCTAGCCTGGGCCATCCAAATTTACAACTTTTCCATTGGAAAAAACTAAAAAAAGGCCTTGAAAAAAATGTGGATGAAACCCTGTGTCCTCCCTTCCCCCGGCCTTCTCATCTGTACCCCAAAACATTTACTCAGCTGTTGCTTACTCAGCAACTTTCAGGCATCAGATTTTATCTGTCCCATTTCCCCAAGCTTTTGGTGAGATGTAATAGGGAACTTTAAAATGTTGTGCCTATTTCATGGCAACAGCCAGGTGCTCAACAGGCTTCTTGGAAAGGGCATCGAGTACCTGTCGGTCGCTGCCATGACAAACCTGACACACAGTCAGCAATTATCTTAATGCAATCTCATGTACATGAGAAGTGATTATGCAAGAGGAGACCTGACGTTTATTTCTGCATCAAGCCCCTTCCCTCTTTTTTCCCTTTCCTGTACCCCTTTTAAAAAAGAATAAAATTATTTTAAAAAAGAGAGAGTGCAAAAGGTAACGCAACAGCAGGAAGCCTCCAAAGCATTCCGCGGCTGTCTCTCCCTTACACATACCAGGAGTAACTTATGTAATAAGAAAGAATCCCTTTCTTCTTCTCTCACTGAATAATCTCAAGGGACGGGGACAGCAGGAATCATAGCAACATGCAACATGCTCCATAAGAGAGCATATCGAGATTGTCAAGGTTTTATGCAAGTTGGTAGGAAAAGGAATCTGGCATTCTGAGGTCTATTGTCTTGAAGCCCAAGGATGCCCAGTATGTTCATGGCTGAGCAAAGATTTCAGTCATTTACTCCCTGATTCCATAGCTCATGCTCGGTAAAGGTAAAGGTCCCCTGTGCAAACACTGGGTCATTCCTGAACTATGGGGTGATGTCACATCCCGGCTTTTTCTAGGCATACTTTGTTTATGGGGTGGTTTGCCTTCCCCAGTCGTCTTCCCTTTACCCCCAGCAAGCTCGGTACTCATTTTACCGACCTCGGAAGGATGGAAGGCTGAGTCAACCTTGAGCCGGCTACCTCAAACCGACTTCCGCCAGGATCGAACTCAGGTCGTGAGCAGAGCTTTTGACTGCAGTACTGCAGCTTACCACTCTGTGCCACGGGACTCTGTACAATGATATAATAAACACCTCTATGTACTGCATACTGCAATCACAACTATAAATCACATAGATCAGCCAAACGCACAGAATAATATACACAATCGCAGTTCAAGTATGTAACAATATAAATATGAATGCACCTCTACATACACTAACAATACGAAGGATCAACTATTAATGTTATACAATACTAATCCTAAATAACTAGCTAATATACAATCAATCCAAAAAGTATAGCGCATTTTTCCACATTAAGTCAGCTCGATTCGACCGTAGCGACTTGTTTCCAACCAAAGCTGGTACTAAGCAAATCAACTCAGTTCCAGGCGTGAGCACCTCAGTTACAAGCTGGTATCCGGTTGGAACATGTTAACACGTTATTCAGGTAATGTATGCTGTTTTTATTCAGCGAGTTAATTTAGGTCATTTATGCATGGGTACTTTCACTCACGTTCGCCCCCGGTCTGTCTCGGTTGATCCTTGGAATTATGCATGAGTTTTCTGTCCATTAGAGATGACCTCACTGCCAGCCCTCACAAATCCTGGACCTTCCCGTTTCTCTGTTAACCCGACTCTTCCCTCTCCCCTGAGCTCAGCCTGGGTGAAATCCCCATGCATAATGCAAAACGCAGGACACCGAAGCTTGGTTTCTATCACAGAAAGCATGCAACCAATTACAAAGCAGAGTGTAAAGAGGCGGGGATTCAAATGCTTCCTGCTTCCTTGGAGCTCTTTCTTAGCAGAAGAAAGGATTTTTAAAAGTGAGGTTTGGATTTCTTTCCTCCCCCTCCTTTCAAATTGCTCAGTTTTTTGTTTTTTTTGTTCTTAAAATGGTTTTTTATTTGGCAATTGGGTTTTGGGGAAATTTTCTCTCACAATAAGCACTACAAAGTAAGCTAATTACAAAGCACCATTTCAAAGGGCGGGGACTTGATTTGAGCTTGGAGACTTCTGGTGCATAGATTCCCAACAAGAAGGTGTGGGTCCAGTGAGCAACGAACCTCAGGTAAACCTCCCATGCATAAATGATCTTAAATAGGTTTAGTATAATCATCCACACTCAAGCTCTGAACTGCAGAGAGCTCCTTGCTATCTCCGTTCTCTGCCTCCACAGTCACTAAAAGATTAATAACGATCAAAACTCCGTTTTATTCCCCCAATCTGACCAGTTTACGCAGTTGGCTTATGGCAGCCAATAAATAGAAAAGTAGGATCAAATAGGGATGATAACTTGTTTGCTCCATCAATTTCTTTAATTACTATTTATGATGGGGCAATGCCACTAAACACCAGTGAAACTGCCCCTTGGATCTCTCCATTCCCAGCAATCAACGATCTTTAATCTCTAATTGCAACCCGTGACTCCCAGGCCAGAAGAGGCAGGCCAGGCCAGCCTATAACAAATCAAATCATCTTTATCACAGCCAAAGGCCAGCATAAAATATAAAATACACATCCTATGATAAAACTATACAGCTCCCACTTACAACATCTCATCCATGCTTACTAGTCTGAAGATTTGTCCATAAGATCTTTGTTCATCATTAATGCTGTCATATAGAGGATGGTGCCGAGTTGTTTTCTGTTGCCCCAGAAGGTCGGACCAGAACCAACGGGTTGAAATTAAATCAGAAGAATTTCCTTCTAGACATTAAGAAGAATTTTCTAACAGTGAGAGCAGTTCCTCAGTGGAACAGGCTTCCTCGGGAGGTGGTAAGCGCCCCTTTCCTGGAGGTTTTTAAGCAGAGGCGAGATGGCCATCTGTCAGCAATGCTGATTTTATGACCTTAGGCAGATCATGAGAGGGAGGACATCTTGGGAGAGCATCTTCTGGGCATGGAGTAGGGGTCACTGTGTGTGGGGGGGGGGAGGTAGTTGTGAATTTCCTGCATTGTGCAGGGGGTTGGACTAGATGACCCTGGTGGCCCCTTCCAACTCTATGATTTTATGATTCTATTCTATAATGTTTTCCGTTTCCAACAGACATAGGAGCAAAATTTTGCTACGGAGTGAGAAATAAAAGGCACCCTGTGTTCCACTAGATATTCTACCAAAGAGGCCTCGGAGGTGTAAGAGTGTACAAACCGAGATAGCAGGGAAGTAATTAAACGATTTCTGGCATCATCATAATGTTCACAATGGAACAATATATGTGCTAGCATCTCCGCCATAGCCATAGAACAAGATTCTCTGAGTGTCTCTCTTGGGCAATGAGGAAACCTTCCCGAAAGTACAGCTGATGGAAGGGCCTCAAATCAGGCTCTAGCAAAGGCCCATCTTAATGTAGGAGAAGTAATTGAGGTTAGATAAGGGGCTGAATAACTGCCTATCCATGACCTAAGGTTTTTGTAAAGAGTTAGGAAGAAGTGCATTTTGCAACTCAATGTCAACGAGACATTGATGGACCACAGACTTGGCTTTCATTAGTCCCATCTCTATCAGATTTTGTGGATCAAAACCAATTGCAAATAGTTTTTCGATGATCATATGGGACCATAAAAATGGTGTAACAACTTGGAAACAAGAAGAAATTCCAGAATTGGAAAAATGACAAGATAAAATGGCAGAATACACAGTGATGGCAAAGTTATCCAATCTGGTAAAAGGCAGAACGATGGAAGAATTTCAGAAGAAGTGGGAGTTTAATTTTGATTACAAGTAGAAATCATAATTCAGTAAAGAAGGGTGGAGGCATATTAATAAGTAAATAATGTAATATAAAGGCAGTAGATTTATAGTGTATATGAAATAATCTAGTTTAGAGAAGCAGATGAAGAATAAAAATAAAGCACAGAATGGGTAATATGAATTGTATTAAATATTGCATTGATATTTTTTGAAAATATTTAATAATAATAATTAAATTATACACACACACACACACACACACACACACACTGTGTAATTAGCCCAGATGGATGGTTAACCTATAGCTTTGCATCAGCAGCTGCCCAGACCCAGATACTTTTCCAGGGCGCAGTGGTGCTAATAGGCTTCCTCGGCAGGTCTCCCTGCAGTCCCCTCCTTGACCAGAGCCAAGTGATAGAGCTGAAGTTACAGCCCACACTGCTGAAGGCAACTCTTTGCCCGGACTCTGTATTCACTTATTCATAGAATCATAGAGCTGGAAGGGACCACCATGGTCATTTAGTCCAACCCCCTGCACAATGCAGGAAATTCACAACTACCTCCACCCCACTCCCCCAGTGATCCCTACTCAAAAGATGCCCAAGATGCCCTCCCTCTCATCATCTGCTTAAGGTCATAGAATCAGCATTGCTGACAAATGGCCATCAAACCTCTTCTTAAAAACCTCCAGGGAAGGAAAACTCACTACCTCCTGAGGAAGCCTGTTCCACTGAGGAACGACTCTAACTGTTAGAAAATTCTTTCTAATGTCTAAAGGGAAACTCTTTTGATTTAATTTCAACCTGTTGGTTCTGGTCCGACCTTCTGGGGCAACAGAAAACAACTCGGCACCCTCCTCTATAGGACAGCTCTTCAAGTACTTGAAGATGGCTATCATATCCCCTCTCAGTCTTCTCCTCTTCAGGCTAAACATGTCCAGCAGCTCCTTCAACCTTTCCTCATACGACTTGGTCTCCAGACCCCTCACCATCTTTGTGCCCTCCTCTGGACACGTTCCAGCTTGTCTACATCTTTCTTAAATTGTGGTGCCCAAAACTGAAATATTCTGCAATAGCCTGTCCTGCCCCAAGGCAGCGTTTGTTTCGGTTGCTCAACGACGCGCTCGGATAAGTAATCAGCACTCCGACGTGAACCTCACACCCCCGACAGCCTGCGAAATGGCAGCCTGCAAGCTACACAATGCATTTCGTGCGCGTGCATTTCTGTGCAAGTGCTCAAGATGTCCCTAGTACGGCACCCTTTGGAGATTCCAGAGATCTGGAAGCAGCAGCTGAAACCGGAGGTACGGCAACAACACCGTGTTTTTTCAAAAGGGAAACAGGTATAGAGATTCGCCAGAAACAGGTTCCACGAGTACAGTTCCAGACGGTAGCTGTATCGGTCTGCCGTAGAACAGCTAGACTCAAGTCCAGTAGCACCTTAGAAACCAACAAGATTTTCGGGGTATGAGCTTTCCAGAGTCTGACGAAGGGAGCTTTCAACTCCCAAAAGCTCATACCCTGAAAAACCTGTTGATCCCTAAGGTGCTAATGAACACAAATCCAGGTGCTCATGAGGTTCCCGATTAATTGCCCAAGCTCCCAGCTGCAGGTCCGCTAAAAGAAGGGTGGTTACTCCCTGAGGTTGCATCCACGTGGTGACAGCTGCACCCGGCGCTCGTCAGATCTTAAGGAGGACTGCCCTAGTGAGTGCACTAGCAGTGTCTATGTCATGGCCACGCCTTCCTAGAGAGGGGGTGTGGCACGAAGCTGGCAGCACAAAGTTTCATGCGATAAGAATGTCCCGTGTGCTCAATCAATCGACTAAGGCAGCCACAGAGAACCCCTTCAGCATGCAAATTTTTTTTCCTATTTTCGGCAGAACGTGCAAAATGTACTGAATCAAACCATCTTTCTTAGGACTGCCTTCTCCAGGGGTCCCCTGGGCTAGTCACAGTTCTCTCTCAGCCCCACCTACCTCACAAGGTGTCTGTTGTGGGGAGACGATGTGAAGGCGATTGTAAGCTGCTCTGAGACTCCTTAAAAGTAGAGAAAATCATGGTATAAAAACCAACTCTTCTTCTTCTGGGACAGAAGGGGTTCTAGCAAAAGCTGGGCTGGAAACCTAAATGCCATCCCCTTGTTTATGCTGTCAACTACTCTGTTTTTGAAAAGTTTTCAAGGCTGTTCCGCATAAACCATGCTACCTTCCCATCTTTTGTTATTAATATTACAGAATGGTGAACTCTTTCCTCTGTTCATCAAGAGTATTCTGCAGAGAAGGGCTCTCTCAGAGCCCACCAAATTGAAATGCACATCCACTAAGGAGGAGGCCAGCCTCAGCTGCTAAGGATATCTCCCATTTTCTGCATCCGCATTATTTCTCCTCACTCACCTCTGACTCCCATTGTACACTGAATGCGAAATGCTCCTGTTGATGGCACAGGGTGCCATTGGGAGAGGGGAGAGCCCTGCAATCCAAACCTTGGTCAAAGCTAGTTAACTCTGCAATAACCCGGACACCTCTGTAACCCTATACAATTAAAGCATGGTTGTCGCCGGTGCATTCAAGAAACAATCATGCCCTGATACTGGTGGCAAAAGAGCGACACTGCATAGGCGAACACATTAAACACCATGGCTGGATTCGGATGGGAAACTTAACCATGGTTAGGTTAAAAGGTGCATCGATCCAGCTTGCTGCTGAGCTCTGCTGAGCTCCTCTCTCCTCCTCTTCCCTTTATGCACAGAGCTCAGAATCCTGATTAGAAACTACCTCCAGGTACCTATGAGATCAAAACGGAGCTTCACCCGAGCCACTGTGTTGTACTGGTTAGAGCAGTGGTTCGGGCCAGCACCCCCTTGGTTCCACAAACTCAACCCCAGCACCCCCTACCCTACCCTACAAAAAACATCATTCAAAACAGGAGTTTGCATGACTCACTAAAGAAGATAATAACAATAAAATTTCAAAACAGTCACAATTAATTGCACCTCTAGTCAAAAATTGTAGCTGAAATTTATTCAGCAAAACTGATGAACTTGATCCAACGGCACCAGCTCTTCAAAGTCTGGAAAAAAATTCTGATAGCTTCCACCAAATTTTCCAGCATGGTGCCATAGCTTGATCTATTGGGGCCCACCTCTAGGACCCCCCTGCTGCCCCTTTGCTTCTTAGTGCCCCCTAGATAACCCCACTGCCCCCCCAGGGGGTGGTACTGCCCCCTTTGGGAACCACTGGGTTAGAATGTCAGACTAAGATCTGAAGACCCAGGCTCAAATCCCCAGTCTGCCATGGAAGCTCACTGGGTGACCTTGGGCCAGTCTCACACACATTCTTAGCCTAACCCACCCCACAGGGTTGCTGTCAGGATAAAACGAAGGAGAGCTGCTTTGGACCCCCAGTGGAGAGACAGGCCAAGTATAAATGATCTATCCTCACTAGCCAGGACTTGAACCCAAACTTGAATCCAGGTTTAGAAACTTGTACACCAGTACAAGTTATGGGTCGCGAGAGTTAAGTCTCTACTCGGGATTCTCTAAAAGAGAAAGGATCAGGAAGCAAAATGCACAGATTAACCTGGAAACAAGCCAGATCCATGCTCGTTTTAACTTCACTGTGGTTATGTTTGCTGTCTGAATGCAGCCTTCAGAGCATACCTAGAAAGGCAGAGCATAAACATGACAAACACATGTCTGCAAACACACGTAGCATATAAGGGTGCTTGGTCAGAAAAGTTCCCTGTTGAGCGGCAGACCTTAGATTGTCTCCAAGTAGCATGTGAAATGGCCCTGTATATCTCCCACGCCTGTCTACCGCAAAAGCACTCAAGGCAGGCCACAAAGGCCACAAAAACAAAATTAAACAGCTACAACTGTTTAAGGGGAGGGGCTGTGGGTCAGTGGTAGAGCATCTATTTGGCATGCAAAAGGTCCCAGGTTCAATCCCCGGCATCTCCAGTTAAAGGGACTAGGCAAGTAGGTGATGTGAAAGACCTCCGCCAGAGACCCTGGAGAGCCGCTGCCAGTCTGAGTAGACAATACTGACTTTGATGGACCGAGGGTCTGATTCAGTATAAGGCAGCTTCATGTGTTTTGTGTACACAAATACAGTAGCAAAGAAGTATAATCTATCACAAGGCTAGTTGATTATGTTTTAAGTATTGTACTTTATGTATTTTTTCCTGTTGTAAGCCACTCCGTAAGCAAGAAAGGCAGCTAATAAATGTTTTCAGCAAACACACAAAAATGATCCAACACTGAAAAACCAGTAAAACTAGCATCCACCAGTCAAATCAGCAGCACAAAGATAAATCAACACAGTGCCAGGGAAACAATTCAGCCCTCACCTGATGCCCTCTGGAACAACAATTTGTCTAGACTTGAGGAAGGCCAAAAGTTAAGGGGGCAAAGCGTATCTCTTGGAACAAGGAGTCCTGGAGTCTGATTGTCCTGCCTGCTGTTAGTCTGACCTCTGCCAGTATTGTCTACACAGAACAGGGCACCGGCAGTGGATTTCGGATCTCGGGCGGGCCCATATCTTTCTCGATCTAAAGGAATGTACATAGCAACACCACACAACATCTCCGAGAATGCAATCCACGTCCAAAGAAAAAATTCACACACACGTACAAGTTATATAAGTCCTTGAAGCCATTAGAGCAAATGCCCCAGTTTTACAAGTTATGTAAAATCCATCCGCGAAAGGACAGGCGATTTTACCGGAGCTGAAGGCATGCAACTGGGAATATTCCATCAAATACTTTTTTACCTATGAATAATAAAAGAAGTGAACCTCTTTTTTTGGGGGGAAGGGAAGGGTGGTTCCTTTGGACAGGCGATAAAAAACCTCAAGAATATCCAAACAGCCAGCAAAGACAATTCTTCTGTTGAGCAATTTCCTTGAAGCAAGCCAGGGTTATGCCAGTGAAAGTATATTACGTTTGTGAAACAATAATTGGAAGAACAGTAAAGATTAATCCTTGCATTGGTAAGGTACTGAATGACATCTAGTGAGAAAGCCACAAGAAATTTATTTATATTGATTTACTTCATTTATGGCCTGCCCTTCTCCCCAGCGGGAGACTCAAAGTGATTTACGTTGTTCTCTTCTCTTGTTTTATCCTCACAACAACACGGTGAAGTAGATTAGGCTGAATGTGTATGATTTGCCCAAGATCACCTGGCAAGTTTCCACCACTGAGTGATGATCTGAACTGAGGTCTCCCAGATCCTAGTCTGACACCCTGTTTTAGACACCCTTGTTTCTGAGTAGACCGCTCTTAATTCACCTACTTCATCAACCCGGTTTTATGAAAGGATCAAAACTTTCCCACCGATTTTCTGCTCGCCCCAAAAAATATAACCTAAAACTTCTCCAGAAATCTCTTGTGTCAACCTTCCTCAAGTAGCCCCGTCCCCGACCCTTAATCCTTTCCGTTTACCCACCTTGGTGTGTCAAAGAGTCAAGCCTGCTGGCTAGCCGCACACGGAAGACCGAAGGGTTACCTGCGATTGCCAGCCGGTGCCACTCCCGAATCAATTTGAGAGCTCGGAGTTGAGCAATATAAACCACTCCTTCCCAGGACTGGGTGCGCCTCCTTCCCTAAGAACACTTGAAAACCCTGGAACCTGTCCTGGCAAGGAATGAAAGCAGCGCCCGAATACACAAGAGCTACTGTGCTTCAGAAGGAGAGCAGAGCTGCTACCGAATTATGGAGCCCTGCTAAATAGGCAGCTGGTCGATTGGCAAGACTCGGTTTCCCTACCCCCAAGCCCTGCATCTGTGGCTTAAAGACAGCCCAGATCCCAATGGAAAGTTTACTCAGAAGTATGCCCTACTGACGTCATTCCCGATGACTGCAGGATAAGTTGGCGAAGCATTTCCTTCACCATCTTGCTGATGGGAAATTTCACTGGCTTCGTTTCTCCTTGTTGAGGTATTTCCTTCCCATTTCCATGGATGGGGCCTCTAGAGGAAGGGGATGAAAGAGCTGGGCACCTCTCCATAGAGTGAGCCAGCGTGGTGTAGTGGTTGAGAGCGGTGGTTTGGAGCGGCGGACTCTGATCTGGAGAACCAGGTTTGATTCCCCACTCCTCCACATGAGCGGCGGGGGCCAATCCGGTGAACCAGGTTGGTTTTCCGACTCCTGTACATGAAACTAGCTGGGTGACCTTGGGCTAGTCACAGCTCTCTTAGAGCTCTCTCGGCCCCACCTACCTCACAGGGTGTCTGTTGTGGGAAGGGGAAGGGAAGGTGATTGTAAGCCGGTTTGATTCTTCCTTAAGTGGTGGAGAAAGTCGGCATAATTTTTTAAAAAAATAAACCAAACCAGAGCCCGGCTACAGGTCCATCTGAAGACTCCCCCACATTCCTTCAGCTTCCATCAATGTGGTCAGAGGGAAGGAAGGCAGCAGCCAGATATCCATCCTCCTTGGATCTAGCTGCACATGAAGATGCCTCATCAGATCACTGGCCCATCAAAGTCAACGCTGTCTACTCAGGCTGGCAACAACTCGCCGAGCTCCGCCATCACTTCTGGGTTTTCCCTGGAAGTGACATCTTGGTGCACACGAAGCCATGCACACACACATACCCCAGCTCCAAGCATGGCCTGGCAGCTCTGCCCACTCCCGGGCCCTTTTAACTGGAGGCACCAGGGATTGAACATGGGACTTTCTGCATGGCAAGCAGGTGCTCTGTCACTGAAGAAGAGTTGTTTTTAATATGCTGTTTTTCTTTACCTTTTAAGGAGAATCAAACCGGCTTACAATCTCCTTCCCGTCCTCTCCCCACAACAGTCACCTTGTGAGGCAGGTGGGGCTGAGAGAGTTTGGAGAGAGCTGTGACTAGCCCAAGGTCACCCACCTGGCTTCATGTGTAGGAGCGGGGAAACCAACCCGGTTCAACACAGGAGAGTCCACCGCTTTTAACCACTACACCACGCTGAGCCACGGCCCCTCCCTGATTCTCTCCAGTTAAGAATCCCCGGATTAGGATCTGGGAGCCACGTGTTCAAATCCCCGTTCTGCTGCAAATCTTCCTGGGTAACCTTGGGCCAGTCACTCGTCCTCGGCCTCACCTACTTCTCAAGGTTGTTGAGAGGACAAAACAGGGAAGAACCACCAGGCTCCTGAGCTCTCCAGAAGAGAGTGAGATTAACAACACACGCAACATCGTGTTAAAGATCATCTCTTTAAAAAAGCGAGGGGGCCAACAAAGCGATAAAGAACCAAAGTGCCCAAAACCGTATTTTTATTTACTTCTGCTCTCCGACACATTTATACGTTCTAATCAGCATTAGAGATAGAAACGAACAACTGTTGACGTGCGCATTTTCAAAAGGAGAGCAGCCCTTTTTCTTTTTCTCCCCGAAGGCTTTGCACTTGACTCACGTCAGTCTGTAATAAGCATCCTGAATCCCGTGGGCAGAGCATCACGTACTTCTCACTGGCCGCCAATGTGCCCTCATTTGTTCTTCACTACCGCCTCCTTTCCTATTCTTCCCCCCACCCCCCAAAAAAAATTCTGCCTCAGGAAAAGGTCCATGAAACTCTAAAGCTACCTCAGTAAGGAATTATGTTCCTGTTCGACTTTGTTTTTGTCCTAAACAGACCAAGAATCATTTTACTCTTCAGTTATTTCCCCCCCCCTCAGAGGCCAAGGCTACACCTGAAAGAGCTGATACCATAGGCAAATAAACTTCATAGCACTTTGATTAAGCTAGGAAGAACAGTCTCCTTTGCTTGCAAAGATCTGTAGCAATTTAAAGACCAGGATTTCCACCTTATTTCTAGGCTGGCTCCTTTGATGGGAACTTGACACGCACAAATAATACTTGCTTGATGCTGCAGGCTCTATACCCCAACGTGTAATTTAGTACACACACACACCCAGTAGACTCAGGGCATTACAATATCTCTCTTTCTCTGAGGCTTAAAAGCAACCTAGGAAGGAGGGATCCAGGGGAGAGTCAACTCCTTCTCCAGCATGACCGCCGTGATCTATATCCTCCCCCCAAAAAAACACACACAGTGGCTTTCTGAGGCTATCAGGAATCTCTTGCAGAGCAAGTAGTTTAACAAATCCCAGGGTTCAACAAATCCCAGACGCCGGGTTGCCCTTGGACCTACACATTCCAGTGTGGGGTCTAGTATTTTCAGCAATTACTTTATTGTAGCATCTCTGAGCAGTTAAGGGTTGGATCCAACCAGTTTCTCCACTGGTGAGAAAGGGGGTCCCATTCGACCCCCCCCCCAGGTCATGTTTCAGATCATGGAAACCCATAGACATGGGAGCTATAATAAGGAAGACTATGGGTGATATAATGAAGGGAACTGTCCAAGATTAAATAAAAAAGCCGTTTAGATCCAACTCTAAGTTTGTTTATCGTTTTGCATCACAATGTTTTGTTATGGTGGTGGTGGGAAGTGCCGTCACGTTACAACCAACGTATGGTTCAAAGGCGGTTTGTCATTGCCTGCCTCTGCATAGCAACCCTGGACTTCCTTGGTGGTCTCCCATCCAAGTACTAACCAGGGCCAATCCTGCTTAGCTTCCAAGATCTGACAAGATCAGGATAGCCTGGACCATCCAGACCAGGGCATGTTTTGTTATAAGGTAAAAAAAAAAAAGTGCATGAAGTTCTTGCCATTTCTTGTTTATGGGTAAACTTAACATTATACCTGTCAACGCTGGAGAAGGAATTGATTTCTTAACCAGTTGCTTTCTGTACCAGTGTGGTGTAGTAGTTAGGAGTGGTGGACTCTAATCTGGAGAACCAGGTTTTCTCCACTCCTACACATAAAGCCTGCTGGGTGACCTTGGGCCAGTCACAGCTCTCTCGGAACTCTCTCAGCCCCACCTACCTCACAAGGTGGGGAGAGGAAGGCAAGGCAATTGTAAGCTGTCTTGAGACTCCTTAAAGGCAGAGAAAACCAGGGTATAAAAACCAAATCTTCTTCTTCTTCAATTAAATTGTGTTTTTTTAATACAAAAAACAAAATCATGAGAACCTGGGAAGAAGTTAGGCTGATTTGGAGGTCAGCTTTTTGTTGAAGTGGTGCTGTCCAAGGCTACCCCTGTATTTATTTTTACGCGACACTCTTGCCTCACCTTGACAGACACTGTGAAGAGATTAGCCTCAAGTTCTGTGGAAACAATAATTAGAAAATATGCTCCCTAAAATATGAAGTCCCGAAGGCTGAAAAATGAATCTAGCCCTGACATTTTGGGGTTGGCTCCTAGAGCCAAAGAAAATTCGTCAAGACCCGCTTAAGCCAAACATGAGAGATTCTTCGTGGTAGGCATTTCAGTGAGGTGAAAAGCTTCGAACAGTGGATTCATGTGTGTAAGACTGAGCTGCTCTGGAGCCAGCGTGGTAAAGTGGGTGGGTTTGGAACAGCGGACTCCAATCTGGAGAACTGGGTTCGATTCCCCCCTCCTCCACATGAGTGGCGGACGCTAATCTGGTGAACTGGGTTTGTTTCCCCACTCCTGTGCATGAAGCAGCTCTCTCAGCCCCACCTACCTCACAGGGTGTCTGCTGTGGGAAGGGGAAGGGAAGGCAATTGTAAGCCGGTTGTCCGGTTGTAAGCCAGTTGTCCAATTGTTCTTCCTTAAGTGGTAGAGAAAGTCGGCATATAAAAACCAACTCTTCTTCTTCAAGGCACAGAAGTAGGATCAATGAAGGGGGGGAGAGAAAGAAGCCTCTTTTAAAATTTATAAAAATCCACTAGAAATATATGTTGTATACTTGTTTAACTCTGAGCACATGTGTTGTCATGTGTGTGACAGGCCAGTGGGATGAATGCCAAACATTCAGCTTTAATACCTAACCAGCACTGAGCATTTTCATGTAAATACACAGCTGTCTTTGCTGTGGTTTCGGACAATGATTAACCTGGTTTTTAAATTAATCTTACTTCAGCTTTGGCAGGCCAGTTATCAAGTCCAGATTCTGTGGCTCTGTTTTGCTCAGAAAAGGAATAATTCTTTGTGGGTATTTTCAGGAGTCAGTAAGATAAGAACATAAGAAAAGCCATGCTGGAACAGACCAAGGCCCATCAAGTCCAGCAGTCTGTTCACACAGTGGCCAACTAGGTGCCTCTAGGAAGCCCAGAAACAAGACGACTGCAGCAGCATCCTGCCTGTGTTTCACAGCACAAGGAGAAGGAGAAGAAGGAGGAGAAGGAGGAGGAGGAGAAGAAGGAGGAGGAGAAGGAGAAGAAGGAGAAGGAGAGGGAGAAGGAGAAGGAGAAGGAGAAGAAGGAGAAGGAGAAGAAGAAGAAGAAGAAGAAGAAGAAGAAGAAGAAGAAGAAGAAGAAGAAGAAGAAGAAGAAGAAGAAGAAGAAGGGATAACTCCCGTTTTACACTGAATGTCCTCTATATGCGCTATGATCCTCAAGAGTTTGTGTGCCGGTGGTTCCTGGGTACTTATGTCAAATTGAGTCCTCTTAAGATATCTCTAGGAGGCAGTTGAAGATGGTTTTATTTAGGACCACATTTGATTCACCATACTAGCAGTCATGAGTTATGATTTTAGATTTCGGTTTGTATGTTTTTAAGGTATTTTCTTTTTGTGTGTTTTATTTATGTTGAGCTCCGTAAGGAAGAAAGGAAGCTAGTCAATATTTTAAATAAATAAATAAAATAGGAAAGACTCATTACAGCGCCCTATACTATCATTGTTAAAAGGTTGAAGTCTCCTTTCTAATCCATCTACTGATCACCCAGTCCAGTAGCAAAACCACTGCCTTAAAAAAAAGCTGTGCTCGTAACTCAACTCACCCCCCATTTAATATGATCCCTTAATTTATTCAGAACAAACAAAAGAAGTCTTTTATGCGTACTAAAACGTCCTTACCTGTTCTTTCCCAAAACCCTCTCGGCTACACTATATAAACAGGCATAGGAGCAATAAGGACAAATGTCCCGTCTCTCGTTGAGTAAGAGAAGCACTTCTATCGTCGGGGGTTTCAGAGCGCACAGCTTCTGGCAGAGAGTTTTATTATCTTGTGATTACAAGGAGGTACGATTCCTTTAAAGGCAAAGCCAACTGGCCTGTTAGAAGAGGGAATTGCTCAACAGCATCTTAATGAAATATTAGCAGAAAGATTATCCACCGCTAGAACCCAACTCCACATGATATCCCTCGTGTAAACAGTAACCTTGTTTACGCTGAGACTCAAGGGTCATCAATCTTATTTGCACTTCACATTAATAGCATGAGAGCCAACTCCCTGTGGCAAGAAGATCCCACACCCCTGTATGGACAATGCAAATAGCGCCAGTCCTATAGTGCCAATCCTATAGTACCCAGCGTGGTGGTTAAGAGTGGTGGTTTGGAGCGGTTGACTCCAATCTGGAGAACTGGGATTGATTCCCCACTCCTCCACCCGAGCAGCGGAGGCTAATCTGGTGAACCGGGTTGGTTTCCCCACTCCTACACGCAAAGCCAGCTGGGTGACCTTGGGCTAGTCACAGCTGTCTTAGAGCTCTCTCAGCCCCACCCACCTCACAGGGTGTCTGACGTGAGCCAGCGTGGTGTAGTGGTGAAGAACGGTGGTTTGGAGCGGTGGAGTCTGATCTGGAGAACCGGGTTTGATTCCCCACTCCTCCACATGAGCGGCAGAGGCTAATCCGGTGAACTGGTTTGGTTTCCCCACTCCTGCACACGAAGCCAGCTGGGTGACCTTGGGCAAGTCACGCTCTCTCAGCCCCACCTACCTCAGTTGTTGGGAGGGGAAGGGAAGGTGATTGTAAGCCCGTTTGATTCTCCCTTAGGTGGCAGAGAAAGTTGGCATATAAAAACCAACTCTTCTTCTTCTTCCTTCATTAAGAGCCTCTGTGTGGTGTAGTGTGGGGATTAGAGCAGGGGAGTCGAACTCAATTGTTATGAGGGCCGGATATGATATAAATGTCACTTGGTCGGGCCGGGCCATTCCTCGCCAGCCCAGATTGAGAGTAGGGGGGTGGCTGCCTCACGGGCCAGATAAGAGCTCCCAAGGGGGCGGATCCGGGCCGGGGGGCTTATGTTTGACACCCCTGGATTAGAGTGTAGGGCTAGGATCTGAGAGACCCAGGCTAGAATCCTTATTCTGCCGTGGAAGCTGGTGGGATGACCTTGGGCCAGTCGCACTCTCTCAGCCTAGCCTACCTCACAAAGTTGTTGTGAGGATAAAACGGAGGAGAGGGAAACGATGGCGAGTCACTTTGGGCCTCTATTGGAGAGAAAGGCAGGGTATAAAAATGAAGTAAAGAAAAATTGAAATGTGATCACTTGGCTAGAGGGAAGGCAACAAGGCAGCAATTCCCCTGACGGATTGGACCTGTCTAGGAAGTCCTGATACCTGCACATCAATTCATGGGGAAGCGGTACCCATGATTCCAGAAACAGGTGGCAGAAAGAAGTAGCAGGCCTACGCAGTTGGAATTGGCTCAGAAACTTCTGTTTGGGCAAACCTCTGTATTGGCTAGACAAAAATTGGCTAGATAAAAAATTTCCTGTATAGGCTGCTAGATCTTTTGCTAACTTTTTAGCTGACCTGCTGGTCTTATATGGTTTTAAAGATGCTATTTTTGCTGCTTCTTTTATTGTCAACGTGCTGATATTGTTTATTTGCAACTGTGTTGATCGGATGGCGGTATTGCTTTTATTAATTTTTTTTTTATAGCTTATTTACACAGCCTCGAAAGCAAATTTGGCAAAGAGCCTGCAGCGAATAAAGGTTTAAAAATAAACCAAGCCAGTACAAGGGAAGCCCCAGAACAAGGGCTAAATTTGGATCAAAGAAACCACACTTTAACCTATTTCTGCTTTAGAAGCTCTAAACTGATGTTTATGTGGCTTTGGAATGGTTGTTTCTCAGCACTGGAAAAAAAAGCACAGGGTGAATAATGCGTTCAAAGCACTTCATGCATACTGCCATGTTGTATTATTTGCAACAACCCTGTAAGGTACGCTAGCAGTGTTATCCCCATGATAAAGATCGGGTCAGGAGCTGAGAAAGAGTGGCTCCCCCCCCCCTCCATGAGTTCGTGAAAAAGGCAAGGTTTGAACCAGGAATTTATGCTAGGCTTGCCAGTAGTGTTGCCAACCTCCAGGTGGCACCTGGAGATCTCCCGCTATTACGACTGATCTCAACGACAGAGATCAGTTCGCCTGGAGAAAATGGCTGCTTTGGAGAATGGAGTATATGGCAATATACACTACTGAGGTCACTCCCGTCCCCAAACCCCATCTTCTCCAGGCTTCGCCCCCAAAATCTCCAAGTATTTTACAACCCAGAGCCGACAACCCTAATTCATGCTCAGAAGTATGCTTTTTCATTATTTCAAACGCCCCTCAAGCCAGGCTTAGGACTGAAGACACCTTCTGAGGTCATGTCCAAGAAAGAGAGCTAGTGTGGTACAGTAGATAGAGTGTCGGACTAGGATCTGGGAGAACCAGGTTTGAATCTCCACTCTGTCATGGAAGCCTGGTGGGTGATTCTGGGCCAGTCCTACCTCACAGGGTTGTTGTGAGGATAAAACAGAGGAGAAGAGGCCGATGTAAGCCACTTTGGGCCCCCATGTGGATGGGAAGGTGGGATATAAATTAAATAAATAAATGTCCGTGCTTGAACAAAGCCCACTGTAATTAAGGCAGGGTATTTTGAGTCATTCGGACTCAGGCTTGTAGGATTCGTTTTTGAAAAATAAAGTGCCTAGCCCTCATTGGGGGGAGGGAGAGTTACAATGTAGCTGTTATGTGAAATTCTAATTCAATTGCCCCCACACACACACACACACACAAATCTAAATTTGTTTGCTCACTGCAAATTTACATACAACACCATCCACCCCCCTACACACCTTTTCCGGGAAACTTGCAAAAAGTACCAAAAAAGAAAGAGAAACGCTCCATCAGCTAGGGTTGCCAGGTCCCCCCCAGCCACCTGCAGGGGATGGGGGACTAGGGTTGCCAGACCAGGTTGGGAAACTCCTGGAGATTTGGGGATGGAGCCTGGGGAGGGCAGGAGCCTCGGTGGGGTACAATGCCATAGACTCCACCCTCCAAAGCATCCATTTTCTCCAGGGGAACTAATCTCTGTAGTCTGGAGATAAGCTGTAATTCCGGGGTATCCCCAGGTCCCACCTGGCATCCCTATATTGCAAGAATTGCAGCAGCAGTGGATTGGAGAGCAATCATTCTAGGCAACTCTACTCAGAATCCTACTACGGTCTATTCAGTGGGGTTTACTCCCAGTACTTCAGCTTGGGAAAGTCCTGGAGATTTGGGGTGGAGCCTGGGGAGGACAGGGACCTCAGTGGGGTACAATGCCATAGAGTCCACTCTCCAAAGCATCCATTTTCTCCAGGGGAACTGATCTCCGTAGTCCGGAGATGAGCTGTAATTCCAGAGGATCCCCAGGTCCCACCTAGAGGCTGGTGGCCCTACCATCAACCAGGCCTGCTCCATTTTGGTCTCTCTGGGCTTGCCAGGTTCTCATTTTGGAATCTGAGCAAGCAGCGTGCACAGGCAGCCTGCGAAGACCTTTCACAGTTCTTCTGGAAGGGGTCACAAGCTGTCGGGCTGGAGTTAAACCAACACACGCATTTGCAGAGCTGCATATTAAACACTCCTTCTGAAGAGCTCTGCGAAGCTCTCTGGCGGCTTGCAAGTGCCTCAAGCGCTTGGTATGCGGAAGGGAAAGCCAGCAAAAGCAGTAAGTTTCCACTGCTGGAGGATCCGGGTGAAAAGCCAGCGACTTTCACATATTTCACCCGAAGAAACATTAACGTGCACCACAAAGAATGGGATCATTCATCGCAAAAAGCAGTTTGAACCGCAAGGGTGCGAGCGAACAACAGAGAGGTACCAACTGGAGGAAAAGACCAGTGATTGCTTTTATGCCTGCCTCTCACCAGGGGTGTGTTCATGAAAAACGTGTAACACAAACTGTGCAAGTTACACAAAACACCATTGGCATGGCGTAGTATAGTGGTTAAGAGCGGTGGTTTGGAGCGGTGGACTCTGATCTGGAGAACCGGGTCTGAGCCCCCACTCTTCCACATGAGTGGCTGAGGCTAATCTGGTGAACTGGATTTGTTTCCCCACACCTACACATGAAGCCAGCTTGGTGACCTTGGGCTAGTCACAGTTCTTTCAGAGCTCACTCAGCCCCACCTACCTCACAGGGCGTCTGCTGTGGGGAAGGGAAGGGAAGGTGACTGTAAGCCGGTTTGATTCTCCCTTAAGTGGTAGAGAAAGTCGGCATATAAAAACCAACTCTTCTTCTCCCCCTCCTCATCGCAACGCTGTCCACTGACATACCAGGAAACCGTTCAGTTTGGAGGTGGATTGATGCCCCCCATCCCAGCCTTAACCTAATGACCTATTGTACTTGCAACCTGTTCTTCCTTTGGGAAGGTGAGAGAGAGTTATAGGGAGCCCTCAGACAGCCTCCTCTTGGGCTTTAACTAGGGCTGCCAATCTGGAGGTGGGACCTGGAGATCTCCCAAAATTACACTTCATCTCCCCCAAAAAAAGAGATCAGTTCCCTTGGAGAAAGGGACTGCCTTTGGAAAGTGGCGTGTTAAGTGCTATCAAGTCACTTCTGACTTATGGCGACTCTATGAATCAACCATCTCCAAATAGGGTTGCCAGCTCCAGGTTGGGAAATACCTGGAGATTTTTGGTTCGGAGCCTGAGGAGGGTGGGGTTTGGGAAGGGGAGGGACTTCGATGCCACAGAGTCCAATGGCCAAAGCAGCCATTTTCTCCAGGGGAACTGATCTCTATCAGCTGGAAATCAGTTGTAATAGTGTGAGATCTCCATCTATTATCTGGAGGTTGGCAACCCTACCTCCAAAACATCCAATTGCTAACAGCCTTGCTCAGGTCTTGCAAACGGAGAGTCATGGCTTTATTCAGCGCTGTGACTTTATTGAGTCAATTGACTTTCTCTCTTCCTACTGCCTTCAACTTTTTTCCCAACCAGAGGATGGACCATGTGGCATTATACCCTGCTGAGGCCCTCCTCCTCCCCAACCCTCCCCAGGCTGTACCCCCAAATCTCCAGAAATGTCCCAACCCAAAGTTGGCAACCCTAGCTTTAACCAAGCAACAAAATAATGTACCAAAACTATCTCGTCCATGCCGTCTGCATGGGGCGTTAGTGATTTAAAACTCTTTACCATGTTCAAGGGTTGTGGAAGACATTTTGTGTTTGGCTGTGCCTCCCCCCCAATAGCCACTAGCTACATTTGTTCAAAATTATGAGAATGCCCACAAGCTAAACAAGGTTGTGGACCCCAACCTAAAGGTTTCCCAAAAGCTCAGAGACCATCTTGATGAAATGATCAATAACGGTAGACAAGTCTTTCTGAAGGACAGATTCCCACTTCTTATCAATCTTGACTTGCAACTCATTGCCTCGGTGTTGGGTGCTTTGTGGGGGGGGACAGCCCCCTCGCACCTTGCACAAATGAAAGTGTGCCCCTAAAGAGCCCAGAACCCCCTTTTAGGGATTCGTCAGCAACTGGAAGCGCTCCCTGAAAATAGTAGTATAAAAGCCACAATTCTGTCGCCGAGGACAAAATGCAAAACACAGTTTATAGTACTCGGTGATTCATGTCTGAGTGGAGCATTTCCCCTACGGCAAACCAAACGACCATTGCAGAATTATAAAAATGTCTAACTAGCTACCGCAGATAAATGGATAACATCAGCAGGACACCACAGAAGAGATCCTGCTGCCATGGTTTCAGGGGAAATCCAGAAAAACCCCTGCGCCCGCTCCATCTGGACACCTATCTGAGATTTATTGGCCACTTTTGTAACAATGGCCTTTGCAACCTCAGACCACATAAAAAAAACCTGGCGGACTTTTTTTAAAGTAGTGGTTTGCAATTTATCAGGATGAAAACACTGAGGGGGGATGGACTTGGCACATGAAAGAGACAAATGTATGCCCATTCCGCATATGCAAGAAAATTAGAATGGGTGGATACAATTCAGCGGGAATTTTTTTATATGATACTACGGCAGCGAGAATCCTATATGCCTCATATTGGAAAAACTCTGTCAAAGAACGAATGGATTTGCGAATTATTTGACTTTGCCTCGATGTCGAAACTAACGTGCTTGATAAAGAAACAACCACTAGATGATTTTCGGCGTGAATAGCAATTTTTTAATGATAAATATGCATAACGATAGTACATATTTCATTGTATTTAATAGGGTATTTAGATTATTAACTGAATAACAGAATATTAATAGTCTTTAAATTTGAGAAAATCTTATATATTCAATATTGATAGAATTAATATTTTTATTGACTCACACAATGGTTAATAGACGGACTAATATACATTTTAATTATTAGATGACTGAGCAAGTGCACTATGAGCTAATCTGTATTTTATTAGATAAAGGCTGTACTGACAAGACATGGACACAAAAACCTAACTTGTTTCCCCCATTTCCCCCTTCCCCATTTTTCCCCCGTTTTAATTTCTGTACCCTTAAAATGCAATTTAATTTTTTTTAAAGAAGAAAAGAAAGAAAATTAGAATGAGGTGGGGAAAATGGACTATACCACTTCCGAGTGCAGGGGACAGGTGCCAGTTTTAAATATTGGTCTGCATAAAGAACTCCATGTGAACAGAAACCTAACAGCGGCGAGGAAGATTTTAGCCTCTCTTTGCTTACTGTGCTGGTTTTCTATCAGCAAAGAGGCTTTCCAAAAACGTCATCTTCCACCTGTGTGCAGAAGTGGACCAGTCCATTCGCCGTCTCTGGTACTTGGGCAGAACACTATGGTAAAAACAGCTTCTGTTTTTTTTGGGTAACTCTTCCTCTTATGAAACTACCTTGCTTCATCCCAAAACAACAAGGTGCATTTCTTTATCCAGAGAGAAAACTACAAACCAAATGCTAAAAGGAAGATGACCCTGAATATAAGATGATCCCCTTAAAGAAATGTTACACACAATTTTTAAAAAAATTATTATTGTACATAACTGTAAGTTACGTTGAATGTGAATTACAGACAAACCTGTCTTTTTATTTGACAGTCCATATGGGGGGGAAAAACCTCGTCTTTCATTCAGGTAGGTAAGTATGAAGTACGAAGGTAAGTCAACATAGAAAACTAGGTATCAAGGATAGTTTCAGGTGGGTAGCTGTGCTATTCTACAGTAGAAGAGCAAGATTCAAGTCCAGTAGCATCTACAGCAGTGGTTCCCAAACCTTTTGGGCCTTTTGGGCCACCCCCCTTGGTTCCACAAACTCAACCCCAGTGCCCCCTACTCTATCCTATAAAAAGCCTTATTCAAAATAGGGATTTGCATGACTCACCAAAGAAGAAAATAACAAAGTTTCAAAACAGTAACAATTAATTGCGCATCTATTCAAAATCAAGTTAAAACTTTTTTAGGGGAAATTTATTCAACAGAACTGATGAACTTGATCCAACAGAACCAGCTCTTCAAAGCCTGGAAAAAAATTCTGATAGTTTCCACCAAATTTGCCAGCATGGTGCCATAGTTTGATCTATTGTAAATTAGAGAACAACACAATTGAAGGGCCCCACCTCTTGGGGCCCCCTGCTGCCCCCTTGCCTCGTAGTGCCCCCCTAGGTAATCCCACCGCCCCCCAGGGGGTGGTACTGCCCAATGGGGAACCAATGATCTAGAGACAAACAAGATTTCCCAGGTAGAAGCTTCTGAGAGCTCCCCCTCTCTGGCAGTCTTCAAGCAGCGGCTGGACCAACACTTGTCAGGGATGCTTTAAGCTGATCCTGCATTGAGCAGGGAGTTGGACCAGATGGCCTGTATGGCCCTTTACAACTCTATGATTCTATCATTCAAAGCTCCCTTGAGAGCCAGCATGGTGTAGTGGTTAAAAGCAGTGGTTTGGTGTGGTAGACTCTGATCTGGAGAACCAGGTTTGATTCCCCACCCCTCCACATGAGTGGTGAAGGCTAATGTGGTGAACTGGATTTGTTTCCCCACTCCTACACATGAAGCCAGATGGGTGACCTTGGGCTAGTCACAGTTCTCTTAGAGCTCTCTCAGCCCTACCTACCTCACAGAGTGTCTGTTGTGGGGAGGGGAAGGGAAGGTGATTGTAAACTAGTTTGATTCTTCCTTAAGTGGTAGAGAAAATCAGCATATAAAAACAAACTCTTCTTCCTCCTCCTTCATCAGATACAAGAAGGAATGGCATCTGACGAAGGGAGCTCGAAAGCTTATACTCAGGAAATCTTGTTGGTCTCTAAGGTGCTACTGGACTCAAATCTAGGTATCAAGGAGAAGTCTTTTTTCTGATCTACTCATTTCTATGTGAAGTAGGGAGGCCAGGTCCCCCCTGTCAACTGGCAGCAGGGGAAGGCCTAGCACGACATTGCAGCAACAAGACAACATCACTTCTGGCTAGGCCGCCCCCCCCCCCCCCGCGGTTAAAAGTCTCCCCGCTGGCCAGCTGATCGGCAACAGGGAACAGCAGCTGGGGGCAGGGGATCTAATAGTGTGAAGCAATTTTTAATCAACTCTACTTTAATCAACTCTATTTTTAATCAACTCTATAATAATCAACTCTATATAATGAACTGACCCTAGAAGCTAAAATGACTAAACTGAAGCTATCATATTTTGGTCACATTATGAGAAGACAAGAGTCCCTGGAAAAGACAGTCGTGCTAGGAAAAGGTGAGGGCAACAGGAAAAAAGGAAAAACCCAACACGAGATGGATGGACTCTACAAATGAAGCCACAGCTCTCAGTTTGCAAGATCTGAGCAAGGCTGTTTTGGAGGCCATTGGAGATAGGACGTTTCGGAGGACATTGATTCATAGGGTCGCCATGAGTCAGAAGCAACTTGACGGCACTTAACACACACACATAATGTGAAGCAACTTTTAATCAACTCTTATCACTGGGACTCCCATCTACAGTCTGAAGTTGAACTGCTCAGGCAGAAGCTTACATCTCAGCAAGCCTTGGGTCTATTTAACTTGTGCATAAAATTTCCTTCTGGCAAGAGCTACTTGTTCCCAAAGACTTCAAAAGAGTACAACAAACCAACCGTATTCAAAAATGTGAAGGAGTGGCGATCACCATTGATAAAACTGCTCCTATAACAGTGGAAATGGACCCCGAGAGTAATTTCGTTTTATAAAAGGTTTCTTATATGCAGTGCCCCTTCTAACAATGTATTTCATTCTGTGACCCAAATGAAAATAGATCTCTTGTTTAGGACTGCCAACTTTTGAACTGGTGCCTCCAGCTCATTCTTCAGTATCAGTTTGATCTGCGGTAAATAGCAGGTAATGTTATTTACCTCCTTGCACCAAAACGTTTCGACTGCTCATTTCAGCATGTCAAGCCTTGGTTAAAGGGACAGGACATTTTTTTGCCAGTCGGCAGCCTTACTTTTTTTCCCTGAGAGACAAATTAAAATTACACAGTTTTCATACAAGGCATATCCTTTTGGAGGGAAATTTTAACTGTGATCTACACAGGGTTGCCAGGCCCCTCTTCGCATCAGATCATCAGATAGTTTTGCCAGTTCCGAATTGGGAAATATCTGGAGGTTTTTGGGGCGGAGCCTGAGGAGGGCGGGGTTTGGAGAGGGGAGGGACTTCAATGCCCTAGAGTCCAATTGCCAAAGCGGCCGTTTTCTCCAGGTGAACTGATCTCTAGCGGCTGGAGATCAGCTGTAACTGCAGGAGATCTCCAGCTAGTACCTGGAGGTTGGCAACCCTAGTTCTACATAATGATTTAGAGATGACAATAAACATCCAAAAATGGCAAACACCCCAAGTCAGAAACAAAGCCCCACATGGTGCCTCCTAAAAGCCAGCGTTCCCAGAAAACTTTGGTGTGAGGTAGTGACAGAAATGTCCCTCAGCAAGACTGATCACAGATAGGGCCAATTTCCGTCTCAGCTTTCCCCTTCCCTTACTGACTTGGGAGTGGCAGAAATTTTACCTGCTAAGCAACAAGAAGAAGAAGCTTGGATTCATTTAGCATTTTAGATTTTTAATACACTTCAGAACACAACGGTTTTGTGATTCTCGCAACAACCACAGAAAGTAGGTCATCACTGGTCTCACTGGAGACCGGTGAGAAGATTCAAACCAGGAACTTTCTTAGCTTAGACCTCAATGCATGGCCTAAGAGAGAGGGGTCAGTGTGACCTGAACATCCTCATATTTACTAGAAATATTGTATATGTAAAGTGCCAGGTCACAGCCGACTTATGATGACCCCGTAGGGCAGGGATGGGGAACCTTTTTTCTGCCAAGGGCCATTTGGATATTTATAACATTATTTGGGGGCCATACAAAATTATCAACTTAAAAATTAGCCTGCTATATTTGGTCAAACATTTAGCCAAGAGGCACGACCGGAGACGGCTCCGAGTGTCTGCCACATAGAGCGACTGGCTTTTGAGCTCTGCTGTCCCCAGCTGGGCCCAAGAGATTCAGGCAGGGCAGCGTCCTTCTGAGCTAGGAATCTACCAGGACCCATGAAGGGCCAGACCAAATGATTTCGCGGGCCTTACACGGCCCCCGGGCCAGACGTTCCCCACCCCTGCCGTAGGGTTTTCAAGGCAAGAGACGAACAGAGGCGTTTTGCCGTTGCCTGTGCCTCTGTGCTGCGACCCTGGACTTCCTTGGTGGTCTCCCATCCAAGTACTAACCAAGGCCAACCCTGCTTAGCTTCCAAGATTCAACGAGATCGGGCCAGCCTGGGCCATCCAAGCTTGGGCCCTGGAAACACTGCACTGTCAGGATTGCAGAGCAGCTAACGCTAAGGCGGGAGAACGACAGATGGTGCAAGAACGGGCGAGAACGAGACATTAAATTTTCGGCTGGCAAGGTTCGTTTTGTTTTCTGAACACCTAAAAATAGATTAATCTCCCCCTGAAAATAATTTAGCAACACAGAAGCACCTAGCAGGTGCATACATTGTGTATGGAAATTACTCGACTGGCATAGTGTAGAAAATGGGACGCCAGTGTTTCGCCAGGAAAAGAAACATCTGTGAAAACTCCTTCTTCCTGTTTATGTTCTTAATTGTTTTTAAGAGGTTTTTTTTTAATGGCTTTAATTATTCGCTGTCTTTAGGACCCTAATTGGGTAGAAAGGTGGGATAACGTTTTGTTTTTAAAATATAAACAGTGTGGGGGTCTCGTGCTGTGCATAAATAACTCTGCATTTGGAAAGGCCAATGAAATTCTAATTGTACGAGGACTCGTATTTCCGTTTGGAGTTACTCAAACACCTTTAGTCGACTCTCGTGTTCTCAGGAAGCTCCTCCAAGGAGTTCCAGCCACCCTACATGATTCCCCCCTGCTCCTTTTATCCTCACAACAACTCCGTGAGTTAGGTTAGGCTGAAAAAGGGCAAGAGTCACCCAGTGAGCTTCATGGAAGTATGGTTTTGAACTCAGGTTTCCCAGATCCTAGTATGACACTCTAACCCTAGTATGACATTAGGAAGGATTTTCTAACCGTTAGAGCGGTTCCTCAGTGGAACAGGCTTCCTCGGGAGGTGGTAAGCCCTCCTTCCCTGGAGGTGCTTAAGTAGAGGCTACATGGCCATTTGTCAGCAATGCTGATTCTATCACCTTAGGCAGATCGTGAGAGGGAGGGCATCTTGGCCACCTTCTGGGCATGGAGTAGGGGTCAGTGGGGGTGTGTGGGGGAGGTAGTTGTGAATTTCCTGCATTGTGCAGGGGGTTGGACTAGATGACCCTGGTGGTTCCTTCCAACTCTATGATTCGATTATTCATTTGTAACGAGGGCCAGATATGACATAAATGTCACTTGGTCGGGCTGGACCATGCCTCGCCAGACCAGACCGGCAGTGTATTGGGGCGGGGCTGCCTCAGCTGGCTCGTGGGCCGGATAAGAGCTCTCAAGGGGCCAGATCCGGCCCACTGGCAGTATGTTTGACACCCCTGCTCTAACCACTACAACACATTTGTAGAACACACCACTTGGTCTAGCATGGCCTCACTTATCATATAAAAAAAAGGCAATCTCCATCAGGGGCAATGTATCAAGCACAAATTACAGCTGCAACAGTTTAACCTAGAGCAAAGTCTGGCTGGAAAAACCTTTATCACCGATGGTGACATAAGTCTCCGGGGAAGGGGGGGGTCAGTCCAATTCAGATGCAAGCGGGGGAGCACTTAAAGCTACATGGCTTAAAATGTGAGCAGCTCTACAATACAAAGAAACTTCCTAACTAAGATTATGAAAGCCAGTGTGGTCTAGTAGCCAGAGAGCTTGACTAAGGTTAGAGAAACCCATGTTCAAATTCAACATGCCATGAAAATTACTGGGCTTAATCTATCTTAAAGGGTTGTGGGGAGCGATAAAACGAAAGGGAGAACCGTGTACACCATTCTGAGCTCCTTAGAAGGGTGGGATGAAAATGCATTAAAATACAAACATGCACTAAAATGGTTTTCATCAGATAAAGGCAAGTTTCAATGACTGGATTAGAACAATGGTTCCTAAATCTCAGAAGGAAGGGCGTTAAAAGGGCCCAAGGTTTACATCTAACTTTGACAACTGGCAACTGTGTGTCTATGGAAGGATTGGTGTAATTACACACAATGGACTTACTTTAAAAGTTTTTTTTGGGGGGTAGTGGTGTGCATTAGGATATACCCAAGCCGAAATATACCCGAAATTAGCTTTTGGAGTCAGCTTGGAGACACCCGAAATGATACGAACCACCACTGAAATTCCAGGAGCAATGAAAATTTCTCTTCCAGAATGTTGGGAGTGTTTCGGGGGTTTGAAGCAGTGCAGACATGCGAAGGCAAAGAAGAAGTTGGCTGGGAAACACCAGTTAGTCAGCAATCTCTTTTCCTTTGGGAAGACAGCCACCAACTAACAGCCAATGGTCAGGCAAGAAATGGCCTCCACTCGTGACAATTTGCATTTTAAAAAGGGAAGGATCGAACTGGCCCCAGACTTACCATGCAAGAACTGCTGGGGGCTTCTCCACACTGCCAGCATCAGACACAACAGAGTCCCCCCTGCCCCCCCAATTGGAAAATGGTGGATGGGCTGGCAGTAGGGTTGCCAACCTCCAGGTACTGAAATAAGGTTATGGAAATCCCTATACAGGAAAATTATTTTTCAGTACACAACCACTAATCACTCTAAATATTCTTTTTCAAACTGTATTACACTTTATACATATCAACGTATGATGAATTATTACAGTAAGACATACAATACTGAATGCTTAAGATGGACCATAACATGTAAGTGTCCATAAACCAAAGTTCATATAACTGATGTTCAAAGTTATGTAACAAGCATCCATCCATTATTGTAATAAAACAAGGGGGACCATGGAACAAGTGCATCTTTCAATTTTGGCACTGAAGGATCATACTGCCGGATAAGTGGAATTTTCCCCCCTTTTCCCCCCTGGTGTTCCAACTATTACATTATTACAATTATTACCAAAACTTCTGAAGCAACATCCCCGGGGAAGGAGGAAGGGAAAAGCAACAGTTCTGTTGCAGATCTTGAGCGGTGAACAGCTGAAACATCTGCATGACTAAAGGCAAATACATAGCTCCTATTAGCAAATTTGAGCTGCAAACAAAGCATAATTTATCGGGAGGTGAGTTAACACCTTTGTGGGTCTGTAGCAAATATCCTACCCACAAATAGTTGAATATTTGACCATGCAGGCTTGACAAAAAAAAGCCAAATGAAAAGGGTTGTTGACAGGCATCTGTCGATGCTCCTGCTCGGAGAATGACAAAGTTAAAATTCTAGAGAGCGAACAACTTCAGCTTGTTGGTAAGACCTTCAGTCACCCGGATTGCTGAAAAGTTATCGACAACTTTCTCAACACACAGCTCAGAACGAACTAGGCAGGAAGGCCCTCCTCTGGTGGGTGCCTGCCAAACACTGACCTCTTTGGGACAAAATCTGCAAGCACAAGAACTTTCTATATCCGTTTTCCCTTGCCTTTTCAAAAGACTAGTCTGTACCTCTGGGGATTTACCTCTAACCCCTAAAGGATTAAATTTTATTTTTTGCAGGTCAGAAGAAACACCATAGTGAAAACGAAAGATGTGTATGGTGAGGGAGAAAAACATCCTTTTTGTCCTTTTTTCCCCCGGAGCCTTTTTTTTCCATCCATTTTTCCCCAACAGAAAAATATGGAAAATTTGAAGGAATACTGAAATGAAACCCCTACTCCATGCCCAGAAGATGGCCAAGATGCCCTCCCTCTCATAAACTGCCTCTCATTAAGTATAAGGCAGTTTCGTGCATAAGAAAATACAAATTTCAGTACAATGGAGCAGTCCAGCAGGGCTAGGGTTGCCAACTACAGGTAGTAGCTGGAGGTCTCCAGCTATTACAACTAATCTCCAGCCGACAGAGATGAGTTCACCTGCCATGGCAATTGGTCTCTACGGCATTGAAGTCCATCCCTTCTCCAAACCCTGCTCTCCTCAGGCTCCGCCCCAGAAGCCTCCCACCCGTGGTAAAGAGGGACCTGGCAACCCTAAACAGGGCGCTTTTAAGGGAACAGCACTGTAGACTTTTGCAATGTTTATTGTATAAGATCATCTTGCTTTTACTTCACTGTTCTGTACCTTCATAATCCACTCTCTGCATTGCTTAGGGTAGAGTTGTGCTTTAGCCAATTTTCTGTTTGCATTGCTTCCTAATTTCAGTAATCCTACTCGTATTGCATTGCCACTGGAGGTCTTGTGCTATCTGATTGATTTTTCTCTATTTTACACACTGCATTGAGTCACAGTGAAAAAGGCAGGCTATCTGAACAAAATAAAATATGCAACCAAGTAGATGTTATATGTTCTTTAGACATGTATGGTATGCCACGACACTTACTTTTTTCAGACATTTTATGCATGTCTCTTCAATTATCTTAAATTACTGTTTGGCTGTACACAGAGTTACCGTGAAACATATCGGAGTTTAGAATCTAAAAATCGAGGATGGAAAAATAGAAGTCTTGGCAAGCGACCATGCTCAAAGACAACATGGAATGGCCCAGTGCACACACAGGACTTAACTGCGGTTTGTTTTTCCTGGTAAAGCACTTCTAAGTACCAACATTATAGCTTACAGACTGGCCAGGATCTGAAGACAACCATGGCTGTAGAGGATTTGAAATCCATGGCTTGATTTAACCAAGGTAAAGTGCTACGCGTGACCACAACAAGCCACCAAGCTAGTTCCGCGCCTCTCCAGGAAGGGCTGTGGCTCAGTGGTAGAGCATCTGCTTGGCATGCAGATGGTCCCAGGTTCAATCCCTGCTATCTCCAGTTAAAGGGACCAGGCAAGTAGGTAATGTGAAAGACCTCTGCCTGAGACCCTGGAGAGCCGCTGCCGGTCTGAGTAGACAATGCTGACTTTGATGGACCAAGAGTCTGATTCAGTATAAGGCAGCTTCATGTGTTCATGTGTTCACCATCTCTGCTTGTGAAATATAAGTCTTGTTGACACCTCTTTAATACATATCCTCTAAGAGCTCATCTTAGCTTGGCTTCAGTGTGACATATGGGATTTTAACAGTGGTTAGTGCCAGTCATGCTTTGGTCCCCTATTTTAACATGCCTACGTCCTGCCTTTCTTCCAAGTAATCCAAGGCAGCTAAGAATCCATGTTTATTTATTTCACCGATACTGTGCCTTTCTCCCCAACGAGGACCCAAAGTGGCTTACGTTGTTCTCCTTCCCTTTATCCTCACAACAACCCCGTGAGGTAGGCTAGGCTAAGAGTATGTAACTGACCCAAGGTCACCCAGCAACCTTCCGTGGCAGAATGCGGATTGTAACCTGGGTCTCCCAGATTCCAGTTTGACACTCTAATGACTACACCACACTATGGTTAAAAAAATGTATCAAATTCAAATTCCGTAATCCAACACATCTAGCGTTGCCAACCTCCAGGTACTAAGCAAAACAAACAACCTGTGCTGTAATAGGTAACCTTAGGAAATTGGCAGCACGAAGGCTCCACAAAGAACACAGTGCAAAAATCACCCAAGCACTGAATTATGTACAAGCATTCAACAATGTTTACTGAGCATTGAATTCATGCCCTATTGAAACCAAAAGAACAACCAAAGTATTACATTCATAACAATGGCGTATCAAATGGTAACAAAACTAGCAATAAAGGACCAGCGCAACTCAAGTCCATGGGCAAAAGCCTCAAAAAGTTGCAGGACGTGAGACCAGTCACTTCACGTTTCACGGTGGCTTCGTCAGCTCTTTTCAGAATGTTTTTTGAGCATTTCATGGACTCTATGGCATTGAAGTCCCTCCCCAAACCCCGCCCTCCCCAGGCTCCACCCCAAAAACCTCCCGCCTTTGGTGAAGAGGGACCTGGCAACCCTAAACACATCATAGACTCAGTCCTGATAAAGTGTGATGCCTGTACCAGGCCTTGTACTGCATCAGGTCATCAGATGATTTTGCCAGTTCCAAACTGGGAAATACCTGGAGATTTTGGGGGCGGAGCCTGAGGATGGCAGGGTTTGGGGGGGAGGGACTTCAGTGCCATAGAGTCCAGTTGCCAAAGCGGCCATTTTCTCCAGGTGAACTGATTTCTATTGGCTGGAGATCAGTTGTAATAGCAGGAGATCTCCAGATAGTACCTGGAGGTTGGGAACGCTATTATCAGACCAAGTAGGCACATACAAGCTGTCTTGTCACAACCAACTTACAGTGCCCCCAGGAAAGGGCACTCAAGGCAAGTGAGCAGCAGAGGTGGTTAGCCATTGCCTTTCTTTGGAGAGCCTCCTTGGTGAACACATGAAGCTGCCTTATCCTGAATCAGACCCTTGGTCCATCAAAGTCAGTATTGTCTACTCAGACTGGCAGCGGCTCTCCAGGGTCTCAGGCAGAGGTCTTTCACATCACCTACCTGCCTAGTCCCTTTTAACTGGAGATGCCGGGGATTGAACCTGGGAACTTCTGCATGCCAAGCAGATGCTCTACCACTGAGCCACGGCCCCTCTTGGTGGTCCCCCATCCAAGTACTGACCCTGCTGAGTTCCCCAGATCAGGCTATATTGTGCCGCTTTCCCTCCCTCGGACCGAGTAGCCTTGAATTATCTACCAAGATCTTTCCTAGCTCTGCTGCTACTGGGGAAACTTTAACTGGAGGTGTTGGGGACTGAGCCCAGGAATATCTTCATGGAAAATATGCATCCTGCCACAGAGTTATGGGCCATGCTCCCACCATTAAATCCCTGCAGCCTCCGTTTGCCTTATTTTGGAAAGGAGCCAGCAACATGTTCTCTTAAAGCTAAATCTGACGGTAAATTCTAAATACGGAAAGCCGACTGCATTGTGCCAGAGTAAGCAAATGGAGCATGTTATCTAAGAAAACGGGGAGGGGGGGGGAACTTGGCATCAGAAGAACGCCCAGCAAGATTTCTATTTGTTGACAAGATTCCCAGAGAGTTTTAAAAAAAAAAAAGTCATCCCCAGCCAGCTGATATTTCTCTCTTCAAGTGAAACAAAATATACTTTCAGGGACTCTTGCAGCCTCTGAATTATAAATATACTAAGAGAACTTCTTACTCAGCATCTTCTCCTAGCCCAAATTCCACATACAGACTTTGGGGCCAAGGATAGAGCATTTCTCCCACCACCGGGGAGCGCTGTCCTACCAGAACAAACACAGCCATGGAAAGAAGGCGTACTGTTTGCCCAGTTCAATGGAAAGCACAGACAATAGTCGAATATTATTGGGGGGGAAATGGGAACCAAAAAAGGATTTGGTCTTCAAGTTCCCATTGTCTGTAGTTTTTAAAAATTAATATACTATGCCAGATGTTATACTGCTGGGAATCTCCCGCCCAAAAAACTAACATAAGAATGGCCATGCTGGATCAGACCAAGGCCCATCGAGTAGTCCCGCAGTCTGCTCACACTGTGGCCAACCAGGTGCCTCTAGGAAGCCCACAAACAAGACAATTGCAGCAACACCATCCTGCCCGTTTTCTACAGCACCTAATATATTCGGTCTGCTCCTCTGATCCTGGAGAGAATAGGTATGCATCATGACTAGTACCCATTTTGACTAGTAGCCGTGAATAGCCCTCTCCTCCATGAACATGTCCACTCTCCTCTTAAAGCCTTCCAAGTTGGCTGTCATCACCACCTCCTGGGGCAGGGAGTTCCACCTTTTAACTATGAGTTGTGTGAAGAAACACTTCCTTTCATCTGTTTTGAATCTCTCACCCTCCCGCTTCAGCAGATGACCACGCGTTGTGGTATTATGAGAGAGGGAGAAAAGCTTCTCCCTCTCCACTCTCCCCATACCATGCATAATTTTATCGACCTCTATCGTATCTCCCCTTAACCGCCTTCTTTCCAAGCTAGACAGCCCTAAGCGTTTTGACCGCTCCTCATAGGGCAGTTGCTCTAGTCCCCTGATCATTTTGGTTGCTCTTTTCTGCACCTTCTCAAGCTCTGCTAACCAGATGGCATCCCTGTTTATTACCAGGTGCTCAGAGGCCTTTTAATTTTTAAAAATTAATCTTTTTATTTTTCAGGCTGATCAAATTTGTTTTGGATATAGCCCTGCCATAGCATTACCCCCTTTAAAAAGAATCACATTATCAGAATTTTAAAAAATTTCCTTTCATCCCGCTGCTTAAATATAACTGTGCCTGTCAGTAATTATACCTTCCCACATCAAGAGATTCCTGCTGGATTATTCCACTTAAACTAATGTATTCCAGTAGCGTCTTTCTCGGCATCGTTACGAAATGCCTCCATGCAGGGAAAACGTGGGTGCAATGTTATTAGGAGGCTCAGAGCATCACTTCTCCTGACACAATTCAGATCCAAAAAAAGCAGAACGATGAAAAGATGCACTCTTTGGATGGGTCCGCAGCTTTTGCAAACTTGCCCTGGCTGAATGACGTTCCGGGCAATACAAAATGTGAACCCGCAGCGAGAAGTAGCCATAAAATTTCTAATTACATTTACTGGCTCCAGGCCTTAGCCTGTGGAGCTGCTGTGCTGAGCTGAAGCTCTTGAATTCAAAGTTACCCAGGCTTGCAAACAGCCACTCACCTAGTCGCCTGTGGCGATTAAAAAATTTCCTCTAGGCAACCAGGGAGAAAAGCAGTTTTGTAAATTACAAAGTAATTACCACAGGAAACTGAAGGGTTAATGAAAAATACCTGTGGGCTAGTAACTTCTATGAGTCTTATGAGGTAATTCACACACACACACCCCCATGATGGCACCAAAACCAGACCCTTGCCCTATGGTGCCAATGCAGTTCCAATCATATACTTTTCCATCCCACTGAGAGCCAGCATGGTGTAGTGGTTAAGAGCGGTGGTTTGGAGCGGTGGACTCTAATCTGGAGAACCGGGTTTGATTCCCCATCCCTCTACATGAGCAGCGGACGCTAATCTGGTGAACTGGTTTGGTTTCCCCCCTCCTTCACATGAAGCCAGCTGGATGACCTTGGGCAGTCACAGCTGTCTTAGAGCTCTCTCAGCCCCACCTACCTCACAGGGTGTCTGTTGTGGAGAGCAGAAGGGAAGGTGATTGTACACTGGTTTGATCCTTCCTTAAGTGGTAGAGAAAGTTGGCATATAAAAACCAATTCTTCTTCTGCATAGCAACCCTGGACTTCCTAGGTGGGCTCCCATCCAAGTACTAACCGGGGCCGACCCTGCTTAGCTTCCGAGATCTGACCAGATCAGGCTAGCCTGTGCCATCCAGGTCAAGGCTACTCAGAAGTAGCTCTCCTTAAAGAAAATGTTGGCAACACCTGAGTAGAACTAGAAAGTCCTGTGTTCCAAACCCCATGAAGCTTACTGGGTGATCTTGGGCCAGATGCCTCTTCTCTTAGCCTAGCCTGCATCGCAGGGTCTCTATGAAGATAAAATGGAAAGCCATGTGTCACCTCCCTATATCCTTAAGGAAATTGTAGGATAAAAATGAGACGGAGAAGCAGCTGTATTTCCCTGCTCGCCCCCTTTCCTGACAGACAGAGAAAATTCACCAGAGCAAAAGATTTCAACCCTTAGGAAGCCCTAATCCTCAGGAGCATCAGAGACCCAAATGAAATATGAGACATATCCTCCCAGGACCAATTAACACATCCTTACATGGAGAGGGCAGGTTTCCCTACATATGCACACGCAACCAATCCCCACTGTATGTACTCCTACCAGGTAAATTGTTTGGAAAACCAACAAGTCTTCAAAAACAATTAAGCATCTACTGTCAACACTTTAGCCCTGACCTGGATGGCCCAGGCTGGCCTGATCTTAGAAACTAAGCAGGGTCAGCCCTGGTTAGTAATTGGATGGGAGACCGCCAAGGAACGCCAGGATTATTGTGCAGAGGGAGGCAACCGGCAAACCACCTTTGAACGTCTCTTGCCTTGACAACCCTGCAGGGTCGCCATAAATCAGCTGACTTGACAGCCCTTTACTCACCTGTTAACACTCTGCATGTGATGCAGCCCTGGCTTACTGGGAAGCACTATGACTCAACCCCAGATGTGTAGGAACAAATCTACTACACACAACGGAGGAGAAATTTTGAATGCAACCGGGTGTTATCTCCCTGCTTGCGTCTGTACCAGTTCTGAGGTGAAGCCCATGTACTAGACAATAGTATTCTAGGGAATAGCCCAGGCAAGCCCAATCTCTTCAGATCTCAAAAGCTAAGCAAGGTCAGCCCTAGTGATTATTTGGATGGGAGACTACCAAGGAATACCAGGGGGGCTAAGCAGAGGCAGGCAATGGCAAACCACCTCTGAACATCTCTTGCCTTGAAAACCCTACGGGGACACCATAAGTCAGCCGCAACTTGACAGCCCAAAAAAAAATGCACCACAAAAAAACCATTTCGTGCACAAACCCTTGGTCTCACCTTCTTGATTAAGCATGCTAAAAAACTTTTCCTAACAACTTTTGACAGCATAAATTATTTTAAGTATGCCTACTGTATGCGTGTGTGGGTGTCTTGCATGATTTCCCTCAGGTATCGGAACTGAACTTGTGAATTATGCTCTGCTAACACCATCCAATTAATCATCGGCAATCCACAATTTCTAAAAGGTGGCATTTGTCATCTTTGCCACATACGTACGCATCTGTGAAGAATCTTAAAATCTTTCTAGATGCATGAAAATGACAAAGTTCAAAACACAACCAAGGGAGAGCTAGTCTTAGCACCGGCTGAAAAACCCAAGGTGTTTATTGCCAAGATAATAACACTCGTCTTGAGAGAGGGTCCCTTTCTGTACAAATAATGAATTCTAGTGCTCTTTTGAGAGGAGAAGGTACTTTTACTTGTTCAGGGAGGGGCAGTGATGTCCACGATTTCCACATATCCTCCACTCAAGGTGCAGGGAACCCTCTTCCATTTTGCATTCCACATTGTTCCCAAAGCCCCCCCCCCCTCAAAGCAGTTTTTGGGCAGTGCTGCAGAATTTAGGGGGAAGCGAGAAGAGCCATTCCATGAATAATGTTTAATCACAATTTTAAGATCTCAAACCACTCTTTGAAGTTGGCTTCTGCATGTGCAGAAGAAGAAGAATTGGTTTTTATATGCCAACTTTCTCTACCACTTAAGGAAGAATCAAACTGGCTTACATCACCTTCCCTTCCCCACAACAGACATCTTGTGAGGTAGGTGAGGTTGAGAGAGTGTGACTAGCCCAAGGTCACCCGTAGCATTTTAACCACTCCTCATAGGGCAATTGCTCTCGTCCCCTGATCATTTTGGTTGCTCTTTTCTGCACCTTCTCAAGCTCCGCAGCATCAGAGTTCCTAATAGCACACTAGCCTCTGCTCTTCCCATCTAAGCAAACACTCAAACGCGCAGCTCAGCGATCAGCAAAGCATAGCTTGCCAAGTTCAGACCAGAGAACTGCCATGCGTATGTCTCTGCTCCCAAAGGCACCCTTTTCCCCAGGGCCCCCGCACCAAGCCTGCAAAACAGCATCCTCTTCTTTCCCTCTATGAAAAGGAACCTTTCTTTGCCCGGGAAAGAATTATGAATAGAAACGAGCCTCGTTTGCCATGAAACAGGCTCGTCGCGATCTGTGAAATACTGTAGCCCCAACTGGGATCCCTTTCGCGACAGATGCAGCAGAGGTGAAAAACGGGCACTCATTGATTAAAACGGTACTTGACACTGACTAGACTGGGAACCACTCATTAGAAAAACCAGCCCCTTGTTGCTAAAGACAAAGCACCCGCTCTGCGCGCAGCCGGGCATTCTGGTTACAAAATGCAGATCGTCCCAGTCGAAGAAAAACCACATTCAGAACCAGCGTGCTGGGGAGGGTGGCAGCCAGTTCAATCATTCATCCCCAAAGAGCAGGACTTTGTCCTCGCAGAACCACAGATGCGCTGGCTCTGGTTTTTGTAAATGCAGCCTGCCGGGAGGGAAAGCAATCAACAAAGGGGGAAGGGGGGGATGTGGATTCAGACACGTCTCTCTCTCTTCTCATTTATCTACTTGTCTGCTTTCAAAAATTTAATCACTCCCAGCCAGCCATGCCCACTGGGCATGGGTGGCAATTGGCCAGAGACCCAACAAGCCCAACCCTATTTCTGCAGCCCCTGACAGGAGGCTCTATTGAATTGCTGGCACGTGTCCAGATACTAAGCAGCACTAAGCATGGTGGGTCACAGAGTGTGCTGCTTTACTCCATTGGAGAATCTGAAAGCCTGCACACTGTTTTGTGCATTTTGGTTGGTCCTAATAAAATATATTGCGGTTCTGATCCAACAAGGCTCTTGTTATGTAGTGAGTAAATTTTGCTTTGGACCAATGTGGCTACCTACAGCACAGTGTAGTGGTTAAGAGCCAGTGTGGTGTAATGGTTAAGAGCGGAGGTTTGGAGTGGTGGACTCTAATCTGGAGAACCAGATTTGATTCCCCACACCTTGGGCCCTGGCTGCTGCCCCATCTCAAGTATGCTGACGCCGGCCCTGCTGCCTCTTCATCTTGAGATGAGCAGCTATACAAACAAGATCAAAAGTTATCGTCCTCATAATAGAGCCCTTAGTTTCACAGAGATTGTATGAATGAAACAAGAGGGTCAGCAAGGGGAGAGCATGAGGAAGATCTTGAAGGCAACAAGCAGCAGCAGTTAAGTTCCCTGTGGGCAGGGTTGGTTTTCCTTGCCTCGCAAGTTCTTAGCAAGAGCCAGCGTAGTGTAGTGGTTAAGAGTGGTGGTATGGAGCGGTGGACTCTGATCTGGAGAGCCGAGTTTGATTCCCCATACCTCCACATGAGCGGCGGACTCTAGTCTGGTGAACCAGGTTGGTTTCCCCACTCCTACACATGAAGCCTGCTGGGTGGCCTTGGGCTAGTCACAGTTCTTTTGAATACAAGAGAATATGAATACAAGCACAAAACATAGGAGCAATGTCCCTGTTATAACAACATAGGAATGGTAAAGTCCAAGAATGCCAAGAATAAAAGATAGGTTTCCGGTATTAAGTCCTATTTCGCACACGCTTTTTCAGTTCTAGCAATCCCACAACGATCAATCATTATTCTTCAGAACATGTGTTCTATAGAATACATATATACATCATTATGAGTGAAAAATATTATTTACAAGAGAATAACAAATCAAAGCTAACAAGCCCATGAGTAAGTTCATACATACTTAGGATCAAGGCATGTAGCCATACAATACAAACGGATGGCGAATCTACGTCATCTGCTGAGGAGCGTATACCCTCCCATATTTAAAGTCAATGTTTTGTGCTTGTACTCATGTTTCTATATTATATTGATATTCATGGTTAAGCTTTGAGTAGTTCTCTGCATTCTTTGCCATAAGTGCCGTTCTTTTTGCTAAACCACCTGGAGGTTGGCAACTCTACCCTCCACATGTTGCTGAGGAGGCATTTTGGACATCGGGAGAGGAAAGGCTGGATCCAAGCCTTTGAATCTTAAATGCCCACGCTGAGCCAGACATAAGCCATCTTGTGATAGCAAATGCATCTCTACAGGTACAAAATGACTCACTCACTAGGCGAAGACAAGCCTGGGTTTGCCAAGTTATTAACCACGCAGAACAGCTACGCTGGACAACGCTTTGTAGAAACAAATGCAGCAGAGAAGAAACATTTCTTCTATGTTCCAACATTTCTTTGCTGTACTTTGTTGTTTAGAACAATTGCTGCCGCAACTGATTCCTTTAGGTATGAATTGAGCACCGCCTCTGCTCTGCTCACCTCCCTTCCTATTCCATCTGTCTCCGAGCCTCCACAAGAGGACATCCAAACTGACCAAACAGCAGCGGCAGAGCAAGCCTGAGAGACACCTTTGACCAGCACCAGTCTGCTACTTTCCAAAAAGAAATTATCATTGATAGAGCCATCGCTGAGGAGAAACCGGAAAAATCTCCCGAGACATCTGGAATCTGACCGACGCCATGGGTCTCTAAAAGCAGATTAAACCTCTTATCTAAAATGCCTAAAACATCTGCAAGGTTTTTTTTAAAGGCGTGGCTTCACCTGTAGTGAACAATGAGCAATCTGTTTCACTTGGTCAGATTCAGAGTTGAACACATGAATGCATGAAGCAGCCTTAAACTGAATCAGACCCTTGGTCCATCAAAGTCAGTATGTCTACTCTGACCGGCAGCGGCTCTCCAGGGTCTCAGGCAGGGGTCTTTCACATCACCTCCTTACCTAGTCCCTTTCGCTAGAGATGCCGGGGATTGAACCTGGTACCTTCTGCACGCCAAACAGAGGCTCTACCACTGAGCCACAGCCCCTCCCCTAAGTTCTGTTTAATATGTGCATTAGTGTGAGGATTTAATAAAACCCTAACCTGGCCCGTGAACGCACCAGCAACTTACCTCGCTATTTATACGTGGCAAGTACAAAAGAATCGAAAACGAAATAAAAATTCTGTTCCCACCGTGCCGCCTTTCTCCGGTTTTTTTGATAAAATTCGCATGATTTCTGTTCCCACTGCGCCACCTTTCTCCGCTGTACTGCGCTCAAAGGAAGGACGGCGATTGGTCCAGGAATTCGCGGGCCATCCCAGAACGGTAGCGGGGAAGGTTGTTTAGAAAATGGCGGCAAAAAAGGAAAAAAAACCTGAGAATTGTACTGAGTGGCGGGAGTTCGAGGGGAAAGCGAAACTTGCCGCCGGGACTTGCCGCCATCCCACCCTCTCGCATCTGCGCACGCAAATTAAAGGGGGGGCTCGTTTTGCAAGCCTCTATTCCGCCCCCCGCCCCCCTCTGCCCCCTCCCCCCCACTCACGCCCCCCCACTTCGGTTGACTTGGGAGTTTGTGCCGGAATCCGGCAGGCGACGCTTGCAAAAAAAAACCCAATTTCCCCCCCTTCCTCCTTTGCAAAGCCGAAAAGGGGGGGAACGAGTGTGGGCGGTTAGGAAGGATGGGGGGCGGGGCGGTGGGCTTTCAGCGGGGTTGCATGTTCCCACTTCATTGCTCCGCGTGAGGGACACGTTTTATTTTTATAATCCGCCGTATAAGCGGATCCTCTTACCGCGGAGAAATTGCGCTCTGGAGACGTCCTTCGGGTGAGATGAAGTGGGAACATGCAAGGAAACCCCGCAAAAATCGGAGCGGCAAACGTGCAGTGTGGACACGACCCTGCACAGAGCGCTTCTTAAAGCAGATTTATTTATTTGGCTTTAGTCGGTGTAATTATTCAGTTGGTTTATTATCCAGTTGGTTTATTTATTTCAATTGGTTATTTTATTCATTTAGCTCACATTATTACCCACTCCTCCATTTTACCCTCATAACAACCCTGTGAGGTAGGTTAAGCTGGCCCAAGATGAGCTTCAACGGCAGAGCAGGGATTTGAACCTGGGATTCTCACATCCTAATCTAACACACTACCCACTATACCACACTAGCCCAGTTCACACATTACAGTGAATGCATGGACATTCTGCATGTAGGCGTGTACACTTACTTGTAGGAAGGAGCCAACGCACGCTCACTTTACAAATGCAATCGGGGAGCAGTCCCTGATTAAACGTGGAGTTTAAACCAAACATTCAGCTATACACATGTTGAATGTAACAGGAGAATTACTCAATGCACGTATGAAGAAAAATCAAGTGTACACTGAACACAGATTGTATGAAAACACAGGCAAAATGCGGGGGGAATGCAAGTTAAGGCCATAGAGTCCACCCCTCCAAAGCAGCTATTTTTCTCCAGGGGAACTGATCTCTGTAATCTGGAGATCAATGGTAATTCCAGGAGATGTCTAGGCCCCACCTGGTGGTTAGAGACAGATGGAGTTTAAATGTTTAAATAAATAAAACATGGTGGATCCTGAAGAGTAGAAAATGATGGACAAGCCTTCCTAAAGACAGTCACTCCTGATCTTCCCCGACAATGCGTGGCCAGAGAGAAGAGCTGGGGATATAAGAGATATAAGGCACATGTTCTGTGTATCAAGAAGTCTAGTCAGTACTCCACATAAACCCAAGTGTACACTTTACAGAAATCCCCAGAACCCCCTATGGGGCACAAAGAGTTCCACGGCAGACAAACTAAGATGAAAATGGTACCCTTGAGGTAGAAAATTATATGAATGGTGTCCCAGCTTTTTATTTTTACACTCTAACTGGCTTTTGTTGGGCAGGGATAGGCCAATGCAATAAGCATAAGGTTTCCAGCATAGTTTTTTTTTAAAAGAAGACTCTAAAATTAAATCCCATCTTCACCTCAGCTGCAGAGCTTCAAGCAGCGAGTTCTCAGAAGCTCAGAGCCAGCTCAAGCAGAACCAACAAGACTTCAGCTATTAAATGCCTTATCAAAACACCCAAAAGAATTCAATTTCCGTCTCTTCTTGGGACAGGGTCGAGCACCAAAATATACATTTTGAACTAGCTCGGCCAATAAAAAGTTAGTGGAGGAAGAACGGAACCTCGATAGATTACTGTGAGGGTTCATTCTATTCTGAGGTGAAGAGCATCTTGGAAGCTGAGGGTGATTCCTACTGCACACCCAGGGAGGCAGGACCAATCTTTATTTCCTGTCTCCTTGGTGGGAATCACCCTGCTGGTTTCAGTTTCCATCCTGCCACTGAGGGGAGAGCCGCTTAGATGCACAGCTCTGTGCTTAGTATAGGACTTGAGGGAAACTTTCGACCTGTTTTTTTCTTCGTCTTACTTCTTGCTACAACTTATTTAGTTACCATACTATACTACTTATTCTAACTAACTCTAATCCTAGACCTTACCTTTTCTAAATTCCCCTCTTTCCATCTGTGTACTGTCTCTATCGAGACAAGATGGCCACTGAACATCGACAGACAGAAGATGAATTTCTATCTGAGGAGGATTATGAGATTGGGCTGGTCCGCGCCACTCAGCAAGACATCGATTTCTTTAACTGCCACAGTCACGGTCTCTTAGAGGTGGCAGAGGAGAAGACAATTGGAAGCCTAGAGCCCCGAAAAAGGCACTTAAAGACGAGCCGCCTCACCAAACCATAAATTTTGAACTAGATCAACCAATAAAAAGTTAGTGGAGGAAGAACTCACAATACTAAAAGTTAAGCATTTCACAAAAGTATGCTTAGAGCCTGCCTGATGCTTTTGAGCCATCAACTGTGGTGGACGATAAGCATTTGGGATTCTAAGATGGTGTCCTGAAGGCATCTGGCTACCAGGCAATCAGCTACACCAAACATTTCCCATGTCTCTAAAATCTGCAGTCCTCTTTCTCAATGGGATTTCACATCACGGGCTATTGAAAGATGGGTCTGTCTAAAGGTGAAGCGAATTAGAAGATGGGGCCACCGGTGGGGGAACAGAGAACTCGAGCAAGTGCTTATGTAAATTTTATGTTCTAATCTGATCTTTTTCCAGCAAAGCTGGAAGAGCTGACCACCCATCGAGGAGAGAAGAATTGAATCCAGATGCTTCTGTAAGGGTAGGTCCTGCTCACTAACCTATTAGAGTTTTTAGAAAGCGTCAATAAGCATGTGGACAGGAATGAGCCTGTAAATGTTGTGTATTTGGATTTCCAAAAAGCTTTTGACAAAGTCCCCCACCAAAGACTGCTAAGCAAACTTCATAGTCATGGGATAAGAGGACAAGTCCTCTTATGGATTGAGAGCTGGCTGAAAAATAGGAAACAGAGAGTAGGAATCAATGGTCAGTTCTCACAATGGCAGAATGTGAGCAGTGGGGTGCCTCAGGGATCTGTGTTGGGACTGGTGCTTTTCAACCTGTTCATCAATGACCTGGAGTTGGGGTTAAACAGTGAAGTAGCCAAGTTTGCAGATGACACCAAATTATTTAGGGTGGTTAAAACAAAATCAGACTGTGAAGAGCTCCAGAAGGACCTCTGCATACTGGAAGAATGAGCATTAAAATGGCAAATGAGATTCAATGTGAGTAAGTGTAAAGTGATGCATATTGGGACAAAAAATCCCAACTTCACATATACACTGATAGGATCTGTGCTGGCAGCAACAGACCAAGAAAGGGATCTTGGGGTGGTAGTGGATAGCTCAATGAAGATGTCAACCCAGTGTGCGGCTGCTGTGAAAAAGGCAAATTTCATGCTGGCTATAATTAGACGAGGAATAGAGAATAAAACTGCTGCTATCATACTGCCCTTGTACAAATCGATGGTGAGACCACACTTGGAATACTGTGTACAGTTCTGGTCACCACACCTAAAAAAGGATATTACAGAGCTTGAGAAGGTGCAGAAAAGAGCAACCAAAATGATTAGGGGACTAGAGCAACTGTCCTATGGGGAGCGGTTAAGACGCTTAGGGCTGTTTAGCTTGGAAAGAAGGCGGCTGAGGGGAGACATGATAGAGGTCTATAAAATTATGCATGGTTTGGAGAGAGTGGACAGGGAGAAGTTTTTCTCCCTCTCCCATAATACTAAAACAGGGGGTCCTCTGCTGAAGCTGGAGGGCGAGAGATTCAAAACAGATAAAAGGAAGTATTTTTTCACAAAACGCATAGTTAAATTGTGGAACTCTCTGCCCCAGGATGTGGTGATGGCTGCCAGCTTGGAGGGCTTTAAGAGGGGAGTGGACATATTCATGGAGGAGAGGGGTATTCATGGCTATTAGTTAGAATGGATATTAGTCATGCTGCATACCTATTCTCTCTAGTATCAGAGGAGCATGCCTATTATTATGGGTGCGGTGGAACACAGGCAGGATGGTGCTGCTGCAGTTGTCTTGTTAGTGGCTTCCTAGAGGCACCTGGTTGGCCACTGTGTGAACAGACTGCTGGACTTGATGGGCCTTGATCTGATCCAGCAGGGCCTTTCTTATGTTCTTATGTTATGCACAACAGCAACAGGTTATGGGATGTTATTAGCTACAAGACTGGTGAGCGGACCATCTGGTCAAGGGAGAGAGATGCTTAGAGGCCTTATACAGACAGACGCTTAATTAAGGCTTTTTTCTTAACCCTGATTAATATTCACCTGTCTAAAGATTAGAGATTGGCTACCCACAAAGATGTGAAACTACGTTTAGTCTTAGCAATGGTACTCTTTACATCTGTGCCAAGCAAGCCCAGGTTAAGGCATTTTAAGGACATAAGAAAGGCCATGCTGGATCAGACCAAGGCCCATCAAGTCCAGCAGTCTGCTCACACAGTGGCCAACCAGGTGCCTCTAGGAAGCCCACAAACAAGACAACTGCAGCAGCATTGTCCTGCCTGTGTTTCACTGCACCTAATATAATAGGTGTGCTCATCTGTTCCTGGAGAGAATAGGCATGCATCATGACTAGAATCCATTTTTACTAGTAGCCATGAATACCCCCCTCCTCCATGAACATGTCCACTCCCCTCTTAAAGCCTTCCAAGCCTTCTACAGAGTTTCCCCACCACTTAAACCTCTTGGCTTGCTTGTTACATTTCAAGCAGTTTTCTCCAATATCTCACCTTCCTAGAGTAGAGCTTGCTAGGAAAACTAAGCGATGGCTTCAGTGGCTTGGTTCAGACATCACACACAACCACGGTGCAAACTCAGGTGACTCCATTAACAATGCTGAGTTAGGGTACAATAAACCAGGATCTGAAACCATGTGAAGATGGTTTATTGACCACGGTTTCACATGACACACAAAAGTGGACATCCTGGCTTGACCATGGCTTGTACCCTAACCTCACCAATGCACATTGCCAGGGCTTTGGAGCCACCTGGCCAGAGCAGCTCACAGTTCCTGACCACGCACTTACAGTCTGAAACCAGCATCTGTTGATGCAGCTCAGAATTTGCATGATCGTCTGCTAGCGTCATTGGCAGGAGATGGGGAATTTGCACAATCATCGGCAGGAGATGGAGAGAAGCAGGAACTCTCTTGGGTAGGCAATCATCATCTCTGAACGATGACCAAACTTCCAGCGCAACCCAGAAGTGATGTCATCGTGCCAGGGGAGATGCTCTAGTATGTGCCCAAGATTTGCCCCCCCCCGGGTGCAATGACGTCACTTCCGGGTCGTACCAGAAGTTGCATCATCGCGCAGGGATAGCAATCGCATTCCCCATTTGATTGGCCAGTTTCCTCCCACCACTCAGCTCAGCCGGTGGGCAACAGAGGCAGGCAGCAGGAAATCTCCTGCCGTAAGCAGGCAAATGGGAACCCTGCCATCTGCACTGGCAAAACCATGGTAACCACAGTTACCATAGTTAAAATAAACCACAGTTTTGCATGATATCTGTCCTGAACCACTGTGTTTGGGGCAGCTTTACACCGAGGGTTTTCCAATCTCCAGGTACGAGCTGGAGATCTCCTGCTATTACAACTGAGCTCCAGCCGACAGAAATCAGTTCACCTGGAGAAAATGGCTGCTTGGGCAATTGGACTCTATGGCATTGAAGTCCCTCCCCTCCCTAAACCCCGCCCTCCTCAGGCTCCACCCCAAAAACCTCCCACTGGTGGGAAAAGGGGGGCCTATTTACGGCACTTGGTAGGGTGGAAATGTTAAGTCTGGACTAAGCTACCGCAACAGAAACGCAGCCTACAACTGCACACAAAATCCTTTGGATCGAGGCCAAGATACACTGAAAGGCCCACGCTAAATGAGGTTTTAGCAAAATCCCAGACACCCTCAGCCTTTCATTAGAGCTGTTTTATCTACAGAGTTCTGAGATGACTAAATGAAGGAAAGAGTTAAAAGAGTTTTTAAAAAGCCTGCAGGGATCAGGTCTCCACAGCAACACGTTCAAGGTTGGATTACAACGGTTAATGAAAACCTAGTCTCAATATAAAGGCCCCTTGAAGCAGCGTTAGCTTTGCACCGGGGACTTCTTCGTCTTCCAGTTTCTAAATTCTGCAGCCCCAGTAATGAAATCTTGAAGATGGAAACCAGGCGGCTTCCTCCAAAATAAATTGCCTTTCAAGAAGAGTCACAGCTTTCCTAGTGATTAATTTTTTTGTATTAAACCCTAGCAATACATAAAGCAGAAATTAACTCTCCATCACTACTTAATGAGAATGATGGATGGCGTTTTACTTCAGAGATGTGAAGGCTTTATGGGGGAATTCTCAAATGGACTTTCCCCCCCCCCCCAGTTTTTCCAAACTGGCAGGGTTGCAAAGCTTCAGGTAGAACATGGAGATCTCCTGGAATTACAACTGATATCCAGACTACCGAGCAGGGTCGCCTCTTCGCCATCAGCGGGAGATTTGGGGGGCAGAGCCTGAGGAGGGCAGGGTTTGGGGAGGGGAGGGACTTCAATCCCATAGAGTCCAACAGCCAAAGTGGCCGTTTTCTCCAGGTGAACTGATCTCTATCGGCTGGAGATCAGTTGGAATAGCAGGAGATCTTCTGCTATTACCTGGAGGTTGGCAACCCTACTACCGAGATCAGTTTACCTGGAGAAAATGGCTTTTTTGGAGGATGGGTTGTATGGTATTATACTCTGCGGAGGTCCTTCCTCTCCCCAAACCCCTCCTTCCTCAGGCTCCACCCGCAAATCTCCAGGAATTGCCCAGCCCAGAGCTGGTAACCCTGCCAACTGGGAGGCACTTTTAAAAATACCTCCTGTGAACTATTGCACCATTTGAATGAATGAAATACTTTCTAAAAGATAAGTTCTAGTCACTGAGACGATATACTATGAACATTTTTTTTAATGCAAGAGAAGCTATGGAATTAGATAACTGCTTGTGCATGCCCAGCACAGAAATAGGCAATAATTTCAAACATGTTTTAAATGCGAACCGTTCACAGCTTCTTCTCAGTCTCGCCACCCAGCTCAGAATCCCTCATAGCCTCCTCTCAGGCTGGTTACCAAGCTTAAAATCCCCGTCTGTCTCTCAGAGTGTCAGCCTTTTTGGCTCTGCCCACTCTTGGTCTCCAAGCTTTTGCTGCAGATTAACCCCTTGTCCATCACCGTTGCCAACCTCCAGGTACTAGCTGGAGATCTCCTGCTGTTACAACTGGTCTCCAGCCGATAGAGATCAGTTCACCTGGAGGAAATGGCCGCTTTGGCCATTGGGCTCTATGGCATTGAAGCCCCTCTCCAAACCCCGCCCTCCTCAGGCTCCGCCCCAAAAACCTCCCACTGGTGGCGAAGAGGGACCTGGCAACCCTACTGCATAAACAAATAATAGCTGTACGGCTGATTCTGGTCTCTCAAACATAGGCTGTTACCGCACTAGGTATTCCCAGCAATGTATTAAGAGTTTGAAAATGTTATAAAAAAATACTGTTTGCTCTTTCTATGTATTCCCAGCGATGTATTAAGAGTTTGAAACTGTTATAAAAAATACTGTTCGCACTTTGTTTGGCCCCTTTAGCTGTGAAGACGTCTTCCAACCATTTTTTAGCCGTGGCATCCAAAAACCCTTTTAAAGCGATGGTTTTTATAACATTTTCAAACTCTTAATACATCGCTGGGAATACCTAGTGCGGTAACAGCCATAGGCTCATAAGGACAAATATACACACAGCTAGCATGGGGGGGGGGGGTGACCATCCCCATTGAGATTCAAGGCAAGCCGCCAATGACCATTAAGCAATCGGCAACCAATGAGCCGTTCAACTTTCAAATTGCCATATAAATTAACGCTGGGGGAAAGGCACCATTGAAGTTGCTTTGCAAACCCAGCCGAGAGGGAGGCCCAGCTAGAGGCAAACTGAAACAGGCCCGTCTCGCTCGTAGGCAGTGAACTGCTCGGCTGCCCTCAATATCTCGCTGTCCTTGGCAACGGCCAATTCTGTCCCAGGGGAACAGAAAAATGTGCTCTCGAGAGCAGGCTGGGTTTACTAAAAGGCTCCAAGAAAGGAGAAAAGCCTGGCAAGAAACCACACACACACACACAGAGAGAAAAAGATAGGCAACCACCGATTCTTTGTGGTTAAAGACACAGCCTGCACAAAATATACCTCTAACTGTGAACGGTGCACAGGGTTTAAGCTAAAATGAAGTACTGGAGCACTCCAATATCTTCATTTTACCCTAGAAATCTAGGCAACCCGTCTCCTAAGAATCAATGTAGGGGAAAACAAGCTGATGGTAAAATGCAGAAATAGTAGGGTTGCCAGGTCCCTCTTCGCCACGGGCAGGAGGTTTTTGGGGCAGAGCCTGAGGAGAGGAGGATTTAGAGAGGGGAGGGACCTCAAAGCCATAGAGTCCAATGGCCAAAGCGGCCATTTTCTCCAGGGGAACTGATCTCTATCAGCAGGAGATCAGTTGTAATAGCAGGAGATCTCCAGCTAGTACCTGGAGGTTGGCAACCCCAAGAAATAGCCTCAATCTTCTAGGGCCACTTTAAAAAAATAAGTAAAAAGGTTTACAACCCATGTTCTCCAAAACAATGGACAACTGGGCTCTCCTGAATATTCTGGAACGGATATTATTCTGTTTAAAATGTTACATGATTTTCATCTCTTCAAATACTGGTTTTAACAACAATATATATATATATTTACAAAAAATAGCACTTCAGTGGTTATAAAGAACTTCCTGCACATTATTTCAGCAACACTTTGAACAGTCCTATAAGTAGGGTTGCCGACTGAGGCAGGGTGAGAGAGAGAGAGCAGTTTGTTTTAATCTAGTGTCAAATATGGGGTGAAATTTGAACTACGGATCGCCCAGGTCACTATATTACACCCTGCAGATATTCCAGAGGGGATCTATGGCAAAAAAAAAAAAAATCCTGCATTAGAGCTGGACTCAAATAGCTGATGATCGCCTCCGTTGCAGATTTATTCTGTTGTCTATACAGGGTATTTTAGGAAATTCTGTTATGTTCTTCAATTGCCTACCTGGTGGGAAAGGGGAATATTGGACTAGTAGGTTAGACAAAAGATTTTCCCTTCCAATGCAGCCACTGACAGCTGCAAGGAACAGTACTCGAAAAGCAAGCTGTAAATTATTACAAAATAAGATCTTAAACGAGGATTGGTCCTTAGTGTTTAAGGACGCAAACCGTAAATGTTCACCTCTCTTCTTCCTGATACCCTTCAACAGAACCCTTCTCCTTGCCAGACTAGTTCCGCTGGTTAGAAATCTATAGCTTTAGACGAGCTTTCTTATTGGCAAGATGTAATGCCTTAGACTCAGCAGAGACACAAGGGCGATACAATAAAATTATCGCAGAAGAACGAAAATGCCCATTTTGTCCAGATCAAGTAGACTCCCTAGCTCACACTGTTTTAGCATGTCCACAAAATAATACTGCACGAAACAAATATATAACTCCCTGGGTAAAACAGCTAAAGACACTTTCTGAGAAGCGGATACTGCGTTATCGGTCAATTGCATGAGAGATGTGGCAACTCTTCTCTTTATAGTGTCAAGGAAAAATTAAATTTCATTTCCCCTTTTTTAAAGTGTGAAATGTTAGATGAATAGCCAATGGCTGTTAAATCTAAGGAAAGGAAAGGGGAGTAGAATTCCATGGAAAGCTTTTTCCTCACGATATATATCTGAATCCAGTCACTCCCAAAGTGACTTGCTGCAAACACAAGTTCGTTCTATGCCACTATGAAAATAGCAGGGTCTGTTTTGCATATTATTTCCAAGTTCCAGCAAGTAGGGTTCTGGCACCCTTGAAAACTAGGTCAAATAGAGTACTTGTCTCTGTTGATTTCGCTGTTTTGCTTCTACTGATTTGCATTCAATGAGCTGCTGTGTTATGTGCTGCTAAATTATATGTCTTTATCATTTGGGGGGGTTCTTTTTATTATTGCTATGAGAAACCTCGAGGATCTCAGTTGTGGATGGCAAGGCAGGAGAGAAATGTTTCATTAAACAAATAATAAGTACAGCACGCTGACGGTTCTCCATCCTCCTGCTAAGATCGAGCCAATAAATCCAACAGAGGACATTTCTCTGCCATTTTCAATTGCGGCTCCAACCCTTTGCGATGGCCTTCCCAAAAACATCAGGACTGTACCCAGATATTGGCCTATTTGAAGAGGATAGGTAAAGCTGTCCTCTTTAAATGGATTTTTGAGATTGCAATTCATATCAGAAATTAGCCAAACAGTTTTATTTGACTGTTAGTATGTGTGATTTCACTCTAATACAGCTGACTCCAGTATAGATCTATATGGCATGGCCTGAGACAGAGAGACAGAGAGACAGCTGGAAGAATGCAGAAGAGATTGGATCACTGTTCCTATTTTTTTTAAAAGCTAGATTGGCTGGGGCTTTTCAGTTTAGAAAAAATGACTGGTGGGCATGATAAAGGATTATAATACTATAAATGGGATAGAAAAAGCGAATAGAGAGTGTTTTATCTCCCATAATACTAGAAATCAGGAGCACACAATGAAGCTGATGGGCAATCGATTCAGGAGAGACAAAATGAAATACTTCTTATCTCAATGCGTAATTAAATTGTGGGATTCCCTGCAAGCGAACATAGTGATTAAATAATGGCAGACTACCAGTGCAACCTGAGAGCCAGCGTAGTGTGGTGGTTAAGGTGTTGGACTAGGATCTGGGAAACCCAGGTTTGAATCCCAACTCTGCCACGGAAACCTGCTAGGTGACCTTGGGCCAGTCACACACTCTCAGCCTTGACCCTGGCAAGTATTTGGATGGGAGACCTCCAAGAAATACACAAGGGGCCTGTTGCAGGGTCTGGCAACGGCAATCCACCTCCGAATGTCTCTTGCCTTGAAAACGCCACCAGGAGACACCATAAGTCAGCTGTGGCTTGACGGAAAAACACATGCGCCAGTGCACCGGCATGCACAATTAACCCCAACCTAATCCCATTGGTTCCAGTTGTCTTGGAACAGAATAGCAGAGCATAGAGTTCTACTAAAAGTAGCCTAAAAGATACCACATCCATTCCTGCCTTCCGGCAATACCCAACTGTAGAGTACAGCGGGGTGGGTACTACCAGTCTAGCTAGCATTCTACTTCAGCAGAGGCTATGCCCTACAATATGCCCCAGAATTCTTTGCAACAGGGCAGGGGTCCCACAGTCAGTACATCAATTTCTCTGATAACCAACCCACTGAAGGTTTCTCTGATAACCAACCCACTGAACATCCCAGCTGGGTTGGGTGTGCACAAAAACCTACCACAGGAATGCCGATTCCAGTGTGGAGAAAACCACCTCGTCCAATTCTAATTTCCCTGTTAGATGAATGGCATTTTTCTAAATAAAAATCTACCTTCTTATACTTATAAACCCTTCTCTTCTCGCCCACAGTGGGAATGACCTTCTACTAATTAATTTTAAACCTGCTTGTAGAACTCAGCTGTAGTCCTTTTTTTCCCTGGCTTAATACAAGATCAGGAAAAGTCCCTCAGAAACCATTCTCCTATCAGTTCATTCACGCAGAAAGAACACAGAGACAGATGCCGAGAGAAGCAATACGTGCTTTCGCTCTGGCGCCCAGTTATTACAGCCGATTCAAATGCATGCTAAGGCGAATAACACAAAAAACAGTCTTCCTAAGACAACACCACTTCCAAATGGGGGCTATATTCCTTAAGACTTCCCCGTGTCCAAAATTCACTGCATGTTGAAAGAGAATCAACAGAATCAAGAGAAGTCTTGGGCTTTCTATCTAAGTTGCCTCTATAAACTCACTTGAAGCTGTTGGGCAGACAGCATGATGTAGTGGTTAAGAGCAGCGGCCTCTAATCTGGAGAAGCGGGTTTGAGTCCCCATTCCTCCACATGAGCGGCGGCCTCTAATCTGATGAACCGGGTTGGTTTCCCCAGTCTTACACATGAAGCCAGCTGGGTGACCTTGGGCCAGTCACAGTCTTCTTCGAACTCTCTCAGCCCCACCTATCTCACAAGGTCCCTGATTGTCGATCTTTAAGAGGCAGTTGAAGACTGTTTTATTTAGGACTATGTTTGATTGATTTAGCTTTTATTATTGGCAGTCCTAATGGAAGTTTTTAAAACTGTGACATTTATGGGTTTTATAATTGTTGTTTTTATTGCGTTTTTATAACGTTTTATATATATATATTGTAAGCCACCTTGAGTTCAGCAAGGGAGAAAGGCGGCTAATAAATATTTTAAATAAATAAACACTGTTTCTAATGGGTTGGATTCAGCCAGCTTTTTATCTCAATCTCGCCCAAGTCCTCACCTTACTACAGCCTCAGTCCCACATGGTTTTTGTCCATACAAGTCCCATGATCTCCAGCACAGCCTTTACAGCGGTCAAAAGGAGAACACTCCTCCCTTTTTCACCAGTGGAAAAACGGAGCCTTGGCTTACCTGTGAGGGCTCCTTCTTCTCTGAGGGAAGAGGACATCTTACGAGGGGGTGTTTCGGTTCCTATGCTCAGGGATAGGCAGGTTCTCAAATTTTTTCAACTTCCTGTCCTGTGCCGGAAACGCCCTCCCAGTTCGAGGACTTCCAGAGTAGAATAAAAGGACAGAAAGCACATATAACATGCAGTACAAGGAACAAGCGTTAAAACCAACGCTGACAATAAATTGATTAACGATTGTATAACCAGAATCAACATATACAACGTGAAATGTTAAGACTTAGGAAAGAACATCAAGGAAGGATTGAATGGCTGCAGTGGCGAGATTTTGCAATCCACTTCTCTTTGATGCTTGACTGGCGCTCTGTCTTTGCCCTGGGCGGGCAAGATGTCCTCTTCCTTCAGAGAAGAAGGAGCCCTCACAGGTAAGCCAAGGCTCCGTTCTCTTCTCTGAGGATCAGAGGACATCTTACGAGCAGGATTTTCAAGAGCTGTTACTTCTGGGTGGGGTCAAGCATCGTTTGCCACCTGCTGTAGGACTCTTCTTCCAAATGACGTGTCTGCAGATGCATAAGCATTGATTCTGTAGTGTCACACGAAGGTGGATGGCTCATCCACGTGGCCACCTTGCAGATTTCCTCCACCGAAGCTTGCGTGTCAAAGGCTGCAGAGGTTGCCGCACTACGTACCGAGTGTGCTGTTATTCCCTGTGGGCAGGGAACGCGAGCGTGTTGATAGCAAAGTTGTATGCATTGTTTGATACACTTGCTCACTGAAGGGTTTGACATCTTGAGACCCTTATTCAGGGGTGATATGGATATGAAGAGAGCCTCCGGTCACCTGAAGGTTTTTGTGCGTTTCAGATAAATTTGGAGTGCTCTTCTAACATCCAAGGTGTGCCAATTTTTCTCTTTTGGATGATGTGGATTTGGACAAAAGGAAGGTAGTACCAACTTTTCTTGTTTGTGAAAGTCAGTATTCACTTTCGGTATAAAGGTTGGGTCCAGCCGAAGGACAACTTTGTCTGCGTGGAATATGCAAAGGCTGTCTCTAGATGAAAGTGCCCTTAATTACGAAATTCTTCTGGCTGAAGTCACTGCAACCAGAAAAAGAACCTTCATGCGCAGAAAGGACAGTGGCACCTCTTTTAATGGTTCAAAGGGTGGCTTTGTCAAAGCCTTCAATACCAAATTTAAACGCCATGTAGGGAATCTATGCAGAGTCGGAGGAGACAGGTAAGTGACTCCCTTTAGGAAGGCAATGATGTGTGGATGTTGAGTAGTGACATATCCGTCAAGATGAGTAATCACGGTGGCTATAGCTGCCACCTGCCTACGCAGAGTGGATGCCTTTAAGTGCAGGTTTAAACCATCCTGCAGAAAATTTAGGAGACTTGCCGTTGAGATGGTCAGAGGGTCCAGATGTTTCCTACTACACCAGTGGACGAAGGCCTTCCAAGTAAAATTATAAATGTGTTTGGTCGATAATTTTCTGGCCTCCAACATGGTGGATACCACTTCAGTGGAGTATCCCAAGCTCAGCATCCATTGCCTTTCAAGTCCCAGGTGGTCAGTTTTAGCCACGCCGGGTCCGGATGCAGGATGGGTCCTTGGTGAAGAAGGTCCTCTGTCACTGGTAGTTCCCATGGTTGTTGGGTGGACAGTTCCCTTAATGCAGGGAACCAAGGGCGCCTGGGCCAGGGAGGTGCGATCAATACAACGTGAGCCATTTCCTTCCGAATCTTCCTGAGAACTTTGGGCAATATCAGGAGAGGTGGAAAGGCATAAAGCTTTTCCTTTGGCCAAGGAGTTCTAGGGCATCCACCCCTTCTGCCTCGGGGTGCATGAACCTCGAGAAAAACATTCTTAGCTGTCGGTTTTGTGATGTGGCGAAGAGGTCCACTGTCGGTTGTCCGAATCTCATGTGGACGAGAAGAAAGTCATCCCTGCTCAGGGTCCACTCTCATTTGTCCACCTGCTGTCTGCTCAGTCAGTCTGCTTGTAAGTTTACAACACCCTGGATGTGTTCTGCTCTTATGGAGGCGAGGTGATCTTCCGCCCAGTTGAGAATGAGTAGGGATTCCACGTGGAGGGAGGAGGAACGAGACCCTCCTTGTCTGTTTAGGTGAGCTTTGGCGGAGATGTTGTCTGTTCTCACCCAAATATGCTGTCCCTCGACTAGTGGTTGGAAATTGAGGAGGGCTCTGTGAATGGCCCTCAGTTCCAGTCTGTTGATGTGCATCCGGGTTTCTGACTGAGTCCACCAACCCTGCACAATGTGATGCTGGAGGGTTGCCCCCATCCCTCTAGGCTCGCATCTGTGAACAATTGAATCGGCGAGTCCATGATGTACAGGAGACCTTGGGACAGGTTGGCCTTCCTGGTCCACCACTGAAGGCTGTCCCTGACTTGTGTCGTGAGAGTAAGGCGTGGATTCTTTTTCTGAATTATTTGCATTTGGTAAGGTTTCAAGAACCATTGAAGGGCCCTCATGTGCAGCCGTGTCCATGGAACTAGGCCTATACAAGCCACCATGAGACCCTGGAGCCTGACTAGGGATGAAATACCTGTTGATTTCGAAGATCTGGTGGCTTTGGTCAAGGTCTGTAAAGCGACGATCTTGTCTCTTGGAAGAAACATTTTGTTCTGCACCGTGTCTATGATGGCTCCCAGATGATGAATCGACTGGGTAGGTGATGTGAGGCTCTTGGACATGTTTACAATAAAGCCGTGTTGAGTCAAGGTTTGAATGACTGTCTCTGTGTGTTGTCAGTTCCGATGGGGCACTCACTAGGATGTTGTCTAGATAGGGGAAGATGTGGATCCCCTGTTCTCTCAAGATCGCCACAAGGTTGACTAGGACCTTGGTGAAGACTCTTGGAGCTAGGTAAGTCCGAAAGGTAAGGCGCGGAACTGTAGATGCAGGTGTCCATGGGTGAATCAAAGGTACTTGTGATGGGACGGGTGTATCATGATGTGCAGATACGCTTCTGTAAAGTCTATAGATGTTAAGTACGCTTGTGGACGAAGAGCTTCCACTATGGACCGGAGTGTTTCCATTCTGAAGGTTTCTTGTGGACAAAGTGGTTGAGAAATTTCAGATCCAGAATGGCCCTCCAGTCTCCGTTTCGTTTTGGCACCGTAAAAAAGAAGGAGTAGACCCCAGTGCACCGCTCCAAGTCTGGAATGCGTTCTATGGCTTGAATATCCAGCAGGTGCTGAACTGCTCTTTGTGTTCGAAGTGCCTTCACTTGATTGCGAGAGACCGGGGAGACTAGATAACGATTTGGGGGGAAATTTTGAAATTCTATTTTGTAACCCTGACAAATGAGTTGACGTGTCCAGTTGTCTGTTGTTGAGGAGGCCCAGACTGCTGCGAAGAGTTGTAACCTCCCCGCACTGGGGCCGGACTGGAGTCATTGTTTACTCTGTTTATCTCCAAATCTTGCTGATTTGTCTGCTCCCTGACCACTGAACTGGGAGCCCTCGCCAAATCTGGATCCCCGTCTAAAGGATCCCCGTCCAGAGTTCCAAGAAGTTCTCCTTCCATCTGGCCTAGGACGTGCCATGAAGTGGGAGTTCTAAAGGGACGAAAGGAGTACGAGAAGGATGGTTTCCCATCCTTCTTGATGTACTTGGGCAAGGCTTTCTTCGTGTCCTTGGTTTCCACAAGGATGCCATCAAGTTTTGGGCCGAACAAGCGACCACCTTCAAATGGATACCCAAGGAGTATAGCCTTTGAACCGCAGTTGGCCGACCAGGATCTGATCCAAGCGGCCCTCCTGACAGCGGAGGAAGCCGCCAAGGACCTAGCTGTGAATGACAAGGAATCCAGCGAAGTTAGAGGCCTTTAAAAGGTGCTTAAGTCCATCTAAAATTCTTTTATTATCTGGTGGAAGTAATTCAATAATTTTTCTAATCCACATGATGCTGGCTCTTGCCACTAGCGCAGACGTGGCTGATGCCTGGATGGATAGGGCGGCAGCTTCGTGTGCCTTTTTGGCAGCGTAATCAATCTTCCTATCACGGGGATCTTTTATACTGCCTGCTCCATCCTCTGAAATTAAACCTGAGAACTGGAGGTCTGTCACAGGGGCTTCCACCAATGGCACCTGTAATAGTGTCATGGCTCTAGGCTCCAAGGTGTATAATTTTTTAACAGAGGCTGGTATCTGTTTGCTAGACATTGGCTTCTGCCATTCTGATTTTACCAGGTCCTCAAAATATTCTGGAAAGGGGACTGAGCGTGACTTAGTCTGCAGCCTAGTAAAAAACTCTTTAGAGCCCCTAAATGTAGCCTTGCTCTTGATAGCTTCAGTGTCTTCATCCTCGTGAAGATCAAGGGCTGACATAACTTTGCACAGAAAAGACTGGTAATCCTCCCCCTCAAACAAGCGTGGATGAGGATTCTGGCCTTGTTCTCCCCCTTCTTGCTCCTCTTCGGATGAGAATTCCCCTTCCTCTCTCTCTTCCTCTTCTCCAGAAGAGAGATTCTGAGAAGCAGCCTTGGTAAGGTGGGGTGGCTGGGCCTTCCTGGCCGCCTTAGTTGGCCAGGCAGTGCTGGGACTCTGGGCTGCAGGCTCTAATCTTACTGAGCTTCTGGAGGGAGAAGAGGCCCTTGAACTCGAGGGGCCCCTGGAAGACGTTTCCCCCAGTAGGGCAAATTCCTTGCGCAGAGCCCTGCACATTAACTCCAACATCCCTTGTTCACTTCCCCCCCCCACACACACACCGTTAAAAGGGAAAGAGAGGACTGTACTGTACCGGTTCCGACAGCCGTAGTAGAGTCTCCCACGGAGCCGACATTACGGACTGGTTGATCTCTCTCACCCTCGTCACCTTCTAGGGACGAATGGGGAGGTTCAGCTGCCATTTTCTCTGCGCGCGGCTGTTTTGCGCCATTTTTTCCCTCGGCGTCTGTTTGTTTTCGCTTTTGCCGCGTCGCCGCCACCACCGAGAGCCCCTGCTGCCGCCGCGCTTTTCCGTCGCTCGCCCCAGCCACTTTATTTCGGAGAGAAGGCAAGAGCTCCGTAGTCACCGCCTCATCACCCGAGAGGAGCTCCTCTCCGGAGTGTTCCTCAATCACCGCCATTTTTCTCCATGAGGGGAACAAATGGATAGGCGCAGGAGGAAAGAGAAGACCGGGGCAGAGACGGATTGGGAAGACACAGACGAAGGACACAGACGGAACGTAGGGGCTTTAGGATTAATAATAGCAGGGGATAAAAGGTAGAGAAAGGTTTTTAATTTAAAGCTTAGCTGCAGAGCGCGCTTCGAAGCTGCTTTTCCCTCTGAGGCAGGAATAGAACTGGGAGGACGTTTCCGGCACAGGACAGGAAGTTGAAAAAATTTGAGAACCTGCCTATCCCTGAGCATAGGAATGGAAACACCTGCTGGTAAGATGTCCTCTGATCCTCAGAGAAGAGAACTACTGGGTTCCAACCCATTGGTTTTGGATATGAACATCAACGACCCTTCGAAATATGGTGGCATTTAGGATTTATGGTTGCAACTCTGATATGTACAGCATAATCAAGGAATCTTTCACTGAGTACTGTGATTGTAGAGGGAATATATGTAATGAGGAGGTTAAAGATCTAGCACACCAAATTCCTCTCACATACTGATATGTATCCTAGCTTTATTTATTCCTTTAAAACAATTGTATACTTCCTTTCCACCAAAATAGGATCAGGCTGGAGGAAAGCCTTCTTCTGCTCTAACAGCACATTCCTGAGATCTAAGGGCGAAAGCCCTTAGTAGGCAAGGAATGCTCTGCGCCAGCGTCCAGGGCCCAAGCACCAGCATCTAGGCTAGTTACGCTGGCGTTTGTGGACCCAATGCTGGCACGAAGGCCTGGATGCCAGCCCTCGGGCGCTGCAGCAGCAGAGCTACCCTGGATGCTGACAGGGCTTCCAGCAGCGTCCCAACGCTGTCAAAGAACGCAATGGCTTCCCAGGGTCCCAGGAAATGTTCCCGGGGCGTTCCGTCGCTGGGCTGGGGGAGGAGCCACCGTTAGGCAGCCTCCACAGCCCTTTTGAGCTGGGAACGCCCCTTTTTTGGGAGGGCGAGATATGCCATCTTTTAGGGTACACGGATTTTTGGCGCCGCGAGGAGGTTTTGGCAGGGCCGAAACCTCCTTTGGAGGCAGCACAGCCGCGTTGCCTCCAAACAGCAGCGCAGGCATTTCCCTTAGGAATGCACTGTAAGAAACCTTCCTCCAATTTAAGTGGCTCTTTTATTGGACTGAAGATAAGATGGAGGAAGGTTTCAAATTTCACTCAGTGGAATGGCAGGGTACGTGCCACTGAATTTGGATATAGAAAGCTATCCCCCAAAGAGTCAATATCCAAAACAAGATTATTTTAGAACATTATTTTAAGGGAACTTGACATCTCTAATAGGTTTCATAAGATCAATAGACCATCACACATAACATGCTGGAGATGCAACTCAACAAAGGGATTTTGTCTTCCGTCTTTTCTATATACTCTGTTACCAGCTGGTGTTGGAAAACAAACTTGAAAACGGGTGAGAACATACCAGGCTTTCAATATTTCCTCTGATCCAAAGGCAGTTGTTTCGGGACATAAGAACAGGAACAAATAGATTCGAAATTTATTTTGTCTGGTATGAGAATAACTGGGCAACCCTAAGACCCAGCTGTTGGTATAGTGCAGCAAATTGGTATCTTGTACTTTCTCAGAGGAGGTCAAACATTCACTCTGTATGTGTGTCTCTCTCTTGATTGCTCTGGTGTCTTAGCAACACTGCTGCCACAAACCATCAATTGTGGAGTGCAACTGGAAGAATAAAGAAAACACAGCGGTCTCTACTATAGGGCCCAGTGAGAGCCCGGGGATGCACGCTCTGGGGCACTCCAAAGTCTGGGGAGTCTGTTTAATCCCCCATCATACACCTGTGCATGCAAATCTGGGCCATTCCAGCCAAATCACCCAAATGCCTAGGGTCAGTGGCTGGGGGGCAGAGCATCGGATGTGCATGCAGAGGATCCCAGGTTCAATCCCTGACATCTCCAATTAAATCCATCAGGTAGTAGGTGATGGTGAAAGACCCTAGAGAACTGCTGCCAGTCACAGTAGATAATACTAACCTTGATAGACCTAGGGACTTACAAAGGAGGAAGAGGGTTGGTTTTTATACCGCATCGTTAAATTGTGGAACTCCCTACCCCACGATGTGGTGTTGGCTGCCAACTTGGAAAGCTTTAAGAGCGGAGTGGTCATGTTAATGGAGGAGAGGGGAATTCATGGCTACTAGTAAAAATGGATAGCAGTCATGATGCATACCTATTCTCTCCAGGATCAGAGGGGCATGCCTATTATATTAAGTGCTGTGGAACACAGGCAGGATAATGCTGCTGCTGCAGTCATCTTATTTGTGGGCTTCCTAGAGGCACCTAGTTGGCCAATGTGTGAACAGACTGCTGGACTTGATGGGCTATTACAACTGATCTCCAGCCGATAGAGAGATAGTTCACCTGGAGAAAATGGCCACTTTGGCAATTGGACTCTATGGGAGTGGACATGTTTATGGAGGAGAGGGGTATTCATGGCTACTAGTAAAAATGGATACCAGTCATGATGCATACCTATTCTCTGCAGGATCAGAGGAGCATGCCTGTTATATTTGGAACAGGCAGGATAATGCTGCTGCAGTTGTCTTGTTTGTTGGCTTCCTAGAGGCACCTGGTTGGCTACTGTGTGAACAGACTGCTGGATTTGATGGACCTTGGTCTGATCCAGCATGGCCTTTCTTATGTTCTAACCCAGAGAACCTCTGTCTTGTCCGGATTAGGTTTCAGCTTGTTTGCCCTCATTACTGACTCTTAACACTGGTTCAGAACATCAACGGCCTCCTGAGAATTGGGTGGAAAAGAAAGGAAGAGCAGGGTAGTCCACATATTGGTGACACCACAGCCCAAACCTCCTGAAGACCTCTCCCGGTGGCTTCAAATAGATACCAAATAGCATCGAAGATAAGATGGAGCCCTGCGGCACCCCTATGTGCCTCAATTGTGATTTAACCCTGAAACGTTCCCTAGCGACACCCTCCCAGACTAAGGATAATACAGGTGATGAAACCAGCATTTTTCAACGCAAACCAGGATTCTAATGATCCTCCGTGAGCTGAATCCTGGTTTCACAAAGTGACCACAGATCAAATAAACCATGGCTTCATCTTATGTCTGAACTGAGCCAATGTCTGCGTGGAGCTTGCCTACACGGAACAGCTTTTCGGAGTAAGAAAAAGATAACTCGTCAAGCAGCCTGAATCTGTAAAATATTTGTCCCATGACATTGATGGATAGTTAAACCAGAACGTTAAGAGTGCAACCATGCCTACTCAGAAAGCTGATCTTCACGACCCCAACACCCTTGCTGTATGTTTTCATCCTGAAAATCCTATCTCCTTAGATCACTAAATTCAATTTACTGCACCTCAGGAGAAGAAACATTTTTGCCCGTGGTATGCAAGCGAGTTAAGACACATTTAACCTTTCATTTGTACTCCCTTTTTAAAATATATATATATATTCATTGTACTGACTTTTTTCGCCCTGAAAATAGAACCGTATGTTTACCAAACTGTACCTTGGCATTTATCATTATAGATATGTATATATAACATTACGACAAGGTTGCCTGGCAGCAATCCTACTCAAAGTCACTGAGCAAAGCAGAGACCTACAGCAATGAAAACAAAGGGAGACTGCAAGACTTCGCAAAGCATAAACAGCTGGGAATAAAATTGTATATACTTGTACACACGCCCAGCTCTGAATTTAGAGCTTAACGTTGTCAAAATCTAATCCAAGGTGCAAGATTAAAGAATGGGTAACACGTCTGTGTACACCCAAATATAAACTCCTATCTCTGAGGGCCATGGAAGAATGTTTAAAGTGTCCTTGTGTCAAATTCTATTCTTGCATGAATTTATTTAGTTTTGGGAAGGTAGCCGTGTTGGTCTGCAGTAGAAGACCTAGATTCGAGTCCAGTAGCACCTTAGAGAGCGACAAGATTTTTGGGACATAAGTAGGGTTGCCAACCTCCAGGTACTAGCTGGAGATCTCCTGCTATTCCAACTGATCTCCAGCGAATAGAGATCAGTTCCCCTGGAGAAAATGGCCGCTTTGGTAATCGGACTCTACGGTGTTGAAGTCCTTCCCCTCCCCAAACCCCGCCCTCCTCAGGCTCCGCCCCAAAAATCTCCAGGTATTTCCCAACCCAGAGCTGGCAACCCTAGGCATAAGCTTTTGAAAGTCAAAGTTCCCTTCATCACACACATACCTTTGGCTCGCGAATGTTTATAGACGGGAAATCTTGTTTGGTCTCTAAGGTACTACTGGACTCAAATTGAGCTCTGTTTTATTTAGAGTATTTCTTTACCTCTGCTCCAGAAATGTCTGCCTGAAGCAGCTTACAACAATACCAGAACAAAATAAAAAACACCTCGCCCTTTCCGTTTTTGGCAACCCATGGATCACAGGGTTTCACCAGAAAGGAGACTTTGGATTTATTAAAAAATGTTATACCCTTACATTTCAACTTGGTTCAAGGCACCCTTTTTCAGAACAGGATTTAAACTGCATCTAGAATCGCTGTTTAGCAACCCACAGGACAAAAAGGGCCCGTGTAACTTTTTAAATGGTTTTACATGCAAATTTCCCGTGGCCTGGATAGCCCCAGGCTACCCCAATCTCATCAGATCTCAGAAGCTAAGCAGGGTCGGCCCTGGCTAGTATTTGGATGGGAGACCACCAAGGAATACCAGGGTTGCTGTGCAGAGGAAGACACTGGCAAACCACCTCTGAACGTCTCTAGCCTTGAAAACCCTATGGAGGTCGCCATAAGTCAGCTGTGACTTGATGGCAAAAAAAGTACACATTTGAATCTGATTGTTGGTTTAAATTAGTTGTGCTCAGAGCCAGCATGGTGTAGTGGTTAACAGCGGTGCAGCAGTGGACTCTTATCTGGAGAACCGGGTTTGATTCCCCACTCCTACACATGAAGCCAGCTGGGTGACCTTGGGCTAGCCACACACTCTCAGCCCCACCTACCTCACAGGGTGTCTGTTGTGGGGAGGGGAAGGTGATTGTAAGCCAGTTTGATTCTTCCTTAAAAGGGAGAGAAAGTCATCATATAAAAACCAACTCGTCTTCTTCTTCATTACTATGTAGATTGTCCAGTCATGAAACAGACAGCCTGTTCTGATCCCAGATAACTTATCAGGAGCCCACAGCGATTCCCCTACACGTCCCAATCTCTAGAAATAGATCAGTAGTACTGATCTACCATTTCCTCAGGTACCATTTCCTACTCACGCATATGGTTTTACATGGGTAATTTATACTTTATGGACGTCCCCCCAAAAAAGACTAAAAATTGGAATTTAGCCTTCTGACTGATACTGGGCAACAACTAATTCAGATCGAGAAAGGGGCACGTTTTTACTGTATGTTGTACCGACACAACCAACAACAAGAAAGTGTTGATTACTCATTAAAAGCAGCCTTTAAAAAGCAAGTCTTTGTTTTAAAAAAATCCACGATTACTGTACTACAGAGACAATGGCAAACTAGTAATTTTGTTATTATGTCACAGCAAGAAAATAAACACTATTATACATAATCACTTGACACTTACAATTTTGCCTTTTCCTTATTAAAGCGCAAGCAACCAGAGCGGATGTTCTTTTCTGCGAAATGAGAATCTTGATCAAGGACTGAAACACTCTTCAATTTACTTTCTACAAGCTAGATCTTGCATAATGACTAGGAAAAGGAAATATCATACAGGCAAACACCAGCCAGCAACAGAAGAGCCAGCACGGTGTAACGGTTAGAGAGTTAGTATTCGGGAGACCCGAGTTCAAATCCTTCTCTGCCACGGAGCATGCTGGATGACTCTGACCAGGTCTCTTTCTCTCTCAGCCTCACAGGATTGTTGTTGGGGGGACAAAAAGGATGAGAGGAGAATGATGTTTTTTCACATGAAGCTGCCTTTTACTGATCATATTGGTCTATCAAAGTCAGTATTGTCTACTCTGACTGGCAGCGGCTCTCCAGGGTCTCAGGCAGAGGTCTTTCACATCACCTTCCTGCCTAGTCCCTTTAACTGGAGATGCTGGGGACTGAACCTGGGACCTTCTGCATGCCAAGCAGATGCTCTGCCGCTGAGCCACGGCCCCTCCCCTGCCTGGGATTCCCAAAGGGGATTCCCAAAGGGGATTCCAAAATGCAGGGTTAGGGTTGCCATGGCCCTCCTGGCCACTGGCAGGGAATGGGGAGTAGGGTTGCCAGATCCAGGTTGGGGAACTCCAGATTTGGTGGTGGAGCTTGGGGAAGACAGGAACCTCAGCGGGGTACACTGCCATACAATCCACCCTCCAAAGCAGCCATTTTCCCCAGGGGGAACTGATCTCGGTAGTCTAAAGATGAGCTGTAATTTCGGGGGACTCCCAGGTTTCACCTAGAGGCTGTCATCGCTATGAAGGGTATAAATATTATCTAAATAAATAAGCCTACCAACAGCCTCCGAAGCATTACCTGGCTCTTACCTTCAAGGAGTCTCCCGGTCAGCAACTCTTTTTCCTGGATGATCTCTTGGAGAAAGCGCCCAAAGAAGCTAGTCAGCTCCTTGAACTCTCCGTTGCCTACTGCGAGTCCTATTTCCACACACTCTGCTTTCTCTCTTTTGCCTCCAAATTGACATACCAAAATCCCTCAGGGGGGTGGAATTTCACACAAGCACCCCCACGTTACTGACCCCCTTCCCTCACTGAACTGCAATCACCCTACCACGTCCTCCTCTTATGACCCCGCGGGGCTCGGCGTTTTCGAAAACATTATAACCCTTCTTCACTCACCGAGGCTCGCAGAAGGTTACATCACTTCTGGATCCTAATCATCCTAACAAGCAAGAAATATTTATTGTCCTAAGAACTAAGCTAGTTTTTATGAACATGTACAACGTCTTTAGGCGGTTGTGAAAAACAAGTATCTGAAAAAAACATCTAGGGGCTGGCATCAATTTTTCCACCCCTATTGTGTTCCGCAAAAAACACACATCATAAAACAAGCACTAAAAGGCCCTAAAATTGGCACGTACGTAGGGCCTGGAATGTCCTAAGCCTCTTTGTCTATCGAGCCGCTGCCTCCATGACATTTGAAAAGCGTTGCTGTAAAATATACATTTAAAAAAGAAAAATTGAATGCACCAATACATCAAACACATTCGCAAACATAAATATCACGCAGGAAACCAAAGGTGACCGGGTGTTTAACATTGCCAAGTATGCTCATTGTCCACAGGACTCCATGGATTTGATCCATCACCATCTGCAGAGTGCTTTCTAGTGTTCAAAAGGGTTTCTCCGATCTCTTACAATCCTCACAACAACCCTGTTAAGAAGATCAATATGAGAGCCAGTGTAGGTTAGTGGTGAAGAGCGGCGGACTCTAATCTGGAGAACCGGGTTCAATACCCCACTCCTCCACATGAAGCCTGCTGGGTGATCTTAGCCAGCCACAGTTTTCATAGCTCTCTCAGCCCTACCTACCTCACAAGGTGTCTCCTGTGGGGAGGGGAAGGGAAGGCGATTGTAAGCTGCTTTGTGAAAGCAGGGTAGAGAAAGGTAGAGAAAAGCAGGGTATAAAAACCAACTATTATTATTATTATTATTATTATTATTATTATTATTATTATTATCACCCTCTTTCTGCAGATGGAGAGCTGAGGCTGAAAGAAAGTCACTGCGCTATACCAGTTCCATCCTAGGCAGACTTTAGGGTTGCCAGGCCCCTCTTCGCGACTGGCGGGGGGGCGTTGGGACAGAGCCTGAGTAGGGCAGGGTTTGGGGAGGAGAGGGACTTCAATGCCCTAGAGTGCAATTGCCAAAGCAGCCATTTTCTCCAGGGGAACTGATCTCTATCGGCTGGAGATCAGTTGTAATAGCAGGAGATCTCCAGCCACCACCTGGAGGTTGGCAACCCTAGCAGATTCACACCCTTTGAAGCCAACAGGCTTTTTTGCCATCAAGAAGACCCTGATTTCTGGTGACCTCATAGGATTTTCAAGGCATGAGACGTTCAGAGGCGGTTTGCCTTATTTATTTATTTATTTTGCCGTCAAGTCGCAGCCGACTTATGGCGACCCCTTTTTGGGGTTTTCATGGCAAGAGACTAACAGAGGTGGTTTGCCAGTGCCTTCCTCTGCACAGCAACCCTGGCCTTCCTTGGTGGTCTCCCATCCAAATACTAACCAGGGCTGACCCTGCTTAGCTTCTGTGATCTGACGAGATCGGGCCAGCCTGGGCCATCCAGGTCGGGGCACAATCGGCTTCGAAGGGTGTAATTCTTAGGATGGCACGCAGATCGCTCATCTCTCTCCCGCATGACGGTATAAAGCCACCCTCAATATCAACGGCATAGCCCTGCAGCATTTCATTTGGCATTCCAGCGCCGTTCCAGAGGCACCTTAAACACACACAAACACACTAGCAAAGAGTACTGGGGAGGGGAGAAATTAACAGAACTCGTTGGGTGTTCAGCAGTCCGGATATAATCAGATGTTCTACATCCCCCCCCCATTAAAAAGGTCATAACCAGGAACTTGCAAAAGCCATTTTGACGGCTGCTGCGCTATCCAGTGTAAACTGTGACTGAAGCAGTAATGTCACAATAGCAGATGTTCCCCCCAGAGACGCTTAAGCTATTATAGGGGGATATTTTTAAATTAAGCGGAGCACATGCAGGGGAATACGACTCAAACACCTCCAAAGACCACTTTCAAGTTTTTATTAACTCAAGACACTACGACATTAACGGCAGAAGCACATTTTGGTCATGTTTCCAGGGCGAGTATCTTTCATCGTATGTACCGGTACTGTGAGATCCTAAACTAGGTTGCACCCTTCTAAGGCAACAGGCTTAGCAGCGTGTAACTCTGCTTAGGACTGCGCTGGTGGAAAGTTATGGAGCGAAGAAATCCTACTCAGAAGCCAGGCCCATTTTATTCAATAGGGGTTACTCACAGGAAAGTATTCTCAGGATCTCACTCTTAAGGTAGAGGGGCAGGAAACACTGCTGCACATTTTTGCAGTGCTTCAAAGTTCTGGCACAGGATTTCCCCCATAGGCAAAGAAAAAGGACAAATGCCAGCAGCCCATTTTTGTTTCTCTAGAACCCCATCTTTCCTCCTGGCCCATGACTCTCACCCTTCGCATTGCTCTCCCCAAAACGAATACCACTCCCTTACTTAAGAACCAGTGTGGTGTAGTGGTTAAGAGCGGTGGTTTGGAGCGGTGGACTCTAATCTGGAGAACCAGGTTTGATTCCCCGCTCCTCCACACGAGCGGCAGACTCTAATCTGGTGAACCGGGTTGGTTTCCCCGCTCCTCCACATGAAGCCTGCTGGGTGACCTTGGGCTAGTCGCAGCTCTCCTAGAGCTCTCTCAGCCCCACCTACCTCACAGGGTGTCTGTTGTGGGGAGGGGAAGGGAAGGTGATTGTAAGCCGGGTGTGGCGAGAATATTTTATATTAAGTTTGTGTTAAGAAAAACCAATTTTATTAATCTATAGCTTACATTAACCTATAGCTTAGAAAGACCTAACTTTTAGTTGACCCTAGTTCCAATTAGGACTCGGACCTAAAAGGTTAGGGGAAATCGCAGTGCTTAGAGTTAATCATCCACAACACATCAGATGCCCCAAATTTATGCTTATAATAGCAAGGTCATTAAAGCAGACAGCAAATTATCTGTTCACGTAAGGGGGAGATTGTTTTGGTACATTGACTGATGGACAGGACAATCGGTTATCAGATCCGGACAATGAAAGAATTATTATGGAACACGAGATTTTCCAAACAACTTATGGCCATGATTTGTGAAAACTCAGATCCTGAAGAATTTGGCAGGAGGGGGGCCCTTTTTGAGACCCTTTCTCACGGTCCAACCTATAAAAGGCTGGTCCAGAGGCCCAGTCCTTTGTCCTTCCTAGGAGAGAGAGATCATCTCTGTCTTTCTGTGGAATGACCTCAGAGCGCTCTGATAACTGTTTGTTAGTGTTGTGTGGGTCTGTTACTATCTGTCTTGTATATTTGCCAAAGTATTGCTCTTCTTTCTTCTTGTCTTTATGTACTTTCTTGTAAAGCTTAATGAACCTGCATGCTTTGCGGATATATGTCTAAGGTGGTGCGTGAGAATGGTGTGCTAAGGGAGTGAGAGGCCTGTCCTCCTTATCTCATTCTCTGGGCTAAGCTTTGGTAAGCAGGCTAACAGAGAATTCCATTTACACCAAGAATCGAGGGAGAGGGGAGAGGGAAAATTCGTGCAACGCCGGGTTTGATTCTTCCTTAAGTGGCAGAGAAAGGCAGCATATAAAAACCAACTTCTTCTTCTTAAATCCTTGTCTTCTTGTGGGCTCTCAGGAGCGACAGTACACAAGGTTTTCGCTCCCACAGAACGCTCCCCAGAAAGTGACACACCGAAGATATATGTAAGGGTGCCTGGTTCCAGTAGGCAGAGAACATGGAGGTATGGGCATCAACTCCAGCCCCACCTTTAAATTCAGGGAAAGGAAGGGCACCGTAGAAACAGACATTCTCTTATCTCCACTCCTACCGTTTCGGGCCTAGCATGTTCTCACAGAAAAGCAGAAATGGAGCGGCAAACAATGAATATTTGGAATTTTTCAAGGAAGGTCTCCAGTAATAGGAAAGGGCACTACAAATTGCTTTACTGCGCCGTTGTTTTTGGGTTGTGAAGGGCTATTCTGGCTAAGCTCATCGTGGTGCACGAACGTTACTAACCAGGGGCAGAATATCAAGCAACCTACATGGCTTGTCCTGCATTCAGTAATGCCCTGATTCACCAACATCGGGATTTTATGCATGCCGAACACCTCTGTGAATGCTGTTATCGCAAGGAAACCCAGAGCTCCCGCGTGTCAAACAAATGACCTGGCCCTATGGCAGGGGTCAGCAACAGGTGATTGCAAGATATTGGTAGCTCCCTGACTCCCCAGCAATAGCTTGTGATGAAAGTGCCTGGGCAGTTCAATGGGAAAGTGTAGGGCTGCCAAACCACAGTGGGGTCAGGGGATCCCCTGCCCCCAGGTCCCATTGTCTGCTGCCGCTCCAAGCAGTGGGAGAAAAAGCAGCCTTGTGTACTCGGAAGTGGATATAGGAAGTGACAATGGGTGGCTCTAGGAATAGCTGGAAACTCTATGGTTTTACTACAGAGTTTCTGGTGGTTCCCAGAACTACCCTTGTCACTTTCTGTATCAACTTCCAGTAAGTACACTAGGCTGCTTTTTTTTCCCCTAGGAAACTGTCTCCTCCCCATCAGCACCCAGCAGTTGAGGGAGCCAGGGCACACCTGGCTGACTCTGGCTAAGGTGTACCTGACTGGCTCTTGATTGGCCAAGCATGCCCTGGCTCCATCAGCTGTACGGCACTGAAGGAGCAGAGGTTCTCTTCCCCACACCAGTGCTGAACAGTCAATGGGGCCAGGGCACATCTGGCCAGCTCCAGAGGTGTTTCAGCAGGAATGGCTCAGGATATTTTTTTATTAATGAGAAGTCTCTCTCATTCAAGAAAAGGTTGGCAACCTCTGGCCTGCAGTCTTTTATCCAAAGCACAAAATGAACGTGATCAGGTGCAGGGAGCCTTTACACTAGTGCAACGTTTAGTTGCTGGTACACCAAAACAGCCAGGCAACTCTCGAGATGGCACCACTTTCACTGCTTCTGATGCCACCCCATGGAAAGGTGGAAGAATGGGCATTAAAATGGCAAATGAGATTCAATGTGAGCAAGTGTAAGGTGATGCATATTGGGGCAAAAAAATCCCAACTTCACATATACACTGATGGGATCTGTGCTGACAGCGACAGACCAAGAAAGGGATCTTGGGGTGGTAGTGGATCACTTAATGAAAACGTCAACCCGGTGTGCAGCTGCTGTGAAAAAGGCAATTTTCATGCTGGCCATAATTAGACAAGGAATAGAGAATAAAACTGCTGCTACCATACCGCCCTTGTACAAATCTATGGTGAGACCACACGTGGAACACTGTGTACAGTTCTGGTCACCACACCTAAAAAAAGTATATTGAAGATTAAGAGGGTGCAGAAAAAAGCAACCAAAATTATCAGGGGACTAGAGCAACTGCCCTATGAGGAGCTGTTAAAACACTTAGGGCTGTTTAGCTTGGAAACAAAGCGGTTAAGGGGAGATATGATAGAGGTCTATAAAATTATGCATGGAGAGTGGACAGGGAGAAGCTTTTCTCCCTCTCTCATAATACTAGAACATGGGGTCATCTGCTGAAGCTGGAGAATAAGAGATTCAAAACAGATAAAAGGAAGTATTTCTTCACACAACACATAGATAAATGGTGGAACTCCCCTGCCTCAGGATGTGGTCATGGCTGCCAACTTGGAGGGCTTTAAGAGGGGAGTGGGCATGTTCATGGAGGAGAGGTGTATTCATAGAATCTTAGAGCTGGAAGGTACCACCAGGGTCATCTAGTCCAACCCCCAGCACAATGCAGGAAACTCATAACTCCCCCACACACACACACACCCAGTGACCAGAAGATGGCCAAGATGCCTTCCCTCTCATCATCTGCCTAAGGTCACAGAATCAGAATTGCTGACAGATGGCCATCTAACCTTCTCTTAAAAACCTACAGGGAAGGAGCGCTCATGGCTACTAGTCAAAATGAATACTTGATGGATACCTATTCTCATGATGGATACCTATTCTCTATTGTATGAGAGGAGCATGCCTGTTATATTGGGTGCTGTGGAACACAGGCAGGATGGTGCTGCTGCAGTCGTCTTGTTTGGGGGCTTCCTGGAGGCCCCTGGTTGGCCACTGTGTGAACAGACTGCTGGACTTGATGGGCCTTGGTCTGATCCAGCATGGGTTTTTTGTGTTCTTATGTTTGTATGGAGCAACATGAAAAAGCAACTCCCCGCCCCCTCAAAAAATGGCTATTGTATGCTATGTTTTCCATTAAAAAAAATATCAGAACGTTACCACATGTTGTTTTCCTCCCTCGGCAAAACACACTTGCCAGCTGTAATAAAAAATTTAGAGATTAAATCGTACCAGAGCAGTTGCTAGCATTCACTTCCTCTTGCAAATAAGGGAGAGAACCGGACTTCCCTTTCTTTCCTCTCACTTACACTATAACGCCGTATCTGGCAGGCACAGCCAATAATGCTGGGTTGCACAGCCAACAAAAATAGTTCTGCGTTCTCATTTCTAAGGCATCCAACTACCAATTTTGAAGCACAAAAATAAAGAACGTACATCTACAGAAGCCCCCTGGGTCTACAACCAGCCACTAAAATCTGACTTCGCTGCAAAGCTCTTCTGGAAAACGCCACGGCCCAAAGAGACAGGAAGCAAGGAAGAAGTACTAAGAATGCTTCCCTGCCAACCACGGGTGATCTCATTCACCATGTGGAAGGCATTGTAAGGAAGACACTCATAGTAGCCTAAAATAGTGACAGTGAGATACAGTGGCTAGATTCAGATGAATCTTTCCTATAAGAAAAAGCCAGAGAGTCTGTGAATTTTTTTTATTATTCATTTTTTTTGACATATTATCAAACATACAACATAAAATAAAGGCATACAAACCACACGACATAACAATTCTGCCTGTCAACACATCTCTAGGACAAGTTACTGTTTGTGAATAACTGGAACGGGTTTATAATCTTTCTAACCTGAACTGATATAAAACTATTAAATGATTGCACAACATATTATTGGTTGGTTAAAACTGCATTGACCTGCTATATATTTATCTGTATATTTGCTAATGTCAAAAGTTAGCTTATATGGAATTTAAAAAGCAGGTTTGTTTGTTTGTTTAAAGAAAGAAAATAAAGATAATGAAATGCTTTCATATATCATAACCCTATATAGTTGTCATCTCGGATTATGGCTTTCTACTTAGTTGAATTATTTAGCAATGTATTCATAATATAGTTTCCAGTCTATGAATTTTCAGTTTAGGTGAAGGAGAAGGGTTGGTTTTTACACCCCGCTTTTCTCTACCCTTAAAGAGTCTCAAAGCAGCTTACACTCACCTTCCCTTTCCCACCCCACAATTGACATTTTGTGAGGTAGGTGGGGCTGAGAGAGATCGGCGAGAACTGTGACAGGCCCAAGGTCACCCAGCAGGCTGGATGTGGAAGAACAGGGAATCAAACCCGGCTCTCTAGATTTGAGTCTACTGCTCTTAGCCGCTACACCACGCTGGCTCTGTCTGCAGGGCACCTCGTGAGAAGGCAGGAGCAGCCAGATAGGCCCAGCAGGAGTGAGGGTGCACCGTTTGCGGGACCCCTTCAGCGGCTGAGCATAGCAGCAGGGCTAGGAGGTTTGCAAGGGAGGGATTAAGAGAAGAACAAGGCTCAGAGAAAAGACAGACTAAGAAAGCAACAGACTGAAAAAGGGATCTTGGGGTGGTCGTGGATTGCTTGAGGACAGGGTTGCCAACCTCCAGGTAGCAAAAAAAAAAAGACTCACTCTAATGTTAGCATTAAATATTATAGAAAAGAAATAATTCAAAAATACAAATAGCTATATTCTAAACATTGAACCACAACTTCAACCACAAAGTGAACCCATGCAATATCTACAAGTACATACATATACAAAAACGTAAACAGGCGAACAACGCTTCTGTGTACAGCATATTAGCTATCTCCAAAAGGAGCAAAGGAGTCCAAACGGGATGGAAATTCTTCACTTCCAGAAGAAACAATCACTCCAGGGTGCTAGACGAAAACGAATGCGAAGAAAAAGGAGGAAACGCTATTCCGGATTTATGTAGCGCTTTCACCAAAGCAAAGCTTCATCAGCCTCAAGGATACAGGATAAAGCGCGTTTTAACTCATTTGGGAGGTATATATATTTTTCTCGTTAAGCTTTAAAGTTTTTCCATTTTTTTGTGATTTTAATTTTTATTGTTAAGCTAAATGGGCTGCTGATATCGAGTCGTCTCGTACACAAATGGCAAATTCCATGCTGGTCATAATTAGACGAGGAATAGAGAATAAAACTGCTGCTTTCATACTGCCCTTGTACAAATCTATGGTGAGACCACACTTTGAATGCTGTTCCCAGTTCTGGCCGCCACACCTAAAAAAAAATATTGCAGAGCTTGAGAAGGTGCAGAAAAGAGCAACCAAAAATGATCAGGGGGCTAGAGCAGCTGCCCTATGAGGAGTGGTTAAAACGCTTAGGGCTGTTTAGCTTAGAAACAAGGTGGTTAAGGGGAGATATGATAGAGATCTATAAAATTATGCATAGCAGCAGGGCTAGGAGGTTTGCAAGACAAGGAGGGGGTTAAAAGAAGAACAAGGCTCAGAGAAGGGAAGGGGCTAGGCTTGGCCAGCATGGGTGGAGCACCAGGGATGAAAAGGGAGATGTCAAGAGGAGGCAGGAGAGGTGGGGAAGACAAGCTGGCTGAAAAAAGCAGAGGGAGTGCAAAGAAGAGAGAAAGAGGGACCTAGAGGAGGAGCTGGGGCCTGGGGCAAGGTAAGGGTACCAAACCAGGACAGGACTGGAAGATCTGCCCCAAAGTGGAGGCACAACCCAGCCCCCTGAGGTCATGAGAGGGAAGCAGTGGGCAGGAGAAGGGAACTGCGCTCACAAGGAAGCCCGTGTTGGTTATTTGCCATCAGGTTACAGCTGACTTATGGCAACCCCTGGTGGCATTTTCAAGGTAAGTGACGCTGGGAGATGGTTTGTTATTGCCTGTGTCCACATCACGACCCTATTACTCTGGGAGAGCCAGGGTGGTGTAGTGGTTATGAGCGGTGGACTCTAATCTGGAAAACCAGGTTCGATTCCCCACTCCACCATATGAGCGGCGGACGCTAATCTGGTGAACCAGGTTTGCCTCTCCACTCCTCCACATGAAGCCAGCTAGGTGACCTTGGGCTAATCACAGCCCTCTCCAAACTCCCTCAGCCCCACCTACCTCACAAGGTGTCTGTTGTGGGAAGGGGAAGGGAAGGTGATTGTAAGCCAGTTTGATTCTCCTTAAAAGGGAGAGAAAGTCGGCATATCAAAACCAATACCTTAAACTGAGCCTGGTAACAGATGAACATAAGAACATAAAAAGGCCATGCTGGAACAGACCAAGGTCCATCAAATACAGCAGTCTGTTCACACAGTGGCCAACCAGGTGCCTCTAGGAAGCCCACAAACTAGACGACTGCAGCAGTATTATCCTGCCTGTGTTTCAAAGCACCTAACATAATAGGCATGCTCCTCTGATCCTGGACAGAATAGGTATGCATCTTGACTGGTATCAATTTTTACTAATCGCCAGGAATAGCCCTCTCCTCCATGAACATGTCCACTCCCCCTCTTCAAGCCTTCCAAGTTGGCAGCCATCACCATATCCTAGGGCAGAATTTAACTATGCAGCCAACGTCTTCAGAATGGGAGCAATATGCACGCTCCATCTAGCTCTGGCTAACAGCCAAGCCATGGCATTCTGGACCAGTTAGAGTTTCCAAGCTGATTTCATAGGGAGACCAACGTACAGTGCATTGAGGACCATAGAGATGCTGCTACCATTTTCCCTAAAGCAAAATTCAAAGTGGATTTGGTAGTTCTCTCTAAAGCAAACCTTCTGAGGAATGAGGGAAGGGGCAAAATAATGCTGAAAAGGCTAGCTATGTTTCTGAGAGAATCACCCCATCTTAATCTTGTCTAGAAGGAGAAGAAGAAGAAGAGAGAGAAGAGTTGGTTTTTTATATGCCGACTTTCTCTACCACTTAAGGAAGAATCAAACCGGCTTACAACCACCTTCCCTTCCCCACAACAGACACCCTGTGAGGTAGGTGGGGCTGAGAGAGCTCTAAGAGAGCTGTGACTAGCCCAAGTTTACCCAGCTGGCTTCATGCAGAGAAGTGGGGAAACCAACCCAATTCACCAGTTTAGTGTCCGCCGCTCATGTGAAGGAGTGAGGAATCAAACCCGGCTCTGCCGATTAGAGTCCACCGCTCTTAACCACTACGCCACGCTGGCTCTCCACGGTGACAGAACTCTCCTGAGGCCGTCTGACATTAAAACCTTCTGGGCCCCTGGGCTTCAAGCATTGCAGGAACCGGACAGCCCGCCCCACCAACACTACAGAAGCAAGAAAGTCAAGGAAGGAAAGTTCCCACCGAGCACTTCACAGTTTGCGATACTATGAAATGCAGGTTAAATAAACTGCTGGGAAGACTACAAAAACATTCAATTCATTCACAGTCCACAGCCCCAAGAGGCCCTACTGGCTGATCATCAGATTACTGTGTACCTACAGCATGCTGTTCCAGGCAAGGTGGAATTATATGTTATGAGAACTGTGTTACAAGATAAACAGGGGGCCCTGTGTCGGTTCGTGTCTAGCGTAACCTACGGCACTTCCAAATATTGTTATGCTGTAGGGTTGCCAGGTCTCTCCTAGGCGAGGACGGGTGGCATGGTTGCCAGATCCGGGCTGAGAAACTCCTGGAGATTTGGGAATGGAGCCTGGGGAGGACAGGGACCTTGGCGGGTACAATGCCATAGAGTCCACCCTCCAAAGCAGCCATTTGCTCCAGGGGAACTGATCTTTGTAGTCGGGAGATGAGCTGTAATTCTGACCTGAATGGCTCAGGCTAGCCCAATCTCAGAAGCTAAGCAGGATTGGACCTGATGAGCGCTTGGATTGGACATCAATCAAAGAATTGCATGGGAGACTGGGGTGTATCTCTGGTGCATATGGTGTATGCGGAGTCATCTGGTGAAGCTGGAAGGTGAGAGATTCAAAACAGATAAAAGGAAGTATTTCTTCACACAACGCACAGTTCAATTGTGGGACTCCCTGCCCCAGGATGTGGTGATGCCTGCCAACTTGGAAGGCTTGAAGAGGGGAGTGGACATGGAGAAGAGGGCTATACGTGGCTACTAGTCAAAATGGATACTAGTCATGCTGCTTACCTATTCTCTGCACAGTATCAGAGGAGCATGCCTATCATGTTAGGTGCTGTGGAACACCGGCAGGATAATGCTGCTGCAGTCATCTTGCTTGTGGTCTTCCTAGAGGCACCTGGCTGGCCACTGTGTGAACAGACTGCTAGACCTTGGTCTGATCTAGCATAGCTTTTCTTATGTTCTTACGAGATGAGCTGTAATTCTGGGGGATCCCCAAGTCCCAACTGGAGGCTGGCATCCCTATTACGCTGTGCATTTTCTACTTGCACCCACAGCAAAAATGGACTAAAAATGCGCAGCGCACAGTTATCAGGACCATACAATAAACTGTCCTAGGTTTTCCATGAGGGGAGTTTTACCTGGAGCTGCCATTATCTGTAACAGTCTCATAGCATTTACTTCCCCCCTAAGAAGTAGCATGGATTGCACATGGAATAGATGTTCATAGAAGCAATGACGTCCCCTGTCTTATTTTCTCTACACTGTGGTTCTACAGATGCGCCCACACACACACACACACACACAACCGCCTTGTGCATTAAAATGTTTCATCCAAAAAAGTCATCATATTCTGGGAATTATAAACTAAGCGACTTTCCACACCCCGCCCACATACATGCAAGCTTTCAATCTGGCGAGGACAAAATGGCGCAGCTGCTAGAGCCGCAATGAACATTTAGCCATTCACTGAAATATGCGCCTCGAACACTTGCATCTGCCAGGGTGCCCAGCAAGCCAATTTTAGTGCTGATAAAATCATCTTTTTTTTTTAATGGTCTTATCTTTTCAGAAGACAGGCAATATAATTGTTTATTATCTACCCATCATACGTGCATCAGCCAGCATGGTGTAGTGGTTAAGAGCGGTGGTCTGGAGCGGTGGAGTCTGATCTGGAGAACCGGGTTTGATTCCCCACTCCTTCACATGAGCGGTGGACGCTAATCTAGTGAACTGGATTTGTTTCCCCACTCCTACACACGAAGCCAGCTGGTTGACCTTGGGAAAGTCACAGCTCTCTCAGCCTCACTCACCTCGCAGGGTGTCTGTTGTGGGGAGGGGAGGGGAAGGTGCTTGTAAGCTAGTTTGATTCTGCCTTAAGTGGTAGAGAAAGTCGGCATATAAGAACCAACTCCTTCTTCTTCTTCTTGTCTCCATCAATGAGCTTCAAGGTTACATAGTCGGCGACGGGTGCATGCTATTTTCACAACAGCCTTGTGAGGCAGGCCCCAGCTCACCCAGTGAGCTTCTTGTCGATCAGGGATCTGCACCCAGGTCTCCTTCTATCCACTACTTTAGGGTTCCCCGATGTGGTGCCTGTGTGCCCCATGGCACGCGCCAGTATCTCCCCTGATGCCCAACAAGCTTTTGAGAAAATAGGTGGGGCCACTGCAAAGAAGGTTTGTTATTGGCTTTCCATGACTGCCTCCTGCAACACCCATTTTGGGGGGTGGCGCTCATCAGGAAAGAGAGTCTGGTCCTGGATACCAGCTGAACTGCGACAGACAATCAACACACACTGGATCTCTCCTTCTTCCATCTGATTTATTCGCTGAATAGGACAGGTAATCTTTGCTCTCCTCCTGATCTACCCCCCCTTTCCCCCAAAAAAACCACTATTCCCCATTTTCCACACCTTTAGCTCAAAAGATTAGCTCCTGCCCCAAATTGGAGTAACTCTACTGAATATTTGTAAGTTCTTGCTATATTAATTGGGATAAGGAATGTGTTTCTGCCTTGGTTTAGTAGTTGCTTAGGATAAGTTCCCCCCCCCACACACTATTGTACCAAATCCCTCAATAAACTCAGTATTCCTGTTAAATCAGGTCTGTCATCCTTTTCCTACTAAAGGCTTGCTACTCACAGCCACCTCTTTAGGTAAAAGATCCCAGTTTGCTGTGCCCTGCATGAACACACATGCTAATTCCCCATGTTCATTTGAATGTATGTTCACGTGTTTGTGGGGATGCAGTGACAACTAATGTACTATCTCCAGTTAGGATGCTAGTTCTTAGACAAGCTACCTTGAGGGAACACTGTCCATGAACGCATGAAGCTGCCACTGGTCTATCAAGATCTGTCTTGTCACCTCTGGCTGGCAGCAGCTCTCCAGGGTCTCAGGTAAGTCTTTCACATCACCTGGTGCCTAACCCATTTTTAACTGGAGGTGCCAGCGACTGAACCTGGAACCTTCCGCACGCAAAGCGGAAGCTCTGCCACTGTGCCCCGTCCCCTTCCCCACCATCCACAGCCTCTACAAATTTGCACAGGATTCGGGGAGTTTAAGGTTCGCACAGGACACTGACTGAACCACAAGTCTCCACTGGCGCATGGCAAGAGAAGATCAGTAGGGAAGATCAGGAAAGCTATCTTTAGGGAGGCTTGTCCATAATACAAATTAATTGTGGAACTCCCTGCCCCAGGATGTGGTGATGGCTATCAACTTGGAAGGCTTGAAGAGGGGAGTGGGCATGTTCATGGAGGAGAGGGCTATCCATGGCTACTAGTCAAAATGGATACTAGTCATGATGCATACCTGTTCTCTCCAGGATCAGATGAGCACGCCTATTATATTAGGTGCTGTGGAACACAGGCAGGACAATGCTGCTGCAGTCGTCTTGTTTGTGGCTTCCTAGAGGCACCTGGTTGGCCACTGTGTGAACAGACTGCTGGACTTGATGGGTCGTGGTCTGATCCAGCATGGTTTTTCTTATATTCTTAAGGACTTCTGACCAGCTTCCAATAAAGTTTAGGGTTCCTGGAATTCAGGAACACAGTTTGATCCACTCATTTAGGATTCATGCAGAAAGAGGGCTGCAGAGGGTAGCCGGTCTGCAGTAGAATAGCGAGATTCCAGTAGCACCTTAGAGACCAACAATATTTTCAGGGTATACGCTTTTGGGAGTCAAATACCACTTTCTGCAAATGACTATCCTCAGACCACACTCAGGAATACCAAAAAGAACTAAATAGGATTATGAAGGAATTACCCACACACATACAGGAACAGATCTATATGGACACACCACAACAACCTTGACCAGACACTTTTTTTGTCTTCTGCCCAAAATATATAAGCAGGGCAACCCGAGTTGTGGTCTCTGGCAAAGGGATCTCTGACACTTGAAAGCTTATAACCCAAACGTTTTCACAGAAGAGAGTGGGAAGGGACCGCCAGGATCATCTAGTCCAACCCCCTACACAAAGCAGGAAATTCACAACTACCCCCCCACACACACACACACATACCCAGCGACCCCTACTCCATGCCCAGAAGATGGCCAAGATGCCCTCCCTCTCATGATCTGCCAAAGGTCATAGAATCAGCACTGCTTTGTTGGTCTCTCCTGTGCTACTGGACTCGAGCTCTTCTAATGAAGTAAGAGGAACTGGATAATTTTTAATCATTATGGCCGGCAACCAAACCTTAAACACAAATTTGGTGCAGATAAGCAAATAGGCAGCTAGCTGTCTTTAATCATCAACTGCGCCTACAGTCCCACCTAGGATATTTGCTGTTCATGATTTCCCATTTGCCATCTCTGCCCTCGTTCCGAACAAAATGCCAGATTGCAGCAGGGCATCCATGTGAGTCCGTTGCAGCAGCAGGACAACAAGTTTGTGTGACAGTTGTTTGTCTTTAAGGCACACACACAACTCTTTGCTGTTCCTAAAAAGGGCAGCGTACACCTATTGTATGGAGCTAGCCAACCAAGGACCGATAGGAAAGGGCGTCTGTTGCCAGCAAGTACCAATTCAACTACTGGCACACGTTCCAAAATGTAAACACATCCAATTTCCTCAGGAAAAATACAGAGGAATCAGCAGTCCTGCAAAGTCCATCTGAAAACCACCGTGGCTTCAACATACCCTCTCTCCATTCACAATAGATTTACTTAGATATTTATACTTTGCTTTTCTCCCCAATAGGAACCCTAACCAGCATACATTGTTCTCTCCTCCTCAATTTTATCATCACCACCACAACAACTGTTAAGGAGGGGCCATGGCTCAGTGGTAGAGCATCTGCTTGGCATGCAGAAGGTCCCAGGTTCAATCCCTGGCATCTCCAGTTAAAGGGACTAGGCAAGTAGGGGATGTGAAAGACCACTGACTGAGACCCTGGAGAGCCGCTGCCCATCTGAGTAGACAATACTGACTTTGATGGACCAAGGATCTGATTCAGTATAAGGCAGCTTCATGTGTTCAACGTTTTTCTGTTTTCTGCCTTGGGGACGCTATTTAGGTGGAAAGGCAGCACAAAATTGTTTAAATAAAATAAACAAACCCTGTGAGGCCGGTTAGACTGATCGTGTCATAGGCCCACGGTCACACAGCAAGCTCCCATGGCAGATTGAGAATTCGAACCTGGGTCTCTGTATCTACTCCAAGCACTACATCACGCTGGCTCCCAAGGTCCCTTGACGCTTAGCAGGACTTCCCAGTTGGGAAGATCTGCAACAGCAGATGAGACATCCAACAGAAAACTTGGCCAATCTTCCTCTAAATCAGGGGTGTCGAACACAATTGTTACGAGGGCCGGATATGACATAAAAGTCACTTGGCCGGGCCGGGCCATGCCTCGCCAGTCCAGATCGAGAGTGGGGAGGTGACTGCCTTGGTTGGCTCGCGGGCCAGATAAGAGCTCTCAAGGGGCCGCATCCAGCCCACGGGCCTTACGTTTGACACCCCTGCTCTACATGGCTCAGTCGTAGAGGATGCTCAGGCGCATGGCAAGCTCTCCATCTACAGGCCTGGCAGGCATCTTGCACAGAGAGACAGCATGCCCTAAAACGCACTCCAGAATCCCCTGCATTTCAAGAGGGTTCTGTTTCAGTTGTTCAAAGGTTCCTCCTCAGGCGAATCAATTTGACAAGGTGTTCCCTGACAACAGGAAGAGTGAAAACCACAGGTTTCCATCACCAGTTTTCCCTGAAGAGCAGCCCCTGCACTCACCCCAACTGTATTTTCTTTACACCTCGCATGGGTGTTTTTGCTTCAGCAAGATGGTAAAAAATGAAATGTGGCAGGAAGACTTTGGAATTTCTTGTTTATACACAAGCAGGAATCTGAAATTGTTTTCTGAAATTGTTTAAGAAAAATGCACCCTTATCGATATGGGAAAAGGATTCTGGATCTTTAACAGTGAAATCCTGAGAAGGGTTGCACCCTCCTAAATCCATGGGCTTAAGAAGGTGTAACTTTGGTCAGAACTTCACCGCTAGGAACTCCGGTCACCACCCGCCTCTCCACAACACAGAGAACTCTTCTGCTACCTCCGGTCGCCAATTTTTCCACTCAAGAAATGCTGGAATTCAAATCTGTCTGGAAACACCAGCCACTGCTCTCAGATTTCTTCTACTGCATACCTGATATCCGAGGACTCTGCAGTTAACGGGTTAGAGAAATGCATTCTGTACATGCTTAGGAACACTTCTATTTGAATTCACTTTCACCATTTCAGGGCCAAGCCCCGGTCTCAGAAACGGGGTAAGAGTGAGTGCTCCTCTGATCCTGGAGAGAATAGGTATGCATCATGGCTAGTATCCATTTTGACTAGTAGCCCCAGATAGCCCTCTCCTCCATGAACATGTCCCCTCCCCTCTTCAAGCCTTCCAAGTTGGCAGCCATCACCACATCCTGGGGAAGGGAGTTCCACAATTGAACTATGCATTTATTTAAAACTTTTGTTGGCTGCCTTTCTCCCCTGCGGAACTCAAGGCGGCTTGCAATATAAATAAAACGTTATAAAAGGCACAATAAAAACAAACGTTATAAAAACCCATTAAAAGGCGCAACTTTGGGGAAAGTTCCCAATTAGGACTGCCAATAAATAAAAACTAAAGGGTTTGATTTGCAGTCTCCACGTACCACAATTAAAGAGTTTCTGGAAAGTGACAGAGCTCGCCAGGAAAGTCCCCCATTCTATCTTGTTTCTCCGGGGGCTTCCCAACTCTTTCAAGTTTCAATCTCTGACTCAACCCCTGAATACCTAAATGCCACATCATTGTTAAATACTTTACCCGGAGGCTTCTCTGAAGACCGGGAACCAGGCCTCCTACCCCAATCCCATTATTAGGGTTGTCAGGTCCCTCTTCGCCACCGGCGGGAGGGTTTTGGGGCGGAGCCTGAGGAGGGTGGGGTTTGGGGAGGGACTTCAATGCCATAGAGTCCAATGGCCAAAGTGGCCATTTTTCTCCAGGGGAACTGATCTCTAAGGGCTGGAGATCAGTTGTAACAGAAGGAGATCTCCAGCTTTTTCTCTACCTTTAAGGAGTCTCACTCAAGGCGGCCTACGATCGCCTCCCCTTCCCCTTCATATAACAGGCACCTTGTGAGGTAGGTGGGGCTGAGAGAGTTCTGAGAGAACCGTGACTGGCCCAAGGTCACCCAGGCTTCATGAGGGGTGGAGATTTGAACCCAGTTCTCCAGATTAGAGTCCACCGCTCTTTCCCACCTTCTGCTCCCAGGGGCTACCTTATCACCTCTTCCGTATTTACCATGAATAATATTTAAATATTTTTATTCTGCTTTTCTCACCAAGAGAGTCTCAAAGCAGCTTTACAACATCCTTTTCCCTCCACCATTTTATCTTCACAATGAAAACCCTGCGAGGTAAGTTATGCTGAGGGGGGGATTCAAACCTGGGTCTCCTAGGTCCTACTCTGACACTAACCACTACATCTTTGGGGAAATGAAGAGATGCACCATAATTGGAAACAGCAACTAAATAAAGACATGATATTTACAGAACAGAATATGCAATGGTATATTCTGATAAGGTACTTGTAGTGATCCAACACCTATAGTATTCCTAGGGCTGCCAGGTCTCCTGCTTCTCAGCAAACCCAGTTGCTGTCCATTGATGCCTGAAAAACCAATGAGAGAAAAGTGGGAGGACATTGGGGGGCATCACAGAGGGAAGGGCTGTGGCTCAGTGGCAGAGCATCTGCTTGGTGTGCAGAAGGTCCCAGGTTCAATCCCCGGCACCTCCAGTTAAAGGGACTAGGCAAGTCGGTGATGTGAAAGACCTCTGCCTGAGACCCCGGAGAGCCGCTGCCGGCCTAAGTAGACGATACTGACTTCGATGGAACGAGGGTCTGATTCAGTATAAGGCAGCTTCATGCGTTCAAGAAGTAACATCATAATGTTGCAGGGATGTCCTAGGATTTTTAGAGTTTTTGCGAATCCTGGAGCATCCTCTCCTCCAACAAATCACGCTGTCGCTTCTGATCTTTGCTGGAAATAATATTGTGCACCGGCTTGATGCTTGCGCACCTGAGCCCGCCCCCAAATGCTCGGTGGGGGTGTTCTAGGAAGCTGCCTGACAACTCTAAATATACTTTCTTCTTCTTTTTTGCAGTCTCACAATATGCTCCTGATTTGAGAGCTCTCCCAGCAACTCCAGAGAGCCAATGTGGTATAGCAGTTAACAGACTAGGATCTAGGAGTCCCAGGTTCGAATCCCCCCTCTGCTATGGAAGCTTGCTGGGTGACCTTAGGCCAGTCACTCATACTGAACCTAACCCACCTCAGAGGGTGGTTGTTGTGAGGATAAAATGGAGAAGGGGAGAACATTGTAAACCACGTGGGCTCTCACTAAGGAGAAAGGCAGGCTATACACGAAGGAAATAAATAAACCCTTCCTGGAATCATAGAGTTGGAAGGGACCACCAGGGTCATCTAGTCCAACCCACTGCACAATGCAGGAAATTCACAACTACCTCCCCCTTCACCACCCCCATGCCCAGAAGATGGCCAAGATGCCCCTCCTCTCATGATCTGTCTAAGGTCATAGAACCAGCATTGCTGACAGATGGCCATCTAGCTTCTGCTTAAAAACCTCCAGGGAAGGAGAGCTTACCACCTTCCAAGGAAGCCTGTTCCACTGAGGAACCGCTCTAACTGTTAGAAAGTTAATGTCTAGACCAGGGATGTCAAACATAAGGCCCGCAGGCCAGATCTGGCCCCTTGAGAGCTCTTATCCGGCCAGCGAGGCAGCCCCCCCCCCCCCGGGTCTCAATCTAGGCTGGCAAGACATGGCCCAGCCCGACCAAGTGACATTTATATCATATTTGGCCCTTGTAACAATTTAGTTTGACACCCCTGGTCTAGACGGATATATGTTGCCTCTTCAAAGAAAAAGAGATGAGCTAATGATATTAAGCATCTGCACAGTGTTTTGAAAGGGCTAAGGGGCTTCACAAACAATACTGTATAGCAATTTACTTAACACCATTGCAAGCCTGTGTGTAATTACCCCCTTACTGCAGATCAGGCTCAGAGCAGCTTGCCAAAAATATCCGTGGCAGAGGTTTGATTCGAACTGGGGGCCTCCCGATTCAAAGCCTTAAGCCACTATATTATCCTTGGCTCTTAGCCCCCGCTCCAGCTCCTGTGCTATTTAACAACTTCTTTTTTAAAAATCTACTGAAGTTTTTATTGCTTTTGTCATTATGGCTAATAACAAACACCAAGGAATTTGGACGAGGCATTACATTGGGATTCTCGGGTACAACAGCCACGCTCAAAGGCTCCCGCAGGATCATACGACCGGAGAAGCAAACTTTGCCCTGGGGACTACAGACATAAAAAGCTGATGAAAGAATTTATGCACAGAGGAAGGCTCCAGCGGCAGATGCACACAAGTGGAATTTTATATAAGCAAGGAAGCTCCAACTCAGTTTCACATCTGTCCTCAAGGCTTGACGGGAGAGAATCCAAGTTCCTCGAATCTGGTGCCGAGCTGATTGTAATTTTAGAAGCCTGCGATGGACCACACTTTAAGAAACCTGCAAAGAGAGCTGAAAATGGATTTCTGGAGCAGCGCTGAGTCTCTCGAAGCCCAGCCAACGCTGCCTATATCGAGGAAGGAAGTTTTGCAGAATTTGACTGGGTTGGCTTCGGGAAAAAAAGTTTTGTTTCAATTCCTGAAATGCTTTCTGGTCCCTTAGCCAGCACAATTTGTTCCCCTCTGTTTTGCTCAAAGAAGTTGAAAAATAACAAGCAGGCTGAGAAATTAGTTACTGGTGTCCCTCAAACATGTTTATTTAGCATTCTGCAACCCTTGCCCCTACAATATTTTATCTGGAAACCAAAGTTCTGGTCCCTAAAATACGCCAATAAAATATTTTAAATATGTTCTAACAAAAAAAGAGAGGCCTTAAAGTCAATGCATGCTATATATTTGGACATGTACTGACTGATCTCGGAAAAATGAGCAAAATATCTACCCTTGTTGACTGAAACCTTGTTTTATTTATTGTTAGAATATTTCCATCCTGCCTTTCCAACGACGCTCAGGACAGCTTACAGTAAAGGAAAAACTAGACCCCCCAAAAGTTTTAGAATTCGTATTTATGCAAACATTAAAACATAACGAAGTTCTAAATCACCATAATAATTTCAACCACACCAACAACTTAAAATTCTTACTTTAACCAGCCTTTTTTTTAAATCGCCCTCTATCTAACAAAACACCACCAATAGAATGTTATCTGAAAAGAAAAACAGCGCTGTTTTTTCTGGAAGACGAGAATGGAAGAATCGGACAAACCAAGCATGAAACGGTCTTTTTATAACAATGAAAGCAACCGAGAAGTCCATCAGACTACCCAAGACAACAAAAGAGCTAGAGGAAATTGGTAAGTAGTAGCTGAAAGATGCACAATGTCTTTTATTTATTTAAAACATGCCTGTCCGGCCTTATCTCTTCAGACTCACGGTGGACAGCAGGAAAGAGAATTCTTCAGATACACAGCTCCCAAGCCATGAAGAACTTTAAACGGTAATAAAGAGGACTTAAAATCGTTTTTTGCATTAGCTAAAGCTTCTAAATTGTCTTCAAGGGCAGTCCCACATAAACGTTATTCTATTCATTCAGCCTAACAGTAGCATGGATCAGGCTGAGTCTAGGAAGGAAGACGGCTTCTTAAGATAAAGATGGAAAAGCTGCCATGGCCTGAATTTGTTTCTCAAAAAGCAACAGCCCATCCCAAACTACCCCAAGATGTTTTACATGCTTAGATTCCTTCTAAAACAGGAAGTCGGTCAGTCCCTTCTGGAACATCCGCAAAACCAACCGGCATCATCTCTGTTTTGCCTGACTTCCGTTTCTGCTTGTTCTCCTGAACCCTTCTGACCACTGTATCTGGATACTGGCACAGGGCAGAGACAGCCGTATCTGGAGGCTTAATGAGTGACATGTAAGTATTAAACCTCAAGTATATTCACTTCCTGTGCCATCCTCCATCCATATATTCCCTACCTTGCCATCCTCAACAAAAATAGCTCTATGAATGATCCAACTGTCCAACTGATCCCAAACCTATTGGGACAAATCCATTTACACGTTAGAGTGCTATTCATAGATTCTGTACATCACAGTTGCTAAACCTGCAAAGTAACAGCATTTCAGTCAAAACATGACTATTTTCATGACAAAACATGACAAATCTGCTCCACGGACCGCTGGTTCATAGAAATTTTAGTGGCATCTCCATAGTCAAGTTTCTAACTAGAGGAATGTCCACCAACTCCATTACTGTACATCAAGACATGAATGCATATGTTTAAGAGACAGCTGAACCAAGGAAAATGCTAACAGCCGCTTTACCATTAACCAGGTCTCTTTTTTCTCCACCACATGCTACTTAGAAGGCAACACAGAGGAAAGTATGAAGGCGAAGGGAAAAGACTTTGCTGAATACAGAACAGCCTCCAAAATGCCACTCCATTGATTAGCAGAGAGCAGGGAAATCACTTCCATGTTTTATGCACACATACACACAAATGCATGGGCGCAGGCACACGCACACACTCTAGCAAGGATAACCACTCCTACCCACTTGGCTCATGCTTCTCGCTCGCTGCCAGTTCTGTTCTCGGCCTCTGTGCCAGCCCCTTCCAGTCCCTGCTGGCATCCTGTTTGCCCAGCGGTGATTTAATAAGCGTGTATCGGGGGCTCTCCGGGATCCGGCAAAGCTCCCCCTCCCCTTTCATGGGAATACCCACTCTATCCCAGTATGCATTATTTAAGCAAAAGCTTATAAATAGCAGACTTAAGGGGGGGAGGAGGAGAGAAAGAGATGCACATTTCTCACACACTTGCGTGGCCAGGCCACTTTGCAGGCAAGCAAAAAGGCAAAATCACAACGGCGCACAAAACCCACAACATGCTTCAGCCTCCCCGAGAATTTTTCCACTTTGGAAAGGGGGGTGATGGTGTGTAGGGGGAGGATTGGCTCTCAGTTCTTGGTGACTCAAACGCTGGCCGGCCACCCTGTGGCCTCGCACTACAAAAACCAGGCGCTTCCGAAACCCATCAATCTGCTGCTCCAAGAGCAAATACTTCCAGGAAGCTTGCCTGGTGTCATGTTTTCAATCGCCTTTCTTGCCCAAGCGCGCACACAGCAGAGATGCCATTCGTGGTTTCCCAGTGAGTCTTCCCAAGTCCATCGATGTTCTTAATGGAGCCGATGCGAATTCTGGGAAGCACATTTTTGCAAGTGTTTATGGGGAGGGGCCGTGGCTCAGTGGCAGAGCATCTGCTTGGCGTGCAGAAGGTCCCAGGTTCAATCCCCGACATCTCCGGTTAAAAGGGACTAGGCAAGCAGGCGATGTGAAAGACCCCTGCCTGAGACCCTGGAGAGCCGCTGCCAGTCTGAGTAGACAATGCTGTCTTTGATGGACCAAGGGTCTGGTTCAGTGTAAGGCAGCTTCATGTGTTCAACCCCTCCGTCCATGCTCAGCTGCACTGAAAGAGAGATCCGGGGCTACGGGGGAAAGGGAGGGGGCTTTCAGCAAAACAAAGGCAGGCAGGGGGGCGAGATGGGTCACCTGCGTGTCCACACACGCACACCCCAAAAAACCTCTGCTCACCTTTCCCCACTAACCACCGCCTCTTCCTCCTCTGTAAGTTTTCATGCTTCCACCCCTGGCTTTGCAAGGAAGCCAAACTGCGGGTGGGGGGCTGAAAAGGGGGGGCAGGGATTGATGGAGCCCCCATCCACCGGCTCCCTCTTTGCATCTCCTCCGGCCCCGCACTCCTAGCAGGGGGAGCCCCCACGGAGCCCTGGCCGCCCCCCCCCCAAAAAAAGCTCCAGCCCTGGAGGAACCAGGCAAGGGACAGGGGCGGCTCGGATCGCCCCCTTTGCAGAGCCGCTTTTGTTCACACGATACCTCCCCCGATCCCCCTAATAAAGATCCAGCTAATAAAGATCCTAATAAAGAGCCCCTAATAAAGATCCAGACTGGGGGGTGGGGGTGGGGGGAGTTGGGCAGAGACCCTTGGCACAAAAGGGCTCGCGTCTAGGGGGTGGGGGGCACCGGATCCCCTGCTTTGCAAGCCCATCTTGCCCCACAGAGCCGATCTTGCCCCACAGAGCCCCCCAAGCCCCTCCTCTCCTCTCCACCCCCTCCCCGTCTAACAACAGACCCAGCCAAAAGAATGACAGGGAGGGACTTCCCCGGTTTGCGAGCCGGGATCCTCGACAGGGGACAAAGAGCAGAGCGCCTTCCCCCGACGCGCGCACAAAGCACGACCCCAAAGCCCACTCCCCACCCCGCACCGTGCACCAAACGCCCCGACTTACTTCTTCTTCCGACAGCCCGTAGACCGGCTCCACCACCCCGGTCGCCATGGATCCCGGAGGCTGCGGAGGGCGTCCCCCGGGCGAGCAGCAGAAACGAGGACCGGAGCGAGGGGTTGCACCACCGACGACGACCCCCCTCCCCCAGGCAAGCAAACGATGCACAATCCAGGTGAAGGCGGGTGAAGCCCCCTTCTTTCCTCGCCCGCGCGTCCCCACCCCCAGAAAGGAAACGATGGAAGGAGAGGCACAAGTGGACAGAGGCAGATGGGGGAAGCGCTCCCCTCCGGAGGGCAACGGGGCGCAGCCCGGGACTCGAACCTGCGGCCCCGCGGTCCGAGCGTTCCACGGCCGATGCCCGCAGGCTGCCCCGCGCGCACAATCACGAGCCGCCCCTTCGTTGCCCAACGCTAGGGGGGACGGGGAGGGAGGAGAAAGAACCCCGCGCCGCAGCCAATCGCGAGCGCCGTCCACAATGGGAGGCGGGGCTTCCCAAAGGTTCGGTTGACGCGCGTGCGTTCTCTCTCCGCCCACCCTTTGATGTGGCTCTTCTGTCTTTTTATTTCGGAGCGAAGGGAGGAAGGGAAGGGACCCGGCGGGTTATGCAAAAGACCCTCGGGGTGTGGGTGCAAAAAAATAAATAAATCTCTGCATTGTGGGAAGGAAGAGGTGAGGGGACGCGTAGGAAGGGAGCAGGGGGCGAAAGATGGCTGGTTTTTTGTTTTTGCAAAGTGGCTATAATCACCGTGTAGAAATTGCTGGACCTCCCCAAAGTCCAACGTGCCGGTGGGACTTTGGGTGGGTTGAGAGAGTAGCGGGGTGGGCATTAATAATAAAATCATAATATACGAATATCCTTTATTTACTCACATCCGCCCACGATTTCTGGTACCAACTCCCAACGATACAATGTTCTCTCCCCCCCCCACACACACACCATCTTTTTGCTAAGGCAATCTTCAGAGCAGAAGGCGCCCCTCAGCGGCAAAGAACAGACATTTCCAGCACTCTTCTTTTCAAAAAGGCAAATTCACATGTTAATCATAAAAATCCAGATGGTGATCATTATCATCATCATCATACCAAAATTTGTGGTTATACTTATATAAACAGGTAGAGCATCCCATATCCGGACTGGTCCAAAAACCCGACCCTTCGAGCTGGCATTCAGGCAAATCAGTGCTTCCTGCTTTCAGTGTTCTCTGACCTAAAAAAATAAAATACAGGGTACACTGCATTCGTAGGTGGAGACTGAAAGCCTGCCGTCGTTAGTTTGTTTGTTGTTGCTCTTGTTTAACAGCTGATACCGGTATTCTGGTGAGATAGTTACGCCTTTGCTTTCTGATGGTTCCGTGTACACAAAATTATTTAAAATATTGTTTAAGATTACATTCAGGCTATGTGTATGAAGTGTATTTAAAACAGAAATGAATTTGAGTCCCATTCCCAAGATGTCTCATTATGCAGATGCAAAGATTCCAAAAGATTCCAATTTATGGAATAGGGTGGCCAGCCTCCAGGTAGTAGCTGGAGATCTCCCACTATTACAACTGATCTCCAGCCGATAGAGATCAGTTCCCCTGGAGAAAATGGCCACTTTGGCAATTGGAGTCTGTGGCATTGAAGTCCCTCCCCAAACCCCGCCCTCCTCAGGTTCCACCCCAAAAATGTCCAGGTATTTCCCAACCCGGAACTAGCAACCCTAATATGGAAAGATCTGAAATACAGACCACTTCTGGTCCCAAGCAGTCCAGTTAAGGGATACTCAACCTGTAAATGACTAAACTGAGGCTATCGTATTTTGGTCACATTATGAGAAGACAGGAGTCACTGGAAAAGACAGTCATGCTAGGAAAAGCTGAGGGCAGCAGGAAAAGAGGAAGACCCAACAAGAGATGGATTGACTCAATAAAGGAAGCCACGGCCCTCAGTTTGAGCAAGGCTGTTAAGGACAGGACATTTTGGAGGACATTGATTCATAGGGTTGCCATGAGTCGGAAGCGACTTGACGACACTTAACACACAATATACACAAATCCTGTATATATATTTGTTGAGAAATTGTTGAAGAAGACTTAAACCGGTTTCTTTCTCCGGTTCAATTGAGCCTGCCCCTTTTCCTCCAGGGCTGCCGTGTTTAGGTTAGAGGCAACAGGTGCTGGTGTTTGAAACACAAACAATCAGCAGTTGTCAAAGAGTTGTTTTTCGCTCTGTTAAAATACTTTTTATTCACCGTTCTCATTGTGCCATCAAATCTTTTGTTTTGGGCATAAGCTTGGAGTGCAGTATACTGTAAACACCATTTTACTAATCATTAATTTGCAGCGATCTTGTTTTCATGCTTTTGGTTCCTTTTCTGGGTCGAGTGATCTGAGAATATACTGCAGACAAGGGAGGCGTGTGCCGTGACATTTGGGGGACCTGGGAACTCGAAAAGTGACCAAAACCATCAGCCCCGGTTCATCCCTGTTACGGAAATCCGTTTTTTAGCAGACTGGTACTTGATTATTTGGTGTTGTGTTATGTATTATTGTTATGGTTAAGCTCAAGACCTTTGGTCAAAGGAGCTAGTAAATAAATGGAATGAAATGGAACAGACTGGTACAAATGTATTCTTCTAAAGTGGCATTTGCATTTTCACATGCAAACAGTTTCTCCAAACAGGGGCCAATAGTACATATATTCTAGAGTTACTAACTCTGGGTTGGGAAATACCTGGAGATTTTAGGGGTGAAGCCTGTGGAGGGAGAGGTTTGGGGAGGGGCAAGACCTCAGTGGGGTACAATGCCATAGACTCCACCCTCCAACTCAGCCATTTTCTCCAGGGAAACTGATCTCTGTCACCTGGAGATAACTTATAATTCCAGGAGATAGCCAGGCCCTACCTGGAGGTTGGCAACCATATATATTACCTTGACCCTTTTCAAGGCCCTGACCTTGATGGATCAAGCTAGCCAATCTCATCAGATTTCGGAAACTAAGCAAAGTTGGCCTTGGATAGGAGACCACTAAGGAAGTCCAGGGTCTTTATGCAGAGGCAAGCAATGGCAAACTACCCCTGTTCATCTCTTGCCTTCAGAATCCTACGGTGTCGCCATAATTCAGCTGCAATTTGACGGCACTTTTCACCGCCACCACCCCTACCACTTTCAAGGGATCTGGTTCAATAAATGCATGAAGGCAGCCTGATACCAGTTCAGACCCTCGGTCTACCAAAGATGGTATTGTCATCTGATGGAGAGACAGCGTGGTGTAGTGATTAAGAGCAGTGGACTCTTAACTTGGAGAACCGGGTTTGATTCCCCACTCCTCTACATGATCGGCGGACTCTAATCTGGTGGGCCGGGTTGGTTTCCCCACTCCTACACATGAAGCCAGCTGGGTGACCTTGGGCTAGTCACAGTTCTCTTTGAGCTCTCTCAGCCTCACTTACCTCACAAAGTGTCTGTTTTGGGAAGAGGAAGGGAAGGAGATTGTAAGCCGGTTTGATTCTCCTTAAAAATAAATAGGCATATAAAAACCAACTCTTCTTCTCATCACCAGTTCTGATGTTCTATGGCTTGGCTGGCAGGACCAAGACAGAACTAAATCAACCTTTTAGGAGAGGTAGTTGAGTCCTTCATAAATTCTTTCAGAGCTTCTACCTGGCTCCATTCTTCTCTCCTCTTGATCCAAAGTCATTCTTTATGGGACCCTCAACAAGGTGTCTTCTTCTGTTTGCTCAAAAGCCAGTGTTTGGTGTTATGGTTCTAGATTACATCAACCCCAAGTATGGTGTAGTGGTTAGAGTACTGAGCTAGGACCTAGGACAGGGGTCGGCAAACTCATTAGTCAAAAGAGCCAAATATCAACAGTACAACGATTGAGATTTTTTTTGAGAGCCAAATTTCTTAAACTTAAACTGTATAGGTTTACAAAACTACATGGAACAGCGGGGGAGGTGAGACTGCGGCTCAGTGGCAAAGCATCTGCTTTGCATGCAGAAGGTTCTGAGTTCAGTCCCCAGCATTTCCTGGTAAAAGAACCAGGTGTTAGGTGATGTGAAAGACCCCAGAGAGCCCACATGAGACCCCAGAGAGCCGCTGTGAGTCTCTGTAGACCATACTGACTTTGGTAGACTGATGGTCTGACTCAGTAGTATAAAACAGCTTCATCTGGGGATGGTTTTGATTAGTGGAACTTTTTTTTTTTAATTTATGACCTTTGTAATTTGGGAGTTCCCAGCATAGTCACAAATCTCAACCTGGTATGCAGGTAGGTCACATTCACCTGCCGTACTGATAAGCACTCAACCAATAAGTATGCTCTTAGAAAAGGTGCTCTGCGAGAAGACCAATCATTCAACTAATATTGCTGCATTCAGTCACCATAGCAAATAGAGGTTTGTCCACACTGGGCACAAATGCAGCATGTGTTCCTCTACACTCATGCCTGGAACATTTCCAAGTCTGGGGAGCCAGAAATCAATCTCCCTTTTGCCTCCCTGACTGAATGCCAACAAATCATGACTCAGGATTCTAAACTGGGATTAAACCAAAATTTAGAATCTACATGCAGGGAGGAGGGATTTCAGTTTGCCTAGGCTCTTGCATTCAGATCCCACAGTAGGATGGATTTTATACATACATACATACATACATACATACACACACACACACACATGCCACATACATTTTATCCTCGCAACAACCCTGTGAGGTTGGTTAGGCTGAGAGAGTGTGACTGGCCCAAGGTCACCCTGTGAGCTTCCATGGCATAAATGGGGATTCAGACCCGGGTCTCCCAGATTCCTGTCCGACACTCTTAACCGCAACACCATAGAATCATAGAATCATGGAGTTGGAAGGGACCACCAGGGTCATCTAGTCCAACCCCCTGCACAATGCAGGAAATTCACAACTACCTCCTCCCCACACCCCCAACAACCCCTACTCCATGCCCAGAAGGTGGCAAAAGAAAACCTCCATGATCTCTAGCCAATCTAGCCTGGAGGAAAATCACTTCCTGACCCCAAAGTGGTGATCGGCATTTCCCTGCCTAAGGCCATAGAAATTAGCCTCTGCTTAAAAACCTCCAGTGAAGGAGAGCCCACCACCTCCCGAGGAAGCCTGTTCCACTGAGGAACTGTTCTAATTGGAAATATTGTCGAAGGCTTTCACGGTCAGAGTTCATTGGTTCTTGTAGGTTATCCGGGCTGTGTAACCGTGGTCTTGGAATTTTCTTTCCTGACGTTTCGCCAGCAACTGTGGCAGGCATCTTCAGAGTAGTAACACTGAAGGACAGTGTCTCTCAGTGTCAAGGGTGTAGGAACCCTTGACACTGAGAGACACTGTCCTTCAGTGTTACTACTCTGAAGATGCCTGCCACAGTTGCTGGCGAAACGTCAGGAAAGAAAATTCCAAGACCACGGTTACACAGCCCGGATAACCTACAAGAACCAATGTTCTAATTGGATTTCTGTGTTCTGTGCATGATGGGAGGCGTAGGAGCAAGGGGGGCGCATTTATATTGGCTAATATAATTATATTATATTTATATTATATTGGCACACCCCACAAGGGTAAGTTGGTGCCATGTTAGTGGGCCAATCCCACAAGCTCTGGTTTTCCAGCCATTCCACTTCCATCTAGATGCAGCAGCCTCGAGCACTCATTTCCCCAGTAAAGGCATTATTCACAAATTGGCCTCAAGCCAGTTTACCCTGTACTTCAGAGGTAATTTCTAAGAAGGCCATTGCAGATAATTGTCGGAAGGTGCCAAGTTCCTCTGCTGGGGCCTCATGTTGGAAGAAATCTGCCTGGTCCAAACCCAGCTGATTTTAAGTGGTCTTGAGAACCTCTGTCAAGAATTTAGAGTCCTTTTTGTGCTTTTCTGTTAAGCCCACAGGGACTTCGCAGGTCTTTCCTCTAAACAGAAGTTGTTTACACCCAGCATGGTGTAGTGGTTAAGAGTTGTGGTTTGGAGCGGTGGAGTCTGATCTGGAGAACCGGGTTTGATTCCCTCTCCTCCACATGAGCGGCGGACGCTAATCTGGTGAACTGGATTTGTTTCCCCACTCCTACACACAAAGCCAGCTGGGTGACCTTGGGCTGGTCACAGCTCTCTCAGCCCCACCTACCTCACAGGGTGTCTGTTGTGGGGAGGGGAAGGTGATTGTAAGCCGGTTTGAGTCTCCCTTAGGGTTGCCAGGTCCCTCTTTTCCATTGGTGGGAGGTTTTTGGGACGGAGCCTGAGGAGGGCGGGGTTTGGGGAGGGGAGGGACTTCAATGCCATAGAGTCCAATTGCCAACGCGGCCATTTTCTCCAGGTGAACTGACCTGTATCAGCTGGATATCAGTTGTAACAACAGGAGATCTCCAGCTACTACCTGGCGGTTGGCAACCCTAGCCTCCCTTAAGTGGAAGAGAAAGTCGGCATATAAAAACCAACTCTTCTTCTTCATCATCATCATCATCATCATCATCATATTGGTCCAAAAGTACAATAAAAAAATGATTGGGTTGGTCCTAATAAAAGTGGTGGTTTGGAGCGGTGGACTAATCTGAAGAACTGGGTTTGATTCCCCACTCCTCACATGAGCAGTGGACGCTAATCTGGTGAACAGGGTTGGTTTCCCCACTCCTACACACGAAGCCAGCTGGGTGACATTGGGTTAGTCACAGCTCTCTTAGCCCCACTTACCTCACAGGGTGTCTGTTGTGGGGAGGGGAAGGGAAGGTGATTGTAAGCCAGTTTGATTCTTCCTTAAGTGGCAGAGAAAGTCGGCATATAAAAGCCAACTCTTCTTCTTCTAGCTACCTATAACCACCTCCAACTCACCTTTAAACTGTGTTTGTTAAAAATTTCTGCTGCCTGCTTACCTCATTCCTGACTCTTTCAACAGTATTTCCAAGATCCTCGTCTTGCCTGGAAGGAAGTATGGTTAGGATTTCTTGGTGATCCTTGTTTGCCTTCACAAAGTTGCCATGCCTACCCGCCCCCAAATCACCTATGGCCACTTCACCACCTCTGCTAATCCACCCCTCATACCCTGGGGTAGAAAATTCCAAATCATGTTGAATTTGCCTGCAATTTAATCCATATCCCTTACTCTTAAGTTAAAAGCAGAGGACTGTCTCCAATGTGTCTGTCAAATGCTGGATTCTAAAATCGTTGACAAAAGCTGTCAAAATGAAAGATAATCAGAGGGAGGCGTTAGCAATTAACAGCTCTTCAAAGACACAAATTCTAATATCTCCATAAAAAAATGTGAGTGATAAGCTCAGAATGCATGTCATGATTAAAATAATTCCATATCCCTATTTTTTCCCTCTAGTGACAGCAAAATTAGCCAAAGCTTCAATGATTTGTATCTTCCTGCTATTTGGAGGGGGGGGGAATACTTTTCTCCTTTTCTAGAGAGAGCACATTTGATCCAGTGATTATTTCCCAGATAACTTTGTCAAATTAATGGCCATTCTTCAACTGCTTCTCTTGTTTTTCTTTAAAAGCTTCAACAACCATATTTGATATAAAATGAAAGGCAATTTGGAAGCTCCACTTAGATATCCCTTCCACCTCAATACACTGGAGCAACTTGCTGAGAGGATAGCCGGATCTGTCTTGAAGGAAATACTGAGTTTCCTGCAAATGACAGCTCAGTAAAGAGGCCCAGATCCTCCATTACTAGTAGGGTTGCCAGGTCTCCCCTCTCCTCTGGCGGGAGGTTTTTGAGCATGGATAGTGTGCGCGCAGCCGCGCCAACGTGATTGCATCACTTCCGGTTTATACCCGGAAGTGCCGCGTTGCAAGGGGCCTTTTGCCACTCAAACTGGGAGTTTGAGTGGTGAAAGGCCCATTGCGATGCAGAGCTTCCAGGTATAAACAGGAAGTTATGTGCCATGGCATGCAGGCGTGCATGCACGCCTGCATGCCGACCCTCAGCTGGTCGACGGGCACCCGGGTGGATTGGTGGGGGTTTGCCCGCCACCACTGGGCACTTGGCAACCCTAATTACTAAGGAAGCCAGGTAGTTCCTGGAAGCTGGTGAGAGGACTGCAGGGGGTACAGTGTCACAGGAATTCCTAGAGCTACCCTTTGTCACTTCCTGTATGAACATCTGGTAGGTACACAAGGTTGCTTCCCCCCCCCCAATTTTTCTCCCTCAACCGCTTGGAGCAGTGGTGGGCAACTGCACCTGGGGGTGGGGAATCCCCCAGGCTCACTAGGGGCTTGGCAGCCCTATCCATTACTTTGGGAGGTATGTTTGCCACTGTTAGGTGGCTGAGGGAAAAATAGGCACCACTGCACTAATATCATGGAGATAGGGAATTCATTACAGGAGCAACAATGTATGCAAAGGTGAAAAATATATTTATAATATTACAATACACATACACAGTGACTACACATCAAAGATAATTGGTTCTTGTAGGTTATCCAGGCTGTGTGACCTTGGTCTTGGTATTTTCTTTCCTGACGTTTCGCCAGCAGCAGAAAGATACTGCAGACTTGGCCAACCTGAGAAATCAACAGTGGCTGAACATGGACTGACACAAACAGGGTCTTATTCCAAGACACTGAAAGACTGGACAATTCTACCAACTATTTTGTCAGATTGCACAGAGAAGCCATTGAAATTCATAAACATCAGCACAACTTTAACAGAAAAGAAGAGAGTTTAAGAATGAATAAGGCTTGGCTTCCTGTCCTGAAAACCTCCAGACTAACAAAGACTACAGTCAACAATAGCCATGCAGATTAGCTTTGGATTTCACACATTAACAGATCACTTCAGGATACAATGGTTCCATATTAACATACCACACCCTCATTAGCACATTATCTTGATACTTACAGGACAATGGTTAGCACATTACCTTTGTTACTTTTTGCAGGACAATGATTCAGCTCAAACCCAACCCCTTTCTGACTATATATTACTCTTCCTACACACCTGATACTGAGAGACACTGTCCTTCAGTGTTACTCCTCTGAAGATGCCGGCCACAGCTGCTGGCGAAACGTCAGGAAAGAAAATACCAAGACCACGGTCACACAGCCCGGATAACCTACAAGAACCAATGAACTCTGACCGTGAAAGCCTTCGACAATATCAAGGATAATATTTACAAAATTAGCAAAATAGGCAAAGTCAAAGTTTAAAGTCACATATGAGTATTTTTGAAGCAAGTCAGTCTCCAATTATGATGAATTCAGACCAGCGGAGAGGAGTTGGCAACGAGGAGACGATCGTTTCGAGCTCCAAAAGAGACTCTTCCTCAGTCCTTCAGAAACCTCTTCTATCTTGTCATATTAAATATTCCCATACAGGGTAAAGACTCAAAAGGTCGGATACATAAATTCTCCCATGTAGGGTAGACGAACACACAGCTTCCCACGCAGGGTAAGATACAAAGTGTGGCGATACAAAGATACAAAGTCACTGTGAATGTGTATTGTAATATTATAAATATATTTTTACCTTTGCATACATTGTTGCTCCTGTACTGTTAGGTGGCTGGCTGGCCCCACAACACTAGGCAACATCAGTAGCATGTGAATCAGCTCTTCAGAATCCCAGCTATGTGCCATGGGCTAACAGCCATGGACCAAGAGCCCTTTGGCTCTTGCCCTTTGGTTCACCTCCAAAGCTCGTGTCTCCATCTACCCCCAGGCTAAATACCTACAAACAGGATTCCTATCGTTTTCAACAGAATGTGGACACTTTTGAGTGTCTCTCCAGTGACTTCTGATTAAGGTTATAATTTTAAGTGTACATACTCGGAAGCAAGTCCCACTGAAATCAATATTTCTGAGCTAATATAATGAGGGTCAGGCTGTTTTTTATCAGTCTGTATGATCTGGACACTTTTTTTTTTTACATCTATATGGTTTCAGGTGGGTAGCCATGTTGGTCAGTCATAGAAGAGCTAGATTTGAGTCTAGTAGCACTTTAGAGATTAACAAGATTTTTAGAGTATAAGCTTCTGAGAGTCAAAGCTCTACTGGGTATCTGACGAAGGGAGCTTTGACATTTGAAAACTTATACCCTGAAAATCTTCTTGGTCTCTAAGGTGCCACTAGACTCGAATCTAGCTCTTTTACATGTACACAGAGTAATTTTCCCACTTCATCTCTAAGCAGCCTTTGAAGAAACAGTTCAAAAATTGTCCTAGCCTTGAAACAACTTTTCTAGTTGTAAGCATGATTTAGGTAGGATGTTGAAAAGTGTGTAAGCTGAACTAAGGCTGGAGATGGAAACCAACTATTACAGTGTTAAAGACAGTATAAGGGGGAAAAAAGTAAACAGGCTCTGCAGGGGTTTGTAGTTTTAAAAACATGCAAAACCTGTTTGACCAGATATAACAGATTGGCCAACAAAAATAAAGAACAGTTCCTCCATTGTATCACAAGTTGAGTATCACTTATCTGGACTGCTTGGGACCAGAAGTGGTCCGTATTTCAGATCTTTCCATATTTTGGAATATTTGCATATACATAGTGGGCATTCTCTCGAGCACGATTTGATGCCCTCCCCTCGGTTGTTCTCCTGGGTAGATTTTTAAATCAACTTAGAGAGCTGAGAAGATACTTATGTACAATGGGAATGGAAGAGTCCCTGCCACACATTTTATTACATTGCGAATTTTATTTGGAACTTAGAAGATCCATAATTGAACCCTGGTTACAATGGTTTGGCCTGTTACATCAATCTATAATTAAAGAGAGTTTAATTATTCAATTTCTGCTCGAGGATTAAAATCCCGCTATATCCTATGATGTAGCTAAATTTTGTTGGAAGGCCATTACCAAAAGGAATGTTCAAAACAAAAGGGTTATATTATTTGTGATGCGTCAGATGATGAGTGATGGGTGAACCAAAGTATAATGTTTTGTTTTTTTCTACTGATATTTTAATATGTTGATAAATGTATTTTAACTTGTCCTTTTTAGGATATCTTATTCTATTCTCTCTGCTTTCATTCTGCACTGTTTTGTACTTATATGCTGGCCATTGGCAACAATAAAGGAGCATATAGATAATAAAATATCTTGAGGATGGGACCCAAGTTTAACCACGAAATTCATTTATGTTTTATATACACTTTATACACAAAGCCTGAATGTTATTTTAAACAATATTTTTAATAATTTTGTGTACATTAAACCATCAGAAAGCAAATTGGCGTGCCAGTGAATAATGCCTGCATGATGGTT